>NC_047508.1:15181900-15826444 GCF_902827115.2 Pseudochaenichthys georgianus | reverse complement strand
GGCAGATTCAAAGGATTTATTTCTTTGGAAATGTTATTTTAAATACAATTTAATCAAGTTATTTTTGGTAAAACTATTGACAAATATTACTAAAAACATATTTAAAAAAAATATATAAAGAAAAATATAATTTGTTTTAATGTTTTTAAATATTATTTTGTAGAATATCTTAGGCCCTCAGAGACAGGCTCGCCACTGGTAAAAATCTCTCATACACACGTGTGAAACGCTCTCACAGACACACAACAGAGTTGCAGTCGGGAAGAAAAGCAATGTGGAGCGAGAGAGCGAGAGAGCAAGAGAGAGAGCACACCTTTATCTATTTAATAAAGTTGTACAAAATAAAGTAAGAAATCATTCCAATGTGTACTATAGGACAGTAAAAAGTTTAAAAGGGGAGTGATTAGTCAAATATGCATAAATAAAAAGAAAGAATGCTAACTAGGTAACATAAGATAAGAATAAACAAGTTTAAATGATTTGTTGTGATCATATTCTAAAGATGTTTGGATTATTGAAAAGTATACAGCTCCCTTTCATCTGAGTGTTGAGAGCTGTATCCATAACTTCATGTTGGGCTCAAAGTAGGGCTGCTCGATTATGGCAAAAATCATAATCTCGATTATTTGGGTCAATAATTGATATCACGATTATTAAAAACGATTAACCATTTACTTTGAAAAACATCAATTTATTGAAGAAAATAATTTGAAAAGTATGTTTTTAACAGTTGATTACCCTGAACTTTAAGTATAAAACCTATTTAAAAAATAAATAAAATCGTTTTATTTCGATTATGTTGTTTTCATAATCGTTGCAAGCCAAAATCGTAATTGCGATTAAAATACGATTTAATTGAGCAGCCCTAGCTCAAAGTGCACCAGATTGATGCATTCAACTTCAACATTTAAAAAACATCTTCCTGGGGGTGCATGCCCCCGGACCCTCGAGGATGTGACGTCCACCACCAAATAAAGCAGGTTAAAATAATTAAATTGCATATATTTTATTTTAGTAAACACTGAAAACGGGTCCCACAGACCCAAACAGCACTCAAAGGTTAAAGGTAGCATATAATAATGTTAAAATGTGCTAAATATATACACTGCAAAAAAAAAAAAAAGAGGAGTAAAAGTAGCTCACGACTTGTTTTATTTTTTGAAAGTAACCCTCATCTTAAAAAAAGTTGGAGACCCCTGTAATATAACGATACATTTGACAATTTTAAGCTTGGCCTACCATTTTATTGGAGCGATGAGGAACAGGTGGGGCTTGAAAAGGCCCACCTGTTCAAAGTGGGGAATGACAGAAAAAGTTTGAGAACCACTGCCTTAGCGTGTTATCATCAAGGGGATCATTAAGGGAACGAATGCAGTCTGGTGTTGAAGTACAGTCGTACAATGTATTTTACAGCTCAATAAATACTTTTAGTATGCATTAAGTCTTTAATTTCAACAAATGTTCAAGTTACAATTGGGTGATGTGTACCCAACTGGACATAGACGATGTCCTCGGCGGCGGTGCTTGATCAGCTCCGGGACCACGGCTCAAACTAAACTCTGCGCTTCATTTACCAATGCTTTTTTGTTTATTTCTGCTTTAATATGTGTTACAATAATGGAGTTAGCTGTTTAACTATTATACATCAACCTGAGCTTATCCTCCCACTTTATGGCTGTTTAAAGTAATGTGAGTTACCGCAGTTAACTGTTCCGAAACGGAAACTCTACCCGTTCTTGTGGGGCAGGGAGGGGAGGGCACCTTATTAACTCATGATGTGATGATGGTCAGGTATCCAACGACGATGGCTGTCATACATGGCTGATGCACGATGTCATTGTCCATCAGCCCAACCATAACTAGAGTAAAGTTTAGCCAGCCCTGCATCATCTTCTGGTTGTTTTTGTGTTTTTAAGTGGTTGGATTCAATAAAAGAGCTGAACGCCCAAAAAATATGGGGGACACAAGAAAGACATGTTGCTGGATTCTTAAGGTAACCACTTCTCTTGGTTGGTTATGAAGAAGGAGCATATCAATATATAAATATACACAAATATTTGTTTTGAAATTCAGTTCTGTTGTTAACCTGGTTCTTGAAAAAATATGTCCATAGCTACCGCAAGAATTGCTGCAGAGCATTCTTTTGGAGGTAGTTCTTGATGCTGGAGACATGGCATATTTGACGCTTTCTCTGGTTTGTTGGAAAGTAAGAAATACCGTCAGCCAGGACGCTTTCCGGAAAAAGGCACACTTTTTGTGGATATTGAGTAAGAAATATTGTATTTTACAAATTCAATTTCAATAAGCTTGCTAAATTAAACCTTAGGCTTATTGTTTTATACTTTCTTATTACAGGTGTGGACACAAATTGGTTTCACCATTCTGAGTCCTATCGCGAGGAAATGTCCACCATGTTTTGCATTTCGTCTTGTCAGTTTTGCAGAACGCAATTCAAAGATTGTTCAGGTTGGCATACAATGACATAGATAAAGAAGTTCTGTATTTCTGCTTCAGATGCTTTCAGTGCTTACATAGATTGTTAGATAGATTATATTTCCTCAAAAATGTATCAGTGCACGTCACTCACAGTTAGCTTTAGACAATTAAGTGCTGTCACCATTTGTTTTTTTCAAAGTAACCTAAATTACAGATGGCTGCCACCTGTAATTGATTAGATCTAGAGAGAGTGAAAGTCCAGATTTTACTGAAGAAAAAGGAAATAATTTTGTATTCTCAAATTTAGCTGAAAAATAATAATTGCAGCTTCTTGCAATTTGGATATTGCACTTTCAACTTAAAAATACCAGGATTTCCCACTACATCATGTAAGCAGGAATATATGTGTAAAATGTACTTTTGACTCACATTAATATATTAAAGCAGCTTCCAAACAGACAATTATCTAGTGCTCAATGAGAGTATCAGTAGTAGTCTCATACAGTTAAAGACAAACTCTAAATTAATATATTTATAATTGTAATGTAATTGTGTGGTGGTTGCCGTCATTTCATGCAACAGTTGCACTCCATAGCCAGCTGCTGTTGTCACAGTAGTCTGCCGTTTATCCATATCTAAATATTTTGTCGTGTTGACACTTTTTTGGTCTGTCTGCTAAGTGTGGCTGAGCTGAAGTCCCAGTTATTGTCACAGTATGCCACTGATAAAGTTAGCAACCACCTTTTTTAAATGAGATGTTGTTATGGAAATCTAGGGCCCAACACAGCGCTCTGGAGAGTACAAGTCAAATGATCAAACAAATAAATGGTGAATCAAGCAAAGCTGTCTTTTGGTTATTTATTTGAAGCTTCAAATACACGACATAATAATATATTGTCACCGGTCGGGCAGAGTATGGAAAGTCTGCCCGAGAGTGCGCAGGACAATGAAAAAGCAGAGATTATATAAGGAAAGAGTGGGAATATTATAACTCCCCTGTTCACACGGGGAGATTGTTATGAGACACCGTTTGGCCTTGCAGATAGCATAACGGAACTTTGTGTGACTGTGTATGAGTCTCCCAGTCTGCTGAAACAGCTGTGGCCTTGCAGAGACTGGGAAACTCATAAGAGAATATAATAGAATAATAATGGTAAAAGCACAACAAGAGGAAATAAGAAGCATTTGGTTTAAACATATGAAAGATATAATAAGGATAATAATAAGAATGATAATAATAAAATTTTCCACTACATTCTCCCCTTTTGATCATACTTGATCAATAGAAAAAACAAATGATAGGATAGACTGATATAACACATCAATGAATACACTCCATCGCTGGTTTAAGTAAACACATCACAAATATATCATAGAAAACTGGCTGTTTTTGTGGAGGACAGACTCCAATATAATGTAAGCATAAGAGAGGAGATACACACATGATTATATTGATAAATCGAAATCAGACTCTTCTGATTCTAGCTGATCTATCTCACTGTGGCGCAAAGGATTGTCTTGTAATGGAATAGTAGTATACTGAACGAAAGCTAACAGGTTGTTAAGATGCAGCACGGTGTCAGTGATGTTCTTGGTGGCCTCGGGAATGTAAGTGCAACAGGAGTCACCGATCACATGACACAGGCCACCCTTTGAGGCGAACCAAAGGGCGAATTGGTGCTGCATGAGCATGTTCCTAGAGGCTATTATGAATGGGGTCAATGCCTGGAAGCCTTGCGTCGTCTCATAAGTGAGATTCTCTAGCCGGACGTGTAAGGTATCTATTTTATGGGCATTGTTTACTGTACCCCACCATGGGAACAGGCCACCCATGAATTTAGCTCCAGCGGACGTCATATCTCTTTTTACCTTGTGGTGGTCGGGGTGTTGGAACTCTGGGTAATGATGTGTCGTGTGCATTAAGGACGTGAGTACAGTAACTGCTGGATTCAAATCCACTAGAGTGAATGTCCCTATCCAGAGGGGAGCCAGAACTTGATAGAGCTTGTTGCCGCACAACCAAACGTAATCTTGTGGCGCGCTAAACCCAGCCTCACTGGGCCAGGCCAGTTGGAGGGAAATATGTTTAACATCAGGGAATGCTACGTTAGAAAGGATTCTCTCAGGGGCACCAGATATGTGACAATACGAGATTTTGTAAGCACCGTCACCGCACGTGTTCCGTAGGATACGGGTACAACCAGTAGTAGTTCCTAGGGGAAAATAAGGTGGTGTAAAAGACGTTTTGTGGTAAACTCTCTGGATGCAGAGGTTGTGTTTCATCCCTCTCAAATGACTGGGGTGCACATGGCTGACGGGTTGGTACTTTGCGTATGTGGTATCAAGCGTGGATGCACGCAAAGAGGAGTCAGACCGATTGCTGCATGGTGGGGGAAGCTGCCTAGCATAACGCCACTCGGTTACGCTGTCTTCACCCTTGATGGGCCTCGTCAGAGCCATAAACGCGCAGAGGTGTTCAACCTGGGTCAGAGAGCGCGGACGAACTGGCACGGACATTGATGAGTCCTGGGGGAAAAGGGTGCATGCATAACATGACCCATTTTGTCCTGCGGCCTGCAAGAATGATCTCAGAGTGTGCCACCAGACGTTACCGGTGATCCCACTACTGGTCTGACCCACATCAATGTTGCTATGGTCGCCTATGTATAGATTAAATGTAGATGTACTTATGGATGTCAATAGTGGCGTCAAAGGTTGCTTACGTTTTTCCGGGTCTGAGTTTTGGGCGCGATGTCTATGTAAAATGTGCCACACGGGTCGGCGCCGGATACATACATACAGACAACAAAATAAAATAAATGTGGTTCGCCCTGCTTTCCCCATGTACCTCTTAGATACCTCGATTTTGGCTGACATGCTGTGTGCTGAAATGGATACATAAAATATAGGACTAGTCCTAACACAACTATCATGGCAAGTATGCAGAGGAACCATTCTATGAGTGTCCAGGCTCTCCAGTAGCATTCACATTGCTCACGGTTGCGTTGTCGTCTCTCCAGGCGAGCCCTCATCACGGGGGGGAAATGTTCCATGGGGTGTGTGAGTGTATTCTCTCGGTCGATTTCGTGACACGGACCGTCAGACTTCGCACACTGATAACACAAACGAGGAACCAGAGAGCATATGGAACCGCTCAGCTGGCACTCGCTCGTGACACCTTGTGTGTAGTGTGTTTTGGTGTATGTAGTGCAAGTGTGGTGCTGGTGGTGACTTGGACACGTCACTTGTTGTCATCTGTTGGTGACTTGGACACGTCACTTGTTGTCATCTGTTGGTGACTTGGACACGTCACTTGTTGTCATCTGTTGGTGACTTGGACATGTCACTTGTTGTCATCTGTTGGTGACTTGGACACGTCACTTGTTGTCATCTGTTGGTGACTTGGACACGTCACTTGTTGTCATCTGTTGGTGACTTGGACACGTCACTTGTTGTCATCTGTTGGTGACTTGGACATGTCACTTGTTGTCATCTGTTGGTGACTTGGACATGTCACTTGTTGTCATCTGTTGGTGACTTGGACACGTCACTTGTTGTCATCTGTTGGTGACTTGGACATGACACTTGTTGTCATCTGTTGGTGACTTGGACATGTCACTTGTTGTCGTCTGTTCCTTGTTCCTATCGTTTCTCCTTTCCTGTGACTACGACCTTGCAGTGGCTGGCGTGGACCCATGTAGCTCTCTCGGCGACCTTGACCGCTGTCTGGGTGACGAGAAGCACCTGGTAGGGACCTTGCCAACAATTGGATTTCCAGCTCTTTCTCCGGAAATCCTTGACCAGCACGAAGTCGCCCGGTTGAAGGCGGTGAAGCGGACCAGTGGCAGTCGCTAAAGTGGATGATAGGTTAACACAATATGACAACATAGCATCCTCACACAAAGTTGTGGAGGGAGGAGGACATCCTGGAGCCTTGAGTCCAATCTGGATTAGCATAGGATTTCAAATGGGCTGAGTTGACTCCGTGTTCTTTTCCGCATCCTCATGTACATCAGCACAATGGGCAGAGCTTGTGTCCATGACAGACCTGTGTCTGCACAGCATTTTGCTAGTTTGTAATTTTGCATAATGCAGATTAGCATGCTTCACAGTGCTTTTGAGCTGTTACTGTGAACCCCCTTGTGAACCACTCCTGATTTATAGACTCTAACATCCCCCCTTTTGACACATGATCCCACCCATGTGTCAACTTAGCGAAATGAGGGAAAAAATGTCTGGAAAGACATGGATTGGAATTTGGGCCAACCCAAAAACAGCCCCAGCAGCCTTCCATTGAGCCTTCTCAACTGGCGTAGCTAGCTGCTGCATGGAAGTCAGTGATGACATTTTGTCAGTAAAGGAGGAGACAGGGATTTTAACAAATGAGTGTGCGTGAGGTGCGAGAGGAATCAGGGCAGCTGCCTTTGCGGCTGAGTCAGCAGACGCATTTCCTAGGGAAACTGGGTCTGTAAATAGTCAGTGTAAATAGTCACGGTTTTGCCTTCTGCAAACGTGCAGGCTTCAGTTAGTGCGATGAGCTCTGCTGCCTGTGCTGAGAGGTGACATGGAAGCGGTCCAGAACGGAGTACAGCAGAATCTGAAACAACAGAAAAACAAACCCACCCGATTAGTGCCCCCTTGGTCGCGAGAGGCAGACCCATCAACATACAAAATGAGGTCAGCGTTGGTCAGAGGAACGTCTTTTAAGTCCAAACAATAAAACCCTGTCTGTCTTTTAAGTCCGGTCTAGGTGTGCACACCATGGAAAGTACGTCAACCGTCTTCAGGCAATGTTCAAACTAAATGAAGTCTCTCCTTTTGAAACATCATGTGATGAAATAAACACCTGCAGTTCAAAAATAAAAAATGAATTGCCTAATATTTTTGTTGTGGAATCAATTAATTTCTTTCTTTAAAGGCAAAAACATGAAAAAGCTAAGAGAAAAACCCTATTGAATACAATATTATTTGGAGCAACTTAATTTATAAATAGTTGTCAACTTAAAAACATGTGTTCATGTTCAACATGTGGTAATTAAGTACATACAATTTAAGATTATATTTAAATAATACGGTAAAACAAGTTGGAACTTTGGAGTAATCAACTTAAAAACTTGTGTTTATGCTACCAATTATTAAGTAAGTGGTAATTGAAAACACCTCTGATTGCAGAGGAAAAGCCTTCTCCCCTAACCCAAATAACTTTGTTGCTTTAACAACATTTCAATAGAAGTTGTCTTAACTCAATAACCATCGATGCAACCTATTGCCTTGATTTTCTTTGTTAAGCCAAGGCATTTGTTGTTAGAGTGTACGTAGACTGGGCCTCCCATATAACCTGTCTGAGCCGATATAAAAACCAATCAGCAAATAACTTTTCAATACATTATTGATTACTATTTTTTAGGTACTTTTAGGTTGGAAATGAACATAAGTCATAGGTACATGGTGTACTTTTCCTTCACTACATGTATGTAATACATTTAGTTACTTCACAGATGTGGATGAATGATGTGAAATATAATCAAGTGTTAAATCAGACTTTAGTTCCACCTGGAGTGAATCCACAAGCTACCCTGCAGAATACAAAGCCATTCAAACTAGCTGCACCTTCACCAGCTTTGAGAACACTTTCATGATCAATCATTATAAAACATATCAGATATATTATTCTGAAATGGACCAATCTGCACAACGACTACTTTTACTGTCTTTACTTTCACTATATTCTGATAATACTTTTCTACTTTTACTTGAAGAACATTTTGAATGCAGGACTGTTACTGTAACACTCTGGTACTTCTACTTTTACTCAAGTACAATATCTGAGTACTTATTCCACTTCTGGTAGTATATTAGTCTGAATTGTAGCTACAAAATCACACAGAGCTGCATAAAAATAGAATAATATGTACACGTGTGTACAATGATTTGTAGGTAATTTTGACTACTCAAGACACCTCACTTATACATCTTCAAAGTATTGGCTTTCAGAATATTAAACTTGTTTCGGCAAATTCAGATGATAAATACAACTTTGAAGCTTGTAACGGCATAATTACAAGCAGAGAACGGACTAAGGTAACGTCACAGCAAGCATAACAACAGCCGTGTGTTATGAACACATACGCAAGAATGACATCATCTGTTGCTTAGTGACTTTTTTAACATTTAGTCTTAACACAAACGTGTGAATGTGTAAGGTTTACCATTATATTCAAATGTGAACAAAAATTGACTGTCTTTGTGTACCGGAACACTGAAAAATGCATTTGAGACATCTATGGCAGTAAATATGTTGCAGAGGCTGGAACTTGGGAAATAATCAGATAAGAATTCCGGACGAGCGTGCATGCACAGCTGCATTTACATCGTAAATCCTGGACAAATCTCCACTCGTCAGGAGGTTTGTCTCTGATCTTTTTGACAGGAAACACTGGAATCGTTACACGGAATAATGACCCCTTGTTTAAGCAGAGAGGTAAACACTGGCCATCAACAGCTTCACGTTTCAATGGGTACGGTACGTGAACGTGGACATTAACCCTACGTCATATCTGTGAGCTGCCCAGAGTGAGTATGGCACATCTGAAAGCGCGGCAGGAAGCTCAGAGATATGAGAATTACCTTATCCTCAACCAACAGCAATGTGCGCAGAACGGCTACGTTCGTGCACATTTTCCTTTGATACACGTCACGTGACATAGAGTACATGACATATTCTGTGTGTGTAGGTGCCCAATCAGTGTCTGACTCCCAATCTTTAACGATTGGACCCAAATCCCTCCATTTATCAGTGGGGCCCCCTGGCTAGTGAAATGTGTGGACCGCCCCTGGGATTTGACACAGCTGGTTGTGTCTTGTGTGTGTGTGAGTCTAACAGAGATAGTGCTACCCAGCAAATTCCAATACATTTTTAAATATGAGCTCATCATTCACACATTCTAACAGTAAAACTCTCATCATAGCATTTACACGGATCTTTCAACCCCGTTAGCAGTACAATGCAAAATGAGAAGTTTCCACACAGCAGGTGGAAAACCACGTTGACCAGTCAAACGCAACAACTCCTGAAAATCAGGATATGTCAGCAGCCCATTGATACACATTCACCAGTTCTTTATCATCAAATGACACTTTTTGAACCATCGTAGGAGATGGCTGTCGGACTTTAAGACCCTCATTTGTGGAAAAATGAGGTCCAAGCCGAACCGGAGAACCAGATCTCTGCCCAGTAAATGTATTGGGCAGGCAGATGATAAAATAACTGTTTTTTACTGATGTGGGAAATGGATTACTGTCAACACCGTTATCTCCACTCTGAAGTGGTACAGAAACTTCTCCTTTTCATAAACCCAGCACATGAATAAATCTATCACTAAATTTGCATTCAGGCAAATCTACCCTTTTTTACCACAGAATGTGTAGCCCCAGAATCAACCAAAAATGTGTGGGACATTTCTTAACGCAAACATTCACTGTCATATTTCAAATATGTACCCTTTTTAATTACAGACATGTCCTCTAATTCTTCTAATTTCTCAATAGCATGTATGATGCGTGTGTGTGTGTGTGTGTGTGTGTGTGTCACTTCCCTGGTTTGATGCTGCTGGCTGAATTTCCATCTCGCTCGATTGGGCCCCTTCCTTGCTGTCCCCCTCTGCCTCCACTCCAGTGTTCTGTGAGCAGTCCCATAATCCAATGTTCAACACTTCCACACTTGGAAACATCTTTCTTCAAATGAACGTCTTGCTTCTTGTCCTCTGCCTCTGAAAACCTCCTCTGCCTCTCCCTCGGTATTGTGAGCGGCCAGCATTTTGTTTAGCTTGCGCTGTGTCTGTGAGTCCGTTGAGAAAGGCATTACTGAGGTTTGTTTCCCAAACACCTGCTTGGTCTCCTAGGGCATCGGGTTTGTTTATCCCGCTGTTGTCGAGCTTGGAGTTGACGCTGACTGCATGGCTGGGGCTTGTAGTTGAGGTGGTTGAGGTGTTCCAACCAGATTGCCAGGGTTGTACGCCGGAGGAGGGAAGGGATACCCAGTCGAGGAGAGGTCATTCAGGCCTGCAATGGAAGGACACAGAGATGTCTGGGGTTTACATGTTTTTTGGAAATAATGTATTTATTTTCTTCACATTCATTTTCAACCTTAATATTTTATTTAATCCCCAAGGCCAACTGCCTTTTTTTTACTCCCCAGTATTATAAACACTTTCTATGAGTGTCCTTTTAGGTTTTTGATTTTTAATTTACTCAAAGAACCTCCCTTAGGAAATCCGAACATTTCCATCCATATATTTAATTTAGACAGACTTTCTTCACCATATTTTGCTCGCATGACATCAACTATCGGACCCTCAGGAGGCTGTACATACCCCCTCCCCTGCTTTGCCCCCATAGCAAAGTCTTTTAAAGTGTCACCAAAACACTCCGTGTCACCAAAACACTATTAAAGTGTCACCAAAACACTCCGTGTCACCAAAACACTATTTTTCATCCGTCGATGCTAGATATGCCAAATATCTCTGTTTTCGAGCAGTCCCTCTCCTGATGTCATGGAGTTTTAATTACGTTTAACTTTAAACAATTTAGACTTTGCACATCTCACCGAGTATTGAAAGCCCTTTGAGTTCGTTGGATCTCGTGAAGTCAATCGGTTCCACCCCTCACGCTGGTCCCCTCGTCCCGTACGTTTTATGTCGGGGTAGAGGAGGATCCAAGATCCCGGAGCTAGCAGCCACCAGCGTCCAGAGGTTTCCCCCGATCAAACATACAGAGATCCTGCCGACAACGCCATTTGTTATGGAAATCTAGGGCCCAACACAGCGCTCTGGAGAGTACAAGTCAAATGATCAAACAAATAAATGGTGAATCAAGCAAAGCTGTCTTTTGGTTATTTATTTGAAGCTTCAAATACACGATATAATAATATATTGTCACCGGTCGGGCAGAGTATGGAAAGTCTGCCCGAGAGTGCGCAGGACAATGAAAAAGCAGAGATTATATAAGGAAAGAGTGGGAATATTATAACTCCCCTGTTCACACGGGGAGATTGTTATGAGACACCGTTTGGCCTTGCAGATAGCATAACGGAACTTTGTGTGACTGTGTATGAGTCTCCCAGTCTGCTGAAACAGCTGTGGCCTTGCAGAGACTGGGAAACTCATAAGAGAATATAATAGAATAATAATGGTAAAAGCACAACAAGAGGAAATAAGAAGCATTTGGTTTAAACATATGAAAGATATAATAAGGATAATAATAAGAATGATAATAATAAAATTTTCCACTACAATGTAAAAGTTATATAATTAAACATTTTGTTATTCACTGACATTTAATCATTATAGAACAATATTTAAAAAGTATCTCTATTTTAAACTAAAACTTTAAGGACTTTAAGAAGAAGGACTAAGATGTGTGAACAAAAATCAACAGATTTAGGGATTTTAGGAGTCATGCCTATTGAGGTTTGTAGGCTAGTGTAATATCTGCAGGGCTGGTGGAATAAAATCCAGGTAACTGTAAAGCTGATAAAGGAAGTGGCTTGCCAGTCTTTTCACAATTCCAAAATATGGTGACAGCCTGTATATAGATTTGTTTAAGTTTAATTTAAATATCACTTAACCATAGTATTGAAGATAGCGGATCATTCATAAGATTATACATACAAATGATCAAAATCAAATGTATTATTACATTTACAGCCTTTTGTGCAGGATACGTAGGAGATGGGAAAAGAGGTGTCATTCGGGCTATGTACTCTGAGCATCCTCACCCTGGGTTCTGCAGCCATTTTTGCTCAACGGATGCTGGGAATTTTGAGTAGGAGGTACCTGGTGTTAAGGCCCCGATATTCAAAACACAGCATTGTTTTTTGCGTTAAAAACAGGCTAACCTTGACGCTGATTTGGGTGACTTGTGTAATTCGTGGAGAAGCGAAGAGTTGTAGTTTTGGTATACAGGTATAACATACTTTGACAGTAACAAAAACGTTTTTTAAAATAACAAGAATACAGTTTAAAAGGGGAGTGATTTGTAAAATATCCATAAAGAAAAAGAGTAATCTGCTTACAGTTCTGTTTCATATGGGTGTTGAGAGATGTATCCATTGATCTCTTCATTTTGCTCTCAAAGTGCACCAGATTGATGCTTTTAACTTCAATATTTCAAAACAAATTTGCACACATCTTGTGTCCATATCTTTCTGTTTTGGCGGTCATGCCACAACCGTGTATGCATGCATGCGCGAGTCATTGTAACATATCTGGATTAAGAGGTTGCTTTTTCTTTGCACAGCATGAAAGAAAGGTGAAATGAATGGGCTGTGATTTTAGAATTTTTAAGCAGAAATTGAGTTCAATAATTTGTACGGCCCTTGGAGAAAGTTGTAAAAATTGAAATGGCCCTTGAGAGAAAAAAGTTCCCCACCCCTGATCTAAATAGTAATAGAAACCCTTTATTTGTAACTTAACATCTCTGTCTCCTATCCGTATATTATAAAGAATAGCCAGTTAATTGACGCATTATAGCGCAGTCCTTTGTCAGATGGTATATTACGCTGTTTTTTCTGTTTCCAATAGTTCTCTCTTATTTCACCATACAGGTGTTTGTAACCCTGAATATAAGTAGGCCTATAATGTTAAACAGAACATGCTGTGATGTCGCTCTGTTCAGAGCGACACCATTGTTTCCAAACAACTGGTCTCTGCACGCTTACATTAACCTGCAGTGTCAGATTTTAATAAAAGAACAGGGAGAGCAGATTCTCCAAACTGTTCCATTTAAAGGCTGCTGAGACATGAGGATGCCAGGCTAAAACTTGGCAATATTGATGCGTTATAAATTAGAAACGGGGCAATGTCGATAGAGCATTAAATCCACATTGTGGATCGTCTTATCAGTTATCATTATTAAACATGATTGGATAAAAGTAGAGCTGATTGCCCAAACCTAACTTCTGTATATAAAGGTACACACCCCAAACACAATAACTAACATGTATACATTACTTTGAGCAAAGCTACAAGACTAGTAATACCTTTACACTACACCAATTCATTACACAATTTTGTATGTAAGGATTACACTACCACTATATAGCACTAGTACAACAATATTATACCCATATCCTAACTGATTTCTGCACTACAGACATCATTAGGAGAGGCAACAACAAAGTACTGTTGTTAAATAGTTACATATTTGTCTTTTTTTCTGTTTCAGTCCTGACCCCAGAAGACGCCATAAGCCGCTACAAGCGTGTTCTTGAGGCGGTAAACAAGGGGAATAATAAAACGGCGGCTTACAGAGCGGTAGGAGTGGACCGCAAAACCATTGCCGACACTGCAGGAATTGCAGAACTGCATGCCGTGAACCCGGGCATCTACCAAGACATCCGGGGAACACTGAAGAAGGGGGAAACCCTTCTCCATTTCTCGAAGATGTGTAAAGCTGCCATAAAGGACCAACATTTAGAGGGGAAGGTCCAAGACTTGAAAACCAATGGAGGACTATTATCCATTAATCCAAAGGGGAAGTGAGGAAGGAATGGATGTTTTTTTGGTTTGCACTTGTTTTTAGTTTTCTTTTATAAAAAGTATTTTTTATTTCCATTTTTTGTTGTTGTTATTTTCATCGTTGTTTGAATAAAAATGTAAAACTTCAGTGGCTGTAGATCCGTCATTGTCATCAACAGTGTTTGTTTGTTTGTTAAACTGATTAACTAATGGTGAGGTAATCATTAGTTAATGGGTAACTACTGTTTGTGATGCATTACTTTACTTGAGGGGACACACAATGCTTAACGAATGGTTAAGTAGGCATTAGGTAATGGGTAACTACTGTTTTTGATGCATTACTTTACTTGAGGGGACACACAATGCTTAACGAATGGTAAGGTAAGCATTACTTAATGGGTAACTACTGTTTTAGTAACGGTAAGGTAATCATTAGGTAATGGGTAACTACTGTTTTTGTTTGCGTTCCTTGAGTTTACCGTACCCAAACGGCCTAAGTAATGGTAAGGTAAATCGGATCCACCTCCACCAGTTGATCCAGGGTGGGACCCAAGCCAGCCGAAGATGGCAGGTTTAAATGTGCCCTGCTGCAGCGGACCATTGCTTCAATCAAAGTCTCCCAGGAACTCCTCATTAAGTAACCATTAACGAATAATTCATTAATACAGTACCCCAGTCTGTTTACCAGCAACTAAGCATTAGTTCACTCAGGAACTCCTCATTAAGTAACCATTAACGAATGATTCGTTAATACAGTACCGCCCCAGTCTGTTTACCAGTAACTAACTAACCATCCATCGCAGTCACTGAGGAACTACTCATTAAGTAACCATTAACGAATGATTCGTTAATACAGTACCGCCCCAGTCTGTTTACCAGTAACTAACCATAAGTTCACTGAGGAACTACTCATTAACTAACCATTAACGAATGATTCATTAATACAGTACCCCCCAGTCTGTTTACCAGTAACTAACCATTAGTTCCTCAATCGCAGTCACTGAGGAACTACTCATTAACTAACCATTAACTATCTAGTAGTTCCTCAGTAACTAAGCACATTTTGTGTACCTTATTGTAAAGTGTTACCCTGTTTTCGACAGATGAGCGTGTGTATGCCAGTTTAATTAGTTGAGCTATAGAACACCCCCAATTCTCTATTGTGCGTCATAATAATAGCTACCATTTAGTTTGGACGCGATTGCGTTAATTAATAAGGTCACACTGTCAGTAAATACATGTGTGAGCTAGTAATCTGGTAGTGCTGCAATATTTACCTCTCTCTCGCAGCTAGCAACTTGTTTGGTGGCTCGAACTTCACGTTTGTTGACACTGTCATTGTCTTGCGCGGCCGACGTGCTGGGACGGTCGGTGTTCCCGACTGCATACGTTGAGAAATCGAATATTGTGGGAACAGATCCTGGCTTCAAATCCAATGTTTTGTATTGAACCAGGCATCCAGACTGGACTTTGAGCAGCTTCTCATCAGTTAGTGGCAGCCTATGGAAATGTACTTCTTCCTTCTTTGTATAAAATCCATTTGTGCAGCCTGGGGCAATACAATAAACTCCTGACGACGACCGTTTTCTTGTAATGTAAACTACTGGTGCATTGCACGCCATGTTGTTTGTTATTGAGCTTTGGCCCAGGAAGCCGTACCCACTCAGTGACGTCACTGGAAAAGTCCCGGAGCAATGGAAGCGCCCATGGTCATTAGGCACGTATTTCAAAAAGTAAATTCGCGTATCTCGATCGTTTACATTGGAAATAGACTAGATAAATACATTTCCTAATGGTAATATTGTCGCATGGAAAGCAGTTTGAAAAGTGTTTCCATTTCCCTTTAATACTGAGAGCATGTTAGCTTAGCTTCTTAGCCTGAGCTAGGTCTGGAACGTCACGCTCGGTGGCAGCAGGTCCCGCCCTGTCCCGCCTCGGCTCCGCCTCAGCACCGCCTCTTTGCCCTTATTTGGAGCAGGCGGGAGAAGGCGGGAGTTAGACTCTGACGTCACTGTCGAGCCGTTAGTGGCCGACTCCGCCTACTAAGGGCTTCACGGCAACTCTGCAGAATCCTATGGGTGACGTCACGGACCCTACGTCCATTTATATATACAGTCTATGGTCTCAAACAAGCCTAGTATCGGCCGATACCGATCGCCGATCCGATCGAGTGGGCGGGTCCTAAATGGAAGATTTAAACATCACTTTAAATCTTCCATTTAAAGTGATGTTTAATCAGGCCCGGTTCTACGGGGGTGCATAAGGGTGCATTGCACCCTCAGTTGAGTCGTTATCAAGCGGCAAACTCTGGGGAAGAGCCGGGAAGCCAATACGGAAGTGCCACACACTGCAGTTCATATATTGGCCGATAGGCGATGGCTGCAGAAAGGAGCAATTTCCATAGACCCCATGTTAAAATGCCCAACTTTACAGCGGAAAAAAACATGTTTCTCTCCCTGGCTCCATACATTTTATTATCGATATAGTTAGATTCCACCTTCATGATTATGGATCTGTGAGTGAATTGTTTTCTAACGCGACCCTTTTATTTATATTAGGTCTTAAAGTTTGTGCATACATTAGGGCGTGGTCACTTTGATTGACAGATACGTGCCTCACTGTCAGCTAACAGCAACTTGTCCACTCTGCTAGGCTACAACCATAGAGGCTACAACGTTAGTTAGTCATAGTACTGTACTTGACCCTTTAGCTTTAGCCGTGTTCGTGGTGATATACCAGACAATTAAGATGTCGTGCTGTGCGCTTGAATGTACTAACAGAACTTCCAAGAAGTTTACTCACAGCTTTTTTCGGTGAGTAAAATGATAATATTATACATGTTAACCCCGTTAGCAGGTGTTTGTGTGCTTGTTAGCTTAGCTTGTTATGTAGCTAGCTAAGGACGTAACCCTTTATGCATGTGTATATATATATATACAGTTTAGTTTATGATTCAGCCTTGGGTAAGACTTTTATAGTCTATGGCTATGACGCCCATAATGCTAAATGGGAGTAAATGTTAAAAGGCGACCCAATTATCCCAGTGGTGGCCGCCGGAGTCCGCCGCCGAAGCTAACCGGAGCCGAAGCTAACCGGAGCCGAAGCTAACCGGAGCCGTAGCTAGCCCTTTGCGGCTCCGTTAGCTTCGGCCAGCGGCGGAGCCCGGCGTTATAACTGGAGATCAAGGAATGCAGCGAAACGCGGACTTGGTTCGCCTGCAGCCCGCTATAGTATTAGCTAAAGAAATGATGTTGAACAAGGCTTATTAAGCTGAACATCGCCACAATTGTTCTGCTATGTATCGGTACTTATTTTATTTTATTAACGTGTGAATGACAAGCATTAAGAATAACAACAAATAGCTATTTATCTTGCATATTATCTCGTTTGATTATGAATGTAACGTTTATATAGTGGAACTACACTGTTTTATCAAAACCAAAGTGCCACGCAGTAACTTGGTAGGCCCATGCATGTATTTCAGCAGGAAATGTGCAACCTAGATTACATTTACCAACACAGACTATATAGAAATATTTGTAAAAGTTGTTCATGCGTTACTAAGTGAATATGGCATTAACCCTCCTGTTGTCTTTGGGTCGGTTTTCATGTATTTTTGAATAAAGGTTTCCTTTCGGTGATCCAGACAGGCTGGACCAGTGGGTGCTGAACATCCGGAGGAATACATGGACCCCCAACGTTTCTTCTCGCCTGTGCAGTGCACACTTTGAGAGTCATCCCTTCAGCACGGACTCATGGGTACAGATCCTTTTTTAAAAACAAAATAACTTGGTTCCATTTGTGAGTGTAAATTGTTGTTACTAATTAAATACATGTTATACATTATACAATGCTAAATAATTGTTATGGCACAGCTTGCACATCAGTGATGAGTAATGTTCTTTTTATTAAAGGCCAAATTAAGATTTTGCCAGTTAAGTAAAGAAAAATAGAAATCGATTTGTTTGCAAACCATCACATTTCTCTTCAATTTATGCAAAGACTCTTTATCATAGATAGAGAATTGCCATTTCCCCCCACATACTCTATGTTAAAAACAGATGAATTATATTACCTTTTTTTTTACATTATTTTAATAGCAACATTCATTCATCTGTTGTCATCTTATAACTTATTTATCTTAACAGCTATCACTGTAAAAAAAAAATGATTTAATTTTACTATACAATATTTATCTTTACATTCTGTTCTTGCATATGTCTTATTATATTTACGTGTATATAGATTTCTGCCTGCACTAATTTATTATTCTTAATTTAATTTTGAATTTCTTTTATTGTTTTATGTCTTATATAACTGTTGCATTGTTGGAGGAGCTCGGGACAGATGATTTTCATTGCCATTCCCACACTGTAGCCTATGTGCTATGACATAAATCCTTTGAATCTGAATCTTGGAAACACGTAATTGTTGAATGGATTAACTGCATAGTTAACATGTTGGCCCTCTATTGTCTTTTATAATGCACTCTTACATTTAAAACAACATTATTCAAAAGAAAGTTGAATATCTACAGATCTCAAAAAGTTATTTTATGTGTTTTTGTTTATTATTTTTATTAGGGAAGGAGATGCCTGAAAAACACTGCAGTGCCCACCATTTTCTATTTCACCAATGGCAAAGAACAACAGCCTGGAAGGAAAAGCAGGGTGAGTAACAATGACGAGGTCAGTGACACTCCTAGTTCGACTGTTAATAGCAATGAGGAGGTTGCAGATGTAGACCATGGTAGTGGTGAAAACAGTCTTGCTGCTGATCAGAGCAATATCATTATGATACAAGGCATGCCTGAAGAAGCCTTTGTTGTTCCACATGTGGAGCATAATGACATTCCAACAGTCAATGCTTGTGAGGAGGGTGTTGGTTTGGGCAGCAGCAGCCAACAAACAAAACAAATTGGAAAACAGGCAGACTCCGCCTCTGTTCACTCTTACACTTGGGCTTTAAACTAAGACGGGTCATACTGAATAGTTTGTGCACACATTTCTAACATGTGATCTTTCTTTCATGTAGGACGCTTGAGGGAAGTTGCAACGCCTCGGCCAATGGGATGTCTTCTCCACGTGAAAGAGATTGAAGGCATAATTTATAACTTGAGACAATTTTCCAAAAGTTATGACTTGTATTGGCTTAGATAGTAATGGATTACATCTAACACGAATCAAGATCGTATAGAAAAAAATGAAAGTGTAATCCTTAGTTACATAGGAAGAGATGTAATCGGATTAGTTTTACTTTTTTTAATAATAGGGAAACTCAGGATTACAATCTTATTCAAAACCTAAAAAGAGCAGATAGTGGTTGTTGTAAAATGATCAAATGGTATCTCTTCTCTGGAAGCGGTACTGTTCTGGAGGCTAATACTTTCATTGTGAATCTCTACACCTACTGCCTGAATCTGCTTTATGGTATTATATTATACATTTTAAGTAAAAAAATCATATTCATATTTCTTCTCTCCTGTGTTTATTTGCATTACATTTGATATTGAAGTAATCCAAAACAAAAAGAAAGTTATCAGGTTACATTACTTTTATATCTTGATACTCACATGAAGTTACTGGTTGTGTTTTTGGCAAGTAGCCCTCCCAAGCCTGTGCATAAGTTATATCATTTTAATTACTGATACAGTTGTTGCACATCTTTAATTTATTTTGTAGTGTACTTAAAGGGATAGTGGAAATTGAACCCGAAATAGTTTCGTTTTAACTTATATACAAGCATAATTACGTACCAAAACAATCACACCTGATTAAAAAAATATAATAATTGCCTTACGCATGTTAGAAGCACTTTATTGCAGCTTCCCCGAACTTTTTTAGAAACGAAATGATCGAGTCAGCCAAACCGGAAGTGAGGAAAACTCAGGAAGACGAAACAATAACAAACCATGGCGTCTATGCAGAATGAACGTGGAAGGGCAAATATAACAGACAAAGAAGAAGGATTGTACGAGGTATCCAGTGATGATAGCGAGTCAGAAACATCCTCTCGGCTTTCCTGCGAAAATGTAGTTTTAGGAACTGAATCTGAATCCGGTTCAGTAAGCGACGATGGTGAGAATATTGAGCCAGACGATGGACCATTACGTCCTTATTTGTTCGAGCCCGAGGTGATGGAGTTAGTTCACGGCATGGGCAATGGCGAGGATGACCAGGACCAGGCGCCAGATGATGCACCCCTACGCACAAATAATCTTGACTGGTAGGTCCCTAAGCATAGCTCACGCTAGGCGCTATATTATATATTGCAAAAGTTGGCATGCATGCACTGTAGGCCTATGGCTATGCCCGAGGATGACTGCATGTAGGGTACATTTCATAACATACCAGGGTCAGGTTCACATAAATTATCTTGTCACATTTATTATTGTATATGTAACAGCCTTATGGGCATTAATTACATGAATACATTTAAATGAATTGTATACTAGCATGATATACAGCTAGAGCCAATCGGTCTTTTGACGTAGTATGGTCCTAATCCTAGGCTAGCCAGGCTGCCTGTCAAGTGTAGGCTGTACTCACAGTACTGTTAGTCTATCATGTCTATATGATGACTGTAGTGTACACATTCGACACTGTGTACCGGATTATCGGATGACGAGGCCTCCGGTCGCCTAATCGACAGGCAATAAATGGCGTTGTACACAATGGTACAGGCTAATGATGCATTAAATCAGCCAGAAAACATAATAAAATACTCGTGCCTCGTCCAATGTTTGTGCCCGTCTTCCTTTGTTTTCGTCATCACCCGAAGATTCCCGAAGTATTTCGTTTCATTGAGAGGGCGTGGTCGGGAGCAGTAAAATTGAAAATAAAATGAAACTAGGCGCATGAAATTAAAAAAAATGGTTTATTATGCTTATTTTTAATAAAAATACATAAGTTAAACCCAAAATTCGCGGATTTCCACTATCCCTTTAAGTCATACAATGATTCGAAACCTTTACTTTTCATAAAATGCAAGATGTAACTTTCAATGTGGCTTGTGTATTTATCACATTTTCAATGTAAATAGATCTGATTAAATAAAGAGTAAAAGCACAATCTTAAATGTTGACAGTTATCATTTTCCTATGCTTATTGTTAATGTAGTGGTGTTATGAACAAAATGTTGTCCTAAAGGAAATTAAGATGTTTTTTATTTGTTGACAAAAGATTTAAAGTAGATGCTCACAACATGTGGGAACATTTATAGAGAAAAAATGTTCTATTGTAAAACAAATATTTATCTGCATACTGAACAATTTAGAAACTCTCTAAAAGGTATTATCTTCTGTGACGGTACGACCCTGTAGGGATTGTGGGTATTGCACTTCATAATTACATTCTATGGTATGCTTATGACATTGATGCCAACATACATGGGACTAGGGGAGACCTTCCTGTTGTTTGCATTGTCACTGACAAATGACAGTGTAGTATTCATTGTCAAGATTTTGTGTTTTTAAACTTGGGACTCTTTTCAGACTGCTCCGGCTTGGGAAAAGATTTGAGCCTTAATGTGTAATGTTTTCTGTATTGTATGGTAAGCTTATCCTTTCATTTGATAGTCCCATTTGGATGTGATAGCTAACATTTTCAGTAAGCAGTAGACAAAAGAAGTGAAAATATGAATGTAATTTATTTTCAATATTTACATAAATACATAATTATTTTAACAAATAAAATAACAAAAAACATCATAACAAATACAAAATAAAAGGTTTGACAGACAGCCATGCCCAGCATGGGCCTGGAGAGCTGCAGAGTCCATTGGGAGAAGAGGGGGGGGTGGGATGTGGGGAAGAGGAAGAGCAGCCATGTTAACAGTGTTATGGCTACAGATGTAATATCTAACTCAACATTAGCCATGACAGTCTGGGCTTAGCAAGGGCCTTAGAATACATACTCTAAAGGCCAAATCCAAAAACAGTGATACTGACATTTTAGCAGTTCACAGTCTTTGGAGGTGGTCTTTCAGGCAATTGGCTAGTGACTTTACAAAAAATATCATTTCCCCAAGGGGTGAAATTAACTCCATCTCGCAAAAACAGCCCAGGACTGTCATGTCTAATGTTGGAGTGGTCAACAATGGCACCATTTAGGCTATGAACAAAAGTAGCCATAACACTGTTAACAAACTTCTGGGCCTTGTCCATTTTGACAGGATTTGCACCAGCCCTCCACCGGCGCCTCTGGTTCATCTGGGAGAGCATGATCTTCATGCCAGGGTGCCGATGGTGAAGCTGGTGCAGGTCCTCCTTCATCTGGTTCAGCAACTGAACACTGGGCACATCCCCCAAGTCATTGCCGCCACAGTGGATGAGGAGGACATCCGGGACTGCTCTTCCTCGCAGGGAGTAGGAAAAGAAAGGGAGGACACCTCTCCAGCGCAGTCCACCCCAACCGAACCAGCACACCCTCAGGTCGAGGCCAAGGTTGCTGCCGATGGTCTCTGTAGCTCTCTGGGCTCCATGCCGGACATAGCTGTCTCCGATTATCCATACAGTCACTATGGGAGGAAAATAAATGAGAGCAACAAATGCTTCAGATCATGAGGAATATCAAATCAATTATAAAGGGTTTCTCATTTTGTTCCTTTGACAATAACATGCAAAATAACTATGAAATCACACCTGTATGGTTAAAAGTAACAAGAGAGCAAAACCTCAAAAAACAGATTAACAGCACACAGTTTATATATATATATTTATATACTGTGTGCTGTTTATCTACAATTGTGCACACATGTATATGTATAGTATGTTTGTGTGTAATGTCAACCATCTGAAGTCATGTAAAGTAAGCCAGGACCATCAACTTACAGGTTGTGCAGTTTGGCGTGGAGGAGGTTGCCATCTTCATTTTTCTTAATGCTGAAATAAATAAAAATGGTTTAATCAATATAAAAGCACCTTTCTTTTTCTACAGTCATATTTCATTAATCACATTTAATTCACGCAACACTGGCCATATCTCTGCTAGTTTACAAAGTTTAGTTACAAATGACATTTATATTTGAAAAACGGTGAAGCACTTAAAAAACAATTGTATAGTGTAGGTTCAAGAACATTTAAATCAAAAGAACACGTTTTGTAAAGTTACAGGGTATCTTACCTTCAGAATATGCCGGGAACGAGGAGCAGTGACCTCAAGCTGGGTTGTTAGCATAGGTTGTTAGCTTAATACTGAATAGAGCATGTTAGCTTAGCTTCTTAGCCTGAGCTAGGTCTGGAACGTCACGCTCGGTGGCAGCAGGTCCCGCCCTGTCCAACCTCGGCTCCGCCTCTTTGCCCTTATTTGGAGCAGGCGGGAGAAGGCGGGAGTTAGACTCTGACGTCGCTGTCGAGCCGTTAGTGGCCGACTCCGCCTACTAAGGGCTTCACGGCAACTCTGCAGAATCCTATGGGTGACGTCACGGACCCTACGTCCATTTATATATACAGTCTATGGTCGTTATGCACCCTCATTTGAAAAATGAAAAGTAAAAAAAAAAAAAGTAAAAGTGAAAAATATTACATTTTGCCTACTATTACTAACAATAGTAATAATAAGAAGAATAAGAAGAATATAGTTGAAATAAAATAAATTGTGGTTGAATAGCATTGTCTGCTGCATTTATTTGATCAATTTAAACGGTAAGTAACGTTATTATGTCAGGTGCGCGTGACCTGTGCCGCTCCGAGGACAAGGTGCTGACACAGCGTCAGTGATGGAACTCAGAACATGGTTAAAACAACCAGCCCTTATCGCCAGCATGCACTGCATCTGCTGCAGGTATAACAGTTCAGATCATGGGGACATTACGTCACTGTCGTGGACACTAACGTCCTCCTGCCCGACTCGCCGGCTTTGCCCGCCTCGCCCACGGAGGCGGAGCAGCCACAGCCGCCTTCGTTACCCCAAACACCGCCACCCCTCGGCGGCCCGCAAGTGCCAGAGGACCTCTGCAAAACAGAGTCTGCAGGTATATCTAATAAAGTACCAACTCGCCTGTCCAGTGGGGTGAGGCGCTCATTTTGCAGCTCATGGTCTCAAAACAGAGATCGGCTGAATATTCATGTAAAAAAGATGCCATCTTCTGCATGTAGACATTTCGGTTCAAGTAAGTCAGATGCCTTCACCGCAACTGGCTGCAACACCTGGCACCGTGCTCTTATAGGCTACGTGATGAGGGACTGGGAAGCCATGAGTCAAGCAACGAGCACATCGATCTCTTCATGTTGCTCTCAAAGTGCACCAGGTTGATGCTTTTAACTTCAATATGTACAAACAAATCTTCCCGGGGGAGCATGCCCCCGGACCCCCCTAGAGGAGGTGAGGACCCCCCTAGAGGGTGTTAGGTACACTCCCCACTTATAAAAATAGCACTTTACCACTGCACCCTCTCTAATCTCAGATGCACCCTTAGTCATTTTGTTCTTGAACCGGGCCTGTGTTTAACCTCAGTTAATGGGGCTCATTCACTGGAGCTTCCACAAACAACAATCAACTTAATTATTACATTGAAATTATGTAGATTATTCAAGTTTACATTCACTTTGGATAATAACACGGGAGAAATTAGCGGAAGCGCTCTCTTTTCCTCTCTCCCTCTCTCTCTCTCCCCTCTCTCCCCCTCTCTCTCCTGACAGCCTGTCAGTATCTCATGCAGCTCACTGATCTAGTAATGAGTGACCTGACAGTGAAGAATACATATATTTATAATAACTAGTTTAGCTTGTTCCAGAGGTAGATAAAATAGCTAAGTGTGTTAGGTCTAACTCTTGTGTGTTTCGTCCCGTTTACCGGTCCGGCGGGCGGAGCTGCAGGATTTCTGCTTCACACACACGTTGCATACCGCTATTTTACTGTCTTTTTCGGACACCTTAAAATAATGCCAGACCAGTGAAGCCATTTTGGCGAGCTTGTTTTGCCGCACACAGATAAAAGTGTCATGTATTTTACGTCATGCGATCGGCTCTCGCGATCGGCATGTTTAGAGAGCACCGATCGATCGGTAGAGAGTGAGTATCGGCCGATATCGATCGGTGACCGATCGATCGGAGCATCCCTAAAAATTATTAACACATAAATAAAGCACTCGAATTTCACTTACCGCATTCATGCACCGTCTGTTTTAAGCGCAGAGCGAGTCACAATAGTCCGATATATAAGCATGAAGAACAAACAGCCACGGCCGGCTTCAAGTTGTGTTCCCTGGATGAACTGAGCAGGCAGAGTCCCTGTAGCTAGCTTCACGGAGCAGGTAGCAGAGAGACAAGAATATGGGCATAGATATGTCTCATAATTATTTGTGTGAACATAAAAATAATTTGTGTGTAAATATGTGATTTGTAAATGTAAAACAACATCCACAAATGCATTTAAAAGATTTGCAAACTCACAAATACATTTGCAAGTGTAAAACGGATCTGCAAATACGCTAAATATGTTCACAAATAAAAAAAAGATCTGTGAATATCTCTTTAACATTTACATCTTTCGATCAGGCATTTCTGAATCCATTTTGTATTTGTGGACCAAAAATGCGCTTGCGGGTCTCAAATCTCTGTTCACGGATCTCAAATCTCTGTTCGCGGATCGTCTTTTTACACACACGGAATTTTGAGACATATTTTCCGCCGGTCTCGGCTAAAATCTACTCGTGTCACTCGGTTATTTTCGGAAACCACGTGATGGCCTGCTGATGACTACATTTCCGCATGATTTCAAAGTAAGAGCATGATGGTTTGTTTAATGCTCTGTTTTTGTATTATAATGAACAGCGGAACGTTAGATGCATTCTTCATCACCATCACCCTCATCATCATGTTATAGTGATACAGTTAGTTTGTGTTATTGGTTCAATACAGCATAGCACCTTCGTTGATGTTGAAGTACAGGCTATACACCACTTCCGGGTCCCGGGGGGGAGCAGCTGGCAGCGAAGCAGCCCAGATAAAACTCTTTCTTCATTGTTTGTTGTGTATTCAGTCAAGCGGGTCAAAGTTACAAAGCACTTCACATCTTATTAATCGGCCTAATTTTACTTTACCAGTGCAGTAATAAAGTAATCTGTATCATGTTATAATATTCATCGTGTCCTTTCTACTGTATATGCATATATTCCTGTCTATTCCTTTCATTTGTATTTAATGTTATTGTGTTTATACTTGTTTCCACACATTTCACAATTTGGGATGAATGAAGTATCTATCTATATATGATATCCATCTATCTATCTATATCTGTCTGTCTATCTATCTGTCTATCTGTCTGCCTATACCTACCTACCTACGTACCTACCTACCAACTAGTTGTTTTGTTTGGAAAGGTTTAGTCATTGTATTGCTCTTTACCAGCACCTGCAGAGTACAGGACTTTACATTGTAAATATTATATCAATCCATTGGTTTCTAGCATATATCATTTGCAAGTGTTTAAAACAAATGTGGGATACTGATTTCATAAAAAGAAAGACATTCATGATTGTCATATTTTATTATGTAGGATACAGGACTGGAATTATTCTTACTTTTTACTCCACTTCATTTATGCAACAACTTTATTTCATTTTATGATTAGATTGTTTTGCTTGTATCATCCTTTGCAAATACATAGTCACAATGCTGGAAACAGGGCTGTTTCTCTGAGAAACGTAGATACTCACTTATGAGAATATAATGCATTGGTGTATATTAAACTAGCCAACAGTATAAAAAGCACTACAAAAGTTTTGTCAATATTAACCATAAACATTTACATTAGTGAAATGACACATCAATCAATGTTTATTTTTATTTTATTTTTCACATACACAGCCTTCATAGTAAGGCTACATTAAATGTTATAATATTCATCGTGTCCTTTCCACTGATATATTCCTGTCTATTCCTTTCATTTGTATTTAATGTTATTGTGTTTATACTTGTTTCCACACATTTCACAATTTGTTTCACAAAAATAAACATTGATTGATGTGTCATTTCACTAATGTAAATGTTTATGGTTAATATTGACAAAACTTTTGTAGTGCTTTTTATACTGTTGGCTAGTTTAATATACACCAATGCATTATATTCTCATAAGTGATTATCTACGTTTCTCAGAGAAACAGCCCTGTTTCCAGCATTGTGACTGTATTTGCAAAGGATGATACAAGCAAAACAATCTAATCATAAAATGAAATAAAGTTGTTGCATAAATGAAGTGGAGTAAAAAGTAAGAATAATTCCAGTCCTGTATCCTACATAATAAAATATGACAATCATGAATGTCTTTCTTTTTATGAAATCAGTATCCCACATTTGTTTTAAACACTTGCAAATGATATATGCTAGAAACCAATGGATTGATATAATATTTACAATGTAAAGTCCTGTACTCTGCAGGTGCTGGTAAAGAGCAATACAATGACAAAACCTTTCCAAACAAAACAACTAGTTGGTAGGTAGGTACGTAGGTAGGTAGGCAGACAGATAGACAGACAGACAGATAGATAGATGGATATCATATATAGATAGATACTTCATTCATCCCAAATTGTGAAATGTGTGGAAACAAGTATAAACACAATAACATTAAATACAAATGAAAGGAATAGACAGGAATATATGCATATACAGTAGAAAGGACACGATGAATATTATAACATGTAATGTAGCCTTACTATGAAGGCTGACCTAAATACGGTACTTTTCTACAGATTACTTTATTACTGCACTGGTAAAGTAAAATTAGGCCGATTAATAAGATGTGAAGTGCTTTGTAACTTTGACCCGCTTGACTGAATACACAACAAACAATGAAGAAAGAGTTTTATCTGGGCTGCTTCGCTGCCAGCTGCTCCCCCCCGGGACCCGGAAGTGGTGTATAGCCTGTACTTCAACATCAACGAAAGTGCTCGAGATATGCTATATTGAACCAATAACACAAACTAACTGTATCACTATAACATGATGATGAGGGTGATGGTGATGAAGAATGCATCTAACGTTCCGCTGTTCATTATAATACAAAAACAGAGCATTAAACAAACCATCATGCTCTTACTTTGAAATCATGCGGAAATGTAGTCATCAGCAGGCCATCACGTGGTTTCCGAAAATAACCGAGTGACACGAGTAGATTTTAGCCGAGACCGGCGGAAAATATGTCTCAAAATTCCGTGTGTGTAAAAAGACGATCCGCAAACAGAGATTTGAGATCCGTGAACAGAGATTTGAGACCCGCAAGCGCATTTTTGGTCCACAAATACAAAATGGATTCAGAAATGCCTGATCGAAAGTTGTAAATGTTAAAGAGATATTCACAGATCTTTTTTTTATTTGTGAACATATTTAGCGTATTTGCAGATCCGTTTTACAATTGCAAATGTATTTGTGAGTTTGCAAATCTTTTAAATGCATTTGTGGATGTTGTTTTACATTTACAAATCACATATTTACACACAAATTATTTTTATGTTCACACAAATAATTATGAGACATATCTATGCCCATACAAGAAGCTAACAGCAGCAGTCACTTGACAGAGCCGTCACTCAATGTGACCACGCCCTAATTTATGCACAAACTTTAAGACCTAGTTAGAAAACAATTCACTCACAGATTCATAATCATGAAGGTGGAATCTAACTATATCGATAATAAAATGTATGGAGCCGGGGGTAGAAACATGTTTTTTCTGCTGTAAAATTGGGCATTTTAACATGGGGGTCTATGGAAATTGCTCATTTCTGCAGCCATCGCCTATCGGCCAATATATGAACTGCAGTGTGTGGCACTTCCGTATTGGCGTCCCGGTGTTGTGTCACATTATGCCTCCCCGTCATGAAATGCCCCCCTTGTCACGGGAATGCGCATTTCTAAATGACACGTTTACACCTCTAAATGACACGTTTACACCTTAATACGATGTTTTAAACTAAAAGTAAACATTCAGGGTTTTTATTAATGGTAATTTTCAGACTGAGTTGTTTAGTGGTAGCTCATAGATAGTCTTGATTCTTCTGGTTTAACTTTTCGCTTGGTATTTGAGGTGTCGAAATTCATTCGTCACTTCCTTTTCAGTTTTTGTTTATCTTTTTTTGTATCATTATTGTTACGTCCTGTCTGTATAAACGTGCTTTAAAATGTATTGTTTAATTTGACATAGTTGTCATCAAATAATCAAAATATATGTTTACAAATGTTACATAGTCTTTGTCAGCATATTATTATATATACGCTATGCGTACAAAATAAAAGTGTGACATTCATGAAACCTGCTCCATTTATTGGTACTAGTCCTAGAACCATACCCTGAAAAATGCTTGAGGGTGAGATTAATAGAAACTTCTTTTTTTGGGGGGGGGGGGCATTTTATGACAGGCCTGGCCATCACAATATTCCCCCCCTTGCTATCTTACAAAGTAAAAGTGTCACATTCATGAAACTTGCTCCATTTATTGGTACTAGTCCTCGAACCATACCCTGAAAAATGCTTGAGGGTGGGATTCATAGAAACATCTTCTGGGGTGGGGACAATTTATGACAGGCCAAACAATAGTTGCATTGGTTGAAATGACAGTGGACAGTTAATGATGGTGCCTTTGGGGCATTATGTGCATCCAGGGCACAAGTACGGTTGATCCACTGGAGGCCTTTGTACACATTGGTGGTGGTACCACCGCTGACAAATGTCACAGCAAATCTGAGAAAACAATAAATACTTGTTATGTATACAGGTATGCATTATGGGATTTTTTTATGATAATAAAATATCTCTAATGTATTTCCCACTAACATTCTAACCATTCCTTCAATTATCAAAATCTTTCAAAAACATAAATGTTGTGAAATACATTTTCAACAAAAATGTATGGAAAAACAAGCAAAACAATAATCCTTTATCAGTTAATGCTGAAGATGCCAAATATAGTAGCAATTACCAACGCAAATGTTATGTTGATAAAGTCTGGAAACATATTTCTGCTAATTTTCTTTATTTGTAACGTGCAATAGGAAATTACCCAATGTTCTTCATCCTGCTCCTCCATCCCGCAGTAAAAGCAAAGCCTGCTTAGATCATCTGTTGAGACAAAAAGTAATCAATATCTTCAGATAAACCACATTGCAGAATTGAAAGGGTGTGTTAGAGTGTGACGTGTGTAGCCTATATGAAATTGCAGTTCAAGATGCCTGCCTGCGATGCTTCATATCATCTGTTTGGAGTTGAGATACACAATATACTGTATGTAGTGACTATTTACCCTAATCTATACTTAAGCCATTGTGCTGCTTTTAAAACCCTGATAATGTCCCCGGTCAATATTAGTCCAAGCTGTGATACAATTCAACAATTTGCATGGCACATTATTAATATACTAGGTTATTGATGCATACTTATGAGATACAATTAATACAAGTAACTACATGAAGTCATTGACAATGTTGAGAAAAGGTAAAAAACCAGATTCTCTGAGGAGAGAAGTAGCAATGTCATGAATTTCGACACCTCAAATACGGAGCGAAAAGTTAAACCAGAAGAATCAAGACGATGAGCTACCACTAAACAACTCACAGTCTGAAAATTACCATTAATAAAAACCCTGAACGTTTACTTTTCGTTTAAAACATCGTATTAAGGTGTAAACGTGTCATTTAGAGGTGTAAACGTCCATCGATCAATCCATCTTCTCCCGCTTATCCGTGGTCGGGTCGCGGGGGTAGCAGTTCCAGCAGAGAGCCCCAAACTTCCTTTTCCCTGGCGACATCAACCAGCTCTGACTGGGGGATCCCAAGGCGCTCCCAGGCCAGAGAAGAGATATAATGCCTCCACCTGGTCCTAGGTCTACCCCTTGGTCTCTTCCCAGCTGGACGTGCCGGGAACACCTCCCTAGGGAGGCACCCAGGTGGCATCCTAACTAGATGCCCGAACCACCTCAACTGGCTCCTTTCGACGCGAAGGAGGAGCAGCTCAACTCTGAGTCCCTCCCGGATGACTGAACTTCTCACTTTATCCTTAAAGATCCTGTGACACGGTTTTCCCCCATCATCCAAACCCATCAATTTGAGTAAATATGGTCCCCTTGAAAACCGTTACTGAACTGATTTTGGATATTTGTACTTTGATAACCGTTAATCTGCCTTCAATGTTGACAATTTTCTGGATCTTCTCGCGGATTCTTCAAGTCCCGCCAAATGATGGGTGACGTCATTGCGGGCACAGCGCTCCAGCTGCACCGTTCAGGATCCCAGCTTCTGCATGTAAACCTTTATATATATACAGTCAGATGTAAACGCACGACGGCGCACACAGCAGCAAGCTCAGACAGCGATGACAGGTTAATGTTGAACGTGTCTCATATGAGGCTGAAGGATCGGTTTATGTTGCATCTGTTAGAAGTTTAGGAATGAGGTGCGTCAATATGGGCGATCATATGGTCATGTAGCCAGTGGTGGACTGGGACTAAAAATCATCCCGGGACTCTCGACCGGCCCACTTCGGTACCGCTAGTAAATTGTCAACGGGGGGAGCGGGGGATGTAAAATACAAATATAATGTATAATGTCTGTGTCTTTGACATTAGCGCTGCTAGCCACCTGTGCCCTGTACTACGAAGCCAGTTCAACAGACCCTGGATATGTTTGAGTAACAAACAAACTAACAACAAACTAACAAACGAGATATCGCTAAGCGGTCCTATGACGCTGGTTATCAACTCGGTAAATCAAGCCAGGGTTTCTCTCTCCAGCTGAGAGCGCGTTCACGTCTAAGACACGAGTGGATCTGACTTTAATTACATTTGTCTCGAGTGTTTCGTCAACATAATGTGTTAAATAATACTTCTGCATCCAGTCTGTGACACTGTGAGTGTTGCACGGCCAGATGAGGCTGGAGAAGCTGACTCAGATAAGGAAATATATGATATATTATGATATTATCTGATCGATGATCTGATTGATGATGTAATATGAATGATAAGTGCGACACGTCGGCGTCTTCTCTGCATACGGCAGTTTACACTGTATTTTCTTGATCCTGTAATATGACTTGAGAGATTTAAATTCCGCACACTGAGTGGATCTCTTTTCTATAGACGCCGGAGGCGGACAGCGTCAGGTAAAATAAGTTATTTAGCCTTCTCAAACCTGAGCCTCACGCGCCGCCTATGGGGGATGTGCTAGTTACTTATCCGACCGGCCCACTTCGGTACCGGCCCATCGGGATTCGTCCCGATGGCCAGTCCGCCACTGCACCCAGCCCACGTAAATTGTCAACGGGGGGAGCCTCGCTGCGGGGAAACGGTGGACCTAGTGTCCCGATCGGAGTGGGAATAATAATAATAATCCGTGCATTTTATCTATTAATTTCCCCAACATTGTGGTAAAAAACCACACGTTTAATCCACGTTGTTGGTGTACTACAACTACAAAAAGCATCGGTTTGTTTTCTCATCAGTAAATGCAGACCGGCTCAAACAAACGATTTTTAATCATCATCCTCACTCATCATTTAATGTATCATATGTTCGCCGAATTGACATGAAAGCACTAATAAATGTAGTTTCATCCACTTGAGTTTATAACCACAAAAATAATCGATTTGTTTTTATATCACATCCGACGGGAGGAAATTCAGCAGCTCTCACTCCCGATTTTTAATCCTAATGTAATCATCATCTTCACCACGATCATTTATGTTTATGTCGCCGAATTGACATGAAAGCACTGACAAATATGAATATACTGTAGTCGACTTCATTAAAACGTTATTAACGTGCCTAAACTCAGTAATTCACTATTTCTACGCATGACACAACACACTTTGTCCGTGTTTGGCTCTCGAAGCGTTCCCGCATTGACGTCACTTCCGGCTTCCCCCAAAACTTCAAAATGAGTGAAGGAATTTCCCCGCGATGTTCGAAATTATTGATATTTAACGAAACGGTATCGCTTTTTCTTTTTTAAACTGACGGTTCGAGATTACTAGTAGCCCAATATTTCATTGCACAACAGTTGTTGGGATGGTGTCACAGGCTCTTTAAGGGAGACACCAGCCACCCTGCGGAGAAAACCCATCTCGACCGCTTGTATCCGCGATCTCGTTCTTTCGGTCATGACCCATCCTTCATGACCATAGGTGAGGGTAGGAACGAAAATGGCCTTTTCGGGCTGGGCCCGGCCGGGCTCCGTGGCAAGCCCGGCAACCAGACGCTCGCCGACGAGTCCTCCTTCTGGGCCTGGCTCCAGAAAGGGACCCCGGGCTTCCTCCAGGCCGGGTATCCTCACTTCTTGTTCTTGTTTCTTTCATGAGGTCTTTTGAACCAATCTTAGTCTGGCCCCTTGCCTGAGACCAATTTGCCATGGGAGACCCTACCAGGAACACAAGGTTCCAGACAACACAGCCCCCAGGTTCATCAGGGCACACAAAGCTCTCTACCATGGTAAGGTGCTGGTTCTGAGGTAAGTGAATGAATGTGTGAAGGAACGTCCCCTTTTTACTTTTATTGGGATATACATAGTAGACAATGAATGCTTACGGACTGCACAGTATGTGCCATATAAAAGACATATTGACAAATTCTGAATGTTGTATGTACAGTGGCATTTGTATGCAGGAATCATATAAATAAATAGATGATTTATGCAATTACATGTCTTAAACGGACTGAACTGCTAAATCAAATCTGTGAACAGTGACATCAAAATAGCCAATCTGAGTTTTGTGGGTTTTGTTTTTTTGTTGTAGGTGAATGCAGAATTAACAACAATTAATTTGCAATCCAAGTTCTTCTCCATCCATCCATCCATCTTCTCCCGCTTATCCGTGGTCGGGTCGCGGGGGTAGCAGTTCCAGCAGAGAGCCCCAAACTTTCTTTCCCCTGGCGACATCAACCAGCTCTGACTGGGGGATCCCAAGGCGCTCCCAGGCCAGCGAAGAGATATAATCCCTCCACCTGGTCCTAGGTCTACCCCTTGGTCTCTTCCCAGCTGGACGTGCCTGGAACACCTCCCTAGGGAGGCGCCCAGGTGGCATCCTAACTAGGTGCCCGAACCACCTCAACTGGCTTCTTTCGACGCGAAGGAGGAGCGGCTCAACTCCGAGTCCCTCCCTGATGACCGAACTTCTCACCTTATCTCTAAGGGAGACACCAGCCACCCGGCGGAGGAAACCCATCTCGGCCGCTTGTATCCGCGATCTCGTTCTTTCGGTCATGACCCATTCTTCATGACCATAGGTGAGGGTAGGAACGAAAATGGCCCGGTAGACAGAGAGCTTTGCCTTCTGGCTCAGCTCCCTTTTCGTCACAACGGTGCGGTAAAGCGACTGCAGTACCGCTCCCGCTGCTCCGATTCTCCGGCCCATCTCACGCTCCATTGTTCCCTCACTCGAGAACAAGACCCCGAGATACTTGAACTCCTTCACTTGGGGTAAGGACTCATTCCCTACTTGGAGTGGACAGTCCATCGGTTTCCTGCTGAGAACCATGGCCTCAGATTTGGAGGTGCTGATCCTCATCCCAGCCGCTTCACACTCGGTTGCGAACCGATCCAGTGAGTGCTGAAGGTCGCAGACCGATGAAGCCATTAGAACCACATCATCTGCAAAAAGCAGTGGTGCAATCCTTAGTCCACCGAACTGCAGACCCCCTCCCCCACGACTACGCCTCGAAATCCGATCCATGTATATTACAAACAGGATTGGTGACAAAGCGCAGCCCTGGCGGAGGCCAACCCTCACCGGAAATGGGTCCGACTTACTGCCGAGGACCCGGACACAGCTCTCGCTTTGGGAGTACAGAGATTGGATGGCCCTGAGTAGAGACCCCCTCACCCCATACTCCCGAAGCACCTCCCACAGTAACTCCCTGGGAACTCGGTCATACGCCTTCTCCAAGTCTACAAAACACATGTAGACCGGATAAGCGTACTCCCAGGCCCCCTCCAGGATCCTTGCGAGAGTAAAAAGCTGATCCGTCGTTCCACGACCAGGACGGAATCCGCATTGTTCCTCCTCAATCTGAGGTTCGACAATCGGCCTGACCCTCTTTTCGAGTACCTTGGAGTAAACTTTCCCGGGGAGGCTGAGTAGTGTGATGCCTCTGTAATTGGCACACACCCTCTGATCCCCCTTTTTAAAAAGGGGAACCACCACCCCGGTCTGCCACTCCTTCGGTACTGTTTCCGACTTCCACGCAACGTTGATGAGACGTGTCAACCATGACAGTCCCTCAACACCCAGAGCCTTCAGCATTTCCGGGCGGATCTCATCCACCCCCGGGGCTTTGCCACTGTGGAGTTGTTTGACGACCTCAGTGACCTCCCCCCGGGAGATTGGTGTTGATCCCCCGTCATACTCCAACTCTGCCTCTAACATAGAGGGCGGAGTTGTCGGGTTCAGGAGTTCCTCAAAGTGTTCCTTCCAACGCCCCAACACTCCATCAGTTGAGGTCAAAAACGTCCCATCCTTACTGTACACAGCTTGGATGGTCCCCTGCTTCCCCCTCCTGAGGTGTCGGACAGTTTTCCAGAACAACTTTGGTGCTGCCCGAAAGTCCTTCTCCATGTCTTCTCCGATCTTCTCCCACACCCGCTGCTTTGCCTCGGCCACGGATGAGGCTGCTGCCCTTCGGGCCTGTCGGTACCTTGCAACTGCCTCGGGAGTCCCCTGGGATAACAAATCCCTGAAGGCCTCCTTCTTCAGTCAGACGGCTTCCCTGACCACCGGTGTCCACCAGGAGGTTCGAGGGTTACCGCCCCTTGAGGCACCTAGGACCTTGAGACCACAGCTCCCCGCCGCGGCTTCGGCAATAGAGGCTTTGAACACCGACCACTCTGGTTCAATGTCCCCAACCTCCACAGGAATGCCCGAAAAGCTCCGCCGGAGGTGTGAGTTGAAGGCCTCCTGAACTTGGGCCTCCTCCAGACGTTCCCAGTTCACCCGAACTACACGTTTGGGCTTACCAGGTCTATCCAGAGGCTTCCCCCGCCACTCGACCCAACTCACCACCAGATGGTGATCAGTTGACAACTCCGCCCCTCTCTTTACCCGAGTGTCCAAAACATACGGCCTCAGGTCCGATGATACGATAACGAAATTGATCATGGACCTTCTGCCTAGGGTGCTCTGGTACCACGTACACTTATGAGCATCCTTATGCTCGAACATGGTGTTTGTTATGGCCAATCCATGACTAGCACAGAAGTCCAGTAACAAACCACCACTCCGGTTCAGATCAGGGGGGCCGTTCCTCCCAATCACGCCCCTCCAAGTGTCTCCATCATTGCCCACATGTGCGTTGAAGTCTCCCAGCAAGATTAAAGAGTCCCCTTCAGGAGCCCCATACAGGACTCTTTCCAGGGTCTCCAAGAAGGCCGTATACTCTGAACTGCTGTTGGGTGCATAAGCACACACAACAGTCAGAGTTTCCCCCCCCATAACCCGCAGGCGTAGGGAGGCGACCCTCTCGTCCACTGGGGTAAACTCCAACAACGAAGCACCTAACCGGGGACTTGTGAGTATCCCCACACCCGCCCGGCGCCTCACACCTTGAGCAATTCCGGAGAAGAATAGAGTCCAACCCCTATCCAGAAGTAAGGTTCCAGAGCCGACGCTGTGCGTAGAGGTGAGCCCAACCAGATCCAACTGGTACCGCTCCACCTCCCGCACAAGCTCCGGCTCCTTCCCCCCCAGAGAGGTGACGTTCCACGTCCCCAAAGCCAGCTTCTGCCGCCCGGGTCTGGTCCGTCGAGACCCTCCGCTTTCACTGCCACCCTACTGGCAGCGCACCCGACCCCATCGTTGTTTCCCGTAGGTGGTGGGCCCGCGGGATGGAGAAGCGGAGGTGTTGCCCACGTTGCCTTTTCGGGCTGGGCCCGGCCGGGCTCCGTGGCAAGCCCGGCCACCAGACGCTCGCCGACGAGTCCTCCTTCTGGGCCTGGCTCCAGAAGGGGACCCCGGGCTTCCCCCGGGCCGGGTATCCTCACTTCTTGTGTCGTCTTTCATGAGGTCTTTTGAACCAATCTTAGTCTGGCCCCTTGCCTGAGACCAATTTGCCATGGGAGACCCTACCAGGAACACAAGGTTCCAGACAACACAGCCCCCAGGTTCATCAGGGCACACAAAGCTCTCTACCATGGTAAGGTGCTGGTTCTGAGGTAAGTGAATGAATGTGTGAAGGAACGTCCCCTTTTTACTTTTATTGGGATATATATAGTAGACAATGAATGCTTACGGACTGCACAGTATGTGCCATATAAAAGACATATTGACAAATTCTGAATGTTGTATGTACAGTGGCATTTGTATGCAGGAATCATATAAATAAATAGATGATTTATGCAATTACATGTCTTAAATGGACTGAACTGCTAAATCAAACCTGTGAACAGTGACATCAAAATAGCCAATCTGAGTTTTGTGGGTTTTGTTTTTTTGTTGTAGGTGAATGCAGAATTAACAACAATTCATTTGCAATCCAAGTTCTTCTCCATCCATCCATCCATCTTCTCCCGCTTATCCGTGGTCGGGTCGCGGGGGTAGCAGTTCCAGCAGAGAGCCCCAAACTTTCTTTTCCCTGGCGACATCAACCAGCTCTGACTGGGGGATCCCAAGGCGCTCCCAGGCCAGCGAAGAGATATAATCCCTCCACCTGGTCCTAGGTCTACCCCTTGGTCTCTTCCCAGCTGGACGTGCCTGGAACACCTCCCTAGGGAGGCGCCCAGGTGGCATCCTAACTAGGTGCCCGAACCACCTCAACTGGCTTCTTTCGACGCGAAGGAGGAGCGGCTCAACTCCGAGTCCCTCCCTGATGACCGAACTTCTCACCTTATCTCTAAGGGAGACACCAGCCACCCGGCGGAGGAAACCCATCTCGGCCGCTTGTATCCGCGATCTCGTTCTTTCGGTCATGACCCATCCTTCATGACCATAGGTGAGGGTAGGAACGAAAATGGCCCGGTAGACAGAGAGCTTTGCCTTCTGGCTCAGCTCCCTTTTCGTCACAACGGTGCGGTAAAGCGACTGCAGTACCGCTCCCGCTGCTCCGATTCTCCGGCCCATCTCACGCTCCATTGTTCCCTCACTCGAGAACAAGACCCCGAGATTCTTGAACTCCTTCACTTGGGGTAAGGACTCATTCCCTACTTGGAGTGGACAGTCCATCGGTTTCCTGCTGAGAACCATGGCCTCAGATTTGGAGGTGCTGATCCTCATCCCAGCCGCTTCACACTCGGTTGCGAACCGATCCAGTGAGTGCTGAAGGTCGCAGACCGATGAAGCCATTAGAACCACATCATCTGCAAAAAGCAGTGGTGCAATCCTTAGTCCACCGAACTGCAGACCCCCTCCCCCACGACTACGCCTCGAAATCCGATCCATGTATATTACAAACAGGATTAGTGACAAAGCGCAGCCCTGGCGGAGGCCAACCCTCACCGGAAATGGGTCCGACTTACTGCCGAGGACCCGGACACAGCTCTCGCTTTGGGAGTACAGAGATTGGATGGCCCTGAGTAGAGACCCCCTCACCCCATACTCCCGAAGCACCTCCCACAGTAACTCCCTGAGAACTCGGTCATACGCCTTCTCCAAGTCTACAAAACACATGTAGACCGGATAAGCGTACTCCCAGGCCCCCTCCAGGATCCTTGCGAGAGTAAAAAGCTGATCCGTCGTTCCACGACCAGGACGGAATCCGCATTGTTCCTCCTCAATCTGAGGTTCGACAATCGGCCTGACCCTCCTTTCGAGTACCTTGGAGTAAACTTTCCCGGGGAGGCTGAGTAGTGTGATGCCTCTGTAATTGGCACACACCCTCTGATCCCCCTTTTTAAAAAGGGGAACCATCACCCCGGTCTGCCACTCCTTCGGTACTGTTTCCGACTTCCACGCAACGTTGATGAGACGTGTCAACCATGACAGTCCCTCAACACCCAGAGCCTTCAGCATTTCCGGGCGGATCTCATCCACCCCCGGGGCTTTGCCACTGTGGAGTTGTTTGACGACCTCAGTGACCTCCCCCCGGGAGATTGGTGTTGATCCCCCGTCATACTCCAACTCTGCCTCTAACATAGAGGGCGGAGTTGTCGGGTTCAGGAGTTCCTCAAAGTGTTCCTTCCAACGCCCCAACACTCCATCAGTTGAGGTCAAAAACGTCCCATCCTTACTGTACACAGCTTGGATGGTCCCCTGCTTCCCCCTCCTGAGGTGTCGGACAGTTTTCCAGAACAACTTTGGTGCTGCCCGAAAGTCCTTCTCCATGTCTTCTCCGATCTTCTCCCACACCCGCTGCTTTGCCTCGGCCACGGATGAGGTTGCTGCCCTTCGGGCCTGTCGGTACCTTGCAACTGCCTCGGGAGTCCCCTGGGATAACAAATCCCTGAAGGCCTCCTTCTTCAGTCGGACGGCTTCCCTGACCACCGGTGTCCACCAGGAGGTTCGAGGGTTACCGCCCCTTGAGGCACCTAGGACCTTGAGACCACAGCTCCCCGCCGCGGCTTCGGCAATAGAGGCTTTGAACACCGACCACTCTGGTTCAATGTCCCCAACCTCCACAGGAATGCCCGAAAAGCTCCGCCGGAGGTGTGAGTTGAAGGCCTCCTGAACTTGGGCCTCCTCCAGACGTTCCCAGTTCACCCGAACTACACGTTTGGGCTTACCAGGTCTATCCAGAGGCTTCCCCCGCCACTCGACCCAACTCACCACCAGATGGTGATCAGTTGACAACTCCGCCCCTCTCTTTACCCGAGTGTCCAAAACATACGGCCTCAGGTCCGATGATACGATAACGAAATTGATCATGGACCTTCTGCCTAGGGTGCTCTGGTACCACGTACACTTATGAGCATCCTTATGCTCGAACATGGTGTTTGTTATGGCCAATCCATGACTAGCACAGAAGTCCAGTAACAAACCACCACTCCGGTTCAGATCAGGGGGGCCGTTCCTCCCAATCACGCCCCTCCAAGTGTCTCCATCATTGCCCACATGTGCGTTGAAGTCTCCCAGCAAGATTAAAGAGTCCCCTTCAGGAGCCCCATACAGGACTCTTTCCAGGGTCTCCAAGAAGGCCGTATACTCTGAACTGCTGTTGGGTGCATAAGCACACACAACAGTCAGAGTTTCCCCCCCCCATAACCCGCAGGCGTAGGGAGGCGACCCTCTCGTCCACTGGGGTAAACTCCAACAACGAAGCACCTAACCGGGGACTTGTGAGTATCCCCACACCCGCCCGGCGCCTCACACCTTGAGCAACTCCGGAGAAGAATAGAGTCCAACCCCTATCCAGAAGTAAGGTTCCAGAGCCGACGCTGTGCGTAGAGGTGAGCCCAACCAGATCCAACTGGTACCGCTCCACCTCCCGCACAAGCTCCGACTCCTTCCCCCCCAGAGAGGTGACGTTCCACGTCCCCAAAGCCAGCTTCTGCCGCCCGGGTCTGGTCCGTCGAGACCCTCCGCTTTCACTGCCACCCTACTGGCAGCGCACCCGACCCCATCGTTGTTTCCCGTAGGTGGTGGGCCCGCGGGATGGAGAAGCGGAGGTGTTGCCCACGTTGCCTTTTCGGGCTGGGCCCGGCCGGGCTCCGTGGCAAGCCCGGCCACCAGACGCTCGCCGACGAGTCCTCCTTCTGGGCCTGGCTCCAGAAGGGGACCCCGGGCTTCCTCCGGGCCGGGTATCCTCACTTCTTGTGTCGTCTTTCATGAGGTCTTTTGAACCAATCTTAGTCTGGCCCCTTGCCTGAGACCAATTTGCCATGGGAGACCCTACCAGGAACACAAGGTTCCAGACAACACAGCCCCCAGGTTCATCAGGGCACACAAACCTCTCTACCACGGTAAGGTGCTGGTTCTTCAGAGAGTTCAAGTTCTTCTCTTCGCTGGATATTCACTCTCCAAGCCTGATCGACGTGTATACCACGAAAGGTGGAGTTCAAGGGAAGAAGATCAAAAGCATTATGCTTCCCATAACCCAGGTATGAAAACAATGTAAAGGTGACAAAGAAACTGTAGGAGCTGTACAAAGTCTAGGATGTTCCGTGAATAGCATAGCATCCGGAGCATTATGTTTTCGATATTTCTTTGACACTTAGCACCACATCCATTCCCCCAGTGGGGGTCATTGTATCAGAGTGAGCGGCATACTATTATGAAGGCCTAAAATAACACACTACAAAGCTGTCCCGCAGTCTTTCATGGAAATGGCAGATGTTCCTATCCCAATGGTCACTAGGCGCGTTCACACCGCAGTACTTTTCCCACTTTAGTTCCGAAATGTTGCGTTCACACCAAAAAGAGCCGGAACTCAAATTAGTTCAGGGACTTCCGTGGGAGAAAAAGGTTCCTACGTCTGATTGGCTGGGCAGATTGCAAACCACGCCCAGTAAAACTCCCAAAATTGTGAAGCCGCCATTTTATTATGCTCGCATTAGCATTATTAGCATTAGCATTAGCCCAGCGCAGAAACGCAGAGAGACTAACTTATGGCAACACAAAATAAAACATGGGAGCGGTGGAGATGAGGAGGTGTCGGCGTTCTGGCGATTTACTCGGAAGGCTTCAGTAGAAGCTGCTGGGAGTCCCAGCAGCTTCTACTGAAGCCAGTCCCCAACTCCGGCAGTAGCGTGGCGTGGGAAAAAAATAGGGGAAGTCAATAATACGTCCTTTCTTTTGGGTCGGGGGTGTGGTGGTTAATGTAATAACTTAACCAGATGAGTGATTACAGCACCCGGTATCATTTTACACACATTTGTATCAGATGCAGGACTTACGCACGCCTGTTATCTAACCGACAGGTCCGCACGCACTCTCCAGCCGAAACTCTAATAAGCATTCATTCACAAACTATCGGCACGGAAATGTTCGGATTTCCAAAGGGAGGTTCTGTGAATAAATTAAAAATCTTAGAACCGAAATAATTGAACTATTCATATCTTAGACTGCACTGTAACTTTTATCTTTTATTGTTTATTTTATTAGCTTTTCTTTTTAATGACTGATTTTAAATGCCATTTTCTTAATGTCTTTCATTTTTTGTTTTTCTTTTAATATTTCTTTTATTATCTTTTACTGTTTTTAAATGCCTTTGTCTGAATGTCTTTCATTTTTGTAAAGCACCTTGAATTGCCTGGTGCTGAAAGGTGCTATATAAATAAACGTGCCTTGCCTTGCCTTGCCTTGCCTAAATCAGGAGACCTTTAACGTTTTACGTCCGATTCGCTCCTTTTTTCCTCGCTGTACACAGCTCCAGTTTGGGCATTGGCCTGTCATCAGATTGTATTTGTTGTTGCTGCTGTAGCGGAAGTTTAGTACAATTATTTTTGATGAAATACTCCAAATCTCCACCCTCCATAATTGCACTTGCTTCAGTTGCTTGCTACTTTCTAACGGCGGTGAGAGTGATGCAGTGTATCTATCTTCTATCGGTTAGGTTTATGATTCAGAAATTATAAAAGTAGGGTAGACATGTGGATATTATCCGACTGAACAAAACTTGCATTTATCTAACAGGTTCGTTTTCCACTGACCTTATTTCGAGCTATTTTCCTAAATCCTATGGAGAAATCCCATTGCTTGGGAAACCGAGAGCAGCTTACTTCGGATTTTAGGACGCGTCACTGCACCACTAAATTGATGCGATTTGATTGGATTGTGAGGCAAGGGAAGCCAGCCGCCTCTGGCTTCCCTTGGCATGGCCCTGACCAATCACAGGTTGGCAGGGGCATCAGGTGAGCCTCATCTGATTGGCAGTGATGTACCTGAACGCGTTCAATGAACGATCGTTCATGAACGCGTTCATATTTTGGGCGAACGTGAACTGAACGTACTGTATTTCCGCTAGATGAACGTAATTGAGAACGCGTTCATTCTCAGCGCTGTATAACGGCGTTCAAAAGTGTGCCAGATTTCATATGCCTTTCAGCCGAAAACCCAGTTAAAACACACCGTAAACAGGCTTCAAAATAATGCAGAAAACCACCCAATCTGGCAACAGCAAGCTGCCTGTGACGCGTACGCGCCTGTCACCCCTGGCTGTCGCACTAAAATATAAATATACTAAATATATCAGACTCCTCACAACAAACAATGTGGAACCGCGGAACCGGCGAGCATTGAATGAATGAATGAATTAGTATGGACGAAGCCGAGAGCAGCTGCAGCAGCACTCGCTCAGAGTGAGACTCTACGGCGTCGGCGTATGACCGTTTAAAAGAGTTTTACGTTAAAGTCAGTACTGACTCAGATGGAAAAAATCAAACGTTTGCCTGTAAACTGTGTCCGCCCAGTTTGAAAAAGCAAGTCCGTAAATCGACGACGTCGACAACAAACCTTAAACGGCCCATTGAGAATAAGCACACGACTTGCCTTTCACAGTATTTGCGAGTGGCGAATAAAAAAGAGAGCCAAAACAGATCCACTACCACCCAAATCCCATTAACATCGTACAGGAGACAAATAATAGCTCGCAGCAACGTATTGAAAAAATAACTATAAACTATAAATTAGTTCATTTTTGAAACCATGAACTTTAGTTCAACATTTTGAATTATGAACTATGAACTGAACTAGTTCATTTTAAAATTTGTGAACTGTGAACTGAACTAGTTCATGTAGAAAGTGAACTTTCCCAACACTGCTGATTGGTCAATCCCTCAATTTTTTTTCACCAAGGGAAGCCCGATTCGGCTAGCCTCCTCTCGCAACAGTGAGTGCAATCTGTTTCACCATAACATCTAGAGGGGCGCTGTTTGTTTCACTCTTTGTAAAATACTCAATGAGAATGGGGGAGAGACGGGCCGGCAGCAACACACAGCAAAGGAGAATTATCGAAACAAAACAAAGTGTTTTTATTTATTTATTTAAACTCTAACTACAATCCGAAAAAACAGGGGAAGCCTGGCTTCCCTTGGCCTCCGGGAGAAAACGCCACTGAACTCCGGGGACCTCCGTCCGGGGACTTTGGGCGGCAGTATATACCGTGAAGTGGTTTGCGGCCTGCCAGTAAACCCAAAGCAGAAGAAGAAGAAGTGGCGTCTGCGGCTTCATTTGCCTAATTCTCCCCCAGGGACTTATTCCGGTGTGAACGCGATCTGTACTTAGTTTATGAGAACTAAAGAGTTCTCATGAACTAAGTTCTCATGAACCTTTGTGGGAAAAGTACTGCGGTGTGAATGTGACTACTGAGTGTACTGTAGGGCTGCAGCTATCAATTATTTTAGTAATCGAGTATTCTATCAATTATTCCATTGATTAATCGAGTAATTGGAAACAGATTATCTTTTTAAAGCAAAAGTATTTCAATAAAAAGCCATTTTAAATATTCAAAATAAGACAAATATTTGTCATTCGACACGAAGGTGCAGAGCCTGGGGATGACACCGAGAACGTTGGGATCATTCTGGAGGGGCTCGAAGTGCTGGATGAGTTGGGAAACATATCTTTTGCGGTGGCGATGATGTTTGCTCTCGTGTATGCTCTAAACTTGAGCTACCCTCCAGAGCTGAAGTTTACATTTGAAGCACTGCAGAACATAATGATGGAGCTAGATGGAAACAGACTATCCACAAAAGTACAAGTCCTCAAAACATTGCTTTCCCGTGCCTAATGTCACTGTTTGGGATCGCCTCATCTTCCAAACACGCAGCCATCAGAGATTCGGTGACTCACCTCTTTGACAGAAATGTTGATTATATGCAAGAAGTATAAAAGTAAGCATTCAAAGTTGGCTGTAGCATGGTTACGTGGACCTCACTGAGCAGAGGGCTGTGCGAGGAGGCAGATGTTACCATGTTGCCTTGTTCTACTGTTGAAACTCAAGTTTGTTATACTGTTCACCCTAAAGTTGAAACATTTTAATATTTGGGAAGAAACTGTGTCTTTTCAAGCATCTGTCAGTGTAAAGCTATTTTGTGAAATATATATTCACTGTTATATTTAATATCTGTCAGTGCAAAGCATTGTTTATCTTTGTCTATTTTGTGAAATATATTCACTGTTATATTTAATACAGTGAAACCCAGTCTGCTTGTTGGTTGAGATGGTGTTCTTAATGGTCTTTTTTTATTGCATGTTCTCTAATCTGCATACTTAGACATCTTGCGTTTGTGTTATGTTTCCACCCTTGAAGCTCACTGTAGACTGTTGAAATTCTGTTTCTGTTGCTGTTCACTCTAAACGTTTTAAATGTGTAAACACTCAAAAGTTATTGTTTGAATGAACTTGATTAAATCATGGACATTATTTCCACATGATGAAATGGCTTTCTTTCAGCTTTAAGCAATTACGTTGTCCCAACCCAGGTAAATCAAGTTGGTAACAAACCTTATAAATAAGTAGTATCAACCCTAATAGATTACGTTGACCCAACCCAAGTAAATTAAATTGGTAACAAACCTTATAAATAAGTAGTATCAACCCTAATAGATTACGTTGACCCAACCCAAGTAAATTAAGTTGGTAACAAACCTTATAAATGTGCAGTGTGCATCTTGACCGGGTGGCGACAATACCTATTGACGCAGCAACCACTGTAAGTAATATTCTTGTTTAATTAGACTTCTCTATTTCATTTATTCTACTCTGTATAATTGTTCTGTAGTTATTGTAGCTAAAACGGCGCTTTTGAGAGATTTTAAATCTCAGATCTGATCACGTGAACCTGTTACACAGGGCTCAGTAGGCAATCAAGCGTGCGTTAAAATAGGCAGGGCCTCTCAGATGTCGCCCATCAGCTGTAGAGAGTTAACTAATTAGAGGGGCGTGGCACCACAGCTGTGTGAACTGAGCAATCAGGCGTCCATTTAGGTAGCTCTTTCCTTGAGCGTCAGCTTCAGCGTCAGACAGACAAAGACATTGGAGTCCTGCGGGAGTAAGACTGACAAAGACATTGGAGTCCTGCAGGCGTCACGAGGGTGGCAAAGAGGAGGCAAATCCTACTCTGATTGAGCTAAGTATTGCTGGTGTCTTATTTTTCTTTAGCTTTCTAGCCCCTCATGCTATAATCATGTGTATTTTCTCCATTCCTGTTCATGTGTCTTCTCGCAATTATCACTGGCCCGTGTATCTCCTAATCGCTATAACCGGTCTGCTCTCGTCTATCCCACGTGCTCCACTGACATCCAACATCTAGTTTCAGGCGGCCTGTGGAACTGCCAGTCAGCTGTTCCTAAGGCTGACTTCATCTCTGGCTACGCCTCCCTGCAGACCCTGGATTTCCTTGCTCTCACTGATGCCCCTTTCACACCAGCGCCTTTTCAGCTCCGGCTCGGAGCTAGAGCCTGAAAAGCGCCGGGTTTTCCAGTTCACACCGGAGCTGCGCCGGCTCTTAGCTCCGGAATCCGCTTCATTTCCAGCTCCAAAAAATTGTCGGTCCAGAGGCAAGAGCTTTGGAGCTAAGAGGTGACGTCGCTTACGTCTCTCTTACGTCGAGGCGTGCAGGAAACTAAACCCACCTCGACTGTTATGCCTGCCTACAAGCAGTAGTGCCTATAAACACACTTTATAAAGTCAGGCAACACTAACCAGGCTTCGTGTGATTCTGTTTATTTGTACCTTACTTTGACCATCCGTTCACTGTTATCGATCATTGTGGAGAGAGGCAGACGTGTTGTTTTGTATTATTGCAGCTATCGGATGCAAGTAGTCAGTTTAGCTTCGGTTGCTATGCTAACATCACCCGTTTTATACCAGAGAAACTTTCATAACAGCGTTGTGATACCAAACAGTGTCAATTCAGACTGACACACATTCACTTAGGCTAAGGGGAACTGGGGATATGCATCAGCTGCTTGTGTGAGTCGGACAGTGAATACTTTAGAGCGGCCGCTGCAGTGTGAGCTAACCGGGAGCTAACGGGAGAATACACTCCTGTGGAAGAGCAGCACTGCAGCGGTCGGTAAATGCTGCAGAAACACATTAATAAACAATGAACCACGGCACTCTGGAGCAAAGTATAAGGTTGGAGAAGTCGTTATTCAATTTATTCTGGCTTCGTGTGATTAAAAGCAACACGATCATCGACCCGACGCTGTTGTTGTTGTGAGCGCCGTAATGGCTGCCTTTGGGGAGCAAATCAGCGATGAAAACGGTGACGTCATGACGCAGCTCTGGGGCGCCAGTGGGCGGTGTGCACAGAGCGGGAGCTGAAAAGGGAAACCGGAGCTGAACCAGAAAAGCTCCCGCTCGGAGCTAGAAACTGAAAAGCGCTGGTGTGAAAGCCGCATGAGACCTGGATTACTCCATCCAACACATCCACCCCAGCAGCTCTCTCCACGGCATATTCCTTCTCCCATACACCCAGACCCACTGGCAGAGGAGGTGGCACTGGTCTCCTGCTCTCTCCCAAATGGAGCTTTTCCCTCTTCAAGCTACCTAACTTCACTCCTTCCACCTTTGAATTCCATGCCGTCACAGTAACCCATCCTATACAATTAACCATTGTTGTTCTCTACCATCCACCAGGCGCCTTGGGGACTTCTTGGAGGAATTAGATCATCTCCTCTCCAACAAGTCCTCCAACTCATACGACCAAATGGGTCGATTGTTTTAAGCCCTTATTACCACCAAATATGTCGTTTGTTCAAGCGCTTAATACGACCTATAATTACGTTTTAAAATTGTCGGCCTCGAGTGCTCCCGTTGAATGCAAACGTTACAGAGGGTTGTTTATTCACAAATAACCCTCTCTGTAAAATCCTAAATTGTAGGATAGTTTGGCCATTAAAACGCTTTATGATTAGATTTCTAGCGAGAAGTATATATTGTACTTTTAGAATCCACGTCCAGTCGATATGTAGGATCTATAGTTTGATAGATATTACGAAGATGATTTGAGATTTCGTCAGGAGAACGTGTATATGCGGCAAGCTTCCATGTAAAGTTACGGGTTGAAAACAGTATTTCCGGTCTCGCCGTTTTCTTAATAAAACCAATGATCAAATGATTTAACAGTGATATCTGCACTACTCATCCACTAAAAAAACATCAGTTTATCCTAGTTAATTATACGACATTAATTGGTTTAAATTGTGTACAATGTGTTTTTCCCATAGGTTTTTCTCTTTCGATTCTGAGAGACACATTTCTTTTTTCAGAGGTTTTGATAGGCTAAAATCACGCCGCAATGCACGTCGGGATATGGTGTTTATGTGATATGAAATCGGAAAACATTAAAAATAATAATAATAATACTTTATTCCGAGTGTTCTTGCTTTTCTCTTTGAAAGTCATCACATAATGGCATTGTAATACACGGTTCGGCTGCATTAAATATTACATATCTGCCCTAGATATGTATTTATAGAGCCCTGATCAGAAGACCTTTTGACAAACTGGAAGAGATGCCGACAAAACTGAATACGTGACGTGAACCATAAATATATCAACAATTAAACAACATCTTCCATTTCTTTTCACACAATGCGTCATGTTCGTCTTTGTGTATCAACACTAATTCGGCTGACTTTTATATTTGATCCAATTAGTAGATAGTCTGTATTTACACCATAACGGTGCACATTATAGAAAGGGACTTTTTTGTAGTTTTTAAAGATATTACTGATTTTCTGAACTACCTTTCCAACTCCTCATGCAGTTGACTGTTACAGGTCTATACAGATGCATAAGCTTCACATCGAGAGACTGAAACTGTATTTTCCTTTACCGTTCTGTTTTAAACTCACAATAAAGTGAATAGTCATATTATGTACGATATTATTATGTTTTATTAACTAGACCACTGGTCTAAACCGCACCTCCTAGTGGTTAAAGCACGTTATTGAATGTAGTTGTTGAATAAGTTATATTTATTTAGTTATTGATGAAAACATTTAAATATTAAGAGTAGCCTACATACAAAATAGGGGTCAATGATAGAAATATAGAATGGAAAATATCTAGAAGATACTGTAGTGATCTCTACAGTAAAACAGTTTAGTGCAGGACGTCCAAAGATATTAACAGGAGGATGTGCAAAACAGACAAACTGATAAGGCTGAATTTTACTTTAAGGGTTGTTTATATTTCACATCATTAATCAGAATCTGCAAAGTAACAAAAATAAATGTAGTAGAGTAAAAATACCAGGTTAACCTCTGAATTGTAGTGGAGTAGAACAAAGTAGTACATGCTGCTGTAACAAAAACATTTCCCAACTTGGGATCAATAAAGTATCTTATCTTAAGATGATCGATGGCTACTGCCATATTTGCTAAATGTGCATCTGAACCTTGACAAGTGCATGTTTCAGGCTTATCAATTAACAACAGGAGGGGTCACAGACATAAGTCCAGCTGTCATGTGGTATTAATGCTGCCCATTATGGACACAAGCAATTTTCACCCATGTATTAATTATATGTTTTAAATTTGATAACACCAATGTGTTTCGTGTCCCCTAAACCTCCAGGGATGTATACAGTTTAATACTGGCAACTTCTAATTGTGGGCAATACGAAAACGTCTTTTAAAACTACATTTCCCAGTAGAGACGTGCCATAGAACATGTTGCGAAACACACAATAGGCAGCAAGTGTAATTCTGGGGGGGAGGGCCGGGCTGGACCCGTCCAAGTCCAGTTTTGGATAGTCTGGCGTGGTTCCATTCCATTTCAAAGAGCTTTGACGCTCAGCGTAACCTTGTCACACTGCCACTCCAATATCCAATCACAGAGCTTGAGGGCTAATCACGGGGTTTGTAAAGCAAGGCGGATGTTGTAGTCCCAAACGATAGCTGGGGATTCTGGGTAGTGTAGTGTCTTCGGAAACTCTGTCGTGTCTAAACTCCGAAAAAACAATTTGTTTCTCCGAATCGAAGGTTAAAAACACAAAAGCATTGTACACAATTTAAACCAATCAATATTGTGTAATTAACAAGGATAAACTGATGTTTTTTAGTGGATGAGTAATGGAGATATCACTGCGTAATCATTTGACAGTGTGGGGAATACTTCCGGTTTTATTATGAAAACTTCGAGACCGGAAATACTGTTTTCACCCACGCTAACTTTACATGGAAGTTGCCCCATATACAGTACACGTTCTCCTGGCGAGACCTCAAATCATCTTCGTATATCTATCAAACTGTAGATCCTACACATCCACTGGACGTGGATTATAAAAGTACAATATACACTTCTCGCTAGAAATCTAATAAAAAAGCATTTTAATGGCCAAACTATTCCACAATTTAGGATTTTCCAGAGAGGGTTATTTGTGAATAAACGACCCTCCGGAGCGTTTGCAATCGACAGGAGCATGTTGTTTCTTACACGACCACTAGAGGGGCTACACTTTAAAACGTGTCTCTGGGTCGTATTTAGCTGCTGAACAATCGACCTATATGGTCGTTTTTTGTAGGAGGACAGGCTGCTCCTCTCACACATCTCTGATACTGGCCCTCCCGCTGTACTTCTCGGAGACTTCAACCTCCAGACAGGGAAGATAGACGAACTAACATCTCTGTTAACCGCCTTTGCTTTCTCACTGTCTCCGTCCCCACCAACTCATAAAGCTGGCAATGTCCTTGATCTCATATTCTCAAGGAACTGCACTACTTCTAACCTCTCTGTAAACCCGCTCCACACATCCGATCACTTCTTCATTTCATTCTCTCTACCCCTTTCCAAACATAGCAAACTAATTTCTTCTCATCCTGCACCTGTCCGCCGTAACCTCCGTTCCCTCTCCCCCTCTACCTTTGCCTCATCTGTGCTCTCAGTCCTCCCTTCCTCTGACTCGTTCCAACTCCTGCCTCTAAACTCTGCTGCAGAAACTCTCCTCTCTACTCTCTCATCCTCTCTGGACTCTCTCTGTCCTCTCACATCTCGGCAGGCTCGTCAGTCCCCTCCTGCTCCCTGGCTAAATGACGCACTGCGTGCTAATAGAACCGTCCTTAGGGCAGCAGAGCGGAAATGGTGGAAATCCAAACACCGCGACGACCTCCTAACCTATCAGGCTCTCCTCTCCTCTTTCTCTGCTTCGATCTCTCAGGCAAAAAGCACTTTCTTTCAAGATAAGATCCAATCTTCCTATTCCAATCCTAAAAAACTATTTTCCATCTTCTCCACCCTCTTGGACCCCCCCCCAAAGCCCCTCCCCCCTCCTCACTTCTGTCAAGCGACTTTGTTAACCACTTTGAAAAAAAGGTTGATGATATTCGCTCTTCTTTTTCTGACTCACCTTTACTCACCGATGGGTCACCAGACCCTCCTTCCACCCGCACACTAACCTCCTTTTCCCCTCTCTCGCCAAGTGAGGTTCTTACCCTCATTACCTCTGCCCGCCCTACCACCTGTCCTCTGGACCCTATCCCTTCAAACCTCCTTCAGACTATCGCTCCTGATATTCTACCGTTTCTCACCCATTTCATCAACACTTCTCTAACTTCTGGTCACTTTACAAACAGTCTCAAGGAGGCAAGAGTAAACCCTCTCCTAAAGAAACCCACTCTCAACCCGTCTGATGTTATAAACTACAGGCCTGTCTCTCTCCTCCCGTTCCTGTCTAAAACACTTGAACGCGCTGTCTTTAAACAACTCTCCTGTTATCTCCATCAGAACAACCTTCAGGATCCGCACCAGTCTGGTTTCAAGGCAGGTCACTCCACAGAAACTGCCCTCATTGCTGTCACTGAGGAACTGCACACTGCTAAAGCAGCCTCCCTCTCCTCTGTCATCATCCTGTTGGACCTGTCTGCTGCATTCGACACGGTGAACCATCAGATCCTCCTTCGCACTCTCCAAGAACTTGGAGTTTCAGGCTCTGCACTTTCCCTCCTCACCTCATACCTCAAAGACCGTACCTACAGGGTAACTTGGAGAGGGTCCGAGTCCGACCCTTGTCAATTAACTACAGGGGTCCCTCAGGGCTCTGTTCTTGGTCCCCTCCTCTTCTCCCTGTACACAAACTCGCTCGGAACTGTCATTATCCCGCATGGTTTTTCATACCACTGCTACGCTGACGACACCCAATTAATTCTGTCCTTTCCCCGCTCAGAGACCCAGGTCGTCGCACGCATCTCTGCTTGTTTAGCTGACATCTCTCAGTGGATGTCCACTCATCATCTCAAGCTCAACCTTGACAAAACTGAACTGCTTTTCCTTCCGGGAAAAGATTGTCCCACTCTTGACCTGACTATCAACATCGGCACCTCTGTTGTTTCCCCGACCCAGACTGCAAGGAATCTGGGTGTGATCCTAGATAACAACCTGTCCTTCACTGCAAACATCGCTGCTACAACCTGTTGCTGCAGATACACGCTTTACAACATCAGGAAGATACGTCCTCAGCTGACCCAGAAAGCGACGCAGGTTCTGGTCCAGGCTTTCGTCACCTCACGCCTAGACTACTGCAACTCCCTCCTGGCTGGTCTACCTGCATGTGCCATCCGACCTCTGCAGCTCATCCAGAATGCAGCGGCTCGTCTGGTCTTCAACCTTCCTACATTTTCCCACACCACGCAGCTCCTCCGCTCCCTTCACTGGCTTCCAGTGACTGCAAGAATCCACTTCAAGACACTGGTACTTGCGTACCATGCTGCAAATGGATCTGGCCCTTCCTACATCCAGGACATGGTTAAACTGTACACCCCAGCACGTGCTCTACGCTCTGCATCAGCCAAACGACTCGCTGCAACCTCGCTGCGAGGGGGACCCAAGTTCCCATCAGCAAAAACACGTGGGTTTGCTATCCTGGCTCCAAAATGGTGGAATGAGCTCTCCATTGACATCAGGACGGCAGAAAGCTTACACACCTTCCGGCGCAGACTGAAAACTCATCTCTTTCGACTCCACCTCGAGTGATAGAACTACTAACAAAGAACTGCTAACAGAGTACTTATATACTAATAAAGGACTGGCTTATCTATAGCCAGTTGAGTAGCACTTGAAATACTTGGCTCTATGAAACCTGATGTACTTATATGATTCTGTTTTCTTCAAGGTTGTGTCTTCCTGGTCGAATGTACTTATTGTAAGTCGCTTTGGATAAAAGCGTCAGCTAAATGCAATTTAATGTAATAAATAAGTAGTATCAATCCTAATAGATTACGTTGACCCAACCCAAGTAAATTAAGTTGGTAACAAACCTTATAAATAAGTAGTATCAATCCTAATAGATTACGTTGACCCAACCCAAGTAAATTAAGTTGGACCAATCAAATTGCTTAATCTAGAAAGAAAGTGATTTAATCATGTGGAAATATTGTCCATGATTTAATTATGTTCATTCAAAGAGTTATTTCTTTGATTGCTCTCACATGAAATGTGTTCTTTTGATGCGGCATGTCTTAGCAGTCCTTTATCAGTCTGTAATGCATGTTTCCAGTTGCAAAAACCTTTAACAGTAAAAGCCGCATCAGATGAAGACGTATTTACTTTAAACTGTCTACAGGGGAAACAAAAGGCTGCGTCTGCTTTTAACGAATATTCAAGCCATGGTCTGTTGTTGTACCATGCAGCGGCAAAAGTGCGCTTCTTTCCTGAAAACAATCTCCCTGGATAACGATCCAGTTTCACCTGGTTGGGTTTATTAACCCCAAGATCATCTGGGGCTGTTGGTCTTGGAGCGGTTGCTGGCCCAATAGTAGGCTACCTGTTGATGTGCTGCAAGGTAGCGTCTGTAGTGGAGGAGGAGGAGGAGGAGGAGGAGGAGGAGGAGGAGGAGGAGGAGGAGGAGGAGGAGGAGGAGGATGATGATGCTGGCGGGTGTGGTACAGGGTGTGGCAATGCAGGTGGTGATGGTAGGGGCACAAGGAGCTGTGCCTCAGAGGACAGCGTTGGTGGCGGCCGCCTTGATGAGTCAAGGATTGGGCTCGCTAACTCAGCCCCGGGGTTTGCCGAGGTCAAGCTTGTGACATTAAGGCGTGCTGCTGCAATGGCAGGTGCAGGATCGCCAGCAGCTGCATCGGCTGCAGTTCTTTCATCGCTATTTCGTTTTCATAAATCCTTAGACCTTTTAAGCCAATTTCTGATGTCCATTTTGTAATTCAAACAGAAATGGGAGTCTACAGAATGCACAATAAACTAATCCAGAATAGGCGGCAGAGTGTGGCGCTGTGATTGGTCTAAATGTGGATGAATCACAAATCACAACAGACACATGAATTTATTTGACGTAGCCTGCGATTTTTTTAAGTTACTATCTGACATCACATACATCGTAGCATAACAATTCACCGTTTATAATTAAAAAAAAATATATATATATTTAATATAAAAAATATATATATATATTTTTTAAAGTTTTAAATAATACAAAACGTGTTTATTGGGGGAGGGCAGGAATATCAAATGGGAGGGCCCTCCCACGGCCCCGGGCATGCTCAAACTGAATATTACAGTCGTTGATACTGTCTCAGGGTCTGCTCCCCCCACCGAGCCATGCATGAACTGAAAGCTTGACCTCTGCTTCGAACACTTGGAAGCCTCCCTGTCACACCAGTACCAACCCTTGGGTCAGTCAGATGAGACAAACGGCTTCACTTAGGGCATTTGGTTCAGATACATGACTCTCATTACCACAGGGTGGGTTGTTTTTCTTTTAAGGCTATTCATACTGCTAAGCAGAGGATGTCTGTAAGTTGGCAAGCTGTTAAAAACCCCTACTATTTTTAAAATAGGCCTAATGTCAGGGTCCTCTTAATGTCTAATTCTGCATGTATTCACATTATATGGACGATGTTTCCACCTGGTAAAACTAGAGGCTGCACGAAACTCAGGCCAGACCATTCTGTTCTGCTTTAACAATTCAATTTATAGATTCTACGTCGAAACAATTAGCTTTTATTGTTTCCAATGATAACGTCACCTTAAGTGGAGGAATGCAAACCTGTTTTCAAATGTAAGGTTTTGAATTTGTTTGACATTTCTCAGTAATGACACCCTCAGACACCCAATTCCATTCATGCTATGCCTTCAGTAGTAACTCAGATGTTAAGGGGGATGAAGCTTTTCCTCCCAAATCAGATATGCTTTGTTTTTCAACAAAGGTATACATTTCCTGCATCATATCTTTCTCACAATTGTTTTTTGTGAGCTGCACACAGGTGATACTGAGTCTTCTCGAGTAATAGATTATAAACCATACCATGCTTAAATAGACTCCTAAGTTATTATTTAATATGTATGTGACATATGTAAGAAAAGGGAGGGAAGAGTCAATTATATTGAGTAATTGCTTTTATATTGGAACATTTATTTCTCAAACCTATGTTTTATGGAAGAGAAAATGTATTTCTGATAAACTAATATTTTATCAAAAGGTAAATGGTGAATTAATATAACATTTAGAATAATTGAGAAGGGGTTATATCCACAGGGACAAGCTCGCCTTTAACTTAAAATAAAATGTCTCTGCTTTGGACTGATGAGTTTATGATCCTTGCATGTTAAATGACTAACACAAACCTTACATTTATGCATGTGCATATGTCAGGAAGGCTCCCAAATAATTCTATGGGGCCTATCCTATTTTTGTAATTAAATGATAATGTGCTAATCCATTACCTTGAGTTGTCTTCACTCAGGAAAACATCCCTATCAAGTGTTAACCCAATAACTAGGACAGCTCTGAAGGCCAAGGGTCAGAGAGAGAGAGGGTCACACTCTCCGGCTGCAGAGAGCACCCCCAGCCACGGGCAAGGAAGCACGAGGTCGTTCGAGATGAGAGGATTCTACTTTTCAACTTTCTGAGGAGATTGGATGCTTCTTCATCTTTCTGCTCGGTGGGCTCAAACAGACAACCCTGCAGGATGAGCGAGGGCTTCAGAGGCTTCTATAATACAAGGTTCCTTGTTTCTTGGAGGAGTTTGATGTCTTCCTAACCTCTCCCATCAGGGGGGGGACACCATGGATGAATAAAACGAATGTCAGCCATATTTTGTTTTTCTGCAGAGAGAAATTTGAAGATCACGTGACATAGACGCCAGCCATAGTGAATGGTGAAAAAAAACGTAGGGATCTTACAATTTCAGAGGCGTTTTTTTAGAAATACTACGTCCCAAGTTGTGGACCAACGTAGTTATTACACGTTTTTTTGTGAGACTGGGTTGGTAGATCAGCAGTTTCTGTAATACTCAGAGCAGTCTGTCTGGCACCAACAACCATGCCACGTTCAAAGTAACTTAAATCACCTTTCTGATCTGCCGTTTTAACTTCACCAGGTCATCTTGACCATGTCTACACGCCTAAATGTGTTTAGATGCTGCCATTTGATTGGTTGATAAGATAGCAATATAAAGAGCAGTTGAACAGGTGTACCTAATACAGTGGCCGGTGAGGCAATAGGCTATAACTTTTCTTTGATACCCAAACAAAAACAATTCAAAGACAAACCAATTTAAACATCAACTTTATTTCCAAATTTAGATTTAAAAAGACAATAATAATCAAACATATTCTAAACATAGGCCTCCATCTACAAAACTTGCTTTGGATTCCATTGTTTGAGTTGAACTGTGAATAAAAAGTCTACCAACCATGGTTTGTAAATACACAAAATATAGCTTCTGATTTCTTGGCGGTAGAGGTATCAAAGCTCCCCAGAATAGACAAGTCATTAGAAAAACACCAAGATAATTTACACACTCAACATAAAGAATACATATTCACTCAAAAAGAGGTACCATCCATTCTGTAACACAATTTTAACTTATAACGTTTTTTTAAGACACACATTCCCTTCTCTGAATAATTCAGATCAGATCGCAGAAGTAAAACCTGACAAACATTTAATGACCAAATGCCATAGTACATACATTTAAACCTGTCCGGAACCCATTCATTAACATCGTTTTTGTAGAAAGTATACGGTAATTATTTAAACTGTGGACTTATTTAAGCTGTGAACCTGTCCTGTTAAAGTTTACGTTATCAATGCATGCTCTTTTTCCCCCCTCCCCCCATTTCTGAACCCTTTTTATTCTTCAGCCCACTGCTTTTCTCCTTTCATTGGCTTTCACTTCATTTACTTCTACCTTGATTATTTGAATTTGTCTATACTGAGGTGTAGCTGCAGTGTAAAGTTGAAATAAATTACCAAGAAAAACATTTATATTGGACTGGATGTTCACAAAACGTATTGCATTAAAATGCTTCCATATGGGGCAATTGGAACAACTGGCTGAAGTAAAACAGGGTAACATTTCATTCCATCAACGCAATGAAAGCACTTGCATCTATCTGATAGCATTTGTTGTTGTGAACACAGCTACCATGGAAGAAATTCAGCAAACTATCTTCAACATTTGCATTAGCTTTTGCATATAGTATATTTAGTGTCCCCGAGTGAAAAGATTGCAATGATGAAAATGAGCTGAATCGTTTTAGGTTGCGTTTCATCCCGATGTAAGATGCTGCCTGTCAACAATCCCCTAATGAGATCTATTGAGAAACATGCCTATCACTAACCAGGATCCTTAGCCTAACAGCATCAACGCCACTAAACCTTAAAGGTGGGGTAGGTAAGTTTGAGAAACGGGCTCGAGATACACTTTTTGTTATATTCCATGGAATGCTCTTAACATCCCGATAGAAATTAATATCTTAAGTGCTTTGACAAGAAAACCATACAAAAATGTCATCTGTGGAAGCCGTAGTACTGTAAAAAGCACGACCAATCATCTGAGCCGGCCCGGCTAAAATAACTGGATGGACCTGCCTGTCAGCCTTCCATCTGTGCACACACTTATCTCGTGCCCTCATTGGTCATGTGCGCGTTCGTGTATGTTGGAGGAGGGGCTCTGTAAGGAAGTAGCTGATTTCTTCCGGCTGTGTATTTTTTATTTATTTATTTTTTGTAATTCTAGCGCACTCAAGCTGGTTTCTCCAAAATTACCTACCCCACCTTTAAAGGAATAGAACCAAATAAAATGTCTCATTCTCTGGTCCAGTCAGAAAATATCACATCCACAATACAGTATTTAGGGAAAAGACAATACATGTAAGATAAGATTTATCAATATACTTTTAAAATCCCAAATATAGTACCTTAAAGTGGACCTATTATGCTATATTCGAAACATATATTGTAGGGCCATACCTATACAAAACATGTTTTTGCTTAAAATACCAAACAGATCACCCATTGTAGCCATGCCTCATATCAGGGGCGGTTATATGGGGGGCAGGGGGGACCAGTGCCCCCCTAAGACTGACCTCTGACCCCCCCCTGTGGCCCCCCTAACAATGAAACGTTTTTTTTAAAAGAATGTATATTTTCTGGTACTCGGTTTGCCAAAAACCGCAGGATTTTGTTGCTGTAATGTGAGATTGTGCAGACACCCTTATGTAAAGTAGAGATGTAACTGTTCATTGCCTTTATTTTTATATAAATATGGTGTTAGTGCAAACATTGCACTATAACTTAAGCTGAAGCTAACAGTAATAACTAGGGGTGTAACGGTTCACAGAAGTCACGGTTCGGTTCATACCTCGGTTTGGAGGTCACGGTTCGGTACAACAACAAAAAAGCAAAAAAAAGTCCCAAATGCATAATTCCAGGTTTGTTGTTATTTATGTTTGAACAGTAGTGCAAGTTTCAGTCTCAAAATAAAGAACTCTGACATTTTGAATAATTAACTGTATTAAACAGTTAAAAACAAACCATACACAGTACACTCAGATGGCCATATTATCTATAATGGCTGATATCAAACAAAAAGGTTTCATTTCAAGCTGTAAAACTAAAAAGGATGTCTTGAAAATATCCACCACTCGCACACCTCATCGTTATTGTAGTCCACAGGGAACCCGAAATGTTCCCACACAGCTGATTTAAAAGAAGCAGGTGGGTTTTAGCTCCTGTGTGTTATCTGAACTCACCATACTAACTTTTCTTCTTCTTGTATTTTGTTCGTTTTGTTGTTGTGTTTCTTCTTGTTCTTCATTTGTTGTTTAAGGGCGGCTGGCAAACAGCTTTTAGGCGCAATACCGCCCCCTGGATTATATATAGTGTAGTGGATACTGCCCTGAATTACTTTTTTCCCACTCGTAAAAAAAAAAGGCGTATTCGCCGTGTGACTGCATGTGCCGAACCGTGACATCCGAACCGTGACGGTACGGGACGAATACGGATACCGTTACACCCCTAGTAATAACTACAAGATCTATCTGAAATAAATAAGTGTACTGAAACAAATACCAATAACTGTATTGCATAGGTTTTCTTATGCGCAATTACTTCATACTGTCTAGTTCTCTTTTTCGTCCTGCATTTATTGTGCCCCCCTCAGAAAATAACTGGCCCCCCAGTGCCCCCCCCCCCCCAGTCAAATTGGTCTAGAACCGCCACTGCCTCATACTGCTCATACCCCTCTTTTTCAGCCCTGTTAGACTAGAGAAACGCGGATTTTGGGTCCTTAGCTTGAAAAAAAGAAAGAAGAGGAGGCGGAGCTAATGCCTGATCAGAATTCTAGTGGAGATAAAGTTACATTCTGCTGTGATAAAACACCATCCTGTTCTAAACATATTAAGGATTATTTCTGAAACAGTATGGAGCTCAAATGCTTTTTCTCTTGCGGGTTTATCACAAGGTGAGTTCCTTTTTTTATTTCCTGCTTTTTAAACACATGTGCTCTACAGTACAGGTTAGCTCTGAGTGTTAGCAGGCTTGCTAATGTAAACAAAGACGAGATTACATCCAAAACACGTCAGGCATTGTTTCTGATAGCAACTTTCTGTGGGTCCGCCGCCGATTTGACGTCATATCGGCAGCAAATCTGTATCCGCTCATTTTCTGACGCTGCGTGAGTTCCCCGACACACCGGGGACACATATGTATGTATAAAAGACATAAAAAAGTGCATTTTGCATGATAGGTGCCCTTTAAATTATAAGCATGATAGCGTGACTGACTTTCTTTGAGACTGACCTATGAGCAGAGAAGTGCACTTCTTGTTGGCCGCAAACACACAGACAGACACACTTTAAAAGGCTTTGATTATGTGTTGGACTTCCCATCTTTGGCCAGAGCACTCCTGTATTACTAGTGTATCTTTTTTAATCTCCAGACATCTTTTTGTCTCTCTGTTCTTTATCTCCTTGCCCTAGAAAAGAGATTACATGTAAACAGTAGGTATACACATTACACAGTATGTCATCATGCAACATTTTGAACAATGAGTCACCATGAGCTAACCCACCCTATCATTTCAAAGGGTGGTACATGCCAAATTATGACAACTATGCATTTTCAGATTTGGTGAAAACAGACGTGGTTTGTGAAGTCATTTGATTAATATAGCGGTAAAACAATAACGTTTCAGATATGTCAAAAACCCCAACGGTTAGATATAACAACTCCTAGTGAAAGTTAACACAATTTAGTGTTAAAAATGTTAATTATAAATAAAAGTCTTAAACACATTATGCTACATTAGATGTTTATTTAGATGCTAATACTTTAACAACAACAATATCTTTGAACACAGGGCTTTTACTAGTAACAGTATTTTACCAGTTGCTTCTTTTGCTAGATTACATTTCATTAATAGTACCTGAGTGAAGTCCCAGTAGATCCCCATTTTCTTCTGCAGAGCCTCTCTGCAGTTGAACAGCCCTGGTTCTGTTTCTTTATTCCCAATGTCAGCTATACACCGGTTGTCATTGTACTTGTGGGACTTGATGCCGCCGATGTAGAGCTCTCCGTTTGATCGAAAATAAGTAATCTAAAAAGTATTTTAAAAAGCAGTTTTGGCAGTTAAATCAGCAGCAAATACGACAAAGATTAAGGATGAATCTTGACAACCACTTTTAGAATCTTAACTTGCCTGAGGTCCATAATAGTAGCAATTGTAGGCGATGGGTGTGTTTCCCGGCACTGGACCTTGGTCTAAGCACATGTTGGCATCAAGATTCTTCATCTTTAAGTAGGGGAGAAAAAAACAACTATATAAATGGGAGCTCAAATGAAGATAAAACATTGCTGTGTAGGAGTGAATAATTAAAACACACACCTTGCAATAATTCTACCACCATTCAAAGCATTAGATGAAACTAAACTTACTCCTCCATAGGCTACTAGGTTGTCCAAGGGATCCAACTTGGGATACACATTTTCCAGGTACCATTTGAAGGGTTTACAGTTCAACCTTTTCCTTAGTTCTTTCCTCTCCGTGACATTCCCAATGTCAATTCCATGATTCTGCAGGGAGTATGGTATAAATTGTTATTTTGTAGCTTAAGTGATTGAAATTCCCTCAAAGAGGCCCCCTTTATTGTCAGAAGTTAAGGGGGCACGGGAAAGAAATGCCCCGAGAAATCTCAAAATGCACATAAAGCTTTATCAATAGGCAATTATATTTCAGTCATAAAAACATACTGTCAAAAACACCAAGTATACTAAGCTTTAAGCTCCAAAAATAAATACTTTTAAATTGAATTCTAATACAAATCGACAGTGTTGTTATAGTTAGTTTGTTTCATCCTTTCTCAAAATGCCAGCAGGTTTGAGTTTGGAGATGATTGCTTCACGTATACAAAGTGCCAGAGGGCTTAATAAGAGTAAAAAAAAGGGTTACAATAACCAACTCCTGCTCTTTCACAGACATGACTGCACACTTCTTTGGGACAGCATCATTATGCTATTTTCAAATTGTTGGCACACGATGGTGATTAATGTATGTGTTATAATTTGGGGGCCATTTCACAATGAAAACAGCCACTTATTCACAATTTACTTTTAGTTTGAAGTGCCCACAAAAGTGCCACATTTAGTTTGCCCACAAATGAAGTACCTCAAATGGCAAGTTCCAAGCCAAATTGACATTGTGTTTGTATTCATCCATCCAGACTTCTGCTACCCTCATGGCGTTTCTCCTCATGGCTCCAGACAGATCAGGCATGTAGGGCTTGTGGGCCCTCTCAATGTGGGCGATCTTGGAGCATGGAACAACTTCAATACTGCCTCCACATGTCCACACCTGTACGAGCAGAAAACTAAACATGTTATCCTTTATACTCATTTATCAAATAGAATAATTGTTCTGTCAACAAAATTATTAGTGCAGGCGCAAAGCACACAGTTTGCAGGACACCATCTCTTCCTGGCAAAGTAGCCAGACGACCAATAAAGACTCCAGGAAGTTACCAATAAAGAAATAGCCACTATCCACATCTCTATCCTCTGTAACATAGCTGTTCACCTCACAATCATTAAAACAAAATAGTGACAGGGGTAATGGTGCTTAAAGCCTGAGACTGCATCAGATTTGATGGTGGATAGGCGACGCTTACTCACTCGAATTCCCAACTCCACATTTTCACCACCGTACACTTTCATTCCCTCATCGAGAACTCCAATTTCTCCTAGATACTTCCGGTCAGCCACTAGGATTCCCATGACAGATGGACTCCTGAAATAAAAGGAGTAAACTGTGAGTCGTGTATCATTTTAAACATTCTACAGTGGAATACATCAGTTTCATTTCAAATCATCAAGAACGCCTCATCCATGTTATATTTGTTTGAGACATGTAAAACTAGACTGGATACACTTTTACTTACTTTCCAGGCAGTGAGCCATCCATGAGTTTGTAATAATCGTCGGAGAAACTCTCATACATGCACCATAAAGCCCAGTCGAAGGCATGTGCGGCTGGTTCGTATGGAATAACTGTAAGGTCATCATAGTTGACTTTGTCAAACACAGGGGACGTCACCACGGTCCGATCCCCCTTTATCTGCGTCAGCAGAGGTTCAGCCCTGCATGAGTGAAAAGAAGGGAGGAGAGCAGGTTCACTCTTCACTTTGATCATTTGTCGAGCCCTGACAGTCGGTCTACTGGAGCAATTTGTTTCTGTTGCTTAAGAATGGAAGCTTTCATGTGTTGCAACCTTCCCACCTTTATTATTTATGGGACTGTGGTAATAAAGTTTGACAAAGTCAGAGACACCACATACTTTTACGATGGCACAATAATCGACCACAGGCTGTAATGCTATTAAAATGCCTGGCTAAAAACATTTCAGCAGGTAAAAAGATCAGTTTACCGCCACATAGACTACCAGGGATCTAGTTAATAGCTCAAATGTTAGGACAAATAAGTTAGCTGTGGTAATCGCAAAGATCCACCACTTTCATTTTCTTTCTGCTAATGCCTCTCTTTTCCAGCTGCTAAAAAGACTCATGTTTTAAGTTCGGCAGCCAATATAAACTTGATAGTGCATCCCAACACTTCCAGCAGCTTTTGCAGCAGTTTGAAGCAGACTGAATTGACTGTTGCAAAATCAGCTTGCCATACTATTACAGTATACATTTGTAATTTACTAAAAGGTTCAAGTCTGAGCAGCACTCGCCCTTCCCTCATTACCAACACTGCAACTCCCTTGTGCAAGCCCTTAAGCTTCTGATTGCCTCACTGCTGCTCAGTGGTCAAAAGATCAGGCTGCGGTTGTGATGGGATCAGACTGTTGTAGTGGGATGTTGCAAGTGTTTGAATAGGGTGTTCCTAAAGCTATTATTACAGGTGACTAAAGACTTTGGAAACACACCCTCCAGTTTAAAAAAAATTGCTGTGTACATTTATTAAATTGTGTAACATTGTGATTATTTCCGTATTGGCTTGGGAATAACACAAACATATCTTGTTGAGAGTAGTTTAAATGTTTTAAAAAATGTCTACGAAACTACATCCAGAAATATTGTCACCTTTCAGGAGTAAGTGTGCTTCCACTCAGCTGGCTGGCTCAAATGAAAAGTTAAATATTTTTCTCTACAAACATAACATACTTACTGTTAATGTTATAAATAAACTGACATTGAAAAGGATTTATTTTTGCCACACTCTTACCACATTTCATGGACTTCAATGTGTGCGTCCAGGATGGCCACCACGTCAGCAGTAGCAGCCCTCCACCCAGAAGCCCTGGCGTATGAAAGGCCTCGCTGCTCATTGTGCCTCACTCTTGTAAAGCGGAGGCCTGGGTTCTGCTGCTCAAGCGACTTCACATACACGTCAAAGTCACCCTTCAGATCCTCTTGAATTGAGAGGATAAAGTGGGAATATGTTATGACATTAGGGAAGAACAGGCGTGACAGATTTGGTTTTTCCAAAGCAAGGGGGTGATACCACTTATCTTAAATTATACTGAAAAGCGTTAGATGTTTAATTAATTATAGGATGGACAACTATTAGTTATATTAGTACAATCCAGTGCCGCAGCTCTAACATTTATAGTACGTTCTCCACCCTTCTTTACACAACTCTACTCTGTTGACTTCACTGGTGTCAATTCAGTTCTGTTAGCTATAAGCTAACAGAACTGAATTGACACCAGTGAAAACTCTGCAAGATAACATAAATGTTATCTTGCAGAGTTTGATTAAAGATTGATAGGGTTGGATATCGTTTTACAGCGAACACCTGGATAGCTTAGCATCAAGACTGTAAAATACATTTGCAGAGCATGGCCTTCTCCAAAGGTCACAAAGTACAAATTGCAGAAACTCTAAAAGCAGACTAATACATTATTTTACACTTACAAATGTTAAAATGTGTGGTTTTATTGGTGATAATGTGCTGGAGCTGTAGCAACATGTGTTTAAACTGATGAATTATATTTAGTTGACATGAAAGTGTTTCTTCAAAAGCTAAGATAAAACGTTACAGATATGACAGTAGCATTCATCTTCTGAACTTACTGTCACAATCCTAAGTTCATGTCACGGTTGCAGTTTTGTAGGTTTTTTTTGTGCTGTTTTCCATGTCATGTTTTCCACTGGTCCTTTTCCCTGTGTTTTTCCTCTTGTCATTAGTTTGCCTGGTGTGTCTAGTTATCTGATTGTGTTCACCTGTGGCCCTTGTGTTTCTCCTCCCCTGCCCGGCTGTTTCTCGTCTTGTGATTACCCCTCCCTGTATTTACGGCCCGTCCACACAGCGGCGTGCGTTGACGCTTCCCCATTCACTTTGAATGGGGTGACCTCACTTTTAGCCGAAATGCATCGTGGGAAGCGACGTGAAGCGTAGTTGGCGTGGCTCGCTGCAAAAGTTGAGCAATGTTCAACTTTTGACGCCTCGGCGAGGCGTCAGCCAATCGAATCATATGCCAGTACAAGCTCTAGCCAATCAAACCGCTGCTTGTGTGTCAGGGGCGGGAGATTCATGTGATTGGTTGTTGGTCGAGCTTCAGACATGCCCGCCGGCAAGCGTCAGCGCACGCCGCTGTGTGGACGGGCCGTTAGTCTTATCTCCTCCTGTGTTCAGTGTTGGTGCTTCTTTTGTATGTGACCCAGTTCACCGAAGAGTGTTTTGTTTGTCCAAGTTTATTTAAAGTCCTTGAAATAAAGGTATCGTCAAGTGTAATCTGCGTTTGGGTCCTACCTGCTTCACTCTGCGTAACACTTACTCTTGCCAAGAGGTGTATTTCCTTAAGTATGAAACAACTGCTTCAAAGCTGGAGGATCATTTGACAAAATGCCTTCTGGGAGATTTAAAAGAAAAGTATATTTATATAAAAAAAACTGATACAAATCAGGATTCCAGTCTAAAAGCAGCAATATATTTAAAAACTAAAAGACATGTTCCAGCAGCATGGGCATCTGTAAAAAGAAACAGGATTTAGCAGTAGCGTAATGTGATTCACTTGAAACATACACACCATTCGAGCTATTATCATCCACCAAAATAATCTCCTTCAGCAGGTTTTTAGGGGTGCGGTCGATGATGCTGCGCAGGGCTCTTTTGAGGATCGAAAGGCCCTCATTCAGGTAGATCAACACCACCCCGATGCTTGGCAGATCCTTTGGGTATGTCTTTTCAAGACACCTGTTCAGAAACACAAGGTACCCTTGTCTTTTTAACAAGCTGTGTAAATGTTTAATCCAAACAGACAGTAACAAAAAGGTGAAGGATTATCAGCAAACAAATTAGGTGAACTATAAACGACCTTTAACCCTGCATTGTGTACGAAGTGACATGGTAGTTATAGCTTCATAGGAGATAACAATGCGTACCTTTTATCCCTGGTATCTGCAATAGCACGATCTAGAGGAAGGCGATCGCTCAGAAACACGTTGTAGCCGTACTTATCAAACAAACTCTGTGCCTCTCTTTGCTCATCCTCAGACAGATTCCCACCCCACTCCTTGAACAGGGGGGAGTCAGGGAAGAGTTTATTTGACTTTTTCTTTACAGGGGCCTCCTGTTTTTCCTCGATCTTTGCTTGAGGTTCCTCTTTCTGCTCTGGGAGTTTCTGGACTGGTGGCTGTACAACCTCTGCAGCTTTTCTCCTTCGCTCTATGTCCTCTTCGAGCAATTTCTGCATGGTGTCCTGCTTCTGCTCAAAAGCTTTGAGTAGGTTGTCTTGACAAAACAAGCAAAATGAGAATCATTTGTTCTATTAACCATGATAATGAATTACTATATTGACCCACAGAACCAAATTTGGACATTTTTGACACCCTGACAATAATAAGATCAGGGGCCTCATTTATAAAGCAACCCTGTCTCCTAAAAATTACGTTCCCACAGAACTAAACTGCATTCTCAATTACGTTTAGCAAGAAACGTATTTTCTCCTACGTTACGTTCGTTATGAACATATCTCAAATACGTTTATTTTCTACATATCTTCTAGAAGCATATTTTCTCCCACGTTACGTTTCTTATGAACGTATCTTAAATACGTTTATTTTCTACATATCTTTGCCATTTATAAATATCATTTTAGAGCACACCTTTGAAATCAGTCGGCGAGGCTGTAATTTCGCCAGCTGTTACTCTCATGAGCGAGGCAAAAAATAATAGTTTTAACATGCCGAAAAGCTGCTGTGTTTTTTTATTGCACCTCAAACAATAAAACAAATCCAGAGTTACGTGTTTCTGTACTTCCTCTAAGAAGAAAGGACAGTAACAGAAGATCTCTGTGGCTTCAGGCTTGATCGCCGTTCAAATGACAGCGTTGGTTTCCCCAAAAGTGGGCGGGGCTGTAAAGTGACGTAGATTTTACTCTCATCTATTATTCAAAACCATCCTATTTATTCTAACGTAAATTACATGCCAGTGTTTTATGTTTTTATTTTAAATCGGATAATGTCTGACTTTTTTTCCCGTCTGTGAGGAAAAGAAATGGGGCTTACGCCCCGTCTACACTACAGGCATAACAAAATGCTTTCAACGCTTCGCCCATTCATTTGAATGGGGTGACGTAGAAGATTTTTAAATTTCGCCGAACTGCATTGTGGGGAGCATGGCATGGCTTTGCGCGAGCATCTATCGGCAAATGTCCCAGTCCTGTATGACTGTACTCTGTTCACCTACCGGGACCTAAACCGGAGGAACCAGGCATGGCGGTTTACTTCATTTTAACATTAAATGGACAGCTAGCAATGTAGCATAACATATAATAATAAAATAATAATATAAGTATAAGCATAATATATAATCTTATATCTTAATATATTAATATACCAATAATATATAATGTATATATATATATATGTATAATATACCAATATTACCCTTAATATATAACATAACATATAATACATGCACAGCTATCAAGCATAGACAGTATATTTAGCCAGCATGGAATGTAGCATAACAATAGCATTCATAAATGGAGGAATAATTTAGTAAATTCAAGAAATTAACTTTATTATTTATTAACTTTATTATTTCATTTCATTTTATTAGAGGATGTGTGCAAAAAGAGATGGAAGACTCTGAGGGACAGGTTCCGCAAGGAGAAGAATATGGAGAAGGAGGCAAAAAGAAGCGGGGCAGGGTCTGCAGGGGGGTTCAAGCCCTGGCATATCATGGCAGTGATGGGATTTTTAACCCCATTCATCATAGACCGTGAGACGTCCAACAATGTCCCCCGGCAGACCATGCCTCCATGAGGCTGATGACAAGGGGACAGAGGGCAAGAGTCCGCCTCGGGATACACCAGCTAATTTTTGACGTGGACCAGGAAACATTTCTAATTTAATAAGTTTTTCACACATACTGATCCACATAACATTTTTTTACACTCATCACTCATCACACACACTTCACTCACAACATTACCAAATAAAGTATGCTATTATGGCTATACTGTGTCTTCACTTGTTCATGTGGTTTGTCAGTTGCAACATACCAGAAGTTTCATGTATGTCGGTATATATAATGTGCTTTCTTCCGTAATTGTTCAGTGAAAACCTATTGAAATTATGAGTGGTTTATCAGTAAAAACAGGGCTGAAAGAAAAAGGTAGTTAGTCATATCATAATATAATAATATCAATTCAAGAAACATGTTTATTAGGAATGTTTGATTTTAAAATGGCTCATTTGGAATATTTGAAAATGGGTAGCTCTTAAAAGAGCTTTTGGTTTGGAGGAGCCATGGTGACCCTACACCACTTTATGCTGCCATGACAACACCCTCCTCATTCAAATAGGAGCAGAAGGTCTCCCGCAGTTGGATGGATCGGCGTGTGGCGTTGTTTGAGCCCATCATAGGTGCATCGCGCAGGGTTGGAGCTTCATCACTCCACTCTGCGACGACAGGTGTGCGTGATGGCCTTCCTATTGTCTTCCTGCGGAGGAAGTTGTGCAACACACAGGTGGCCTTCACACACAACTCTGTTACCTCCGGGCTGGTGGTAATGACATGCCGGAACATTCTCCACTGTGATGCGAGGATGCCAAACGCACATTCAACCACCAACCTGGCCCGGCTGAGACGGTAATTGAACAGCCTCCTTTCACGGGTGAGCTGACGTCCAGGGAATGGGCGCAGCAGGTTGGCCATCAGCGGAAAAGCCTCATCTCCAACCAACACATGGGGAAGAAGGCCGAGCCGCTCTGCTCCTGGGATGACGGTGTCAGGTGGTAGCTGCAGACTGCCATCTCGGAGGCCCTATCCAAAAGCAGAATTCCGCAGGCTCCCACCGTCGCTGCTCCTTCCAAAACCTCCGACATCCACTACCCTGAAGAGGTACTGGGCATCCACGACAGCCAGTAGTACCAAGGAGTGGGTGGACTTGTAGTTGAAGTAGAGGGACCCAGAATTTGCCGGAGCCTGGATCACCACGTGCTTCCCATCAATGGCACCAACGCAATTCGGAAAGTTCCAGCGCTCCTGGAACCCAGCAGCGATGGCTCTCCAGTCCTCCGTCTGTGGTACCGGCATGCCACTGTTGCATGCCCGACCCGATAGCTGAACGCTATGGTCCTGTATGAGTCATCGGTTGCCAGGTACCTGAGAAAAAAGTAATATACATGATTTTAAAAAATGTCATACGCCACGCACGCGCGCGCACACACACACACACACACACACACACACACACACACACACACACACACACACACACACACACACACACACACACACACACACACACACACACACACACACACACACACACACACACACACACACACACACACACACACACACACACACACACACACACACACACACACACAATACTGTGTTTACCTAGCTATCTTAATTAATAAACTAAATCACAGACTTCATTCATCCATTGCATGCATTCTCTCTCTTTATATACAGAGTCATATTAAAGAAGTAGAAATACACAAAACGTACCGTAGGCAGATGGCGAGTCGCTCGGCAGGTCCGATTGACAAACGCATACGGATGTCTGCCTTTGCAATCAGTGGACCGACTTTCCCCAGCAACTCGTCGAACACGTCTTTGCTCATCCTGAAGTACTGCTGAAACAGTACACCATCCAGGCGGAGCTCTTGGACAAGAACGTGGTATTCCCCCCGTTCCAGACGTTTTCTGAGTATCGGATGTACCCAACAGCGACGCACAATATGTGGCCTCCTGCGAGACATTGCATAAACCAACGCTACCCTTGCTACAAAACCGGCATCCATTTTGGCAATAGTGGAGAAGTAGCGGGCTTTTTTTTGCATTATATGCCGGGGGCGGGCGGGAGATTCCTGATTGGTTGTTGGTCGCCTTGGGCGCGAGAAATCGCCAAGCCTCAGACACGCCCAGCTTCAAGATTTTTTGATGCCTGTAGTGTAGACGGGCCGTTAGAGCCTCAAAATACTGAAATCTGTATTTTTGAAAATCTTTTTTTCTGTCTGTCTGGACCCGGGGAGGCAAGTGACGCAGGAAAATCTCTGTGAATAAAATCCGGGGATCTTCCCCCCCTAGCAGATTTAGCATTTTCTCCATTAGCTGGGATGGCTTGCTGTCTCCTAGGCCTTGAATGTCAAGTATATGGCGGGCCCTCTCCTTAGCAGATAAGCTAAATGTCTTAAGGAGAAGGGCCTTAATCGCCTCATATTTGCCATGGTGTGGGGGGGCTTCGATAAATCCCACCAACCTGGACGACGTGGAGCTCCCCAGCGCTGCTACCACATGGTAGTATTTCAGGTCCCCGTCACGGACCTGTTGGCAGGCGAAATGTGCCTCCACGTGTGCGAACCATGCCTCCGCTGCGTGCTCCCAGAATTCCGGAAGCTTTATGAAAACATCGCGCTCAGCCATGTTCGTTAATTTTCCGGAAACTTTCTCGGAAAAGTCAGGGTCACCAGTGTAGTGCCGTGAAAAGAGAGTCGGAGGTGGTGTATTAAGAATGGAGTTCCAATCTTTATTATCCATTAATATCAGAGAGGTTAACACATGCACTGCTCTGCCTGATGAGCTAGCAGGAATGGCAGCTAAAGCTACAGGTGTTCCCACTAAAGGGTCCGTGTGGCAACACAATAAGCAAGGTGAATTATGGTCCCACATGGTGTCACCACAACAGCTAATATAACAACACATTAGTTGTATTTCCTTTAACTGGTGGATATAGAGTTGCTGCGGGGAAGGGGGGGGGGGGTGAGATGCACAGGCTGCAGTGGAGACGCTGCGCACAGCTGATCGACAGCTGGGACACAAACCACCAAATACGAAAATATAATTCAGATCCAGTCGTCATGACTCCACTCTGGAAGGATTCCCCGATCATTTCTTACAGTCTCTCATCAAGGGGGTGTCACTCACCTGTCCCCGGTACAAACACACTGCCTGAGGAAGGCTATGGCCCGGGCCCTTTCTCATTTCTCGAACTCCCCTCCTCGACTCCCCTCCTCGACTCCTATCCTCGATACTTAGTCCCGCCCACAGGAGATGCGAGCGGAGGAGCCGAGGAGAGAGGAGGGGAAGCAGCAGGCGGTTAGAGAAATGAGAACTCCTCTCCTCTGAGCGGTCATTTTAAAGAGACGTCCATTAATGATGACAGGAGGCAGCAGCCCTCTGTCTGATGGACAGATGTGTTCATGACGACTTATATATTTACTTTGATTCATTCACAGTGCGGTATAATGAGACAATAATGGCTACAGATGCGGGGACACACACACATATATGTATATATTTATATACATATATACAATTTCAGAATCAAGCAGAGCACTCTCATAATAACGTAACACTATCAGAGACTGGATATATCCCCCCCACTCTCTGGTCGCTACAATGTGGAAAATAAATTACGGGCCAAAAGTTTTATTTACAAGTATTAAAAGTAAGCAGAGGACACCAAACCAACTGACACCTGTCTGTCTGCTGCATCGACGCACACACTGTACCACACACACCTACACCACACTCACGCATATACAGCTCCTAAAACAGGCTACAGCCGTGGTGTATTTTATTGTGAAGCACTAAATGGTTTTAGAAAAATATCGACTCTTTGTTTGTAGATATCTACTAAACTAAAGCAAAAAGAGTAGGCCTGTTCTACTGAGTGATATATAGTATACACACTGCTCTGCTTTCTGCACGGACCTCACAGCTGTTCTCACTGTAAACATCGCGTCGCAATGAAAGCAGTTAATAAAATAATATCCAGGGGATGCATGCAGAGCTGTCATTGGCTGAGATAAGTCCGGCCGTGCGTCACGAGTCTTTGAAACATCTCTGTTGCCGGAAATGCATCCACGAAGCAGCCGTGGAGGACCCATCAGTGTATCCTCGGTTAGAGCTCCTCCAGAGAGCCTCCTCGACGCTCGACGCTCGATCCTCGGTCCTCGAAGCGCATTTAGAGAAATGAGACGTCCTTCAACATGGCGCGCTGAAATTCATTTCCGGGTCACTACCGGAGGACCGAGGAGTCGAGAGAGGCTTCTCAATTCTTAAATGTCCCCTCCTCGACTCCCCTCCTCGAGACTTAGTCCCGCCCACAGGAGATGCGAGCGGAGGACCGAGGAGGGGAACCGAGTAGAGAGGAGGGGAAGCAGCAGACGTTTAAAGAAATGAGAACTCCTCTCCTCTGAGCGGTCATATTAAAGCGACGTCCGTTCATTATTACGTGGCAACAGCTGCATCATCTGTCCAGTGTTTTGTCATATTTTATAATCTCTGCTGGATCAGCTGAACATTGTTCCCCCACATATTTACTTTGAATTTATTGAGAGTGCGGTATAATGAGACAATACCAGGCTACAGATGCGGACACACAGACACAAATATATTTATATAAATATATGCAATTTAAAGTATGAGAGCACTCTCATAATACCGTAACACAATCAGAGACTGGATATACCACCCCCCCCCCCCCTCTCTCTAGTCGCTGAAATGGGGAATTGAAATTACGGGCCAAAAGTTGTATTTGCAAGTATTAAAAGTAAGGACATCAAACCAACTGAGACCCGTCTGTCCGCCGCATCTACGCACTGTACCACACACACACACCTACAGCCAGGGGCGGACTGGCCATCGGGACGTTCGGGACGAATCCCGATGAGCCGGTACTGAAGTGGGCCGGTCGGACGATGTGGGCCGGCCGGTAACCGGCAGGGCTCGACATTAAATGGCCCGCTGGCCCGGAACCACTATTTAGACACCCTGGGCCAGCATAACGTACTTTCCACTTGCCCGCTCGGGCCACTAAAAATATAAAAATGTTTCCTGTGGTATTGGTATTTTGACTAGCAATTTAGTTAAATTGTTTCGTTTATCAACGCTACAACATAGCGTTCCGTCACCACACGATATTACCGTTTACACAATACCGTTCCTTTGCTTGTAATCCCGTGTTTGTGTGTGTGTTCTCCGTGTGTGCTCTCCGTGTGTGTTCTCCGTGTGTGGTCAAAAACTGTATGGCCTTCCGGCGGAACCTCTCACCAACACACATAGGTTCCTACCTTTATACCCACAATTAATTGGCTCCTACACACCAGCCCCTAATTGATAGTACCGGTATCAATTGAAAACAATGAAGGAGCCAAATGTAAAAATCATATTTCAATACATAGAAATGCACATCCTACACTTCCTGTACTAAACATAGTTTAGTAATAGGTCGCACAATAATGTTGGTCATGGTCTGTAGCTTGACAGAGCGCACCAGTCCTCCTTTGTCAGGAAAAACCTCCAATACTTTGCCAAGAGGCCAGGAACCGCGGGGAGCTGAGGAATCCATGATGACTACAATATCACCAGCGACTATATTCCTTTTCCTTTGGATCCACTTTTGCCTCTCTTGTAGCAACGGCAGGTATTCTCGCACCCAACGCTTCCAAAATAGATCAGAAATGTACTGAACTTGTCTCCAGCGACGTTTCACATACATGTCAGATGGTTCAAACAATCCAGGTGGCAGAGCTGGTTTCCCTTTCAAAAGAAGAAGATGATTTGGTGTTAGAGGCTCCAAATCATTTGGATCGTCAGACAGCTTGGTGATTGGCCGATCGTTAAGAATGGCTTCAATTTCACACATGACTGTATGGAGTCCATCATCATTCAACATCTGTTGCTGCACAACTGAATTGAGGACGCGCTTTACCATGCGTATCAAGCGCTCCCAAACACCACCATGATGAGATCCTGCTGGTGGATTAAAACTCCATTCAACTCCAGCTGAAATTAGAGCTCCTTGAATCTTCTCATTATTCAATGCAGCGAGGGCCTCTCTTAGTTCTCTTTCTGCTCCAATGAAGTTGGTTCCATTGTCTGACCTCATATGAACAACTTGACCTCTTCTACTGATGAAACGTCTTATAGCATTTATGCATGCGTCAGTGTCAAGAGAGGGTGCAACCTCCAAGTGAACTGCTCTACTTGTTAAGCAGGTAAATATCACTCCATAACGCTTGCAAGTAGATCTGCCCCTTCTGATTTCAACAGGTCCAAAATAATCCACTCCAACATTGGTGAATGGAGGTAGATCTGGAATAATTCTCTCCTTTGGAAGATCTGCCATTTTTTGCTCCATAGCTCTTCCATTGTAACGTCTGCAAAAGTGGCATGACGATATGATCTTCCTTATGGCAGAGTTAGCACTTGTTATCCAATATTTTCTTCTCAAAGCAGACAGTGTATGGTTTCTACCGCTGTGCCCTAGTAGTTGATGAATGTCCTTGAGGATGAGTGTGGAAATATGCTGCTCTTTGGAGAGGATCAATGGATGTTTCACCTCCAAAGGCATTGCTCCTTTGCTTAGCCTGCCACCAACTCTTAGTAGTCCATCTTCCAGAATCGGATCCAGCTTGTAGATGGAACTGTGTCTGCTAACTGTTCCTGTTTCAGATGTTAAAGAAGTGATTTCATCCTTAAACCTATGCTGCTGACCGTAGCGTATTATAGCCAACTCAGCTTCCAAGAGATCTTTAGGTGTCAAGATGTGACTCTCCGGGTTGACTTTGAGTTTCAGTCTTTTCACTTGACCAGCTTGTGCAGAGGGATTCAAATCCTTTCTTTTACGACACAACTCCAACAGAATTGTCTTCAGCCTGATAAACCAGGCCACCGACACTTTGAGCTTTTTCCAGTCTGAGAAGTAAGTCATGAGCTGGTCTGTTGCATCAAGTGATCCATTGACTATGATATTAACCGAGGTATCTTTTCTGACTTCTGGGTCAACCAAATCCAATATGACATCACCGCCATAATATGTAGGCCATTCCTCTTCAGATTTGACAAGAAACGTGGGACCCTCAAGCCAACTGCGGCTCTTCAGAAAGTCAGGGATCTTCATTCCTCTGGATGCAGCATCAGCTGGGTTGTCTTTGGTTCCTACATGCTTCCATTGACATGGTCTTGAAACCTCTCTTATGGTTGTGATCCTATTTGCCACAAATGTGTGGAAACGCTTGTCCTCGTTGTTAATGTACTTCAGAACTGAAGTACTGTCTGTCCAAAACACAGACTCATCCAAATGAAGTTGAAGCTCTGATTTTAACATCATATCCACTCTGGCAGCCAGAACAGCAGCTGTTAGTTCCAGTCGTGGAATGGTCACCATTTTTATGGGTGTAACTCTAGCCTTTCCTAATAGGAAAGCAACATGAACATCACCTTTGCAGTTCATTAGCCTGATGTAAGTTACAGTCCCGTAGCCATTTTCACTGGCATCAGCAAAGTGATGTAGTTGAGAGTGTATGGGTTCACCGAAGTCCTTTGGCTTCATACACCTGTCCACTTTGAGTGATGCCAACAGCTTAATGTCCTCCAACCACCGTCTCCACTGGTGTACGATATCTGGTGGAATGGCATCATCCCATCCACAGCTTCTCCTGCAAAGCTCTTGTTGCATTATCTTGGCTGGCAAAGTGACTGGTGCCAAAATACCCAAAGGATCATACACCGAGCTTGTTGTGGACAGCATGCCACGTCTGGTTAGAGCCTGCTGTTTCACTTCCATCTTGAATTTAAAGGAATCTGACTCGACGCACCAGAGTAGTCCCAAAGCTCTCTCAAGAGGAAGATTGTCTCTATCCAGATCCAGGTCCTTTAGCTCTTTAGCCTTCTGCTCTTCCGAGATTGTCTCCAAAACTGCCCGACTATTGCTGATCCATTTTTCCAGCACAAAACCTCCTCTTTTACAGAGAGCATTAAGATCTTCAACCATTTGTATTGCTGCCTTCTCTGAGCCCAAACCCATCAAACAGTCGTCCACATAGAAATTTCGCTTAACTGCTTCAACAGTCTCAGCAGAAAAGTCAGACTTGTTGTCGTCAGCAGTTTTCCTTAGCGCATAGCTAGCGCAACTGGGAGAAGAGACAGCCCCAAACAGATGCACCGTCATTCTGTATTCCTGGATCTCTCTGGTGAAGTCTCCCTCTGGCCACCAGAGAAAACGAAGGAAGTCTCGGTCTTCTTCTGTGACTTTGACCTGGTGAAACATAGCCTGTATGTCGCCCATGAACGCCACAGGTTCCTGCCTGAAACGAGTGAGAACTCCAAGCAGTGAACTGGTGAGATTGGGACCTTGATAAAGTACATTGTTTAATGATGTTCCTTTAAATGTGGCACCACAATCAAACACCACTCGGAGAGAACCTTTTCGTGGATGGTAAACACTGTGGTGTGGGATGTACCATAATTTTCCACTGCCACAGTGCTGCTGTGTTGGTACCTGTTCAGCATAACCCTTTTCAATCACTCCATTCAGAAAGCTGGCATATTCCTTATGCAATATTGGGTTACTCACAAATCTTTTCCTCAATCCAAGTAGCCTTTGCTTTGCAACTGCAACGTTGTTTGGAAGAAGGACGTCAGGTGTCTTAAGGGGCAACTTCAGGCTGTACCTGTTGTCCTGTAATGTTGCAGATGTATTCATGATTTTCATAAATGTTTGGTCTTCCCTTGACATCTCTTTTTCCTCTGAGGGCTTTTCATTAAAGTCATGATTATACTGACTGCTAAGCATGAGCTCCAATTTGGAAACAGAAATCCTATTCACCACAACAGAAGCTTGCTCCATGTCAACATCGCTGCCATTGCTGCTTCCATGTAAAGGACCATTGATGGCCCATCCCAACACTGTTCTTATAGCGTATGGGCCATTTCCACAACTGTTGACAATTTCCCAAGGTTCCAGTATCTTGGGAGCGTTGGTTCCAATCAACATGTCAACATTGGCATTTATGCTGGGGATATGAACTTTTGACAAATGATTCCACCTCTTAACATCTGCGGCTGTAGCAATGTGTTCTTTGGTTACTGGCATTTGCTTCTGTGTGAGGACTTCTGGAAGAGAATAAAAGTTATTTCCCTCAAGACCAGATACCTCCATCCCAAATAAGGAGTAAGCTGGAACGACCTTTTTCTGTCCCATAGTCTTCAAAAGAAAATTAGTTATTTTTCCTGTGATGTTTAATCTGTGCATGAGATCTTCCGAGCAGAATGTGGCTGTGCTTCCAGGATCTAAAAATGCATAGGTCTGTATAATCTCACTTCCTTTTGTGGACTTGACCTGCACTGGAATAATTGAAAGAATGCAGCCATCATTTCCGGCCCCTGTACGTCCACATGTCTGAGGGGGTGCTTGTGATTTAGCGGTTTGTCCCAATTCCACATTAGATGTATTTATGTGGAGCGCAGTAGGATGTTGCTTTTCACAAACCTCACAGATCAAGCGTTGTTTACAGTCCCGGCTTATGTGTCCAATACACAAGCATCCAAAGCAAATTCCTTTCTCCTTTAGAAATTGAATTTTGTCTCTGTGCTTCCTTTTGCTGAACTGCTTACATCTGTCCAAAACGTGAGTGTTGTGATCACAACAATGACACACCAAGCTCTCCTGTGGTTTTGAGTTATTTGTCGTTTTAATTCCGACCTCACTCATTGGGAATACTGTAGCGGCAAAACTACTTCCTTTCATTCTGTTCTTTGATTGTGGCTGAAACATGTTGGAAGATTTGATAGCAACTGATTTATGTCCTGAATCCTCGATGTCTCCAAAGATCGGATCAGAAAGGACTCGTACATGCCTCTCAATGAATTTGACCAAGTCAATGAAATGAGCTCTGTTGTTTGAGGCTTCCATGATGTTATGAGCTTTGTTTCTCCATTGTTCCCTTAGTTTGTATGGCAACTTGAAGAAAACCATTTTCATATTGGAGGGCATATCCAACTCCTGCATGTACTGAAGTTCTTCCATCACATTAGCACATCCACGCAGAAATAAAGCATAGGCTTGTAGTGCTTTAATGTCTTCTGCCTTTGTTATTGTTGGCCAAGCTAGAGCCTTTCCTATGTAAGCAGCAGCGATCTTGTACTCGTTCCCAAAATGTTCTTGCAAAAGACCCTTTGCCACAATGTAGCCACGTTCTGGAGCCATATGCTGGCAGCTACGAACCAGTTCCTGTGGCTGTCCTTTTGTGAACTGTTCTAAATAGTACAAGCAGTCGGCTTTGCTGGCTTTGTTTTCCACTCCTTGTTCAAATGCTTTAATGAAAGCCTTGTACTGAAACAGGTCTCCATCAAAGATAGGAATGTCTCTTGCTGGTAGAGACAGTAAACGTTGCTGGTGAACCAGTGCAGCTGTTATTTCATTTTGCTTTTGCATTATCGTGAATAAACCTTCAGGTGGAATTAGATTGATTTGCTGATGGTGATTTTCCTGTTGCCTTTCCCATGCAGTTGATTCACCAGTTATCAACCCATGTGATGTTCCCAGATAATGTTGCTTTTGTACATACGCATCTTCCTTAAATGCAAACTGCCTTTCAGCTTGCTTTGGTCCCATGTCCACCTTTGTTGGTTTGCTGGAGGATATTTGCCATGATGTGGAATCATACTCCTTTGCCAGGGGGTTAAGTATGTTTAACGATGCCAGTTTCCTTTTTTCCTTTTCCAGGTATGAGTTCATTCCATTTGTTGGTGCAAGCGAGGAACGTCGTGAATGTGAACCCTGTAAAACTGCTAGCCTAGCAGTAGATATAGCTAGCTCAGTTTCCAAATCAAGCTTTTCCTTTTTCCGCTTTAATTGTAGCTTTAATTGTAGCTCCTGTTCCTCCAGTGCATGCCTCTCAGTTAAGCCTGCCATGCGAGCAACAATTGCAGCCTTTTCTGCTGCTGCTATAATTTGTGCAGATGAAGTTGTACTTGACTTTGTACTGCTGTCACTTTTGTTTGAACATTTACCAACATTAGAAACACTGTCATCAGGATTGATTTCATCATTATTATCACCAGTACCTTTGGTTTCACAAACCCACACCTTGATTTGGACAATAAATTCATCATTGAACATCATTTTGGCTTTAAACCATGTTTCATGTCTTTCTCTTTCATCATGTGGCAATAAACCCATTAAAGTGTCATGCATAGACCTGGCTTCAACACACAATTCAATATAACCATCCAGAGCATTTTGAACCTTAGCATGTTCAGCACTTAACATCAAATCTTTTATACTTGTTCTTAATTTGCTAGCTTTATTTAGCTTAGCCTTTCTGCCATTTTGCAACCTCTCAAGTTTTTCCGCAAGTGCTTTGGCAGAGAGTTTAACTACCCGCTTAGTGCTTTGCGCATCACTACAGCCGGCCACGCTATCCAGCTTGCCAGCTGCTGGCAGCGCGTAATCTGACGCGCTGTCAGCTGCTGGTATGTCCGCAGAGCGCTCCTCCATATTTGAATGTCTTAAAGTCAAACGGATTGTCACAAATCAATCAGTACAATACAAGCGCTTATTGTTCATCCTTTTCACAACCAATGCATTGGAATTACGCCCCTTATGTGTGCACACAACTTAATTCCTATGGCCATTTAAACCGGTTGTAGCGCGCTACACATACCTCCTCAGATGAACGTAGTTCCGTGCCAAGCGGCGAAAAGCTTCCCGGCACCATTCAGCGCGTTGCTCCTGTCGCCTTCCTGTGCAGCAGATGAGCAAACGAGTTGTAGCCGTCCTCCTCTCGGCGTCAGGTGGCTGCTAACAGCTGTGCAGCCGGCGTGTTGTTTTCCTCCTCTCGGCGTCCGGTAGAAGGTGAGCAGCCGCTCTCAGCGTTCCATAAACGCAACGAAAAAATGTCCTCTTGTGTTACTCCAAAAAAGGCAAGTTTTTGACTATTTGTAGAGGCTAAGCCAACGCTTTAAGCCTCTGAGGATCCGCTTGGTGGGTGTAATTGACGCACACAAGTTTGCTGCTGAATAAATGTTAGAAACCAAGTTTCCAGTTTGAAACGGTCCATTTATTTGCTTCTTTTCATGTTCACCACACGATATTACCGTTTACACAATACCGTTCCTTTGCTTGTAATCCCGTGTTTGTGTGTGTGTTCTCCGTGTGTGGTCAAAAACTGTATGGCCTTCCGGCGGAACCTCTCACCAACACACATAGGTTCCTACCTTTATACCCACAATTAATTGGCTCCTACAGGTATCGCTGACCCCTGACAAGCACTTAGAATTATATTGTCAAACATTTTCCTGTTCTAGATAATTCACAGTTGAACAAACTGGAAAGAAGCCACAAACTAGGATAAATATCTTTTTTTTCGTGAGCAATGCAGCCTGTGGTTAAAGGAAATTATATTTTAAATAACATTTTAGACAAATGTTAATGACTTACTGCAGGTTTTGATCAGTTGAGATGAGAATGTACTGTATCAATAGCCAGTGATGTACCTGAACGCGTTCAATGAACGATCGTTCATGAACGCGTTCATATTTTGGGCGAACGTGAACTGAACGTACTGTATTTCCGCTAGATGAACGTAATTGAGAACGCGTTCATTCTCAGCGCTGTATAACGGCGTTCAAAAGTGCGTTCATTCTCAGCACTGTATTATATAACGGCGTTCAAAAGTGTGCCAGATTTCATATGCCTTTCAGCCGAAATCCCAGTTAAAACACACAGTAAACAGGCTTCAAAATAATGCGGAAAACCACCCAATCTGGCAACAGCAAGCTGCCTGTGACGCGTACGCGCCTGTCACCCCTGGCTGTCGCACTAAAATATAAATATATTAAATATATCAGACTCCTCACAACAAACAATGTGGAGCCGCGGAACCGGCGAGCATTGAATGAATGAATGAATTAGTATGGACGAAGCCGAGAGCAGCTGGAGCAGCACTCGCTCAGATTGAGACTCTATGGTAGGGGTGGGGAATCTCCGGCCTCCGGGCCGTATACGGCCCGCGAGACAATTTGGTACGGCCCTCGAGGTAATTTATAAACACACGCAAAAAATAAAAAAATTAAAGAAATCTAGACCGCAAAAAAATTAAACAAGCGAGTGCCTGTTTTTCCTGGCCAAGGTCAGGGTCCTTGAACACAACACGAGCCTAACGTGTCATCACGTGGTATATGTCTCGACTGACAGGGGTGCAGTTCTGACGGAGAGCACCAGAAAGCCACTCCAGCACTTCAGAAATTGCAGTACCGATAAATCCATACACATGCCGCAGTTTCTGCGTGTCTGTGTCTTTAGTTGAAAGCCCAGTGGCGATCTGCTCATCTGTCATACTGATCAGACAGTCAATAACTGTGTTGTTATCATTAGCATCTGGTTAGCTAGCTATGCTAACGGATATAAGAAGCTTTTTCTACAACCAGTGAGGTAAAGGCACATCTTTATATGATCATTATAGTTATAAAAAAAGGTTCCCCACCCCTGCTCTCCGGCGTCGGCGTATGAGCATTTAAACGAGTTTTACGTTAAAGTCAGTACTGACTCAGACGGAAAAAATCAAACGTTTGCCTGTAAACTGTGTCCGCCCGGTTTGAAAAAGCAAGTCCGTACATCGACGGCGTCGACAACAAACCTTAAACGGCACATTGAGAATAAGCACACGACTAGCCTTTCACGGTATGTGTGAGTGGCGAATAAAAAAGAGAGCCAAAACAGATCCACTACCACCCAAATCCCATTAACATCGTACAGGAGACAAATAATAGCTCGCAGCAACGTATTGAAAAAAGAACTATAAACTATAAATTAGTTCATTTTTGAAACCATGAACTTTAGTTCAACATTTTGAACTATGAACTATGAACTGAACTAGTTCATTTTAAAATTTGTGAACTGTGAACTGAACTAGTTCATGTAGAAAGTGAACTTTCCCAACACTGTCAATAGCACACATTTGAACCTCAGTAAGCAACATATGTATATGAATATATTAAAATGTATAAACACATCGATAAATGTTGGTTCATTTTATTTCAAACTTTTTGTTATATGCTACCTTTAAAAAAGTTGCCATTTTCTAAGGGCACTTTTATACATCATTACAGATATTGATATATCTGAATGAAATGAGCATGGAAACATGAATATAAAAGCACAGGATGTCTAATAACTTAAGTTTAATCCAATTAAACATAATTGCCTTACAATTTCCCATCTTTATAGGCTACCGATTAAACCGGATTAAAAAAAAAAGTTAAAAAAGTGTAACATGAACTTAGAAAAAACAAATAATTTCCTTGACTCACAGAGGTTGTTGACGCTTGTCTCCAGGTCAGATAGACTCCTGATCACCCGAGGAGGTTCAATATCTTTTTCGGACCCCGCTGTATCCTCATATCCACTCTTTATATACAGGCTCACGTAGAAGATGAGCCCAATGATCATTAATATGAGGACTGGTCGCTTTAATCCTGCTCCTCTCATACTGATAGCAGACCCGACGACTGCACAACTATGCAGCTGGTAAAATGCACATTGGGTTGTAGGTTATTTTTGTTGAAAGGCGTGATGAGACCTGCCCATAACCTGGCGCAAGTGCTCCTAATTTAATAATTAGTAACGCCCCCAGCTCTGGTAGTTGCTTCCGCTGCTAACCGTTTGATAAAATGCAAGCAAACCTAGTAAACACTCTATCGTTGTGAAATAAGATTTGAAACAAGGACACAGGTAACAACCATTCCTGTGTGTAAAAGTGGAACAAGGGGGTAAAGAAAAAGCAGTTTTCAGACGTAAGTACACTCACAGAAATATTTAACCCTAACTTTTAAGATTTATGTAAAATAATTACATGACAAAGTTCCATTTAATTTTTTTAATATTTTGAACATAAACCTAACTAATAAACTTTACATGATGCATATTCATCAGTGTAATAAGACCTACTCATTTGAAATGCATATTCACCAGGTTTATGTATTCAGTATTGATATAATTTATTGAATTTAAATGCATATTAATCAGATTATGTATTCAGAATACATTAAGTATATTTCTTTGAATTACATAGTAATTAGGTTACCTATTCAGATGAATAATGTGTATGTGTTTGAAATACATAACAATTAAGCTTAAATTCAATCAAAATGCATTAGATTTATGTATTTTTGTGATTAATATCCAATTAATTTGTCTATTTTCTGTTCAACAATATCTCAATGATTCATACAATTAGACCACCTTGTTGATTCAACAAATGTATTAACATGAAAGCAAACCTCTTCTCTTCACACAGACACAGTACTCAGCAGGTAGTGTAGCTCTTCAAGCAAGGCATCTACTGCTGTAGATGGAACATGTAAAACGATAACTTTAATAGAACAGAGGCAAGTTAGGAACGTTAAACAAAGTGTTGACTGAGCACCTGCCGTTTCTAGCTTTCTGTGAATCACCTGAGCAATTTGAGTTTCAGTGCTTGTACTTTGTGGGAAAGCTTGGACAATTCCAGGTCCATCAGGACCAGGAACCCATTTTATTCAGAGATCTGTGAAGGAAATTAAAACATTCTCATCAGTGATCAATATCTGAAAGAGCCAAATAAGAAACTGTTCTTTGATACAATGTAGGGGAGAAAGGACAGTAGGAAAGAGGCAAACCTCTTCTGTCCACCCCCCGCTCCCTCACTCCTACCCTCCGCCATCTCTTCTCACCTCCTCTCTCCTAATCTCCTCTCATAGGGTAAGGTTTACTCCTCCCTCCTATCCAACCCTCTCCAAACCTCTCTTGTGCTGTCCTCCCTCTCTCCTAACCTAATTCTGTTTCCTGTTAGGAAATAGAAGGAACTAACCTTTCCCTATCCTGACCTTCTCTCCCCTAACCCATCAACCCTTGAAAATTCCCCCTTCTACTAAATAGAATCAGTCCCAACAGCCAAAACAAAGTATCCTTACTACTACACTGTTTTATGACTTACCTCTTGACATCCGGCTTTGGCTTTACTGACTGCCTCAGATCCTCAGCTGCCTTTTGACAGAGAAAAACAATAATTATCCCATTATTTCTCTCCATGGATATCAACCCTAAATACACTACAAGGTACGGTAAAGGAGGAAGACAGGAATGGCATTATCTTTGTAAACTACATTGTAGAAAAAAATCGAGAATTAACCCATTTAGCCCTACTTTTACACCTTTTTAAAATCCTATGCTTTATGTATGAGTTAAGTTACACTGTGGTAGGAGGTAACACACAATAAAGCTATATGTGTGAGAGCAAGAGAGAGAGAGACACAGACAGACAGAGAGGGAGAAGATCTAGAGGAAGAGAAAAAGCAGGACAGAGAGAAGAGGGAGACGGCCAGACACAGAAAGAGGGAGGGAGAGAGACAGAAAGGAGAGAGTTGGGTGAGACAGACAAAGTGTGATAGGATAGAGAGGGAGAGAGAGACCAGTTGATCAGTCTTGTGTTGGTTAGAGTTCCAGTCAACATGTCCACTTACTGGCAATAACTTCAAGGAAGACAAGAAGGCTTCCCTCTCTCTGATGTTCTCAATGCGTTTGAGTTCATAAGCAGACAGTCCACAACATGCATCCTAGTGACACATTTGAATACTTTATTTGGTTCCACAAATTATATTACATAAGACAGGGAATCAAATATATCAGGGCTAAGCAGCACAGAACACTTAGGGGAACACATAGCACCTCCTTATCCACACGGCTAAGCTGCCAATAATAGCTGAAACAGAGCAATATTTGGCAATTTGTTGCACACACACACACACACACACACACACACACACACACACACACACACACACACACACACACACACACACACACACACACACACACACACACACACACACACACACACACACACACACACACACACACACACACACACACACACACACACACACACACGAGAATCAAGCTGATCAGATTCAAGAATCAAAACCGACCTGACATAATCTGAAAGGCCTTTCTTACTAAATAACATTTCCAAAACAGGTGTCAATTACATAACTGCTGCTTTATGAGAACTATCAAGTTTCTGTGTCCTCACCTTCTTGTTTGGGGCAGAATTGTCGTCACTGGCATATTGGAGGCGCTTAGGTGCCAGGACCCGACCCTTAACCTCAAGCTCCTCCGGACCATGTGGATTTACTTCCTACAAGTAACAGTAGTACCACCATTGCCTTGAGGGAATTTCTTACTCAAAACAAACAACCCATTGGACTCAATGACAAACTATTGGTGTTCAAGGTCAATGTGACCTAATGTCCATCCCATTCTCATGAACGCCACATGTTATCAGGCACACCTGGAGGGAAATTAATTACATCTGGCACAAAGGACAGAAGGATGACAAACTTACCACATATTCTTTGACTAGTGTGTCCAGGTCTTCATTGAGGTAGATGCTCAGACAGCTCAGCACACAATCACGCCTCATGTTGATGTCTTCACTCTGAAACAAACATTACATGATTCCATGCTGGTCAGTGTCAGAGACGCATGTGCTGAGGCCAGCCAAGCCACTGACATTTCCCTCCTTGACCATCCTGAACTCACCTGGTTTCACCCCACTCAGTTAAAACTCACACAGGTCTGAGCCCGTTCACTACACAGTAATTTTGAAAGTGCCTATCCTTTTCCAAACCGTTAACAAAAGGAGCTTTCCCATATGGCCGAGTCAAACAAACCATATGTGTATTAGGTTAGACCAAAAAATACTTACATTATCTGTCTTTGCCATCACGGCTCTGATCTTTCTTCCTGCAGCTCCACCTTTGGTATGGAAAACTCTGATCAGGTCGTCGGTCAGGTGGTCCAGTTCTCCAAGGAATTTGGAGGTCAGAGGTACAGCCGCATAAACTCCAAGTTGATCTGTAAAAGACAACACAGACAGGACACAGACTTAAACAGGGGCAGCTGTAGCTCAGTTGGTAGAGGGGTCATTCATAGACCGAAGGTCAGTGGTTCGAATCCCGGCTCTGACTGTCATGTCAAAGTGTCATTGAGCAAGGCTAGCACACTGCACAGTTGGGTGCACAAAAGCGCTATTTAAGTGTAGACCATTTACCAGATGTGTGACATTAAATACATGAGTTACTAAACTTCAGATTCACACTTACCTCACTGACGTCAAATAGTGCTGGCCATTTGTTTAGGAACTCTGGAATAATTGGCTCCTGGAGAATCTCCTGTCTCCTAAGCGAGAAGGTACGCTGCATCTTCTCCTTAATCACGGCCTCGTCCTTTTTCTTCTTTTTTACCTGAAATGGAATGAAACTTTATTGTTATTATACAGTACAGATTCTTGTAAAACGAGATTTGGTTAGAAACTCTCCGCAAGGGTACACACAATACAATTGAGAAACAGATAATAGAAAGGGAAACGCTAAGCTAGATGCTAGACAATATGATTAGGGAGTAAGAATATTATACAAACTGAGTGTAATAGATAAAGAAAAATGAACTGTGCAAAGTAACCAGAAAACAGCTGAAGTGTTCAGTGCTGTGCAAAATGAACTGTTGGGCTGCTTGAGCTGAGCTGGACAGGAAGTATAGTGCAAAAAAACATGACAGGTGAAAAGCTGTGATCATGTACATACTGGTCATACCGTGAACATAGTGTAATTATGGATAGGTAAGATACAATGTATTTCACATTATACCTCAGTCAGTCGAGCCACCCTTTCCACCTCCAACCCGTCTCTTGTTTCACCACTAGGGATGTTTGGACAGAAATGTATATCTCCCTTCCTGGGCTTCCTGATGTTGGCTGCTGGCCACTTCGCTTGTTTTTCAGAGAGTTGATGGCAACCTCGGGGTGTCCAGCTCGGCTGAGGAGAAGACAGGGTTTCCCACACATAGACTATACTTGGGCGGGCCGCCCAGGTATATTAACGGCCGCCCAAGTATATTTCGCGACCCATTTAGGTTTTTTCTTTTTAATACCTTTTTAATAATTTTTTTTTTTAGAATTTTTTTTGTATTCGTCCGTGACCACGACGCCATCTGCGATCGATTAACTTGTGGACAATGATCCCTCGCTCCCTTGCACTGATCTCCCCTCCTTCTGGCCTGTTAAGTGGCCTGCCTCACACAGGGTGACTGGCTGTCCACATGATGTGGCCTGCCGACATGGCCACTGTCATACAGATCATAAATCAAAGCCCTTGATTGGTCTCTGTGTGTCATTCAAGCTCGGGATAAGCTCAGCTCAGGTGAGGTAAAGGACTCTCTGAGTGTGTAGATAGTTAACTTAGTCTAAGTTCTCAGTGGGTCTCAAACGGTGTGGTCACCAGTTATGTAAACACATATTAAGGTGAAAAAAGGTAAGATACACTTTTAAAACTTGTTGAGAGAAAACTATTCTTTGCTGCTGCCTCAAAGAGGAGCAGGGGGGAGAGGAGGGAGACAGGAGAGGCTGATTCAGGAGCACAGACACACTCACAACTATAAATGAACCAAAAATAAATTAATAAACAAGTTTCAGTGTTTTTTTCATATTGGAAATGGTATGTTATTGGTTATGGCCATGATTTTATGATTATTGAAATGTATACAGTTCTGTTTAATATAGGTGTTTCCATAGATCTAGTCTCTATATTTTCCCCTCAAAATGCACCAGATTGATGCATTTAACTCCAAAATAAAAAATAAAATCTTACGGGGGGGGGCATGCCCCTGGACCCCCATAGAGGATTTGAGGTCGACCCCCACTAAAAATCACATGGATAGGTTCCTAAATACATTTATAAATACATTTAATTTTTTAAATAGTAACCCATTTCCATATGTTCATGTGTAGGTAATAGATTTAAACTATAGGGCTATCATTATGGGCCCTGCCTGTACCTGTTCGCTCTGCCATCGCGTGAAGGGTCTGCTAACAAGCGACCAACAGAAAGGTTAATGTTGTTGCACGTCACCTCACCCCCCCCCAGGGGCGGACTGGGACTACAAATCAGCCCGGGACTCTCGACCGGCCCACTTGGGTACCGCCGGCCGGGGGTAAAATGGACTTGTATTACCACTGGCCCCACCATTGTAACCACTGGCCCAGAGCATTCGTCCAACAAAAATAATTGACTAATAATGAAGAAAATTAACACATTTGTTGCAATAGTAATTTATGCACTAACTACATTACTACAACATTTGAATCATCAGTTCTTCCACATTTTCCTCAATTGTTCATATTTGGTTTATTAAAATAATGATATTGTGGTCATTGTTAGAAAATGTCTGCTATTATTATGAGTATTATTATTTGTATAATGCGCTTTCTGCCTTCCTGTCATTAGGAGTTAGACATGTAATGGCTATGTAATTTATTTGATTAGAACCTTCATTATCCTAAACTGCTGGGACATTTCGCCAATACCTTTTATATTGTCTACTCTTCACTTACGTGTGTCAGCATAGGTCGGCATTGATGTACAGAGCCGACAGAAGACCTTGTTTATACTGGCATCATATTGAGAGGTGCAGCCAGTGACGCGTCCTAAAACCAGGAAGTAAGGTGCTGGTTCCCTCGACAAGGGTTTTGGAAAATAGCTGGAAATAAGGTCTGTGGAAAACAAACCTGTTTGATAAATGCACGTTTTGTTCAGCCGGATAATCTCCACATGTCTACCTTACTTTTATAATTTTCGAATCATAAATCTAATCGATAGATTAAAAAACGGGTTTTAGCACGCGTCACTGCCACAAGAAGCCAACTCCATCCATCAAGCTGAAACTTCCTCTCCCTCTTCTTCTCATGCTCCCCGTCACTCTTCTTTAACTCCTCCGGTGACTTTCTTTTATTTGAAGATTGTTTTTTGCACGGCGCTTGTCCGGTTACCGCTGGTATTAAAAACATTTTGGCGAATGTCGGCGCGATAGTCTGTATTGAAGGAGCGCGCTCACGGGAAGCTCACGGGAGCCTGCTCACGCTGCACTCAGCAGCAAACAGCTGTTTGCTTTTCACCCAACAAAGACAACCGACTCACGGAATGCTATGTTGTAGCGTTAATAAACGAAACAATTTAACTAAATTGCTAGTCAAAATACCTATACTGCAGGACAATTTTTTTAAAGCAATATTTTTAGTGGCCCGAGCGGGCAAGTGGAAAGTACGTTATGCTGGCCCGGGGTGTCTAAATAGTGCTTCCGGGCCAGCGGGCCATTTAATGTTTAATGTCGAGCCCTGCCGGTTACTGGCCTGCCCACATCGTCCGACCGGCCCACTTCAGTACCGGCCCATCGGGATTCGTCCCGAACGTCCCGATGGCCAGCCCCCCCCCCCCCCCCCCCCCCCCCGCTACCACCACTACTGCTATTTCAGATATGTGGGAAACAGATCTGTGGGAAACACTGGCAGTTAATGGACCAGCACCAGAGGTGTTCCCATACACACAGGCGTTGGAGCTGTTCTTCATGAAATCCCAGAAGGATGAAGTGCTCTGACAAACAGTGCCATCTTTGCGCAAAATGATTATACAGGAATGAAAAGTCAATAAATAAACATGTTGTTAAAACTTTTTTTTTTTTTTAGTCCTGCTATTGTTTAACCTCTAAGTAATTACATTCAATATATTTTAGAATTGACAGGAATTATACAGATTATAATTAATTTCAATACATACATTTAAAAAATATGAGTATTTAAATAAAATCAAATAGATTTAAATGCTTAAAAATAAACTCTGCATGATTCATTTCTGTGAGTGTAGGCTATGTGAATTAAAAGTGGTAGGTTTATGGTAGTGATGAAGCCTTATGAAGCTTTTTTAGCTTTCCAGTCAATTGGTTCGCAAAAGGGTACATCTCATGAGGCTTCATCATGGGCTTCGCCTTCATCTGGACACAAACCCCCTGTTGGTAAAAGTGTGTAAAACAGGCAGATTGGACATCTCAACAGTAGGCTTTGCTCTATCTCCTACCGAGTTCCCAATAAGTAAAGCAAGCCTTAGAATAACTCTAAAATAACGAACGTAAAATCATATTTTCATGTTAACAATATTGTATTTATTCCAGTTCAATGATTGTGGTTGAAAAGCCTAAGGAGGCTGGTAAACATTGCAAAGAGGGATTTGTATTCCTTAATAGTATTCGTAAACGTAACCATGTTGTAGCCTGAGAAATGCTAAACCATATCAAGATACATTTATGAACTACATTATCACTTTCAGCTGTAGCAAACAAACAAAAGAGACGTATTGACCAGTCGTTGAACCAGGGAACTGCTTTCCAGCTGAGCCATAGCACCAGCGCCGTCCCTGGCCAACTTGGGGCCCCAAGCGACATTGTGAGATGAGGCCAACTGATATTTCTTAAACCTGTATTCAAATGTAGTTCCCTCTGTCAGCAATGTATCAACAACTACTGCAGCATCTGATATTTAAGAAGTGTGTTACATTTGAAAATGGCAGAAAGTCTTGTTGCAATTTCCAGATATTAAAAGAGGTCCTTTGAGTTCCTCTGGTAATTATCAAATAGTAGCAGTTAAGTGAATACTGTTCAAACAATACCTGTGTTTGTGTTTTATATTGATTTATCTGTTTCATCCTTTCATAAATGTGAGGACTAAAATGGCGGTAGACAAAGAGCTGTTAAGGGTTTTATTGCTGTGGGGGAGCTGGAGCAAGACCCCACTGTGGTCTCTGGAATGTGATGGGGGGATGTGTGTATGTGTGGAGGCTGCAGAAATAGGAGACAGTGAGGGTCAGAGGTGTTTGTTTGAGATGACTGGAAAAGACGACCAGTTGTCCTTAAACTCCACCCCTTCCTGTATCATTGGTATGAAAGCCTATCCAGCTTTCTGTTCTGCCTCTCTCTTCTCGCGCCGCTTGGACTGGAAGGTCGTGGCGGCCTGTGGGCAGGGGCCAGGAGTGGGCCTACTCCTGACATTATGCATATGATATGATATGGTTTTGTATGGTAATGTATTTGATTGTATTGCATTGTTATATTACCATTAAATAGATTATTGTTAAACGGTTAATTGTATGCTCTGGACTCCTTCCTGTATTATAACCAGCTTGTTTAGGGACGCGCGGAGATTTGAAAAAGCGGACTAGTTGTCCACTAAAATCTCCATCACTACACACACATTTCTATCAGTATTTCTCTGTGTTGTGACTTGTGGTTGACATGATGATGACTGTTAGGAGTTAAAGGTGGGGTAGGTAATTTTGGAGAAACCAGCTCGAGTGTGCTAGAATTTGAAAATACACAGCCGGAAAAAATCTGCCACTTCCTTACAGAGCCCCTCCAACACACACGAACATGACCAATGAGGGCACGAGATACGTTTGTGCAGCACAGATGGAAGGCTGACAGGCAGGCAGGCCATCCAGTTATTTTAGCCGGGCCGGCTCAGATGATTGGTCGTGCTTCCACAGATGACATTTTTTTATGTATTTATTGTCAAAGCATTTAATATATCCATTGCTATCGGGATGTTAAGAGCATTCCATGGAATGGTGCACGGAGAACTGCTCACAAGCCGATTGGCAGCACTGTTCAATGTTTCTTGAAAACATTACACTGTAGTATGTGACGTGTAAATCAAGAACACTGTTGTGTAACTTCAGTTAAATACTTGTATGTGTGTAGATTAGAAAGAGGTAAGATAAAGGATCTGCAGTATTTTATGAAGTATTAATCGTACAACGGTCAGTTTTATTCAAGTAGAAGTGTGTATACATTTTACCTGGTAGTAGGCTGTCAGTAATGGCTACGCCTCTTTATTTGGACTGGTAGATCTCGGCACACTGGCAACTTTAAAGTAGCTCTCGGTTCAAAAAAGGTTGGGCACCCCTGCTATACATGGATCAGAAGATGGCTATCAGGCGGGTTCTTATCTTTGAAGTCCCAGTGCATGGGTAACTGGTTTAGTTTTGTCTGACAACCATTTTAGTATCAGTTGTTCTGTCTTTCCTTCTTAGATAACCTCTGGCTGCTGGAAATGTATACGACATGGGGATGTTAACCGGAGTGACTCCAAAGTAATTCAGAATATTATTGGACAGAAAATGGCACTTAACCACACCATACCTCAAGAGATAAATCCATGATTTGACTTTTCTAGGTACCTATGTAAGGGTTACATCTAATTTATTAGATATGTGCATGAAAAATGCAACTTTTGGGTTTTACTTTCAATGTGAGATAAGCTGTAGCAAGGCACAACCTTTACGCAGTCACACCTTAGCAGCCAAGACAAAGGTCAGATACAAGTCATACAGGATTGTGCCAATCTTCACCTTCATAGAATTTAAACTATGCCCCATGTTGAATTCTTCTTCCTTAACTGTTATGGCTTCTTACTGTTGCCATCTTTATTAACCCGTTAAGCCAGACCGCTTTTTTCAAAGAAGCCTCTGTCTGCGGGAAAGATTCCCGTAAAAGATTTGTATTGTCTTCTTTAGGCTTTTGTGAAACACTGAGTTATTCAGTGCTGTGGTATGATAAACACACAAGTTAATGTACCTGCAGGATTCTTCTGCTTTCTTCATGTAAAACAGATCAATAATCTATAATGGTTAAGTCGCATCGAATAAAAACAATGAGCAACGAAAAAGTGAAACACTTAAAGCAAGACAACATTTAGAGGATACTTTTTATTAATTTATGTACAGAATATAGTTAATGACCAAACAATAAGAGGGACTGACATCCTATGGCTGCCCTGGTGTTGTTGCTATTCTAATAGCTGACAGTCTTGGCGGGCTTTGTATCATCCTGGTCAGCTTCCAGGTCACGGAAAGCACGATGGCGACGTAAAATCTCGATTGCCTTTTGTTCTACAGAGGAAGGAGTGATGCCTAGATCCTCCAGACCAGGGAGTCCTGGGTACGTCAGGTCTGTTGCGTGAAACTGGCAATTAAAAAGCACAGTGCAAAGTTAGTGTTGGCTTTAGAGGCTCCATAGTTGTTGGCGCAATTCTCTAAAAATCTTGGCTGTCTTACCCTGTCGATTTTGTCTGGGGTTGTCCAGGGCTCGAATGGACTCATTGCGAAAAACTGAGCAGCAAGGCTAAAGTAAAAACACACAAAAAAGAAACAACTATAACACGATTGTACTGTGGTATATGACAAGTTACTATTTGTTCTGTAAGGGGATATGTTGATGAGTAGGCTGCTGTTTGTTTGTATAATGTGTTCAATCAGCACACAATACACATGTTAAACATTTCTGCAGAATTTGAAATGAGAAAAAATAAACCTCTAGAAACATGTGTGTTAATACCTTTTGGTTAGTTTAAAAAAAAGATTAGTTTTCTTATATAAAGCACTTACTGGTATAGTGGGCGGGGCAGGGGGTAGGCCACAAAACGTTTGTGTGCCACTGCGTAGATGTACTCCACCAGGTCATGCAGGAGGTAACGGTTTGGACTAGAAACCAGGATAAAAGGAGGAAGAAAACAGGTTACGGAAGAGATCCATTTCCATGTTAGTCTTTGCTGACACAGATACAGGTCATTAACTATAGACGACAAGATATGTAGACAAAAGGTGTTCATTCTTCTGCACCCAATGTCCTCCATACAGATGATCGGATTGCTGTTTTACACTTTATTGCAAATTAACATTATCCGTTTGCATAAAGAAAACAGAATTGCTTTTGTCAATTGACTGTATACATTTCAGAATACACAACATGCAATTTTTTTATTAAAACTGTCCAATGGTCTTGTTCAGTATGATTACACCTTCTTTTCTACATGCGACGGCTGTATGCGTGTCATATGTTCAGCTTTTAGGTACATTTTATGAAGCTAAAATCATAATGTTTTCCCATGGCCCCCGGGGACCTCAGAGCCTCTCATTGCTGCCTGTGCAAGAGAGCTAGGGATAAGAGCAGGAGGCAGCAATCGGATCTCAATGCATCTTGGTACCACTTTTGATGGGATCACCTCAGACACATGTGAAGGCCATGTCTGAACAGGGCATTTGTGCAGGGTTCTGTCTTTTCTTTCCTCCCAAGACTAAAAACGTATACTTTTGTAGAATTCCTATTGTCCTACTATTAAAAATACAACAAACATGTATTTCTGTGCAATGCAGCCATTCAGACCCAGGAAATGTTTTGATGCATTAAACGTTAAGGACTACAATGAAGTGTTTTTTTTGTTACACTTTTTTAGACCAGTACAAAGAATGGTTTTAATGGCTGATCGATCTTGCTATGAATTAAAAATCTGTAAATAATTTGTGTTATGATTGTAGAATTTCATGATTGCTCTACTCCCAGGGAAAGGTTTTCAAACAAAGGGATTATTTAAGGGCTGACCACCACCTACCCAACTAAAGCGTAGGTCTTTCCATTAGCATCCGGGTCTCTGATAGCATTGACAATGGCCTTGGCCACATCCACCACCTGCAGGAGGAAAGAGATGGTTATTGGTATAATTTTAATATTTATAACATAACATAGGATTTCATAAAGTATTTTTAAAATAGTTTATACATTATTCAAATATAGGAATAGTAGATAGGATTACTTAAAATATAGTACCTTATATTTCATCTTTTTTCCCTTTAGACCCTTGCGGTTTATTCTTAAAAACCCTTACCCACCCCCCATTTTCCCTCTGCTGGTCTATGGCCTTGTAGAGGGTAACGGGGTACAGAGTCGCTTAGATAAGCGGGGGAGTGCATCTGACGAAGAGATAGGTTGTTGTGCTCCCTCTCTCTGTTTCTTATCCTATATCTAATAGAACTGCTCGGGTCTTGATAGATTGAGTGGGGAAGTTCATGAGATCTTTCTAGAGGGTTATCAAGAATAACTTTTATCCAATGACCTTTTCCCTCTCTGTCTGTGTCTGTGTATTCTCTTGTTCCGATTAACCCAGCCAAATCTTTTTTCTTGTTTTGTATCTATATCTACGCCGGGACCCGGAGTCGAGGCTGATCCTCTTGCTGTAGTCCTGTGTCCTGGATCCTCTATCCTGAGTTCTGGATTAAGCCGTGGACTTCGGGTCGTGGCTGAACCCGTCTCTGCGGTCCTGCCTTGGGTCTCGTCATGCTGCTTCCCTGATGGCTTCCACAGGATTGTAGCGGACATCATCATGGATTCATCTTCTTATTACAGACACATGCATTTCCTAACATTCGGTCTATATGCTGTAAAATGTATTATCTCTTGGATTTACACACGGCATCTATTGCACGTCTGTCCGTCCTGGGAGAGGGATCCCTCCTCTGTTGCTCTCCCTGAGGTTTCTCACATGTTCCCCTTAAACTGTGGGTTTTCTCTGGAGGTTTTTCCTTGTACGATGTGAGGGTCTACGGATAGAGGGTGTCGTTTTTCTCATACTGATATTCTGAACAATCTGTGCTGTTGTATTTGCTGTAAAGTGTCTCCACTGTAGGCTATTTTTATTATATCTACAGCACTTTGGCTCGACCAAAAATCGTTTATAAATGTGCTATATAAATAAAACTTGATTTGATTTGAAGCCCGGATTGTTTGAACATTTAGAGTTATTCACTGTGTATCGTTTCCTAAAGACAAACAATAGAGATAGATAGAATATAATCAATGGGAGCAATACAGTGATGCTCCTTGTGAAATTCCTTCTGTCTTAAGCCAACTTAACCTGAAGTCAGGAGCTAAGCGATTTCTGGATATTTAAATGTGTGATAAAGGGATAGATTTCAGAAGGGGTATTGCTTTAAATAAACGTACATGAACAGGCTGCTTCACGGTCTTCTTCCCCCGGGATATGAGTGGAATAGCATTCCCAAACCACCGCATATCTGAAAAAGATTTGAAGAAACACAGCATTTGGAGTGAAACTCTTCGAACATCTACTCCCACTGTCAAACAAGTGGTCCAACTTGTTTTTGTGTATATACCTGTGTTCGTACACGGAGTGTTAGAGCATTTTAGAAAAAAAAGACCCGTTTCTCATTACTCAGAGACTGGCACATTACCAATAAAGCCTCATCACTCACAAAAAATAGTCTTACTTGCAAAATAGTTGAAGAACCTGTCCTCCCTGCCAAAGATCTCCGAGGGCTTCATGATGATCGCGTCAGGAAACTCATCTCTCACTGCTGCCTCTCCTACGGCCTACAGTCAACAATGATGAACGATATGTCTACAGGTTAACCTTTTACTGGCATGCATCCAACATGCCACAGACACATAGATACACTTTGTACTAATTGACAGAGAGAGAAACAACCCTCTACCTTGTTCCTGAGGTATTTGGACGGGCTGCGTATGTCGGCGTTGAGGTGAGACATGTGGACGAGCTTGGTGACGCCGGCCTCTCTGGCTGCCTTGGCAATCTGCTGAGGGATGCTCACGTAGACATCCTCGAAGCGATAGTTACTTCACACAAAAAGAGGAGAAATACTTGCATGTGAATGTTTCCTTCAATTTACATGGCCATTCAGTTTTGTTCTCCAAAAATCACCAACATTGCAAAGCCAGCTTTAATTATTTTTCATGTGAACAACAAAATATAACATAAATCTCGGGATGCACTGATGCATAGGCAGTTCATCGGCCACTAGAACAAAATACAAAAAGGGCCATGAGATTTAACTTGTCCCAGGCAAATACACAACATTTATTCATTTAATACATTTGTTTGATTGAATTTGTGATCATTCAAAGTAAATGTAATGTAGGGCTTATATTACAAATGTACTTCCCTGGCGCAAAAAAAGAATAAAAATCAACAACAAAAACGTCAGCATTGGCTAAATGGTTATGCTCAACACTGGTATTGGCTTGAAAATGTGTAACCGGTAAATCCTTAGATACTATTTAACCTACTATACCTTGTCTCCCACTCTCTGCCCACCAGGTTGATGACAACATTAGAGTGCTCCAAAGCGTGTTTGATGGAGTCTTTGTTCCTGGCATCCCAGTCCTGCAAAGAGACAGAACAGAGACAACGTGTTTGCATTTCATTTAAGGCTCCAAAGTGTTTATATCAAATACTTATTTAGAATATTTCAGCAAGATTCCTGTGTGTCTGTGTTGGTCTTACCATGAAAAGGATCTGTCCAAGATCACCCATGGGTCTAAGGTACATGACATCATACTGATCGCAGCGGTGAGGGATTACAACCTGAGAGCCAATCCGACCTGCAAATCATCATTTGATAAACGCATACAATCAAATCTCTGCGCAAGGAGCTAAGAAAAGGAGAACACAGGGGTAAATTGTCAACAAAATACCAACATTTAAATGAACTGGAGTGATAGGCTCAAAATAAAATGCATGTGCCCTTTTAGAGGATTTGTTTACATTTTTTCTCTGGTTATCAAGAGCTAAAATAAAATGCTAGATTACCTATCAGTTCTCATAAACCACTGAATTCAAAACATATGATCATAACTGAGATTATATCTTATCAGGGATATAGCAAACAAGGGGGGAAGTTTTAAAGCACCAGGGGCCTGTACTACGAAGCTGGTTCAACCTAACCTGGATATGTTTGAGTTAGCCGGTTGGCCTAATCCAAAACAAACGCGCTCTCGCTAAACTGTACTACGACGCTGGTTATCAAGTGGATCGCTCAAGCCAGCCGTGTCCTATCTAGTTAGGTGCGCGTTCACATGAAAGGGGTGGTATTTGGAGCATTCGACCAATCACAAACATGGAGAAGCGTACTGACAGCGCAGCGTCATACTTCCTGAATGAAAAGTCAACTATAATACTAGTCAAATATGAAGACGTTAAACTTTAAACATCCATGACTTAAACACTTTATCCAGGATCAAAGCCACATAGCTGCACCTGCAAGGTGAACACAGCTGGTAACAGAACAAGTGTTTGAATGCGTACATTAACAGGTTTATGATATCACTGCCCCGTCTAAAACACGATCTGACTTCAATTACATTTGTCTCGAGTGTTTCGTCAACTTAATGTGTTGCTTAAAATAATACTTCTGCATACAGTATGTGACACTGTGAGTGTTGCACGGCCAGATACGGCTCAGCTGACTCAGATAAGGAGATATATGATACATTATGAAGTGATATGCCGTGGACTGTACTTAATGTACTCTGATCCGGTTACTTATGTTGTGGCCGATATTTAAGTAAGCTTTCTTAACGCTAATGTTATAATAGTCAGATTGCTCTGAAGATGGGAGGTGATATTCTATTAATGTTCACGTTCACACAGTCGGTGATTTTTGCCGGCCGTCTTTCCTGCAATGGCAGCTTTCTGTATTTCCTTTCTCCTGTAATATGTCTTGATCGCTTTAAACTCCGCACACTGAGCTCTGATTGGTCAGCAGGCGGTGCTTTCACTGAGTTGATCTCTTAGCCTGCAACCTAACCTGCTCCGGAGCAGGTTAGCCGCTAAGCATAAGTTACCATGGAGATCTAGCCTGCTAAAAAGAGAACCAGCGTCGTAGGACCGGAAAGCCGGAGTTTTCCCTGAAGTTAGCCGGCTAAGCGAAAATCCTGCTTCATAGTATACCCCCCAGCTCATAAAGTAAATGAACAAAATGTGTTAAATATGAAGTAAATATTAGCGAGTGGAAAGATATTTTACATCCATATTTACACCGTACATGTTAGACTCACCCAGCCTGTTGACCACATATCGCCCCAGGAAACCTGTAGCACCAAACACCGTCGCCGCTATCCCACTGGAGGAGGAGCGGCCTCCTTTCCCTTTGGGGAGGACGGCATGGTGGAGCTTCCTCTGCTGGACGGAGGTGACGGAGGCCGCTGACAACACAGCAGGGGAGCAGCCACCTGCAGAGGGACACAGGCAGCGTTTCATACACATCCGGTGGTAAGACTACAACTTGACAATAACGTTGGTACACATTGCTTAATCTAATTTAGCAATTCAACCAAACTTCATGCTGGTTATGTTTATTTTTAAAATTATTTTTATTGAAGATTGTGGAACTGTTATTGATGCTTTCTTTGATGTTAGCACACCTACTTATATATACTGTATATCTATCCATCTATTGATAAATATAATAGTGCTGTCAATGTTTATGCCGGCGATTCATCTGGAAACCGTAACGCGTTTACATTTTTTTTAACGCCAATTCATCTAATTACCAAGTTTGACCCAAACTTCTTCTCATAATTCCAGAACGGATGTTTACTATAAATTGCATGGCACTACCTCTGTGTAACCTCAACCTGTGTATCACACCTTTTACAGAAATGACTGCTGTTCTCCATGATAGTGGGTTTATTGATGTTATAGCCAAGTGTGGGGAAATTGTCCGAATTCAGGCAAAGGTTTCAAATATCACGTATAATTTAGTTACACAACATTTTGATTTCCCTTACAAATTTGTCATGCAATTATACAACACCACACGCGTATGTGTTTTACCTCCCCCCTAAATACAAATACTTTAAACAAGATGAATCATGATCGATCACAGTTTATTATTGTTTTTATACATAAAAACAAACACAGAAGGGTGTTTTTAATGTAATAATGTATATGGAATTAAAAACCCCATTCTGTGTAACATAATATAGTTAACATTCACCACAGACTACAGCCTTGATATCAGATCGTTACGCTGAGCATTGCACTGCTATGGTATTTTACGCCACTATTATTTTCTCCCTCTCTCTCACTACAAACTACAAAACTATATATAAGATATAGAAAACTGGTGAATGCACTGAGCAGATGAAGAAGACGTCTTTTAGGGCTCCATGCTTACTTATACTACTTACGAATAATACAATTACAAACAGAAACCTTGTGATGTAAAGTGAGCAGAGAGGAAACAAACGGTAAGACAGTGTCACTGTACAGACGCATATTATTATCAGCATCGTTAGTGTAAAACCACAGATACGTTATTAAGTAATGTTTAGATCCCGGGTTGTATGTTTATTATAAACTGTAACGTTCAGTCATGTTTTGAGCCACTGAATCAGACGTCACGTCAAGTTGGACAACTGGAAAGGACATTGCTAAAGCACTGCCAAACGTAACTCAATACCCTCAATTTACAACACATAACGAGGTTTGGGTGGTAATATGGTAAAGTAACTCAGCTGATAGTATTTTAAATAATCAAAAAGTTAAATTGTAAGCTAGTAGAAGCCCATGCTAGCAGGTAAAGCCGAGCCTGTTAGCAAGGTCACTCACTCGCAGAGTGTGTAGTCTAACTGTGAGCCTGGGTTGGCAAAGCATGTGTAAAGATCTTAAATCACACCATAATACTCTAAGTTTTTATTGTAGTTATCAAATGCGTACTGATTTTACATTACTCACTTGCAATCCTTGGAAGGACACCAGCAGGACGGCTAACCAGCGCTAAGGTCGCCATCTTTCAGACTACGGCAGACCGTGTGGGCCAAATTACGCATCACCACTGGCACACGGAGACAGTCTAAAAATGAAAAGTGCTGTCTTAACAATACATGGTACGCTATCAAAAAATACACTAACATGCAGCCTCTGGTTTAACAATGAAAATACTTTAAAAATAAAATGCTTTAAACAACATGGGCATTGGGCAATATATGAAAGGCCTGAAAAATAAATCTATTGTGATCAAATAATAAAATTGTTAATTGTGTGGACGTGGTTCTTCTGCTGTGATCATTCATTTACTCGGTCATGATTAAGGAATATTGATGTTATCATTGGTTGCATGAAGTTGCATTACAATGGGGACAGAACATAACCTTCGGATTAAATAGTCATGTGCTAATAGGCAGTCGATTAACATTTATCTTTGCTTTCTATTCCCATACTTCTGACATTATATTTTCTGATTGAACTCAAATGGTGGAATATGTGTGTTTCCAGAATAGCCTTGCAACCTTAAATATAATGAATATATTTAATCACAATTCTATACAATCTATTTTAAAATTAGTAATTTTGATGCACTGAATAATTTGAAAGTAAAGAAGGTCCAAACCAATACTGTCATCACCTGTTCCTGCACTCAGCAGCAGGTGGCAGCACTTTAACATGTACCAGCCAATCAGAGCTCCTGCTGCTAAGAGCAAAATGAAAGCTGCAGATGTTTACATCGAGGCAGGTGCTTTATTGAGATATTGTATTGATAGACAAATTAGTAAATTAAATACTTACACATACATCGTATCATGATAATAAGGCTTTGTAAACTAACCACCTTACGAGTGATTCAGATTTCAATAATGTGCCATCGATGCCTCAGTGTCATTTCAAGTTGAAGCAAGGAAACAAAAACACTAAAGTGAATAAGGAAATATTGAAGAATATGTTCTTTGAAACAACGTTTTATTTGATCATAAAAGACAAAAAGACATAATAATTCATATAACTATAACGTCACTTTTGCTATTTCATCTGCAATCAAACTTCCTAGGATATCTTGCGGCTTACTAATGGATAGTGAGGGCAAGGGTCTATATTCACTATTTCTCTGTTGGTGCCCAAAGACCTAAACCAATTGTAAAAAGCTGGTTAATAATGTTAACCATAATTGTTTGTTTTGTAACTTTAGAAAAAGGGATCCTGGCAGGGTCTGAACCCTTGTCTGTTTGATTTGTTTCTAATCTGAATATATACACACATCATTAAAGTGCAAGATTCCTAATACTGCAAGGCACAAACTATCAAGATCAGGATTGTCTTTTTGTTTCTAATATAAAAAATGAATAACGCAGACATACAACAAATATGTTCATACAGTTACAACACAACAAGTAAAACCTTGTCTAAACCCTCAACAAATATCTGAAATATTTTCTTAAAATATGTTTTATAGTACACAAACACAGTAAATCACAGAAAAAAAAAAAAAATATATATATATATATATATATATAGATTCTATTACAAATACATATTGTATGATTGTTGAATGCAGATGTTAAACAACTATGAAACATAGAATCAAACATATTCCAAAATAAATACATTATATTCAGCGGAAATCACTTGTCATCGACTGCATTCCACAATTAAAAAGTTAATGACAATAATTGTATTTGTCAACATGATTAAAAGATGATTTATTGCACCCACTTCTCTTAATATTTTACGATTATTGAAGTAATGCTAAAATGTCTAAAAGAATATCAGAGATTTGGTAGCTTTTATACCCATGCACGTCTACTACTTTTTATCACGGAAACTAAAAGTGTTTATTGACTAACCTGTTTATCCAAGATGTCAATGCACAGCAAAGATTGGGTTCAATAACTAATACATGAGAGAGAAACAGCCAACAGCTGATGCTGTACTTTGAATTAGGATTTAAACCATTTGATCTAATTTCAACATATGCATACTTGTGTGGGGAGTAATAATTGTGACACATTAAAAAATAAAAAATATAGCCTGCAACTAATTTTGGAGAAACCAGCTCGAGTGCGCTAGAATTTGAAAATGCACAGCCAGAAGAAATCGGCTACTTCCTTACAGAGCCCCTCCTCCAACACACACGTACGCGCACATGACCAATGAGGGCACGAGATAAGTTTGTGCACAGATGGAAGGCTGACAGGCAGGTAGGCCATCCAGTTATTTTAGCCGGGCCGGCTAAAATGATTGGTCGTGCTTTTTACAGTGATACGGCTTCCACAGATGACATTTTATAATGGATTTTTTGTCAAAGCACTTAAGATATTAATTGCTATCAGGATGTTAAGAGCATTCCATGGAATATAACAAAAAGTGTATCTCGAGCCGGTTTCTCAAACTTGCCTACCCCACCTTTAAGTATTTCATAAAAAAAGTACAACTGGTTGACTTCCACAGAATAAAATAATTCACTGTAGCTGTAGACTTAAAACCATAAATAGAAGATGTCCATCTTTGCTGATGATCAGTTTGTCCCGTATACATCAATATTTAGTTTCAATATGTGGAAACATATTGTGTTCTACCTGTCCGTAGAAAACATCCACTTCTTTCAAACATGAAAGTCCGACTCATGCATGATGTTCTGTGACGTCACGTAGAGACTGAAGCAACATGGCAGTGTTCGTAGTAAATGAGAACATACATTCTCATAAATTAAATTGTGTGCAGGGACAACAAAATGCAACTTTGTCTCAGCTGTCCATTTACTATGACTTCACCAACTCCATCACTATGAGCCTAAACAACATCTTGTCACGACCTTAGCACGATTCCCTCTGCCTGTTATATGATGGGGGGCAAACACTGAGACGACTCCTGGCTATCTTTTCTCTCCGTGCCCGCTTGCTCTTGAGGCTGGATGACGATGTGAACGGGCCTCTCTCCACTCTTGGTCTCTGTGGAGCGATTGCCATCACCATTTTCATACACCTCCTCCTCCGCTGAGGCGCCGATGGGCCGCAGACGCTCAGCGGTGGCCATCTTTGCTGCTGAACCGTCTCTCTTCAGCTTGTCCATAGCGCTGCTGTCTGAGCTGAACTTCTCCGCTGTCGAAAGAAACAAAGGACATTAAATGGTAGCTAAAGATAGATAGATAGATTCTTTATTCTTCTTATTGGGAAATTATAAAAAAAAAAAGAAGAAGAATCTGCATTTGACCCATCCTGGTATCAGGGTCATTCTAGGACTTGAACCGGTGACCTTTCGGTTCCCAAGCCAATCCCTCTGGACCGAGCTAACACACCCTACTGGCTCAGGTTAATTTAAACCAATTATCTTGATATGTCTGCTACTTTGGAACCAGTAGGACTTTGCTTTATTATAGCCGTTTGTATACTTTGCTTAAAAATGCTCCTTAATAAAGACGATGAGGTGGACTGTACTCTTACCAGGCTTGCTAGTCGAACTGTCTGAGGCCTTCTTCACTGTCGGCCTGGTTCTTGGCCGGACTCTGTTGAAATTTCCCTCTAGGATCCACTCATGCTGTAGCCCCTCATCTGGAGTCATGCGTTTGGTTGGGTCCCAACTGAAACACACAGAAAAAGAATTAAATGTTTCAAGTGCAACTTTCAATTTTTACTTGGTACTTTAATAAAGTACCAACTTAATGTAAAAGTCACATCCAGGGTCTTTACAGCACATTACAGATAAAAGAAAGTAGATGTGAACATACGTGAGGCAGCGTTTGATGAAGTCCAAGAACAAAACATCGTTCGTTTTCAACGCAGCGGACAGCTCCTTGGAGTTTGGCCTCCTCTTCTTCCCCTTGCTGTTCGTGATGTTCCTGGGGTTTCCTTTGGAGTCTGATCACAATTGTCAAACACAGTTCAGATTCATCATCTCTTCATCTACAGAGTTATCTCACACCTTCTGCAAAGGTACTGAAACAGCCCTTTTAAGAGTTTTTAATGATCTGCTCTTAGCCGCCGACTCAGGCAGCCCAGCTGTCTTGGTGCTGTTAGATTTAACTGCTGCCTTTGACACTGTGGATCATAGTATCCTGTTGTCACGGCTTGAACAGTCCGCAGGCATTACAGGCTCTGCCCTTGCATGGTTCAGGTCTTATTTGACGCACCATAGCTTCTCAGTGCAGTTAGGTGCCTTCTCCTCTGCCAAAGCCCCTCTTACCTGTGGGGTTCCCCAAGGCTCGATGTTGGGCCCCATCCTTTTTCTATTGTATATACTGCCCCTAGGTTCAATTCTCACAAAACATAATATCCCCTTCCATTGTTACGCTGATGATGTACAGATTTATCTGCCTCTCAATCAAAATGCCAACTCACTACAGCAGTTGAAGGACTGCTTAATAGAGATTAAATCCTGGCTGAGCCAAAATGTCCTCACCCTTAATGAGAGCAAGACCGAGGTCATCTTTTTTGGACCCCAACCAACAGTCTCCCCGGTTGATATTCTGGGCTCCCTCAATAAAAATATCCTCCCCTCTGTTATGAACCTTGGAGTGACCTTCAACAGCGCCTTTAAATTTGATAAGCAGGTTAGCACTGTAGTTAAGACCTGTTTTTTCAAAATACGACTATTGGCTAAGACCAAGTCGTTTTTATCTTTTAAAGACCTAGAAAGGGTTATTAACACCTTTGTTACCTCGAGACTGGATTACTGCAATGTGGGTATGGACCAGGCCTCAATTAGACGCCTGCAGCTAGTGCAGAACGCAGCTGCACGTCTTCTCACTGGCCATAAAAAGCGCGACCATATCACCCCAATTCTGGCTTCATTGCACTGGCTTCCAGTTCGGTTCAGAATAGATTTTAAACTCCTTTTATTTGTTTTTAAAGCCCTAAATGGGCTGGCTCCTTTCTATATAGCCGAACTCCTCTATCGCTACACCCCAGGCAGAGCCTTAAGGTCGGCTGATCAGCTGTTGTTGATAGTAGGGCTGGAGCGACGCGTCGATGACGTCGACTTCAAAATATCGTCGACGACATATTTCCGCGTCGACGCGTCGCTCGCGACACACACGTGGGTCACCCAAAGCAACAACCAGATCGCACTTCAAACACGATGGAGACTGAAACGGCTACCACCTCCTCCTCACAGGATTGCGCACGAAGCCCCCAAACAAAAACATCTCGCCCTAGGTCTTCAAGAGCATGGGAATATTTTAAAATTAGTCCAAAAAGGAAAAATATTGTCATTTGCAGTCTTTGCCAAATGGAGTTGGCATATCACACCAGCACAACGGCTATGTTGGAGCATTTAAAGCGGAGGCACCCCATTGTCTCTCGTGGAGGGAACAATGATAAGTAAGTACTAACTTTGGCTAAATTTACGTCTGCAGATTGTCAACTAACGGAGCCAATCAATGTCCAGGCCAGGGCTGCACGTAAACTGGTGCGCAGTTGTCATGAATTAATTAAAAACATTAAAATGACCACCAGCACATCCAAGTGTGATAGAGCTCATGAGTTGCACTTGCACTACCAAGCATTTTCACTGTGTAGATGTAGTACTCTACAAGCTTTTAGATAAACATGAAATGCATTGTTGGACTTAACATTGTTTAAAAAGTAACCACGTTAGCCTTCAAGTAAGCCAATTATACCATAGCACTGCAATGAGTTTAAGAGTAGATTTAATATGCCCCACTGTCATAGCTGTTGTTCCATTGTTCATTGCTGTTGTGTTTTCTAGGACAAAGCAAAGAACATTGACGTCCTATCTCGGGAAAGAGGCGCAATGCACTCCACAGAAGGCAGCCGAACTCAGCAAAAAAATCTTGAGTGTAAGTCATTATTTGCTTCCTTTGAGCATCTTCTAGGAGGGAATGACTGTCCTGATCCCATTTATTGTGTCCTGATTTATTAGCTAGTTTATAGGTGTTTCTTCACTTGGCCTTTTTATTTGTGTCCTTGTTTGGATTATGTAATAATTAGGGCTAAAAGATTAACGCCACTAATTATTTTAACGCGATTAGCGCATGTGTATTTGTTGTCCTCGGCCGCCCCGTAGCTTCAGAGCGCATCAAGTTTAAAATACCATCTAGTACAAACTGATGCTGACAGTTTGTAGCAGACCAACACACTTCCACGCTCACCGGCAGGCACCGACTGGCTATTGGGAGGACCGGGAGGGTGTGTGTGTATCTGGGGCCGAGCGAGAGAGAGACCTTACGTGAGAGACCTTACGTGTATGTATTGTCGTTGTTAGCATCTGGTGCTAGCTAGCTGCGCTAACGGATATAAGGAGCTGTTTCAATGAAAACAGAGGAGCGCTCTATCCACACAACTGCGCCGAGCACTTGACTTGATGCAGGCAGCAGACAGCGGGACATTGTACGAGAAGTCAGCACACTCATGATTGTGCAACATGTTTGCAGCGTCCAGGCAGCTCCCGTTCGAGCATATGCCTTGAGTTGCACATAGCTCCAACGATCCAACACACACACACACACACACACACACACACACACACACACACACACACACACACACACACACACACACACACACACACACACACACACACACACACACACACACACACACACACACACACACACACACACACACACACACACACACACACACACACACACACACACACACACACACACACACACACACACACTGTATTGTATGAGAGAGGTTCCAGGTTGTTGTGTTTAATATTCATGAGAATATGTGTCATTGTTCAAATGATAATAAACATTTGCATAAAGCATATTTGTCCACTCATATGTTGATAAGAGTATTAAAAACTTGAAAAATATGCCTCTAAGGTACATTTAGAACAGATCAAAAATGTGCGATTAATTTGCGATTAATCGCGATTAACTATTTTAATCGACTGACAGCCCTAGTAATAATTAAGCTTCTTACACTGTAAGCAACATGGCTCTATGAAAGGGGCTGTGTTGTTATTAATAATAATAATAATAATAATGATATATTTGTTTTATCTTACAGGTGATCGTCAAAGACATGAGGCCTTTATCTCTCGTTGAGGGTGAAGCCTTCGGAGAGTTGATTGAATATGCCTGCCCAGGCTTCAAATGTCCCTCCAGGTGGTGGTTTACCAAGCAGCTGGAGAAAGAATACCAATGTGTTCTTGATGATCTGAAGGGAAACTTAAAGAAGAGGTCCTCAAAGATAACGCTCACCACCGATGCCTGGACAAGTATTGCCACAGAGGCATACCTTGGAGTGACTTGCCACTACATTAGTGAAAACTGGGAGATGGTCACATTTGTTCCTTGCACAAAGCCCCTTGAGGACAGACACACTGGTGACAACATCGCTCTCTGGATTGAGGAGGTCGCTGAGAAGTTTGACTTTTCTCTCCACGATGATGTCCTGGCAATTGTCCACGATAATGCAGCGAACGTTGTGAAAGCCCTTAAAATACTTGAGGAGAAGCATGGTGTTGCCTCACTTCGATGTGCTGGCCATACCACCCAGTTGATTGTCAACCATGCACTGAAAGAGCCCCGAATCAACAAGGCACTTGGGGCAGCAAGGAGCCTCGTAACATACTTCCACAGCAGCGAGGTCGCCACCCTGAAGCTGAAACTCAAACAAGAGCAAATGGGCACACCGCAACAAAAGTTGTCACAGGATGTACCCATCAGATGGAATAGCTCTTTTTATATGATCAAACGCCTCCTTGAGCAACGGTGGCCTGTAACCGCAACCCTCTCAGACCCAGAGGTCACCAAGGCAGGAAAACACTACCTGGGTATGAGAGCTGACCAATGGAGCATCCTGGGGAACCTACATGAAGCACTTGAGCCCTTCGAGCAAGCCACCGTCTTCCTGAGTGGAGAGGCATATGTCACGGTCTCTGTCCTGCCTCCGCTGGTGAAAGGCCTACAGAAGTCCACGCAGAAAGCCTTTGAGTCTGCTCCAATTGCCACCTTTCAAACTGCAGCCGCGGCAGAGATTGCTTCAAGGTTAGTTTAAATAATATGCAGCTCTTTAAATCTCTTAAAGTGAACTAACTGAATATTTGAATTAAACTTTCCCAGTTTGCATCAATGTTTTCCCATTATGATTTTATCATGTAGAGCTATGGATTCTACTGTTATCTTTATCTTGAAGCACCTTGAATTTCTTTGATTTAAAGTGTGCACATTAAATCCATTATTTTTCAGATGGAAGGTTGAGACCACTTATGACGAGGACGGGAAGAATGTGTGCATCTTTGCCGCAGCCCTTGATCCGAGATTCCAAAAACTGAAGTTCCTGTCCACACAGATGACATCCTGAAGGTGAAAATAAAACTTCAGACCCTTGCACTTGATGCCAGACGAGTACGAGTGAGGGAAGAGCCTGACTCCCCCAGTGGCCAGCTAGATCACTCAAGAGGACAGAAGCCAAAGTCTGTCCTGGACACATTGCTTGGGTCAGATGATGATGAGGAGGAGGAGATGGAAGATGACGACCCAGCCCATGACCAGAGGGAAGATGCTGTCAGGAATGAGGTGCTTCTGTACTTTGGGGGGAAAGCCATTCCAAAGGACAAAAACCCACTCCAATGGTGGAAAGAAAATGAAGCAAAGTTCCCCTCCCTGGCTGTTGTGGCGAGATCTTATCTGGCTGCACCTGCAACATCCACACCTTCTGAACGTCTGTTCTCAGCAGCAGGGAACATTGAACAAAAAAAGAGCAAGCCTCACCAAAGAACACGTGGACATGCTCACATTCCTCCACAGTAATTCAAAGTAGGAGGAGTATAGTTTTGAGGGAGGAGAGAAGGAGGAAAGTGGCCAGTACTTATATTGCAGTAATTGCACACTCTTCATTAGCATGTAAGCTGCCAGAATACTAGTAGTTAAGAGTCAGTTTCATTGTGCATCAGGTTCTTGTGTTGTTATATTGTTACATTTCTGTACTGTGCACGGCACAGTGTTTGTTTTTGCACTACATTTTTTATATTTTGTACAGAAGAGATTTTTTGTTGGACTGTAAGAGTAAAATGGCCTTTTTATTTTGGATACATTTATTCTATATTTCTTATTTTGCTGTGCAATACAAAAAAACTATTATCAACCTGTTAAACCCCGAGTCTGTTTTTCAGGTTTCAGGCTCCAAAATGACATTCCCAGAACAAATGACCATATCTTCCCTTCTAAAAGGGTTCAATTCATAATCTTTTTTCTCAAAGTAATGATAAACCTGTGAGTTGGATGTAGAAAAGTCAGATTCAATATAGATGTTTTTTATTTTAAAGAAAATTTAGATTGAACATAAAATATGTTGTACTTATAGTGAAAACTAACCTTGGATGATGGGTTAGTAGACTCAAAGCTTTAGGAATCCAAAGTACAACATACAATAAGTACCCTGTATCAAGATTGATGCAAAACAAGTGATATTTGACCTTTTTAGACAGATTTAGCACAAAAAAACCTCTTCTGGGGCTCTTTGGGTGGATTTTCCTTATCTCTGGCCTGGATTTTGACATGTGACATCTCTTCCTGACAGTCAGAGCCAATGGAATCGATGTGGGATACTATGTATCCCACATAAGGACTATGTGGGATACTATGTATCCCACATAGTCCTTATTTGGTAATGTGTGTGTGTGTGAGACTGCTGCATAGCCAAGACCGGAAGCAGCAGCTAGCTCTGGTGGCTACCATTAGCAGCTAGCATTTGCGCTCCGATTTTTACATAAAAATGGAATTTTGGATTATAAATTCAATCATTTTTTTATACATAGACGTTAAAAACCTATGGATTAACCGATTCAGCCGGGTTTTTTCTCATTTTAATGCCATTGAACACGTCTTTTGATCAAATTGACTGCTACTGTGGTGAGACGATCTCCCTAGAAGCTCCGTAAAGGTACGTGTTGTGATGACTGTGTTTGCTTCCCCTGTCGCGAGTCCGGATCACTCAGTGATGATACTATATACCTACATAATCTGTGGAGTCTCAGTTTTAATCGGATATCTTGTATGTGCAGCTACGATAAGTAATAAGGGTACCTTTATCTTGAGTGCTGTGCCAATGTCCGTTAGCATTTTTCGCTCAGGGGTCATTTAGATGCTTCTTATGAGACTTGTGTTTTGTTTTGGTAAACATGGTTTGTATCGTCAATTAGCTGAGATTATTTCCGTTAATCTGGTATAACACATTAATAGGTTCTTAAATATTAAGATCCCCTGAGACACAGTGTCGTGAATTTTTTTTTGACATTACGTTTTTTATGAATTGAACAACAGAAAAATAATCGTTAGATTAGTCGACTAATCGATCAAATAATCGCCCGAATAATCGTTTTCAAAATAATCGTTTCCCCCCAGCACTAGTTGATAGTGCCTAAAACCAGGCTTAAAACCCGAGGGCATCGAGCTTTTGCAGCGGCTGGCCCTAGGCTCTGGAAATACTTTGCCCCTCCATGTGAGGTTGGCCCAGACCCTGGGAGTTTTTAAATCAACACTAGTACTCACTTTTTCTCTCTGGCTTTTGTTTAATTATCTATTTATTCATTTATTTAGTTATTTATTTATTCATTTAGTTCTTTATTTTAATATTTACAACATAACATAGGATTTCATAAAGTATTTTTAAAATAGTTTATACATTATTCAAATATAGGAATAGTAGATAGGATTACTTAAAATATAGTACCTTATATTTCATATTTTTTTCCTTTAGACCCTTGCGGTTTATTCTTAAAAACCCTTACCCTTACCCACCCCCCATTTTCCCTCTGCTGGTCTATGGCCTTGTAGAGGGTAACGGGGTTCAGAGTCGCTTAGATAAGCGGGGGAGTGCATCTGACGAAGAGATAGGTTGTTTTGCTCCCTCTCTCTGTTTCTTATCCTATATCTAATAGAACTGCTCGGGTCTTGATAGATTGAGTGGGGAAGTTCATGAGATCTTTCTAGAGGGTTATCAAGAATAACTTTTATCCAATGACCTTTTCCCTCTCTGTCTGTGTCTGTGTATTCTCTTGTTCCGATTAACCCACCCAAATCTTTTTTCTTGTTTTGTATCTATATCTACGCCGGGATCCGGAGTCGAGGCTGATCCTCTTGCTGTAGTCCTGTGTCCTGGATCCTCTATCCTGAGTTCTGGATTAAGCCGTGGACTTCGGGTCGTGGCTGAACCCGTCTCTGCGGCCCTGCCTTGGGTCTCGTCATGCTGCTTCCCTGATGGCTTCCACAGGATTGTAGCTGACATCCTCGTGGATTCATCTTCTTATTACAGACACATGCATTTCCTAACATTCGGTCTATATGCTGTAAAATGTATTATCTCTTCGATTTACACACGGCATCTATTGCACGTCTGTCCGTCCTGGGAGAGGGATCCCTCCTCTGTTGCTCTCCCTGAGGTTTCTCACATGTTCCCCTTAAACTGTGGGTTTTCTCCGGAAGTTTTTCCTGGTACGATGTGAGGGTCTACGGATAGAGGGTGTCGTTTTTCTCATACTGATATTCTGAACAATCTGTGCTGTTGTATTTGCTGTAAAGTGTCTCTACTGTAGGCTATTTTTATTATATGTACAGCACTTTGGCTCGACCAAAAATCGTTTTATAAATGTGCTATATAAATAAAACTTGATTTGATTTGATAGTCCCATCCTAGAAATTCATTTAACTTTTGAGAACATTAGTAATCCTATCTCTACGGAAACAAGACATATTAAAAAAAGATACAAAAATAGAGATAAATACTCACCGAAGAACAACCTCCTCCTCGATGCTGACTGAACAAAATCATTTGGAGGCATCCCAAGAACCTGTGAGTCACAATATTAGACATCTTAACAACCTGGAGCAAATCAACAACCATATTGGAAAATTGTTCTGTATTTATATTTGTGTGCAAAACAAACACATTTAAAATGGGCAAACAACTCTTTCCACGTCGTACCTCCATTATGCAGGCTATCTGCTCCACTTCGCTCTCTCCTGGGAAGAGAGGATAGCCTGTGTACAGTTCACCAAGGATGCAACCCAGACTCCACATATCAATGGCCATGCTGTAGGGGTGACCCAGGATGACCTCTGGAGAGCGGTAGAAACGACTCTGGATGTATGTGTACACTAATGGAAGAGACAGAAGAGACTGTGATGGATATAAGTTCTCATAATGTTGCATTTCTCAGCATATCCAGACATGGTACATATTGTTAAATATTCTCTCAGTTGAGTTTCATGCCCCTACCTCTTTGTTGTTCGTAACAGCTTGATCCAAAGTCCACCACCTTGATGTTCCCTGGCCCTCTCTGAGACAGGAGGATGTTCTCCTGTTCACAAGCAGAAGCAAAACATAAAGTTCAAACTATTTGCTTTTATGTAATGCTGATGCAATATTATACTCATCCACAAGATGGAGCAAAATTCATAGTTTATTTTTGAGGATTTCTTTGCAGTACAATTGCCAACAGCGGTACAGGGATTTCGTTCAGAAATCAGGTTCTGATGACTATATTTTAAATTGTGTCTCGATTATACATGGAAAAAACAAGTTCAGAAACTCTGGGAGTACCGGTTTGAGGTCGCAGTGGATTATCTTCTCCCTGTGTAGCATCTGAAGGCACCGCAGGAGAGCATGGGTGAAGCGGCGGATCAGAGCGATACTGAAGCCCTGGAAGTTGTTTTTTTTTATCAGCTCATACAAGTTCACCCTGAGGAGAGAAACATAATGGGATGTATGGTTAGCTTACAGTGCTGTTAAAACACAAACATTTGTTTTGTTTCCCTTCACGATAGGCGGACTCCTGTTCAGCGTGATGATGCTTAGTAGTCTCATTTAGTCACTTTTCAGAAACCACATTTGTGCTGTACTGATGTACTTAATGTTGTAGAACCAAATGTGAAAATCTGCACAGTAAGGGATAATGTGCAATGTGGTGGTCATTAATAAAAAAAGAACACCTGACTGGCTGATTATGGAGCCCAACACAAAGGGTCTTCTATTTTCATTAATGAAAGCCTCGGAGAACATTATTCCACTTATTACACGACCCATACAACCAACAACTTGACTATATTTTGATCACCTAAAAACTATCATATTTCTTCTGCTAAGAAAATAATACTCACTAACAAGTCCTTAAACAATGCCAGAGCCCATACCGTGTGTTCTTATGTGTTTATTTCCTGTCTGCCTTCTTCTGTTGATTTCTCTGACATCCAACGCTCTGTCTTCTTAGCGCTTTCCTTCCTCCTCCTTAGCAATGGTCATTATTTTGCTTAACAGTGGTGTGTTATCAAGTATTAACACCCTCGAATAATCATAGTATTCAACTAAGCCGTGTTAAAGCATGTATTAACCACTGCTCGTATTTCAGGCAATTAACCAAAAACCAATAACTTCACAACGAGAAAACCCAGAAATGCTAAAGTTCCAACTTATTTCCATGGTTTAGGACTCATATCCACATCCTTTTTTTAAATCAAATTTTAACAACTGTTTCTTAACTAAATGATGAGAAAAAAGGCTGCTAAATCTGAAGTCACTCAGCACTTTACATCACCATTAATATAACGTCCACTGTCAAGTGAATACTCAAATAATCTATGAATGTGCTCACGTTCAGAGGGATGGACAGAGACCCAGAATGTGTCCTCCTACTACCTTTTGCTACTTCTAATAGGCCTAAACTTCTTCAGAGTGTGTAACTGGAGCCTTCACACCATGAAGCAACAGGGGGTAAGAGATAGGACCCTAATCAAGGCCTTAACTAAAGGATTCTGTGACAGTAATGTTAGACAAGGTGGCGGTTCAAGACGTCCTCTAAAGGTCATTCAGCCTGAGTGATACACACAACGATGTCCCTTCAGATGGGTATCAGTTCCCAAAACACCGGAGGCTTGGACCCCATTTACACGCAAACGCAAATGCATACGAAACTTAAACGAACCGAATACGATATCAAAAAAGTCTTCCGTTCACACGAGACCGCTCGGGAGCTCTGGAGACGCTGTAGTACATATGCCGGGCCTGTAAGTGGCGCTGTACTTTCACCACAAAATACACCAAAAGCAGCGGAGAAGACCCCAGAGCATGGTTGCCATGGTTACCCTTCAGTTTATGCCCCGCAGTGGATTTAGCAACATGTAATTCATGTAATTCTCCATGTCCACTGCTGTCCATGCTGATGGTTGTGGTAGAGGAGCTGTAGATTAACATCACTAACTAACATCTGTAGCATGGTCGAGCTGTAGATTTTGGACTAACATCAGTAGCATGGTCAGTAGCAGTAGCAGTAGCTACTGACAGTAGTTACTGCTACTGCTATAACAGTGAGCAGCAGAGGTGGGGAGAGGCGGGGCTATAGCTTCATCGGTATCAGGAAATGATCGTATCGGGCGTACACAAGGAGCCGTTTGCCCCCCAGAGCGTTCCGTTTGCAGATCTATCCACATTGGGACCTGTTATCGTTTGGGAGACCGTTACCGCGTTTCCGTTACGGGCTAGTGTGAACGAACGGGCTATACGAAAGAGAAAAGTAGCGGATACAACCGTTTGCGTTCTCGTGTAAACAGCATCTTAAGGTACACAGGGGACTCCTGATTGCCTGTTGTCACATAGTATTACTGGAAAAGAGACGAGTCATTAGAGCCTTTGATAACACGTTGCAGTGATCTAAGCGTATTGTTGTTCTCGGGAAGGTGGCTTACCCGGAACACACTCGATCAACAGATTAATTATTCAGTAATGTGATAACTCATGATTGTACTAACCCGAGAAGCTCAAAGGAGATGCAGAGGTGATTTCGGAAGTAAAAGTACTCCTTCATGTGGATGACGTTGTGCATGTTGTCTTTGTCTTTCCTCTTTATCACATCCAGGATCTTCAGCTCAACCAGGGCTTGGTGATGAAACCTACAGACACATTTACAGAAGCTGTTAGTTAACTGAAATTAAAAAGTATGTGATTGAGATTCTTCTTTACATTTTATTTCCAAGAATTAAGCTGGCAGAATAATTAAAAAGGGATATTGTGCTTTTTGGGATTGTACCTTTCCTGTAGTGTTTTATAAAGGTTTTTGTGCATGTAAATGGTCTTCAAAGGCTACCATCCCAAAGTTCCTTCCAGAGGGAGTTTCTCTCCCACACACTCCCTCCTGCCTGAAACGCCTCGACTGTAGTCTTTGTTTACCTCTGTGACATAGTTACATCACAGCATAGCACTTCTATTGGCTAGAACTCCAACACATTGTACATAAAAGGCTAAGGGCCGGGACATTTAAAAGCAGTTGACCAATCACAACAGAGCCGGCCTGCTAACCAATCAGAGCAGACTGGGCTCTGGTTTCAGACAGAGGGTGAAAAGAGGTGCTGCAGCACAGGTAGTATGAGCAAAAATAAATAGCTTTTTGAACATTAAAGCATGGAGACATGTCCCAGTAGAGGCAGCCACACCAAATATGAAACCTGAAAATTAGCATAATAGAAATACATTTATTCAAGATCCTAGATTCCAAAGTGGTGAGAATGCTTGGAATCTTTTTAGAATATATGTAATGAACATATCTGCTGATGTTTTTCTCTTCTGCAGAGGTTTCTCCCAGCACACCACACCCTAACATCCTTAAACATTCCTTTATGTAAAGGTTTTTTTGTTCCTCTCCCGGAAGAGATAACATCGGCTATTGCAGGGCAGAGTTTGCTTCCTCTATCTGTTTTCTGTATTATTAAAGTGGCGGTAGGACCCGATGGCTGCTGCGGCGAACCTACATGACCTTTACATGATCCTGGGGGAATGAGGACAGGTAAGACTTTGACTTCTATCCTGCTAAAACATGATCTCAGCGATTTGGCAGACTCGTTAAATGTAAAGTGAGCACGGGACAGGCATTTGGGAAAACCTCACAACAGTGTCAGACCTCAAGTGAATGAAAAAAAACAACTCCTTAAATGTGATTTGTGAAATTACTTATCTATAGAGTGAGGTATAGCGTCATTTAAATACAAGAGTAATAAATGGGGTATTTTATAAAAATATTCTGGATAAGTAAATTGAAGATACTTTCTAGGAAAGGTTCAATCAAATGTAGCGAGTTGTGAACTAGAGTGAAATATTTCTGTGTACCTTTTCTTATTGCGTATCATCTTGATGGCTACGAGCTCATTGTTCTTGTGGTCGAGACATTTGAGGACCTGCCCAAAGGAGCCTTTCCCGATCACTTCGAGCACTTCAAACCTGTAGCCAATATGGTCATGCAGCACCTTGAGGAGCAAGAAGGAGAGCACAGTGAATATTTGAACGGACTTAGAACCTCGGTATATATCATCATCATCACCATTAACAAATAAATAAAAACATGTTTTTTGGCACTTCATATATGTGAACAACAGGATTTTTTTAATGATTTACATTAAAAAGAATAGATTGTTTTTCATGTATATGTCCGGAAGTAATACATTTATCAAATCAGATGAAAGTTGCTTTTTGAAGTAAATATAAATGTAATACATTCAGGTAAATGTGTACATGATAGCTACTGTTAATAGTTTTGTTAACATATTTCCTCAAATACAGTTAGTCTGCACATCATGCTTCCTCACACTGATCTGTGTGTGCAGTGTTAACTGTGACTGCCAGCTGAAGCCTGTGACAGTGAGATGAGCCTCAATGAGAGTCTACACACAATGGTCAGTCACTCAGCCCTAAACAGCTCATTCATTACATATCGCATAACACATACCTGTCTGTCAGTCACAGGATTTATCCCAGATGATGACCTCAGTTCAGTTTATTGTGCCAAATATTAAACAATGAAGACCAACAGACTGGCTGTGGGTTTATGTCTGCAGCTCCAGGATTAAGATCACATGAAGGCATCTTGTCTTATATAGTTTAGTTTAGGCAGTTAAAAATACTTTGTGTGTCTGCAGAATTTTAGTCCATCAAGCTGCCGACTTTTATAGAACTATGGTGTTTATCTGTTTAAACTTATGACTGAACACTTTGTAAACAAAATCACACGTGTTTAGATTCGATTATTTTGGTAGCTACAGTATGAGTTTCAGCTCTTGCTGGCAATTCATGAAAAATCACATTTCATCACCTTCTCTCTGTCAAAGCTTACTTCAGCAACTGTTTAGAAAGTCTTGGTTGGTGTATTTAAGTGCCTCTAGGAAATGTTTACATCTAAGGCTTGGGAGTCTCAAAACAGCCTCACTTTTTCAATCCAAGATGTATCTGTTTCCATGACAAAAGTTTGTATGCCAGCCAGGCTTGAGTTTCAACCACAAACCTTGTATATGTAATGTATCACATTTTTACATTTAACAATAGTTTGAAAAAACCAATTGTCATCAGTGACAAGGAAGACTTTTCTAAATGGTCTCTACTCGTAACCACACTACATTAAAACAATGATATGATTGTGACAGACCACCCATCTTACCCTGACGTAGCTTCCATGCTCGTCATCATATCCACTGTTCTGCGGTGTTCCTTGGGAACCCTCGATCTTCTGAGAGCCGGCACCAAGGAACCAGATCTCTGCGTAGTCCATGATTTCCTCCTGCTCAAACTCTGTCATCCGGTCCTTGAAGTTCTTCAGTGCCTCTGCAACAGGAAGAAAGAGGAGGGGGTGAGTCACTATGTTATTGATCACATCTCTGCCAAAAGCAGACATTCGTGAACAGTTGACTTCAATGCCAGCTTTTTTAAAGGCATCAAAAATAGTTACTTAGTTATATGTGTGTGATGTAACTCCCTCCAAAGATTTAAAATGGAATGGAATAACATTTCTGTGATACACTATTTGTATCTGCAATAACATACCCATGGGGGACATGGGTAGCCTTTGTCCCTCGAATGCCTTCTCTTTCTCCAGCTTGTTGCTGAAAATCTTGCTGTTGCGGGAGACGGACATGTTATCCATTGCTGCACCAAAGCGCATGCTGAACTGCTGAGCGGGCTTCTGCCTCTCATCCTGTACAACAGACACACAGGAAGTCCATTTATAATTATGAGCAAAACAAGATTAATATCTAGTGTGACCTTCAACATGTTTTCATTATCTATCTATCAAATTTGAGATATATTAGCGACTGTGGATGTTTTACAGGCTGCTGGTGTATGAGAGCCTCACCGGGTGTGACTGATAGTTGTTTTGGCCCCCCTTGTTGGCAATTTGGGGCAGGATGCTGTCCGACTGCTGGTTTTGGTTTTTGGCATTGCTGACCACCACTTGGACCACGGGTGGCTGAAGCTGAGGCAGGGTCCCTACACCAGAACCAAACTTCTGTAAACAAGAGGAATTGAATTGTGAATATCAGTGTGACCTGGAAGAAGGCCGATTGCAGTCTAATTGGCATAAACAGAATAATTAGGAAAATCAACAAAGAGATCGGCCAACTTCCACAGCTAAAAGGCTTTTAACACTAGAACCGCCAGGGGTCACTGTATACCTAAAACTGCCAACGGGTCAAATGTACCCGCTATTAGAATGCATTGATTTTCAATGTTCTTTTATTTATCATACTAGAACACAGGGTTAACAGTGAGTTTTGCACAGTCATGAAATGTATACCAATATAATCTGTGGACTCTCAGCTTTCATATGATATCTAGTTTGTGCAGATTGCATGAAGTATAAAAGATCGCTACCGTGAGTTATGTGCAAAGTGTCTCTCCATCTCTCTCTCAATCTATCTATATTATAACTATCTATCTATCTATCTATCTATCTATCTATCTATCTATCTCTCCATCTATCTATCTATAAGGAACCGCAGTAAACAACAGGTGTTGCTATAGCAACACGTCATGTTTATGTTTTTGCGCGAGATCAATAGCGCCAAAATCACTGCATGTTCTATAAGGTAAATATTACCCACTGGTGCTGATGGGTATAAATGGCAATTTCTTGGGCAATTTTTTCAATCTGACTTCCTATTGACAATTTTTAACAACAGAGGGTGCTACAAAACACACTTTCAGGAAAAGTCACGGACTGGGATATTTGAATATTTGATTGAACAAAAAGTTACAAACAATCAAGAAACAGCTGCGGGTAAAATGTACCCGTTGGCGGTTCTAGTGTTAAGATATTTTTCTGTGGGGAATAGCAGTGTCTTTCAACACTACAGAAGAATGAAAAGCACATAAATACACAACAGAAGAACCATGTACAGGGAGTGGGTCATTGAGTGTGAAATCTAAAATAATTATTCTTTTTAGACTTAGCTACAAGCTTGTTATTAAATGTTTCCCAAGCATGTTTCTGTGTCGCTGCACCTCGTCAGTTGTGTATTCTCCACTAGTGATCTAGATCTCTTCTTTATTTGCTGTGGCTCAGATGACCAGGACCTCCAGTAGGCCGCGGCTGGAATTACTGATCAGGTTGAGAGTGAAATGGGGACAAAGCCTGTGAGGCTGGGTCGGGACAAAGTCTGTCTGTGGTGGCTCCGTGGGGGAGGTAAAGAGCAGCAACCTGCTTTTCACTGGCTGCCATCCTGCTTGCTCTACTAGCACGATTACATGTGTCACAGCTTTGCAAAGCTAAGCCCTGCCAATGACTGGCAAAATTAGATATCCCACCAGCGTGTATCCATGTTAAGGGGAGCATTATTGATTATATGTCTTACTGAGCTGTGACTCCACTCGAATATCATGGAGAAAAGCTGCCCCTACATACTGCAGGATATCATGCAGCCTTCAGCGATGTATAAGCAACATAATAATGCATCCATATTAATTATTAACAGCATGACAGGAAATAAAAAAAGATTTCACATCCTTTTAGTAGATCTGATATTTCATCTCATGTGTTTAGAGCTTCTGCACGATCTGCCAACTTGGTAATGACGCATAGAGATAAGGCTAAATATAGGTGCAAGCACCTGCCACAACAGGCAAAGGAAGTAAACACAGGCAGCGGGGGGCATGCTGCTTAAATAAACTGCACTTGTATCAATGAAAATCTGTGATGGGTCACTCGGCATAACCACATGTGATGACAGATGGGTGAAATTATATCCATGATTTTTTTAAGGAGTTAATAAATGTCCATATAAATGAGTTAGAACATTATCATGGATGTTTGAGTGCGGAATTCGGTTTCTAAGGAGCAGCTCTGTCATAAATATAAATAAAATAAATAATACGTCTTTATGATGCATACCCAAGCGTTTTAATTCTAGGTGAAAAAGAACATAACCTTGTCATTGTGACGAATGTTTATCGTGACCCTAAATACATTTTATATGATTTATTTCTATAATTTCTAACTTAATTCAGAAATGGCTTACTGTTGACTAACGTTTTATCCCTAATGGTATTTATTTTGTATCTTTGTGGATTTGTTTTTTTATAGTTTGAATTTCTGTATTTTACAAAATGCTATCTGTTCTCCTGAAGAGCTCTTATATTCAAGCAATGAGAGTAAAATCTATCAATACAAATATCTTTAGAGATAAAAAAATCTTTCAAGCTATGTTTTTTTAATTGTTCACGAAAATAATTTAAGCCCATTTCACATAACTCCAACATTTGAAAGATGTGTTGAAGAAAGATGACTACACTGTAAAATATTACCATGATTTCACAATATGTATCTGTAATATTTTACAATAAATGACTGTTTTACCACTTTACAGTCTTTACCTGTGATGTTCACAATATAATAATTTCACAGTGAAATCAATACAGGCACAGTTAATTACTGTGAATGTACAGGATCAATGATTACCAGGATTTCACAACATGTTACTGTATTATTTCATAGTAAAATACTGTATTCAGACCATCCTCTGTGATAACACAACAAATTAAGTGATTTTCTTGCTTTTATCGCTCTTGCTTGGCTTTAAATACTAATTTCTTTCTTTGGTGCAGGTTTTACTTAAATTGAAAGCGGCACCGCTTCATGTGCCTTAAAATAAACGATGCAACATATAAATCATATGTAAAATTTAAATGGTTGTCTTGGCTTATTGTTTTCAGGTGCTTCCTGGGCATTAAACCTGAGACGGGCTCGAAAGCCAAAAAGAGGCATGGCAATTTAAACCCCCATGTCAGCACATCCTTCAGAAAACTTGTTGACTTTGAGTGGATGTCTGTGTAGACATGTGTTACGTGCTCCCCTCCTTGTTTTATTTTCTGTCTCCCTGCTGCGCAGGCGCACATTACATTACATTACATGTCATTTGTTAGATACTTTTATCCAAAGCGACTTACTGTCAGTACTGTGGACAATCCCCACAGGAGCAATTTGGGGTGAAGTGTCTTGCCCAGGGACACAACGACATGCTGACTGAAGTGGGACTCGAACTTGGTACCCCCTGATTCGAAGTCCAGCACTCTATCCACTGCGCCACAGCCGTACCTGGTCTGCCCCTGGCTCCGCCTCTGCCCAGGTGCACCTGGGTTGTGTTCAGATAGTTTAAAAATCAGCTCCTAAATTCTAACCCTATCTCCTATTCTTTGACCTCTGAGTGAAACGTCACGGGGTTAAGGGATAGTGGACAGGAGAATTCAAAAGGTTTTAGGAGAAGAGACTGCGGTACTTTAGAGAATCCGACTGCACTTTCACTATCCGACGTGTTTATGATGCGCCAGCGGACGTCATTTTGTGCGTCTGCTGCTGTGGGGAAACTATGGAAACTACATTTTTCTATACAGCGGACTACAACATGGATGTTTAATAAGAACGAGGGACTACTGTAAACTCATCTAGAGACTCTGCACCGTGCTCTGATGCTGCTGCTTTGCTTTATGAACGTGGACAACAGAGAAACATATTCTTCATGACCAAAGTTGGAATTGAAATAAAAAAGGAAAGTGAAACTTATGCTCGTCACCCTCTCCCTCCGGTCTACATTACAAAAAATTATCCCAGTATGATGAACTATGAAAATATCTTAAAATCAATACAAATGTATTTATTATAAACGTTAGTCTTTAACACCTATCACTGTGTATATCACCATTCAAACATCTTTTAAAAGTTGAACAAACCCCACACAGCTCAGTAAAGACTGTGAAATGTTGACTTTATTTGATCATTTCAGTACAAACTAACGTTCATATTTCTCTTTTTGATTATAATACTGATGAACGTTTAAAACAAAGCACTTTGGCAACTTACCACATACGTTTTAAAAAGCTTAATAGGCACCGTAACTTTCATGATATAATTTCTCTTTAATTTTCTTAACCTTCAGAAACCTAAAATCCCTGTCTCCCTCAGCACTCTCAGCTTGCATCACCCGCAAGATGTCCGCCTCCCCCCCCCCCCCCCGCCTGACAATCCATGTCAACTAGTGGACTACTACAACACCACACTCTCCTCCTGTCTTGATGAACTGGCTCCCCAAAAAACTAAAACTGTCTCTTTCACACATTCAGCTCCCTGGTACACCCCTGAACTCCGCCAAATGAAATCACAAAAACGCCAACTGGAACGCCTCCATAAGAAAACCACTCTAACAGTCCATCTCCATGCCTACAACGACCACCTACATCAGTACAATAATGCGCTCAAAGCAGCCCGGACCAACTACTACTCACAACTGATACACTCCGGCTCCAGCAACCCCAAGGCTCTGTTCTCCACCATCAGCACACTCCTTAAACCCTGCGACAACGCCACCCCATCCTTCACAACCGCACAGTGCAATTCTTTCCTCTCATTCTTTCAATCCAAAATCGACAGCATCTACAGAAACCTGACCTCAACAGCCCTCCCCATCTCCCCCACTGGCTCCCCCCCCCTTCACCTCAAAGCCCCTATCCCGGTTCTCCCCTGTGACCCCAATGCAACTTTCCACCCTCATGGCCGGAATGAACTCCACCTGCACTCTGGACCCCATACCAACTACATTTGTCAGGGAATGCCTCCCTCCCATCTCCCAACTCATAACCACAATCATTAACTCCTCCCTCTGCTCTGGATCAGTCCCCCCCTCACTCAAACTGGCTGCTGTTACACCCATACTGAAAAAACCCGGACTCACACCTGACATCATGTCCAACTTCCGGCCCATTTCCAATCTCCCGTTCCTATCAAAGCTACTCGAACATGTTGTAGCCTTCCAACTAAAATCCCACCTCAGCTCCAATAACCTGTTTGAACCCTTTCAATCAGGATTCCGGACAAAACATAGCACAGAGACAGCCCTCCTCAGAATCACTAACGACCTCCTCTCCTCCTCAGACTCCGGCAATCTCAACATCCTCATCCTCCTCGACCTCACAGCAGCGTTCGACACCATCGACCACACCATCCTGCTGTCCCGCCTGGAATCATCCCTCAACATCACTGACACTGCACTCTCCTGGCTGAAATCATACCTCACCAACAGACACCAGTTCATCCACATCAATAACTGCACTTCCTCCACTGCCCCTCTGAACCAAGGCGTCCCCCAGGGTTCGGTGCTTGGTCCCCTCCTCTTCATCCTCTATATACTCCCCCTTGGAAAAATCATCCGTCGCCACAACCTCCAGTATCACTGCTACGCTGATGACATCCAACTCTACATCTCCACAAAAACCATCACTGCCACAACAAGGGAGACTGTGGCTGCGAGGGAGTGCGGTCGTCTTTCCACCAAAAGGTTGTGGGTTAGATCCCAGCCCATGCAGTCAACATGTCGATGTATCCTTGGGCAAGATACTTAACCCTGAGTTGCTCCCGATGGCATGGCCAACGGTGTGTGAATTTGTATGCGTGTTAATTCCTAGAGTAATATACACTGCTCTGTATGAATGGGTGTGAATGGGTGAACGACATGTAGTATGTTAAGCGCTTTGAGGGGTCTTAAAGACTGGATAAAGCGCTATATAAGTACAGTCCATTTACCATTTAACTCACTCCACACTCACCAACTGTCTCTCAGAAATTAAATCCAGGATGCAAACAAACTACCTTCAACTGAACAGCGACAAATCTGATATCATCATAATCGGACCCCCATCCCGCACCAACACCACTCAGAACTTCAACCTCACCCTTGACAGCACCACTCTAACCCCCCCTCCTCACATTCGCAATCTTGGAGTAATCTTTGACAGCCAGCTCAAATTTGACAAACACACAAACCACATCACCAGGACCGCCTTCTTCCATCTGAAAAACATTGCCCGCCTCCGTCCCTCACTCACCTTCCCGGCTGCTGAAACCCTCATCCACGCATTTGTCACTTCAAGACTGGACTACTGCAACAGCATCCTGTATGGTTCATCATCCAAAATCCTAAATAAACTACAATACATCCAGAACTGCGCTGCCCGCCTCCTCACCCACACCCGCTCCAGAGACCACATCACCCCCGTCCTTCAAAACCTGCACTGGCTCCCTGTTCGTCAACGAATACACTTCAAAATCCTTCTGCTAACACACAAAGCTCTCAATAACCAGGCTCCCCCCTACCTCTCCGACCTGATCCACCACTACACCCCTTCCCGCAGCCTTTGCTCATCAGAAGCGAACCTCCTCTCTATCTCCAAGAAAACCAAGCTCCGAACCTGGGGGGATAGAGCCTTCTCCATCGCTGCCCCCACCCTCTGGAACTCCCTCCCACAACACATCAGAGACTGCACTGACCCCCCCACTTTCAAAACACTGACCAAAACACACCTCTTCAGACTGGCTTTTAATCTGTGAATTATGCTGTATTGCTGTTTTAATAACTTTTAAATGTTATTTTATCTTGTTCTAATAACTTTTAAATTCTATTTTATCATGTTTTATCACCACTGTAAAGCGTCTTTGAGCACCTGGAAAAGCGCTTTGAAATGCAATGTATTATTATTATTATTATTATTATAATTTCTCCGTCATAATCGATTGTTTCCGTGAATGGCCGACTGTTGTGTGACGTCAAATGCTGCGGCTGCAAGGCATTGTGGGGCAGCATTTTCTCCTCTCCTTTCGGTTAGGGAGGTCCAGTGGTTCCTAAGCTAAAGGAGGTTATAAAGGAAGTTTGAAACCACCTTTCCTATCATTACAAGCCTCATCCCAATACCCCTCCTCGACTCCTGCTTTCCCTCACTCGCGTCCCTTCCTTGCATCTTAGCTCCGCCTCCGTAAGATGCGAGCGAGGGACACGAGGAGGTGACGCGAGGACAGAGGAGTCCTCAGGTATTAATTGGGATGTCCTCGTTCACTCAAACGTCACTCAGTCTTAAACGACGTCTGTTAATGATGACATGTGCACAGCTGTATCCCCTCTCATCGGGCTTAACTGAATAACCCCTTAGAACCGGCCCATTTCTGATTAAATATTTATTTAAATGAATGAATCTTTCTCATGTTAGTCAAGGAATTCAATGTATGATGGTTGGTCCTGCTTTTGTGTTCCGTTTTGGTGTAAAATGTAGCCTACATTTAAATAAAAATATAATTATAGTAATGTGAAAGCCTTTTAGAAATGAATTGCACATAATAATTCCCACGGAGCTGTGAGCACTTATACATTTATGTGACGCTTTTCCACTCATCTTCCAGTTGTCGGTTTTCCTCTGTTGAAATCTACCAGCTGTGAAGGTGGGGGCGGGGATTTTATACGCGAGTAGTGAAAATACTTCTGCATAGTCTGCTTGCGTGTATCCCATGGATGTATAATAAGAACTGGATACAGCGTGGGAGGCTGGGCCTCATTCATTCCTATGAGAGTTGCTCATTAGCGCATGATGATAAAATGGCCCAACTTTTAAGAGAGTGAAACGTCACAGATTACCCGGCATGCCTGAGAAGTACCCGTTTGTGCACTCATAGCGCATGCGCAACTTTAACCAAAATTCTCGTTCACATCAAGCACGTCAATTTGCGTACACGTAACAGCACCGTATATATATATATACACACACAGTGCAATAAGCTTCTTAGTGCAATAATAAGCTACAGGGACGTTAATCTAACGTCGGTAATATTAACTTTATTTAATACAACATTTACGGTACAAGATTTAATCATACAGCCCATGTAGTATAATATTTTACAAATGATGAATTACAGCAAACATGTGCAATATATCCATTATTACAGCTCCGTGGGATGGCAGTAAGGCGATATGGGTCCGTTCTTATTGTGCATCCATGGGTAAAGATAAACGCATGTAGTGCTGAACACGTAACATGAACGTGCCAGGCGGCGCGGTCCCGTGGGTTAGATGCTCGTTCATAATGCAGAGGGAAATAACTCTCAGAATAACGTTATTAGCAAATGTTAACAACTTGAGGAACGAATGTTTTTAATAAGTGCTATACAAGTGTTCATACTGGGTTGTTTATTTAGTTTAAAAAAAATTATCTAACGAATTACAGACCACTCTTTCCCAATGTAAGTCAATGGGAAAAAGTGTTTCCGGGCCCAGCAACCTAAAGGAAGTGTAGTACCGCCGTTTGGCCACAACGAATATTCTCATCAGACTCCGGCGCACTTCCTGGGGGCTTGGTGTATCCTCCCTTTCGTCCTGGCTCCGCCTCTGCCCAGGTGTTCCAAATTCCACTCAGCCGTGTATATAAAGAGAAGCTGGAGGAAAAGGAGATCTCGCCTATCCTAACGCCGGGAGACACTCTCCTTAGAATACCTCTTTGCCATTTTGAGCTGTAGGCCATATTTTTGCAGACGTGTTTATGTTTAGCCTGGAGGACCTGGTAGTCCAGTTTTCGCGGCTTTATTTTGTTTCCCATAGGGTTTATATTTGATTTCTTGTTAGGAGGGCTGGCTCGGCTACCCTCATTCTGTTTGTTTCTTTTGGCCACTCCTCCAGACCTCTTTTTGTTTCCCGTTTCGCTTGTGTGAGCAAACGGCTGATTATCAATAAATGCTCGTTACCAAGTAGCCTACCGGTTATTGTGTGTATTCTTTCATGTTGCGGGTTTCAGCACGAGCCACTACCGCGGAGTAGAGGTTGGGGCCGTAACAACATGTCCAAGACACTATGAAATGTACTTTGCACTTCAATGGAGTAATACAAAGTTAAAATGGGCATTTTCTTAGTTTTTCTTTGTTGATTGAGCTGATTGAATTGTGTAGTTATGGTACAATCCCAGTTAACTAGTCAAATTTACAATATATTATCGTATTATTTACATTTTTATATTTACAGTAAATTACTGGCTACTGTGTTGCATTACTTCTACAGTAATAGTGTGAAAATACAGGTAATTACTGTAATTTACATTTACATCAAGGTACCATAATACCACAGTTCTGTACTGCTATATCACAGTAATTCCATGGGCATGGCAACTGTAAAGTCACAGTATTTAGTAGTACTTTTATTCTAATTTACTCTAAAATATCTACAGTAAATTCCTGTGAAATATTACAGTCAATGTGAAATATTCACAGTCAATTACTGTGAAATATTCAGTCAATTACTGTGAAATAGTTACAGTCAATTACTGTGGAATCCATGCAACTAGTAGCCAGTAATGTACTGTAATTTTACAGCCAAACATTTTACAGTGTAGTGATACATATTGTGGTTGGGGTCGTCCTGACCTGTGAGCAAGGTCGGTTTGCTCCAAGACGTTTTCCCTCTGCTGGGAGTCTGTGAGGGTGAGGGAAAGCCTCCGGTCGAGATGACTGTGGGAAGAATAAGCAGTTAAATACGAGAAAAAAACAGATGCTGTTACATAAGAATGCCATCTCCAATATGAGATAAAGGAACTCCTATACCCTAACAGAGATCGATTAAAGCAGACCTAAATATTATTATGATTAATAATATAAATATGCAGGCTTCTTGAGTTCATGCTGCGTGGATTCTGCATTCTCTTCAGAAACACACAGCCTGTGGGCAGCTGTGCAAGATTGCAAGCAAAGAATAATACACTGTGATCTTAAAATAGATAATTTCAGCAAAAACCCAGCATCAACGTCCCTCTCTCGCTGGTATTCTCTGTGTACCTGCTGGTGTGTGCACATGTGCATATCCATGTGTCTGGCAGACGTGCCTGTGCTCACTGCAAACCCACCTCAATGTGTTAAAGGGAAGAGACACAAATGTTATAAAAGAACGGAGTTCCGGATAGAAAAAAAGAAAAAAAGAGTACCATGTGAATGTCTGCACGATTCTCTCTGACACCAAGCCAGCTTACACATGCCTCAATAATCAGCTGTTGGAGGGGACACCATATGGGTGAATCAAGCTTAGCTCCATATGGGGACACAAACACTCTCTGCCAGGGAGTCGGTGAAAGAGGCGGGAGGGAGGGAGGGAGGCTGGGGTGTGGTCCATGGGTGCTATATAAGAAATAGCTTCCAAATCACGATCTTAACCTCAGATTGAGAGGCAACATCAGCTGTCACTGCTGTATCGTTTATTAAAGAAGGACGAGCCACTGATCTGACTCCAGTTTCATTGCTCACTGTACAAAAAGTAAACACATCCTACAGACAGGCACGGGCCTTGCTGCTCATATTGAAGTTGATATAATCTTTCAGTAAGACAAACAACATACAGCCAATGAAAGGTATGACACATCATTGTTGTCCTGTTTTATTCTCAGGCTCCATGTGGGTCACTGTCAGGTTGGCTTCTATAAAATCTCCTGTAAACAGTCTGTGGTAAGCCTGGCTGATGAGCTATTAGCCAGAAACCGAGTGACATCATAGCTCGTGCCCAGGTGCCGTGTGCACACATTTCTGTGTTTTTCACCCTTATTTGTTGCTCTGATGTCCTAAAAGAATGTCTGAACTGCCAGAAATAATATTTTACATTAATATTATTTTTCATCCTCATTGAAACATTTTTAAAACTATTTTTAAAACTAATCGTAACTACTGAATATTTAAGAATTTTAACACCCAAAAAAACCCTTGTATTGTTGTCAAAATGTATGCCAAATGCAACATAGTCAAAATGATTAATACAATGTACAATTAAAAAACAAAAAATGTCCCTAGTAAGGCACAAGGGTTAAGATCCCAAACAACAGAGCATTCATATTTATCGATCTCAGTATCTCCATCTAAAATTCAGTTTTAAGAAGGTGAAAGACATCATTTCAATTTCAGATTTAATATATTTTTTTGTATGACAATAGATGAACTTCCCTGTGTAGACATTCAGTAAATGCAATCCATTTATAAAGGAAACATGATTGAGTGCGTTTCCTCTCAATGTGCCGACATACATAGATGAAAGGGAAGACACAGAAACAGAAGTCAGGAGCAATGCTGACTCTGGGTGACTGTTTATCTTTGCTGGAGGTACAGTATGACCATCGCAGCAGGGGTCTATGTTGAGATATAACATACAGACATGTATAGTGTATGACTCCATGTATTACTGTGTACCATATTGTCTATGTAAGTAGCTGCGACTACTAACTGTGTTCATTGGTTAGCGCTGTACCACATGATTGTGATGTCACTACCTGGGGTATAAGCATAGACAGTATATATAAAGGGTATAAGACCGTTGGAAGTCACGCCCCTTCTCTCTCTGTCCTCAAGTCTCTTGAGATGTGTGCCTATAATAAATAACGCCGTGATGAATGGCTAAACTTGAACTGCTGAGATTATTCACCTTTCTGCTACAGGAGACAAAAGGTATAAGTCTAAATCTGCTAACAGTCTGAGAGCAGATCTGGGGTCAGTTGCTCAGCAAAGCAATAAAACAACTGAGGGTAAACATCAACAAACAGTAAATGTGTGCCCACTATCAGCTGACTACATGCATAGTCATTTTTCAATGTTCAATCAATAAGGGCATCACATTTGACAGGATCAATCCTTGTGATGTGGTGGTGGTGGTGGTTTCTAAAAACGTTAAAAAAGCTGAAAGTCTTCTACAATCCACAAACAGCAGGGGCAAAATGTACAAGTTTCCATGTAGGGTGTGAAAAATGCACCAGAACACATATAGGCTGCGGAATATGTCAGCACAACAAATGTGGTTAAACAACGACTGAAATAGAAATGGATCAGATTTTTCATCACATCTTGGCATGGGGTCAGGAAGAAGGGGGCGAACAATAAAATAAGAATTCAAATGGCCAATAGAAATAATTCCAAAGTGACAATCACTTCAAATTATCAGCATGGATCAAAAAGATAAACCAAATCTAATGGTTTAGATTTGTTTTCTGCCATTGTAAAAGGATACCTGTGGAGGGTTTGGATCTGGGTCTGGAATGAAGCCCTGTATCTGGGCAAAACAAATTCTTATTGCGTGGAAAAGCAAATATAGGAAATATGTAAGTTAACTTTAGACAAGTATGAGGTTGCTACCAAGCTAGACCAGCCAGGCAATTAAAATAAATTCATAGAGACACTCTGATTGACTATAAACAGCTTTCAAATGATAATGAATACAAACCAGCAAACCAGTCTTTATCCAAATAAAATAGCCTATTTTATCAATCGACCAGTCCACTTGCTTTCATATCAAAGTGGCTCACCTTGTTGTTTATTTCTGGCAACATGTTGTGTTCTCAGTGTCAGCCTTTACAACTACTTGGCAATCCAAATTCAGAGGAGAGATAATAAAATCCAAGAAAGAGTCATAGTATATCCAAATCTGTCAGTCCAGGCTCAAAAACAAGACGCACTATCCAAAACTTCGCGCAGAGGACTAAATCAACACTGATGAGTACAATCCTGATGACTGATCACATCCACTGACCCAAACCTGCAGGACTCCTGGTTTTACGCGCACGAGGGTAAATGCGCGTTCGTCCGAGAAGCGATTAGCGAGACAAGCTGTCGAGGGTCTCTGCGCCTTGGCGCGTTACTGCCAAGGCTCTGAGGGAGGTTTCTGCCGCGGACAGACGGGGCTTTCCCGATATAGATCGCATTTATCCGTTTGCTGTCATCCACCTACACCATGCGGTATGACTGATGCGCTCTCCAATACCGACGCTGAGCAGAGAGGGTTTCACACCGACGCACGTACGTCGTGGCCACACTCAATTTACAGAGGCTGTTATGAAGAATGCTGGCTGTTAAACTGAGCTCCAGAGAGGCTTTGTACCCGCAAAGTCGTGTCACACTGGAAACATTTTATCGTGTGAAAACAATCCAGATTGACGTCATTATTATAAGTGTTTCAACTTTGAACCAGCTGCAAAATCTAAATAAAACCATTTTAAATTAATCATGAATGAAAATGATGACTTTTAAATTGGTATACATGGGGAAATAATATATTATATCATCTGATCAAATTACCGAGTTTTAGTATTGATTTGAAAAATAACAAATGTTAAAATATGCCTGGCTATAATTCATAGCTCCAAACCTGTAGTAAAAAAAAAGTAATAATTCCCATTTCTACCTAGACCTTCTAGACATTCTATAAAGGCCTGAAACTACATTAACTGACTTCATCCTCGAAGTGCAGGAAAATATTATCTAACCAGGTTGGTGTCTTGAGATCAAAATGTTTTTTATGGCCAACACGCTCCAAAGGAAGAGTGGAGGAAAAATATGTTTCTGTTTAATTGATACAAAGACAAATAGTCCCCAACCTGACAACTATATTATCTTGAGTCATTGAACAGACTTGACAGAAAGACTTCAGGCCAAGTTTTCTCAACGCAGAGAGCAGGGAATAAACTAAAATGCAGAACATGAGAACAGACATAATATAAGAATATTGTTCTCCAGAGACTAATTCCCACCACATAATACAACTCAGTTGCTTAATGCGATGAGGAGATGATTATGATGAGGTGACAGCTGTTATGTAACAGCGGTGGCCACTACAGTAATCAGTCTCAGGACAGCATAACTGTATCCGCCCTCCTTATTACTCTCTCCTAATCTATTCCCTTATTCCCTAATCTGTTTGTGGTTAAGAAGTGAACTGTACAATACAAACAAACAGTGACCATGGAGTTAAATCCATGGAGCTATAGTGTTTACATTATGTGTCACAGACATATGTAAGGTATTGCTAAAATACATGCAAGAACTGAAACAGGATTTCAGGATTTTGTTCGGCCCCTGCTGGTTGAGTGGCCCTTCATCAGAGTGGGGAAACAGAGGGACAACAAGAGGAGGACAGGGTATACTCTCAGGGTGGGAGGCTCTTTTAAATCAGGCCTGATTAATAACAACAAGGGCATACATTTTACACAACCTAGATTACAGCTGGAGCAGAATAGATGTGCTGCTGTGATATAATTTTAGACACAGTCACACATTACTTTGCTTCTTAAAGTATCCACATGCAACATTATTAGAAAAAAATACTAAATGTGTTAAATCACATTATAGTGAAACCACAGACCAACTGAGTTTAATAGAATAGTTTGATATTTTGACCCTTATTTGATTTCTTGCCGAGAGTTAGATGACAATATCATTCTCTTGTATTTATGCTAAATAAGAAGCTATGATGCTAGCTTAGTTAATTAAGACTGGATATGGGGGGAAGCAGCTTTGTCCAACAGTAACAGAAGCTGCTTAACAGCAAATTAACAAATATTTGGACTGTTTAATTTGTACAGGAAACAAAGTGTAAAAATATGAAGTTGTTGTATCATTTAGTTAGACTTTTTTTTAATAACATCTTTATACAGAGCCAGGCTAGCTGCTTCAAGTCTTCCTGCTAAACTGAGCTAACTAGCTACTGGCTGTAGCTTCACCCGTTATCTAATGTGTCAGTATATTTCAGCAGGACTAACACACAAGGACAAACAGGAAGTGAAACACACGGTTTGGGTTCAAATAAGCACATTTGTTATGTTACCTTCAAAATTCAAAAGCTTTTATTGTCATTGTACAGAATACAACGAGATTTATAGTCATGCTCCAGCGAGTGCTTTAAAAACAGACATATTAAAACACAGATTAAAAGGTCTGACAGTTTCGACCAGTAGTGCACACAGCTTCGGATGGTCATGTACATGACCAGGATTAATAAATAAATGAATAAAATAGAATTATGATAATATATATATGATAAATATTACAGTGTATACATAGAGACAGATCATGATTATTGCACAGTGGGGATATGGAGAGTTATTTTTGTGTGTTTAATGTCCTAACTAAGTTAGACACTTAAAATGTTTCACACAAGTTAAGACAGCTTTCGTGAGTTAACTCAGGCATGTAACTTTAAATAACTACTACTCAACTACCCTCTATTATGGACTTAGTTGCTCTTTGTTCTATGTCACCTGACTACCTTTTTGCTCCCACCATAATATACAGCCACTAGAGGTCGTTGCCTAATATTTGTGAACATTGTTGCGTAGATCCACCTGGCCGATAGATAGTTATGGCCTACTGATTCAAAATAGAGAAGGGCCTGACTACCTCAAAACTATGTTCTCGCTGACAAATAAAAGCCACAATTTATTCGACTGATAACATTCAAGTGACTGTTAATATTTAGCCAAAGCTAAATTCTCATACACCAAGCGTATTTCGCAAAAGTCAAACTATTAATTTAAGATTTCCTTGCATACAAAAAGTGCAAGTCATGCTCCAGCTCTGACATTTACAGTATATTCAGAATGTAGCAGAGATGAAACAGTAGCCTACATCTTCAAACCACCGGCAAATCAGCCAAAGCTCACCGGGGACAGTCATTATGCTCTGTGCATTTTGTCACCGAGGTGACAACGCATCGGTGAGCAAAACAATGCAGATACAGTATATCTCACCATGGCAACTAATAATAGATCAAACAAAGTGTTAGTTAATTTTTTTCTGACATGAGCAAAAACAAGGACTTTGCTAACAGTGAGCCTAAAGACTAAAGGGTTAGGCACAGGAAATAGAAAAAAAAGGGAGGAAGAAAGGAAAGAGAAAATCCTGTTGCCTCCCAAACATACCTCAGGCTGGACCCTCCTGTTCCTGCCCCAGCAGCAGCAGCAGCCCTGAAAGAGGCTAAAACCACAGCAGGCGTCTTCCCACATAGCACATCTCCCCCATGCTGTCACAAGCACACCCTGAAACCCACTTCAGCCTCTAGACAACATTTCCATCCAGGGGGGAGGAAGTCACGCAGCAGGTCAGAGATCAGGTAGCCACCCTCGGAAGCAATATGAAATATGTTGAAGATGATGCCAGGACTACTTTTCCTCCTGCTGTAAGTCTAGAAACTGCAAGTCATTGTGCTGCTCCTTAACTCCATTTGACGTAATCAAATTCTTCTGGAACTTGACAGTGCTTTGATGCTGCAAAGCTCAGTAATGCTGGATTTCCACTGTCTTCTTCAGATGTGTCCGGAGAATATGTATAACTTCTCCACGCAGAGCTTACTGTGGTTCCTCATAACTCTCCCCTACACTCTGGACTCTAATCCAACTCATATAAAGTTACACTATGTTGGTTTGGGACCTTGGTGCCCCTTGGTTTTCCTCTGTGTCAGTTTCCTCCACAATATATTTCTTTGCTCCGGGATAAAGACAGAGTAGAGCGGCAGGCTGCTGACAGACAGTGAGAGGATGCTGTTGTTTTCTGTTATTTCTATAATGATAGAGGGAGTGCTCTCTGTCTTCGCCGCTGCCAGTGACGTATGGATTGGGACTCAACAAGGGACTCATCCTGAACCGGAGACACAGCAGCAGGGGCCTGACACTTTGCTTCCTGTATAGGATGCCTCTGGGAGGCAGGTAAGGAGAAGGGAGGGGGTGGGGGGTTCAAGAGGGAGAGGTGTATCCTCCCAGGTGGGCTCTTCATGGGGCTGAGGAAGTCAGACAGGGAGGAGGTGCATCTCTAATGAGCCTCCCATGTGGTTAAACAGACGTCCATCACTTTCCTCTGCCTCCTCACTTGCCACTGTATCTAGGAGACACCGGCAGAGGGGCTGTCAACCCCCCCCCCCACCTCCATCTCTTCTACCGTTCCCCACCTGCTTCGCTGCTGCCACAAAACCCCTGTGGGATGCAGCAGACTTGCTGACAAATAGTGCGTAGGTGAAAACATATCTCACCACACCCTGCTGCCCTGGCCTCCTGCAGAGCCCACAGCAGGCAGGACACACTGAGTATTCATATTGCTGATAGTCATAGGGGAACAAAGTCTAGTAATGACATCTCTGTATCTCTTTATATATTGGTTAAAAAGCAGTCGTAACTTAATACAGATGCCTTCAAATGACCTAAATATAGCCTACAAGCAAGAAGATTGCTTTTTTTTTCAATACAGCTTTTCTAAATATTTATCTTTATGCTGGTCATGGGGTCAGAAAAGTACCAAATCAATATGCCCAATTTAAGCTTGTGTCTTAAACAAAGTCATCTCACGCTTTGGCTAAGGTTCGGTGTAACTAATGTAACCCACATTAGCCGCGCAAAGCAAGCACTGCAAAGCTTTATGGGAGTTTGAGCATGATGAAGAACATGCACTGGATAATATACTTTATGTTTGTATAATAGTTGAGAGTCTAGAGTAGACAACCGAAGTGAGTAAACCAACTTAAACGCACATTTGCGGATTGCTATAGATCCTGTTGGCATTAAACAAATATGACAAATTGTATTACAAAGAGTTTGTGTTTTTCTTACATTGTTTCCACAAACAAATGTGCACTCTAGCCAAATCAAGAACTTTATAAACATGAGACGATGGTGCTCAAAATACAGCTTTTGGGCCAAACAAATCGACACAATATTAATTCCTTCACTTTTACAAGCCAGAGTAACTTTTCGTTTTAAATGTTTTCAAATAAAAGGAGCCGTCCTGAGTGACTAGAAGTATCTTACATAACTTCTTCCCCTCTACCAAAAATAAAAACTGTTCATCACCTTGTTTTGGTGACAGGAAAAATGTTGCTATTTCTGTAGCCTGAAGCTCCAGGCTAATGTATTTTATTACTGCCCTGTCAGCAATTCTTGAAGCTTATGTGACACACAGGGGTATCCTCTGTATCCCTGTTCTCCCTATAGCTTGGGATTTTAATTCAACTAAATGTAGTCCATGGCTTTATAACGATCCTTTGACCAGGTGTTGGCCTGCATGGGCTGCAAATTGACCACGTGTTTAAACCAACTTTGAATAATGAACAGCGGGTGTTCCTCCTTGTAGTTGACCAAAATAAATTATTTTGGGTACTGGCTAATTGCTCCAAGCTGTCAGACTCGACAAACTGAAAAGAGGTGCGCTGCCAGCCAAAACAGACATTATCAGAGTAACTCATTTGGCAACAGAACAGTGTTGGTAGTTTGACCCAGCTTGCAGCATCTGCAGTTTTAGACGCAGAGCATGCTTCTCAAGGACAGGGTGTCACCATGTGAGATATGGGTCGAGTTCACAAGTTGACACAGGCGAAGTCACTTAAACACTCTCACAGACATAGAGACAATTATAGGCTCAATTGTGGCTTACATGATAATGGTGATGGAAATTGGTCTGGATTAGCAGATTAACAACATGTTTTCCGACGATTTGGCCTGACTCTTTTTCATCAGGTCGTCATTGAATATAAATCTAGTGGAACAAGATTTAAAGAAACATAGTCCAGGGAGTTTCACTGACTCAACTAGAACAACTGTAACATTGGTAGCTGATGAACAATCAGTCATTGTATTAAAATAACCCCCAATAGGTCAAATCAAATAATGAATGTTTTGCTTGAGTATCATCCTTTAAAGACTGAGTGATTGAGTGCGTTTGTTTTTGTTGAAGTTCATCTGTGTTTATGTGATTCACAAGGACACAGCTGCAAATTAAGCAGGGCTCAGGCCAAGGCTAATCCCATTAGCCACGTGAAGAGGGTGATTCAAAACAAACAAACTCCTTTATTCGTCTTGTGTCCAGTCACACTAACCAGTGTTTAATTGTAGAAAAGCTCTGTCAAGGTCAAAATGAGCTAATGGAAGCCAGTGGAAATCCTTCATTATAATTATGTTTGCTGTGTAGCTGCAGTCAGGAACATTCTGTCCTGATGTATATATACACACTGTGTGATCACTCAGTGATATATACAGTACATGTAGCTACAGAGTTAGAGCAGGGTGTGTGAAGGGGGCAGTGGTAAGTTGTTGTGTTTTGATGACATTTACTGCAACTGCATGGTAAATATGGTGGCTCACTATGCCCCTTGATTAATATATGTGACAAATAATAATCAAAACTGTCAAAATGCTATCATAAGATCATATGTTTTCAATACCAGTGGTTCCAACAACCAAGTTGTTTGGTCGAAGGATTGTGTGTTGCACATTTGCCCAAAAGGGACAAATAGTATATGTTTTATTTTTACTTTAGTACGAATGCATATACATACAAATAAATGACTGCTTCGTCAAAACATTGTACCTAGAACTTTGACTGAAATTCTTATATATCGTGTTTCGTTCTGGGTATTATGTTACTTGAATGCCACCATAGGTTCTCATGCTTGAAAAGGGAGGGGTAAGTGGAAGGTATTCAGTTTGTTGCAATCTGCAACCTCACCACTATATGCCAGTAAATCCAAAACAACAGGCCTTACATTTGGACACCAGACATTTGCAGAATGACACTTTTCAATAAGTAACACTCAATTATTGCTATAAATGTTCTCTTTATTTAATTTTCAATGTTTGTTTGTGCTTATGAGATCCTTTGCCTTGTTAATATTTCATAGACTGACATTACACCATGATTATAAAATGTTTTGTGTATTTGTGGGCATGTTCTATGGGGTGGTTGATAGAGCTTGACCTACCACTGATTATTTGTTGTCCACTGTGGCAGGCCCTTAAAACCACCAACATAAAAAGGTACACATCATCTTCTTGTCCTTCATAATACATGACACATCACTTTGTGTACTGTAATAACCACAAACAGATATAGAAGTGCTTCCTGTCTCTCTTCTTGACCAGACATAGAACCAGAATTGGGCCATAGGCAATGCTCCCTAGTTTTCTTCTCAGGATATTGGACCGTGGTGGCACTATATACAATAGCATTTTCCAATTTCCACAACTCTGACTCTAGAATATTAACCCCTCACCTTTGAGGTTTACAGACCGAAAAACAGACAATCCTAACCCTTTGTCCCAATGTCCTAAAAACATTTACTTTTCATCTTATGTGGTATCACCAAAAACCAATCTATTTCCCACAGCCATACTGTATTAAAAGTTACAACCTCAACCTCATAGCGATGCAGCCTTCAGAGAAACATGGCCTGGAAAAAATGACCCTGCAACAGCTTTTTCTTTGCCCTTGTCTTCATTTACGATTTTCTGGGAAGCAATTCAATAATACAAATACAATACATAACCCAATACATACATTGTGTATGTATTGTAAGACCCTTGCAATCAAATTAGAGAGAGATTAAGGTAAGGTCATGGCATTTGTCAGGGCAATACATACTTCCTTATCTTCTTTTGTATTACGTTTCAAGTAAAGAAACACAGGAACCTAAATATTCGGTACATGGAGCTGTTCATTTCGTTACTTGCTTTCAACATCTGATAAAAATAATTAAAACATTGCAAATGTTTGCACAGTTCACAAAAAAATTGGTCAAGTTCCTTGATGTCCTGACCAATTTCAGTGATGTAACTATTGTTGGCATCCACATTTTTTTTGCTGTTTTGTAAAAGTCCCAAGAGATGTTTAAATGAAAGAGTACATACTCAAACAGATAGAAGCTTCTTAACTTCTCCTTATACATGCTCTACCTAAACAGTGTATACTTTTCAAAGCAACATAATGCTGTATTGCTCAGCTATGCAAGCCTTACCTCATTAATCATCCTTTCATCCAAGATCTGCTGCTTCCAATCCCTGGAATGAGTCCCAACCCAGGGCCCCATGTGGCTCTGCCCGCCACGCAGAACCCTACTGTTCTTTCAATAATGCCAATCCCATAAAATGATTAGCCCGATGCGAGACAGCTGAAGCATGTGTGGCATAAAAGCTTGTACAGGTACGTGTGTGTGCGAGTTGACATCCATATACATTTTTTATCTTCACACTTTTCGGTGCTAAATGTGCGGACAACACTGCATGCTTTACTCCCTATCATGTGCAGCGCGGCTGTTGACCTGAATGCCCCAGACTCTGCCCTCTGCCAGGTCTGAGAACCTGAGGATGGAGGAGGTGCCGCCAGGACTGTGAGTGATGATGGCCGGGCATCTCTGGGGCCACACAAATTGCCCTTAAATGGCCCCGATGTTACCTCTCTTGACTCCAAACTTCAAGGCAACCCATTTTTCTATGTTTTACTTCCAAAGAATGTGTCCCTTCTCTTTCTACTTACTTTTAAAATCTTGCTGCCTGTGCTAAAACCATCTAAGTAACTTCATGCATTGCCTGTATCCCACAATGCTACCCTCTGAAACCTTCTATTTACAGAGGGCATAGGTGAGCTTAATTTGTCCCCCAGGTAAAATGAGCATTGTCCGTCCTTCTTTTGACCCCATAAGCACCGACTCCCCTGTCACCTTCCACAACAACCTCGCAAGGTGATCCGCTTTTGTCGCCACTTGGATACAATAGACCCGACATCCGTGCTACTGACACAGACGATACACTGCCTTCAAACTGTTACAATTAGCGCAAATTGCAGGTTTTAATCTGACGACATGTTTGGCAGATGTGGACAATGAGGGCTGAAACGTTTGTTGTCTTCAGGTGCCACGCAGTGTCATTAAAACACAGTAGGCAAATGGAGAACCTGTGTTAGATTCTAACGGCTTTATTATCCAAGGCTCAGGTGTTACCTTGCACTGCTCGGCTGATGATAGCCAGATTTATGTCCCACTAAAAAAGAAGGAGTGTTACTCAATTAGCCCACTGCTAAAGTGTCTCGAGGACATAAAGGCCTGGATGGCGTGCAACTTTCTAAAACTGAATGAAGGAAAGACAGAAGTAATGTTTTTTGGTGGCACCACTGGCACCAATTCTGTAGACCTGGGTTCCTTGGCTCAATACACCAATCCCACCATTACGAGCCTCGGCATTAAAATGGACCCTGAACTAAAACTTGAGTCAGATTAAATTGGTGGTAAAAACGAGCTTTTATCACCTGAGGCAGCTAGCCAAAATAAAACCTTTTCTCTCCAGACAGCAGTTTGAGACAGTAATCCTTTGTCACCACTCGGTTGGATTACTGTAACTCTCTCTACATGGGGGTCAGTGGGTCCTCCCTCGCTCGTCTGCAGCTGGTGCAAAATGCTGCAGCAAGGCTTTTAACTGGCACACGGAAATATGACCACATTTCCCCCATTTTGGCTTCGCTCCATTGGCTGCCAATACATTTTAGGATTCATTTCAAAATCCTTTTATTTGCTTTTAAATCCCTAAATGGCATGACCCCACCATATCTTTCTGAGCTGCTACACCCTTACACGCCCACCCGCCCTCTCAGGTCAGTGGATCAACTGCTCCTGAATGTGCCCAGAACCAAGTCAAAGCTCAGAGGTGGCCGTTGCTTCTCTGTAGCGGCTCCCACACTGTGGAACGATCTGCCCATGCACATCAGACAGGCCTCCACACTGCCTGCTTTTAAATCGCTTCTTAAAACCATCCTCTTCTCAGCATATTAACATATTTTAGAGTGTTGCTTTTATTGCCTATTGTTTTTACTTGTACTTGTTTTATGGTGTGTGAGATGTGCTGTTATTTTTTTGTATGTTTTGTTTATTTGACTGTACAGCACTTTGGTCTGCAGTGCTCTATAAATAAAGCTGTATACCTTCCGAGCTGGCATTCATGCCTATCTCATTCAGCAGGTGCTACAGGTGTATACTGACACACTCTGTCCAACACAGAGACCGACACAGGCATGACAACGACCAACATAATTCGGATTATCTTTATCACAATTACTTAACAGTATTCTGTCTTATTGTAATAGGACATTTATTTAAAAAAAATGTTTCAATCGTTTTGTATAAACACACTCCCTTGTTTTGTTTTGTTTCTGCTTTGGCTGTGTCAAATAATACTAGGGAATAAAAAAAGCTTAAAGATGGATCCCTGTATAGATCAGTATGATAGTTGTAGAATATGTAATATAAATATGAAGCGACTCCAAATAAAGAATACAAAAAACACTTTCAGCACTACATAGAAAATAAAACAACCCAATTCCTTATTACTGTTGAGATCTGGAAGAAAAATGAAAAACGTGCAATATAAATTACATTATTTTAGTTGTGCAATCACAGTAATAATTTCCTTAAACTGCTTCTGGATCATTCTACAATTGACCAGTAGCCGATCAATTTTTCTTCACCATATAAATCTTATAGGTCCTCTTTTATTTATGCTACTATTGTTGCTTGTATTACTGTTAATATTAGTGGCAGAATTTGCTGGTTTTGACCAACACATCCTCACTCCCAGGTCGGCCTATGTTGACGTTATGTCAAGTCCCCTGCCGGCTTTTTCCAACGCAAGGGGGGGGGGCCTTAGAGTCCATTTTCAACGCAAGGGGGGGGCCATTAGCGTCCATTTTCAGCTTTCCGGGATGTCCATATGCATCTATGGACGCTCATGGAAGCACGGCATTCGTTTGTGTCGACTGCCCTTAAAAGGCAATGAGAGCGTCCATTCTCATTGGATAACGGAGAATTGTACACCCGGAAGTAAATATTCCCCTTACTGACGATTGATTTTACAGTGATATCTGCACTACTCATCGACTAAAAAACACCAGATTATCCTTGTTAATTACACAACATTGATTGGTTTAAATTGTGTGCAATGCTTTTGTATTTTTCCCCTTCGATTCGGAGAAACAAATCTTTTTTCGGAGTAAAGGATGGCAGAAGACACTACACTACCCAGAATCCCCAGCTATCGTTTGGACTACACCATAAGCTCTGTTTGACATCACGTGATCTTCAAAAAAAAAAAACATGGCCGAACTTCGTTTTATTCTCAGTGGAAAATGCCTATTTTAAAGTTAGTTTGGCCATTAAAATGCGTTTTGATGTCATTTGATGCGAGAAATATGAGTTGTTATTTCAGATGATGTGTGCAGTGGATGTACATGATCTTTAGTTTGCTAGTTATTACGAAGATTACTTCAGGAAATTGCGTCCAACGTTTTCATTGTTACCAAGGTGGTTGCTAGGGACGCTGCTATCGATATTATTTCTGTTATGTTGTGTAACTGTTTAATGGTGTTATCTTTATTGCTACCCCCTTCCCCGTCAATGTATAGTGTTGGTCCACAGCGCAAACATATTAGTTTAACAAAATCCACATCTAAAGATACGTTATTTTCCCTTGTGCAATTCCAGTCTCACATCTCAGAGCACATTGTCATTAACAAATACCGGAAACAGACCGAAAACATTTTTTAAAAATAAAATAATACCTTATTCCGAGTGTACTTGCTTTTCTCTTTGAAAGTCATCACATACCTGCATTGTAATACACGGTTCGGCTGCATTAAATATTACATATCTGCCGTAGTTCTGTATTTATAGAGCCCTGATGAGAAGACCTCTAGACAAACATGACGAACTGAAAACGTGACGTGGATCATAAATATATCAGCCATTAAACAACATCTTACATTTCTTTTCACACAATACGTCTCCTTGCAGTATCAACACTAATTCGGCTGACTTTTATATTTGATCCAATTGGTAGATAGGCTGTATTTACACCATAAAGGTGCACAGCTGATATAAAGGGACACCTGGTGGTTAAAGCATGTTATTGAATTTCATTTTTTTATTATTAGATATTAATAGGATCCTTATTCTCTACTAATAGTTCATTAAAGACTGTATATAATGACTATTTTGCACATCCCGTTCAAGATTTCAATATTTTCTAAGGTTTATTGACATATCATATAGGCCTACACAACTATGGTGTAGTTCTACACTGAATGAAAAACTTGGGTCGCAGGTTCCTCAATAGTGCATTACAAGACATCTATCAATATGTGTGTATACCTCCAGCAATGTTAACTATGTTGAAGCACTTATTTTAACTGATATTATACATAATGTATTATACTCTTATAAGATGTATGCAGATATTTCATCTCCGGCCTTGTCAGGTATTGAACAATCAATAAATAAAGAACACAGAATTGTTAAATATAAAACACAGAATTTGTGTGATTATACTAAATGATTTACAAATAAACACCACTGCATATTTAACTGTTACACATGCTGATGTAACGCAAATGTTCCAACTTGGGATCAATAAAGTATATCTTATCTTAAGCTGATCGATGGCTACTGCCATATTTGCAAAATTTGCCTCTGAACCTTGACAAGTGCATGTTTCAGGCTTATCAATTAATGTAATGTTATCAATGAACAAGAGGAGGGGTCACAAACATAAGACCAGCTGTTAAATAAAGCTCTTCTGACCTTAGCTGACATGTGTGTATATATATTAATGCTGCCCATTATGGGCACGAGCAATTTTCACCCATTTATTAATTATATGTTAAATGTGAGTGTTTCCTATCCCCTAAACCTCCAGGGATGTACACAGTTTAATACTGGCAACTTCTTATTATGGGAAATACGAAAACGTCTTTTAAAACTACAACTCCCAGTAGAGACGTGCCATATAGAGAACATGTTGCGAAACAGAATAGCCAGCATGTGTAGTTCTGGGGACAGGGAGGGGGGGGGCGCGGTGGACCCAAATCCAGTTTTGAACAGTCTGCCATGGTTCCATCCCATTTCAAGTGCTGTTCGAGGCTCGGTAACCCTCGGAGCACACTCTCCAATCACAGAGCTTGAGGACTATCACGGGGTTTGTCAAACAGAGCACATGGTGTAGTCCAAACGATAGCTGGGGATTCTGGGTAGTGTAGTGTCTTCTGCCATCCTTTACTCCGAAAAAAGATTTGTTTCTCCGAATCGAAGGGGAAAAATACAAAAGCATTGCACACAATTTAAACCAATCAATGTTGTGTAATTAACAAGGATAATCTGGTGTTTTTTAGTCGATGAGTAGTGCAGATATCACTGTAAAATCAATCGTCAGTAAGGGGAATATTTACTTCCGGGTGTACAATTCTCCGTTATCCAATGAGAATGGACGCTCTCATTGCCTTTAAGGGCAGTCGACACAAACGAATGCCGTGCTTCCATGAGCGTCCATAGAAGCATATGGACATCCCGGAAAGCTGAAAATGGACGCTAAGGCCCCCCCCCTTGCGTTGGAAAAAGCCGGCAGGGGACTTGACATAACGTCAACATAGGCCGACCTGGGAGTGAGGATGTGTTGGTTTAGACAGTGGTGGTTATATTTATCACCAAGATATATTATGATTATGAACAGCAACCAATGCTCTTATATAACACCATTTAAATAAGACCTCGCACATTATTACACAACAATGCTCCCGGGCCTATGGAGATGGAAGGAGAGGGTGTGAAGGGGGAGGACGTTGGCATACCCTGCTCAGCAGCTCTGCTTTGTATGACTCACCGTTAAAGGAAAACAGACGCTTCATGCAACCAAGCCAGGCACTCATTAACAAATCTCCCTGGGTGGCTGTTTACCCAGCATTCTTCTGTAAATCCAATTAATGTTTGTCAGACTTGGGGAGTGTCTCAGTCCAGCTGTCCTCTCCATGCAGAGGATGGTGAGCACATCCTCACTATGGAAATGTGCAGCTGTGCCATAGCAGCCCAAGTAGGCTCAGGCTGGGCAGCATAAGGCCAAACACAGCTTCCCAGCGCTGTGTGGACCAGTGGGAGGGAGCGTAGTCATACACAGCATCGAGGATGATGCTCTTTATTACGGCGCTACACGGAGACTCACATGTTGAGAAGCAAGCGCCATGTGACGACCCTGACAACAAGCCACAGGCTGTTCTGTACGTGAATGCATACAAACACGTCAGACAAAGAGGTGACAAGGAAGTTGGCATCATATTGGTTATAATTAGGGCTGTCAAACGATTACAAATTTTAATCAGATTAATCACAGTTTAAAAATGCATTAATCATGATTAATCACCATTCGAACTATGTCCAAAATATGCCATTTATTTATGTATATTGTTGTGGCAATGGAAAGATAAATGAAAGAAGGCGGATATATCCATTTAAAATACAGTATCTATGTTTATTATAACATTTTTCTGCGTGTCAAAATGAAAGACAACCCACACACCTATCAATCATCAAACCGTGGGGTCTTAATTCATTACGTGTTGATTTATATCAACGGGGAGTACTTCAGGAAAGTCGACAGAGAGGGGGGGGGGGGCGGCGGCGGCAGCTAGTGGAGTACTTCGTGACCACGTGAACGTTGTGATCAGCTGTTTTAGCGCAGTTCTCCAGTGAAGGGGGGAGTCTCCCTCCGCAGCCGGTTGGCGTAGTTTTGGCACAAGTCCGTCGTACAGACCGACGTTAACAGCAGCCCTGTCCGTGCACACGGAGACCGACTCTGTCGTCCGGTGATCTAACCGCCTTCTGGAAAAGCTTCACAAGTACGTCGGTACGCAAATGCGCTTTGTGACAAAAGTGACGGTACGCATTTCAGATTACCAGAGATGGGGACTCGAGTCTGCGACTCGGACTCGAGTCGCACTTAAATCGCACACACAGAGACTCCAGAGTTGACTTGGACTCGTGACCAAAATACTTCAGACTCGACTTGGACTCGTGTGTTGGGACTCGTGAACAATCATTGTGTTTTCTATTTTTGGCGTATTAAAGGTGGGGTAGGTACATTTGAGAGAAACCGGCTCGAGATCGCTAGAATTTGAAAATACACAACCGGAGATAATCTGCTAGAGGCTGCTACTTCCTTATAGAGCCCGCCTCCTCCAACACACACGAACGCACACATGACCAATGAGGGCACGAGATAAGTTTGTGCCCAGATGGAAGGCTGACAGGCAGGTAGGCCATCCAGTTACTTTAGCCGGGCTCGAATTTCATCAGGTACTTGAAAACTCACCCGGAGAGGTCAGTCACATTAACGCAGCGTTTCTCAAAGTGTGGGGCGCGCCCCACTGGTGGGTCGCAGAGATGTGAAAATTCTAATTTTTTTACATTTATTTATTATTTATACACTGGTGGAATATCAAAACAACGGAACACCCGGGGTACAAAACGTATCAATGAAAAGCGACCCTCTACCACACAAAACAACACCTGTAGATAACCCAATTTGTGTTCTTTGAAATTGAAAAGGATATTGCATTGTGTTTGTTACTTTCGTTGCAGTTGTATGTCTTAAGTGTAATTTGGCATGCTTTTATTTTGAAGGCAAGTTTACGCTGTTGACAGTTGTTGTTCCTATGGAAACAAGAAACGTTTCACAGCGGGCGGAACTTGTCATAAAGTCCGCGATAATAAAGCCCACCCATTTAGAGGGAAGATATGATTGGTCAATTGTACTGTCATTTGACATTACTCGCTCGTTCAGTTACTACAGCTGGCCCTCTGTGAATTCATAGCTGGACGTCCAATCAGCTCCTGTCTTCACAGACTCGCAGAGAGGAGCTTCTTTAATTTAACCCTTCACATTCAAACAGAAACTGAATAGGCAGATTCAAAGGATTTATTTCTTTGGAAATGTTATTTGAAATACAATTTAATCAAGTTATTTTTGGTAAAACTATTGACAAATATTACTAAAAACATATTTAAAAAAAATATATAAAGAAAAATATAATTTGTTTTAATGTTTTTAAATATTATTTTGTAGAATATCTTAGGCCCTCAGAGACAGGCTCGCCACTGGTAAAAATCTCTCATACACACGTGTGAAACGCTCTCACAGACACACACAACAGCGTTGCAGTCGGGAAGAAAAGCAATGTGGAGCGAGAGAGCAAGAGAGAGAGCACACCTTTATCTATTTAATAAAGTTGTACAAAATAAAGTAAGAAATCATTCCAATGTGTACTATAGGACAGTAAAAAGTTTAAAAGGGGAGTGATTAGTCAAATATGCATAAATAAAAAGAAAGAATGCTAACTAGGTAACATAAGATAAGAATAAACAAGTTTAAATGATTTGTTGTGATCATATTCTAAAGATGTTTGGATTATTGAAAAGTATACAGCTCCCTTTCATCTGAGTGTTGAGAGCTGTATCCATAAATTCATGTTGGGCTCAAAGTAGGGCTGCTCGATTATGGCAAAAATCATAATCTCGATTATTTGGGTCAATAATTGATATCACGATTATTAAAAACGATTAACCATTTACTTTGAAAAACATCAATTTATTGAAGAAAATAATTTGAAAAGTATGTTTTTAACAGTTGATTACCCTGAACTTTAAGTATAATTCAACTGAAAAACCTATTTAAAAAATAAATAAAATCGTTTTATTTCGATTATGTTGTTTTCATAATCGTTGCAAGCCAAAATCGTAATTGCGATTAAAATACGATTTAATTGAGCAGCCCTAGCTCAAAGTGCACCAGATTGATGCATTCAACTTCAACATTTAAAATAAATCTTCCTGGGGGTGCATGCCCCCGGACCCTTGAGGATGTGACGTCCACCACCAAATAAAGCAGGTTAAAATAATTAAATTGCATACATTTTATTTTAGAAAACGGGTCCCACAGACCCAAACAGCACTCAAAGGTTAAAGGTAGCATATAATAATGTTAAAATGTGCTAAATATATACACTGCAAAAAAACTAAAAAGAGGAGTAAAAGTAGCTCACGACTTGTTTTATTTTTTGAAAGTAACCCTCATCCTAAAAAAAGTTGGAGACCCCTGTTATAGAACGATACATTTGACAATTTTAAGCTTGGCCTACCATTTTATTGGAGCGATGAGGAACAGGTGGGGCTTGAAAAGGCCCACCTGTTCAAAGTGGGGAATGACAGAAAAAGTTTGAGAACCACTGCATTAACGCATGGACGGTTAGCAAACATGTTTAGCTCAGCATCAGCTATGTAATGTTAACTTAGCTTGCTACTAGCTTTGTAACTGAATATTTGAAAAGATTAGTGAATTGCTTGTCACACTTGTTTGAGTTGAGTGGCGTTGACATCCAACTCTTGACATGACATAAAAAAGGTCGGTAACGTTAATCATATTGTATTGCAATAGCCTGTTTAAAGTGATCATATAACAAACAACTAATCAGTACTGATACTGTATGCTAATAGATATAGGAGTGATAATAACACAGTAGCCTAAATGCTTTGAATTTCTTAGATATAGCTGTGCAGTATTCTTAACAGACTGGATAGCAGCAGACAATAGAAGGCTTATTACAACCAGAAGAGACATGAGACTTTTATCTTTTTAGAGACTTGAGACTTGACTTGGACTCGTGACCAAAGACTTGAGACTTGATCAAGTCTCACCCCACAAAGACTTGAGACTTGACTTGGACTCGTGACCAAAGACTTGAGACTTGATCAAGTCTCACCCCACAAAGACTTGAGACTTGACTTGGACTCGTGACCAAAGACTTGAGACTTGACTTGGACTTGCAAAAAAAGACTTGTGAACATCTCTGCAGATTACGCACATAACCTGGGTACTAGTTAGTTATGTGCACCCCTGTACTACAGCAAAAGTATTCTCCGTCGGGACTTCCTGCAACAACACCACGCCGTTATCAAAGATGTTCTATTGAGAAGACGATCACTACGTGACAAAAGTTTTCAAAACCGTGGCTACTGAAATCAATCTTACTAACTGCTGTCTGTGCAATTTACTCCGCGCGACTTGGCAGACTTTATTTAGCTTACTTTAACATCATTGTTCATGGTGCGGATAAGCCATTTCTTGGTATGGGTGTAGCCGACCAGCCATACCCTGGCGCTGCCACTGGTGGCACGTATGGGGCGGGCCATTCTGCACATGCGTTAAATGCGTTAAATATTTTAACGCAATTAATTCAAAAAATTAATTACCGCCGTTAACGCGATAATTTTGACAGCACTAGTTATAATATAATTCATACACAGTGTGTGGCAGTGTGAACCCTGTGCACTGTGACACTGATATCAGTGTGTAATTCAGCAAAGGTGAGCTCCCTCTAATTGACCGCTCTTAATTCAGGGGGTCCGGTGTCAACAAAGGACAGAGCTGTGATGAGAAACCCTATCAGGGGCAGGGTTCATCAGAACAATGGGAAGGCCCTCTCCCGCCAGGTGTATGCGTGTGCCCTGATAAACAATAACTGATAACCACATCCGATTGTTAAAATAATTCCCCCTTCCCAAGGATATAAGGGAAAAAAATGGTTGTTAATTTGTGTTTTGCCACTATCAGATGTAATGACAACAAATAATATTCTGCTTATCCTCACGGCTTACCATACTGAATCCAAATGTAATGTATTCAGGGTCCTATTTCCTCACCATACAGGTTTGAGATTTTACTGGCAGAGCATTGTTGACTCCACATCACGTTTTAGTTTCAAAGAACGATTAGAAAGTGACTATTTTTGTATCTGAGGGAATGTTAGCTGGCTAACATGGTGGAAAAACACATTTGTCACTGCAACTGATAATTATTGATTGGCGTAGTGAAATACTGGTAAACGCAACTGGTCATCTAAAGATTCAGAGTGTATTTATATAGGGATGCAAGTAGAGCTTAATTACATTTTAATCAAGCTCTACTTGTACTCTACTTTAATCATTAACAGACCAACAGATCAACAAAATAAATGTAACTGCTTTGTTGATCGATCAATGGTTACACCATACATTTTCTTGTTCCAGTTGCTCCAGTAAAGTTAGCAGTTTTTTTCAGTTTATGGCTGTTAAAGACATAGATTAACTGAGAAAATAATCAGCAGATGGAAAAAAACGTTCAAGAATCCTGAAAATAGGACACGCTAGCTGCATATATCGAAATCCCTAGACAATAAGCATAATCCAGCATGAATTTATATCAGTACTGCAGACCCACTACTGTAATAATATTTTTCTGAATCTCAGCGAGTCGACGATTACTCAGAAATAAGTAATGTTTATCTATAAAGTAAAATGAAGCACTTTATTGGAAGCCTCTGACTACTCTTTATGATATAACATTTGTGATATTGGGCTATATAAATAAATAAAAATAAATAAAATAAAAATAAAATAAAATAAATATAAAAATAAGGCTGAAATGCCGAATGTGGAATTTAGCAGTGAGTCATATGGTGTAAAAGTTGCAAATATGAAAACATACTGCCTGGTAGTCTCAAGGTGTTTCACATCTTGAAGGGGTGCATATGCTCAGAGCAGCTGCTTGCGTCAGTGCTTTATAATGACGCAAATGCGCTCTATTGATATCCTTACTTCACTTCGAGAACATTTTACTCATAGTGAAAACACACACAGGTTCAAATGATGTCTCAAACGCAGCTCTTTCTGGAGTTTCTCACTGATGTTCAAAGAGTAGTGTCGTTTCTTTTTTGAACGTCATCAGGTTTAATAATCTGTTGGCAGTTGCATTGCTTATTAATGAGAATATAGGGGGCCTTTTAAAGAAATGCTGAGTTCAAAGCAAATACAAGTACCAGGATGGGATTAAGCACTGGAGAGAGCAGTCAACGCACCCTGCATAATGCAATATCTACATGTAACTTGGAATACTAAAGTTTGAGGTTGGTTTTGAATCTACGCTTTTCTGTCATGATGGATATTATTGCTGTTTCTCATCGGCCTCTTTTGACCTCTTTTAAAAGGACACACACACACACACACACACACACACACACACACACACACACACACACACACACACACACACACACACACACACACACACACACACACACACACACACACACACACACACACACACACACACACACACACACACACACACACACACACACACACACACACACACACACACACACACACACACACACACACACACACACACACACACACAGGGCCCCTCCCCGTCGCTATATTACGTACAGGGTACCCCTTTCCCGTCATTTTCTACGGGAAGGGCGTCCCATAGACCTTCATTGCGGACAGCGGACCCCTTGACCGTCAGGTTTCTACGGGAAGGGCGTCCCATAGACCTTCATTGCGGACAGCGGACCCCTTGACCGTCAGGCTTCTACGGGAAGGGCGTCCCATAGACCTTCATAATGCCTATTTTAAGGTTCATTTGGCCATTAAAATGCGTTTTGATGTCATTTTATACGAGTAATGAGTTTTTATTTCTGATTATTTGTGCAGTACATGTACATGATGTTTAGTTTGCTAGTTATGACGAAGATTACTTCATGAATGTGTACACATTCATGGTTGCTAAGGTGGTTGCTATGGACGCTGCAACAGCTCCCAGACCACGTGATCAACAACAATGGCTGTCCTTCGTGTTATTCTCGGTGGAAAAATGCCTATTTTATGGTTCATTTGGCCATTAAAATGCGTTTTGATGTCATTGTATGCGAGTAATGAGTTTTTATTTCTGATTATTTGTGCAGTACATGTACATGATGTTTAGTTTGCTAGTTATGACGAAGATTACCTTACGTCTGTGAGGAAAATGCATGGGGCTCAGAGCCTCGTATTTTTAAAATCTTTTTTTCCTTCTAATTTGTTATTCTTTTCAAAATAACACACTGTTATTTACTCACCAATAACATACAATTATCCTTGCTTTTATTTATTGGTTTAATTCCATAATCTCGGTCTTTTTTGGCGTTCGTCAGGAACTGAATTTAAAAATAAAAATAACCGGAAACAGACGTGGGCATTTCGAGCGATTACCCAAGATTCTCAGCTACGCTGATTGGATGTTTTAGCCGCAATGCATGCTGGGATTTGGTGTTTATATTATATGAAATCCGGAAAACATTTGAAAAGACTAAAATAATACTTAATTCCGAGTGCTCTTGCTTTTCTCTTTGAAAGTCATCATATAACGGCATTGTAATACACGGTTCGGCTGCATTAAATATTACAGATCTGCCGTAGTTCTTTATTTATAGCGCCCTGATGATAAGACCTATGGAAAAACTGAAGAAATGCCGCCGAAACTGAATACTTGACGTGGATCATAAATATATCAACAATTAAAAAACTTCTCAATTTCTCTTCACACAATACGTCTCCTTGCAGTATCAACACTAATTCGGCTGACTTTTACATTTGATGTAATTCATAGATAGGTTATATTTACACCATAACGGTGCACAGCTGATATAAAAGGACTGTAGTTTTTAAAGATATTACTGATTTGAATTGGATTGCATTTTGAATGTAAATACTGATTCTGAAATAGTATAGCAATATGCTGTAAAATTATGTGAAAGCATGAATAAAACTACATATCTTCAGATGTTGTACATAAGTGTCTGTGTGTACCTTGTGTGCCTAGTGGTTAAAGCACGTTATTGAATTATTGTTTTTATGTGTTATATTTGATTAAAAAAATATTAAGAGTACATATACTTTCATAGGGGGAAAGTAGAAGGTCTGTGATAGAAATATAGAATATAAAAAATCAAGAAGATACTATAAGTGATCTCTACAATAAAACAGTTTAGTGCAGGATGTACAAAGATATTAATAGGAGGAGGTGCAAAACAGAAAAACGAATTAACCTTTATTTAAACATTAAATAACAGATTACGATCTTCTTTTAAATAAGAAAAAAACGTTGGGGGTATCTATCTACAGATAAATACAAAGTACTTAACGTCTAATATATTGCTTTCCTGCAATGTTAACTATGTTGAAGCACTTATTTTAAACTGATATTATACACATTAATTATACTCTTATGTATGTAGATAGAATAAGAAATGTGCAGAATATGACAGTTTAATGGTGGAGGTACACACATATTGATAGATGTCTTGTACTGCACTGTTGAGGGACCTGTGACCCAAGTTTTTCATTCATTTCATAACTACACCGTAAGTTGTGTAAATGATATGTCAATACACCTTTAAAATCTTGAAATCTTGAAAGGGATGTGCAAAATAGCCATAATATATAGTCTTTAATTAACTATTAGTAGAGAATAACGAGTAATTAATATACTTTATTACTCGTTTCCATTAATGTCAATTGCAGATACATGTTTAGTCTTCTCAAGCACAAGTATCACATATCTCTCCTGATTGTTGGCACTTGACAATCACCTTATCTGAATTTTACTCAGGTGTAACTAAAGTCTGATTTAAGGGTTGTTTATATTTCACATCATTAATCAGAATCTGCAAAGTAACTCAAATAAATGCAGTGGAGTAAAAATACCAGGTTAACCTCTGAATTGTAGTGGAGTAGAATTACAAAGTATCAATGAGCTTTCATGTGGGTATATTAATGCTATATATTGATGCTGCGCATTATGGACAGCGATTTGTATCCATTTATTAATTATATGTTTTACATTTGATAACACCAATGTGTTTAATACTGGCAACTTCTAATTGTGGGAAAACGAAAAAGTTCAGTTGAGACGTCCCATAGAACATTTTGCGAAACACAATAGTGTAGTGTGTAGTTCTGGGGGGGCGTTCGATTCCAGTTTTGGATAGTCTGGTGTGGTTTCGTTCCATTTCACACAGCTGTTTGACGCTGTAACCTTGGCGCACTGCCACTCCAACATCCAATCCCAGACCTAGAAGAGTAATCACGGGGACTGTAGTCCTCAACGATAGCTGGGGATTCTGGGTAGTGTAGTGTTTCGGCCATCCTAAACTCAAACATTTTGACAATCGCAATGATGCTCGAACTGTCCCTTATAGGCCTACGTCTGTTTCCGGTTATTTTTATTTTGAAATTCAGTTCCTGACGAACACCAAAAAAGACCGAGATTATGGAATTAAACCAATAAATAAAAGCAAGGATAATTGTGTGTTATTGGTGAGTAAATAACAGTGTGTTATTTTGAAAAGAATAACAAATTAGAAGGAAAAAAATATTTAAAAAATACGAGGCTCTGAGCCCCATGTATTTTCCTCACAGACGTAAGGTAATCTTCGTCATAACTAGCAAACTAAACATCATGTACATGTACTGCACAAATAATCAGAAATAAAAACTCATTACTCGCATACAATGACATCAAAACGCATTTTAACGGCCAAATTAACCTTAAAATAGGCATTTTTCCACCGAGAATAACACGAAGGACAGCCATTGTTGTTGATCACGTGGTCTGGGAGCTGTTGCAGCGTCCATAGCAACCACCTTAGCAACCATGAATGTGTACACATTCATGAAGTAATCTTCGTCATAACTAGCAAACTAAACATCATGTACATGTACTGCACAAATAATCCGAAATAAAAACTCATTACTCGCATAAAATGAGATCAAAACGCATTTTAATGGCCAAATGAACCTTAAAATAGGCATTATGAAGGTCCATGGGACGCCCTGCCCGTAGAAGCCTGACGGGCAAGGGGTCCGCTGTGTCCGCAATGAAGGTCTATGGGACGCCCTGCCCGTAGAAAATGACGGGAAAGGGGTACCCTGTACGTAATATAGCGACGGGGAGGGGCCCTGACCGTCCGTCAATATGTGACGGGATGGGAGTGAGAACGTGTTGCGCGCGCGCGCGCGCGCACACACACACACACACACACACACACACACACACACACACACACACACACACACACACACACACACACACACACACACACACACACACACACACACACACACACACACACACACACACACACACACACACACACACACACACACACACACACACACACACACACACACACACACACACACACACACACACACACACACACACACACACACACACACACACACACACACACACACACACACACACACACACACACACACACACACACACACACACACACACACACACACACACACACACACACACACACACACACACACACTGCCCCTGTTGCCCAATATTCATATGTTATCTACATTGTGTTCCCTCTCTATTCATCTATTTCCACATCAAAGCGTCTCTGTTTGAGCAGAGGTAGCTTTAGACTGAGGTGACCGGCACAGTCCTGCATAGTGTTCCACATCAAACGGTTTCAGTCTTTCCTGCTGCAGTGGACTGTCCTGCCTCATGTGATGTTCCAAAGTTTAATCAACAGTAAGTACAAAAGTGTCCCAAAGGAGCTCAGTGAGCGAGATCCTAGGGACTTTGAAACCCTATTGAGTGGAATCGGTCCACTGCTGCGTGAATGGGTGCTTTTAGGGCAGAGCTGGAGTTGTGAAACTCTCTAGGAGGTGATGTCAGTGCATATACATACAGTATAGTGACTGCCTTGTAATGGCTCCAGGTTGGGTATGTCTGCTCTTCCCACCTCTCTCGAATGGTTCAGTGGTGCAGGCCAACATCACAAGGTAGAGTATGTTCCCTAATAAATCACTTCCGCTGAGTGCACACAATCTCCTAAATAACATTTGTTCAATGGCCTGGAGGTCAACACAGGGTGTAGGGTTGCTTGGAGCCAAACAGAAACATGACCACCACTTAACTTATAGTAGTGAACCGGTCAGGTTGTCAAGAAAATAACTGAACTCAAGCCTATCAAAAAACGTACTAAGCACATTATACTGTCGATTAGTCAGAAAGTAATAGTAATCTCACCTTGATCAGCAGTGGAAAGGTGCCTTTTCTCTCCTTTAGTAGCCTTTCCAGCTTAGTTTTGGAGCCAATTCTGTATAATAGAAGACATTTTAGTCAAAAATGTTTGCGCACAAGGAATTATGTTCAATATTATGGATGGAAACATATGAATAAAAGTGTTAAATTATGTTAAGCGTATCATGTCACTGTTAAAAAGTGAACACATTTGTAAAATGCAGCCAATATTGTCCTTGCTGCCCATGACCTTGACTGAGATGAAAAGCATATTTAAATGTTTAGAATAATTACATTGTTGATAGAGTCACAACTGTAAGAACATTTTTCATTAGTGCAGCCTTTTGCATAAACTACACTGACACCTTCTGGGCACATTACATTACATTACATTACATTGCATTTAGCGGACGCTTTTATCCAAAGCGACTTACAATAAGTACATTCGACCAGGAAGACACAACCTTGAAGAAAACAGAATCATATAAGTACATCAGGTTTCATAGAGCCAAGTATTTCAAGTGCTACTCAACTGGCTATAGATAAGCCAGTCCTTTATTAGTATATAAGTGCTCTGTTAGCAGTTCTTTGTTAGTAATTCTATCGCTCGAGGTGGAGTCGAAAGAGATGAGTTTTCAGTCTGCGCCGGAAGGTGTGTAAACTTTCTGCTGTTCTGATGTCAATGGGGAGCTCATTCCACCATTTTGGAGCCAGGATAGCAAACCCACGTGTTTTAGCTGATGGGAACTTGGGTCCCCCTCGCAGCGAGGGTGCAGCGAGTCGTTTGGCTGATGCAGAGCGTAGAGCACGCGCTGGGGTGTACAGTTTAACCATGTCCTGGATGTAGGAAGGGCCAGATCCATTCGCAGCATGGTACGCAAGTACCAGTGTCTTGAAGTGAATTCTAGCAGTTACTGGAAGCCAGTGGAGGGAGCGGAGGAGCGGCGTGGTGTGGGAACATTTAGGAAGGTTGAAGACCAGACGAGCCGCTGCATTCTGGATGAGCTGCAGAGGTCGGATGGCACATGCAGGTAGACCAGCCCGGGGGGAGTTGCAGTAGTCTTGGTGTGAGATGCCGAGAGCCTGGGCCAGAACCTGCGTGGCTTTCTGGGTCAGCTGGGGACGCATCCTCCTGATGTTGTAAAGCGTGTATCTGCAGCAGCGGGTTGTAGCAGCGATGTTTGCAGTGAAGGACAGTTTGTTATCTAGGATAACACCCAGATTCCTTGCAGTCTGAGTCGGGGAAACAACAGAGGTGCCGATGTTGATAGTCAGGTCAAGAGTGGGACAATCTTTTCCCGGAAGGAAAAGCAGTTCAGTTTTGTCAAGGTTGAGCTTGAGATGATGAGTGGACATCCACTGAGAGATGTCAGCTAAACAAGCAGAGATGCGTGCGACGACCTGGGTCTCTGAGCGGGGAAAGGACAGAATTAATTGGGTGTCGTCAGCATAGCAGTGGTATGAAAAACCATGCGGGCTAATGACAGATCCGAGCGAGTTTGTGTACAGGGAGAAGAGGAGGGGACCAAGAACAGAGCGCTGAGGGACCCCTGTAGTTAGTTGACAAGGGTCGGACTCGGACCCTCTCCAAGTTACCCTGTAGGTACAGTCTTTGAGGTATGGGGTGAGGAGGGAAAGTGCAGAGCCTGAAACTCCAAGTTCTTGGAGAGTGCGAAGGAGGATCTGATGGTTCACCGTGTCGAATGCAGCAGACAGGTCCAACAGGATGATGACAGAGGAGAGGGAGGCTGCTTTAGCAGTGTGCAGTTCCTCAGTGACAGCAATGAGGGCTGTTTCTGTGGAGTGACCTGCCTTGAAACCAGACTGGTGCGGATCTAGAAGGGAACGGAGGTTATGGCGGACAGGTGCAGGATGAGAAGAGATTAGTTTGTTATGTTTGCTCCTATTTTAATGCACGCTTGATTGCCTACTGAGCCCTGTGTAACAGCTTCACGTGATCAGATCTGAGATTTAAAATCTCTCAAAAGCGCCGTTTTAGCTACAATAACTACAGAACAATTATACAGAGTAGAATAAATGAAATAGAGAAGTCTAATTAAACAAGAATATTACTTACAGTGGTTGCTGCGTCAATAGGTATTGTCGCCACCCGGTCAAGATGCACACTGACTTCTTCAGTTTTTGAATCCGCTATCCACATGTTGGTATCATTTTAAACACATTGAGATCCTCTGCCTATAGTTAATGGAGGTGTCAAAAGTGGATGGTTCCAACATTTTTGAATGGTAGCTACTTGACATAAAATAAAAATGTTGCTAACTAGGAAAATATATAGGCTATAGTTTAAATCATTATTACACTGAAAGATACAAACACCACAACAACATTGTGTTGAAGATAAACAAACTACGAACATTTATCTTCCACATAGCCTACTTACAGGAGAATTCCGCACTAACCTTTTGTCGGATGATTTGTTCGGCGCACTCATGGTGAAATAAATCAACAAGGTGGCGGCGATGAGGCAGTCACGCGCGACATGCCCAATAGTTTGTTTGAAGTATCCGACCCGGTGCTAACACTGTGTGCTGCGGAGCGTTACCATCACCGGTTTATACAAAAACAATGGCTGTTATACTCGCCACACTATGTACTCACTGACAATTTGATTCTGCTTCTTTTTTTCCCTCTGACGCAGCTTTTAGGCAGGTGCTTACGTCCGTGCTAGCGCTGCTATGAGAGAGGGGAGAGGGTGAGAGAGAGCTAGACAAAAGGAGAGACAGGCACCAGGCACCCACTGGGCTATATATTTTCCACATGTCGGTGTAGCATTGCAATAACAAAGCATTTCCTGAATGTACAAAGTTTAGTTTTACACAAGGATTTCTAACTTCCACATGCAGATGCATACTTATACAACATGTTCTCTTCTATTCATATGTTAAAAAGGTTAATGCAGATCTGAATGTTGAAATTGTTGCCCTTTAGGCCTACTTATTTGGTTTTAAATGTATGCCCTGTGGCCTATAGCCTACTGCACCAGCAGAAAGAATGATATAGAAATAAAAAACATGGGATGGATCACCCTACTAATAATAAACTGCATTGTTCTTGTTGTTCTGAGTTTGTATCTTTATGCTTTGTTGCACTTATTTTATGTTGCTTTGGATAAAAGAAAAAAAAGACAACATTTCATACTGTTGCAAACTATTTTAAGACACTGTAAGGTCATATGATTCAATAGATGACGCATAATACTGAATTCATGTGTTTTTTTTGGAATACTATTTAGATTAACCAGAAGGAAATTTGACTTTTTAGAGGATATCCTGAAACTGTCAAAAACAAAATCCCTGATGTTTTCGGTCTTTACTTAGAATTTCTACGAATAGAGACTCAACTCATTATTCATCTCAAATTTGTTTCTACTGCTAAAAAATAATAACACTACCAGAAAAACATCACAAAACTGATTTCAACAATATGGTTTATTTAGAATAATCAAGGCAACATGACAGCACCAGTCAGATAACAATCAGACTCCACTTTAGCTCTGCACACAGAGTATGGTTAACAGCTTTTAGTTTGACCCCTCAGTCTATTATGTGACCAGCTTTTTTATCCTATTGGTATTATTATAGGCAGCAATATAAGTGAGCACCACTTGCATTTATAACAAAGACAATAGCGATTTGATCATCCAGTTTCAAACATCTGCTCTGTGCAAAAGCCCTTTCCCGCACTGCAACAGGGGATGAGATAGTGTAGAAAGCCAAGTATTTTTTAAATAATGTTATATAATTACTTAAAATTATAAAATGTTCCAACAATCTAACTGCATTAAATTAATTTCAGGACATTAATCACAGATATAAAACATCCAGTTTTATTTTGATTGAAAAATTAACCCCTAATCTACCTTTTAGTATCAAATTACAGACGAAACAATTGTATCTTATTTTGAAGTAACAGTCAGCATCTGTTGGCCATTACTATCTACAGCTGTTCCAAATATTTTCAAACTGACACAATCCACACAGTTATTGAACACATTCTGATTAATTAGTCTGAATATTAAAAAACATTTGGTTTTAATTTAACAATGAGAACCACTGCAGCTGGAAGTTGCTTTATTTGTCTATAAAATGTTCCAGATTACAGATCAGGACATTTGAGCGCCGTCCATATGAAAAAAATACAGAAATATAAGTAATACACCCGCATGGTTTAGATTTTTTCTGCTGACCAGCCTCAAGGTTAGAGGGTGTGATTTCAAGAATAAGAAAGAGTTGCAGGGAGAGGGAGGGTTGTGTATAAACAAACAAAAAATGGCATTGGTTCCTTTTGAGACATTTGATGAACAGCTTTGGTGCACACCCAACACATTCTACTCCATTCATTAACAAACACCAGGCAGAGAGACAGAAGAAAAACACTTATTTCTTTGGCTGTGTATTGTAGATATATCAGACTTCTCTCCCAAAGGTGGAGGTCAGGCTAAAATACAGGGCTTTGCAAAGAGGAGGTAGCAACTGTAGGCCATGGAAAACGGTCAAATCTGATCCTGGTTCAGGTGTGGTGAAAGATGATTGAACAGAACTGGGCTGATGTCTGAGGTTGAGTTATGGTCGTAGCTGAGTCTGAGGTCAGGTTGATCTGAGAACAGATAATTAAGAAAACATAAGGCTTTGTCGAGCGGGAGATACAGGTGCATTTGGTCTTTGGTTTTTGATAGTTTAAAGTGGCTGGAAACATACTTCATCCAAGGTGGTTTTGGTGATGTTTTTCGTAGCGCACTGCGTTGCTCGAGCTGGTACCTGTCAGTGAAAGACCCATCATCATGTCAGGCAGATTGGCACTTATTACTGATTTGGTAAAAGTAAAGGTTTTCAGGTAGTCTACATTACCTCACTTACCTAAGTAGTCCTTGTAGTCCTTGTAGTATTTGTGCCTCAGACCACGTCCATCTTTAATAAAGCCAAAATGGGAATACAAAATAAGAGACTTAAACCTGATCTCCAAATGGTAGACATTGTACTTATGCCAACACCTTAGCTATAGATCACAAGTTCAGGCATTGTTCTGAAAAGTCACTCCAATTTGTATATTTTAAGATCGTTTTAATAGGAAAAACGTGGCCCCTCACAGCCTTCTGATGAAATTAAGATAGGGAATTAGGTATGTCAAAGGCCTGGATTCAACGCTATAACACATTGCCATTGCCAACCATTCAGCTATTTAAGTTAAGTTAAGTTATAGTTTAGCCGTACCTGAATTGCCACGTTGCTTGATGCACTGTCCCCGGTTTGGGATGCCTGCTGCAGGGTTTCCTTGGTTGATGATGTGGCACTCGTAACCCGTAGGACAGTGAAGAGGCTCGTCTCCATCCTCCGTTGTGCTGCAGGCCTCAGCTATTGGGCATGAAACACACCAGTGTCATTTTGTTGAATATGTGGTTAGTACATTAATTTTTTGTATTTACCTCCTTTAACCTGTCATGTCTATGTATACATTTCTCACTCAAATTGATAGCATCCAAACTCTGAAAACTTCGAAAGAATAGCCCGTTTTTTTTTATATATGCGGTATAATGTCATCATATGGATCTTATTCACAGGGATCATATGAGACTTGATGTTGTAGTTCAAGAGGATAGACTCGAAAAAAGACTTTTACCTTGACATGACAGGTGAGTAAAGCTATGGTAAAATCAAACAAAAACCTATTTTGTTCTGTTTGGGAAGTCCTAAGATGCATTCTAATTTTGAGAAGTTAGGTAAGAGTTTTTTAAAGTCATGCTGGTTGACCATTGAGCTACAAGTCCCAGTATAGGTGTGAGTACTCACCCTGCAGAACCTCTTCAGGCCCATCTAACAGCCAGCCATTGCCCCCTAACCACCGAGGCTTGGGCTGCACCAGCCAGTCCAACACTGTTCAGAAAACACAGAACCACAGCCAATAAAATGCTGATTAATATAATTTCAAACAGAGAAACAATAATGGACCAATTTCCAAGTAGATTAAGATGCAAACACTTGTATGTGTCCGCATGTGTCTTAAGGTGTTGCTGACCTGGTGGTGGCTGGACAGACTCCAAGCAGGCGTAGATGCATCCGTTGTAGCAGCAGCGTTTATGGCGCTCACACTCTGAGTCTGAGCGGCAGCCCGGCACCTCACAGGCTCTCTCTGGCAGCATCTGGGGAGGCGGTGGACACCGGTCATTCTTCTGGTGCTGTGTGGACTGGGGGTGGTTGGGGTACTCGTAGTCCTGAGGGAGAGAAAATGAGACCAATGTCCATGTTTGTTAATTGTTGTTAATAATTTATGTGAACGCTAATTGATACTAAATGTAACATCTTATTAAGTTCTTAACTGAAACACGACTTGTAATTTTGGAATGGACATAAAGTGCACGTTTTGGCCACCAGAGAGCAGCAAGGGATCTGTGTGATCTTTTCATCTCAACACAGCAGGGCTAGCACTGTAGGCTTCAGTATGCATGCCTGCCTGCTAACGTCTTGACCTGGATTGGTAAGGTAATTCACTGAGGGAACAAACACATCCCTGGTGATCATGAGAGGTGGAAAGTAGGCCACAGAACCCTGAGCCAAGCAAAGACACACTTCACAAACTACGACGGCTTTGGTAACACATGCATGTGTATGCGTGAGTGCACAAACAGCAACACACACATTTCTGCACTGATCTGCTTTGTATGCTTTGCAGAGGCTAACATAACGAGATCTCTATCACAGCCACAGACTCTGTTGTTAAACTGTTTTTCACCAAGCTGCAGCTCTTAAATGTTTCCTGCTTATTGGTTTATACTTGTCGGGGAAATCATTTGTTGGTTTTAACACAGCTGGTATCAAATATCACATGATTTGTGCCAAAGTATAATCTGATCTGGTTTATGTACACATGGAAGATATTATAACAAAATTCCAAGAAACACAGCCCTTATAGACTAAACAATAACTCATACTTTCTCACACTGTATAGGCTGTTGTATGACACCCTACAGAGTGAGCAAGTTCATTTAACTCCTATCTTCATTTATATTATAGGCCATTTGTTGGGTGCTATGTGGATATCTTTGAACACTTTGCACTTCTACGGCGAAGGAAGTTATGTAGAAGTTAGTTTTGATATTTGATCCCTTTTTAAACATCATTCCAATGCTTCATATTTGATTCCTGCAGAGTTGTTTGTTATAGGAACACATGCAGTGTCAATGAAAAACAAGCACAGCCAGAGGGTTAGTGAATTTATGTCTTTTCAGTCATGTGGGTGTTTTTTTCCTGACGATACAGTCTCAGCCATTCATTTGGTAGGGTGTCCCACAGAGGGAGACTATGACCCAATTCCAATCCACCCCCTATACCAGGGGTCTTCAACTAAAATTCAACGAGGTCCAGTTAGAGAAAATCTCCCCATGCAAAGGTCCGGAACATCAAAATGTCTAAGTTGCTTCATGAATTAGTGTGATATATATTGAAGTGACCTGTAGCTTTATCAACGTCTGCATGTAATCAACAACTAACTGCCAATCACATAAAGAAAGTACAATTCAAAAACAACAATATTTATTGTCAATTAACATTACTTAAATACTGTGGATATGTGTAATGTTTACATATTGAAGTTAAATGCATCAATGTGGTGCACTTTGAGAGCAACATTAAGAGATCTATGGATACATCTCTCAACACCCATATGAAACAGAACTGTAGCATATTTTCCTTTTTGGATATTTTACAAATCACTCACCTTTTAAACTCTATTCTTGTTATTTTTAACAACTTTTTTGTTGCTGTCATATAGTATTTTATACCTGTTTTTCATTTAGTCTCATTAATAACTATAATGATCATATCAAGGTGTGCCTTAACCTCACTGAGCTGAGGTTATTTGAGCCTCTCAGGAGATAGCTCTCTTCCACCTGGTTGTAGAAAAGCTCTTTAAATTCGTTAGCATAGCTAGCTAACTAGATTAACTACATCATCGTTTTTATCGTTGTAATGCCATTGAAGACCAGTTTAGACCAGACAATGAGGAAGGTAAGCCGTTAGCCTGGCGTATGTTAGTACCTAGCGCCACTTGTTTTGATGTACGTTTTTGTTGATAACCTCGCGAGTTTGTATCTTTCAGTGTTGAGGTGGGCACCGTTAGATTCTGTGTCTCCTTGCGATCATAAACGATGTGTTGGATGTGCAGCTAGGATAAGTAATAAGGGAGCTAGGAGTGATTTTCGGTGCAGTAATAGGTTAGCATTTTTCGCTCGGGGCTAATTCAGAGGCTAACTGTTAGCATTGTGTTTTTGTTTGTTTTTTATTCCGGATCGTATGCCACTCTATTCGACCGAATCGGTTCATAAGCATAGGCCATGGGATGCCTGGTAACTGTAGATGCTTCCACATCAATGTCATCTCCCGACGAATAGTCAAATTCATCGTTCAAAACGTCGATCTCATTGCAAAATTCCTCCATCGCTGCCATATCTGCTACGTTGTGTTGACTTCACGTATGGATACCCGGAAAGACCCATCCAGTGACGTCACCATTTGGGACTCCCCTAATGGCGGCGGCCTGGTCCCGGAATTCCCCACCCGGCCAGCGGATAATTAATTTTCTTTTGGCGAGTAATATCATGTACAATAAATATTACGATCAATATCCATTGTAAAATGAATAAACTACCGGAATATTATAACTGTAATTGGTGTTTCCTTTCCCCTTTAACCTCACTGAGCTGAGGTTATTTGAGCCTCTCAGGAGATAGCTCTCTTCCACCTGGTTGTAGAAAAGCTCTTTAAATTTGTTAGCATAGCTAGCTAACCAGATACTAATAACAACAGATCGCCACTGTGCTTACAACTAAAGACACAGCCACGCAAACACTGCGGCATGTGTACGGCTCCTTATGGGTATTGCAATATTTTAAGGGCTGGAGCGGCGTTCCGGTGCTCAGCACTCCTTTCAGACGAGACATATACCCAGGGGCGCCGCCAGGGATTTTGGGCCCCATGAAAATATATCACATTGGGCCCCACCACCTGGCACAGGCCACTTTGTTTATAAATTACCTCGAGGGCCGTACCAAATGGTCTAGCAGATCGTATACGGCCCGGGGGCCGGAGGTTCCCCACCCCTGCTTTAATATAATAACATTAGTATTAATATCATAACCAAAATGTCGGTGATTAACATTTTGTTTACCTAATACAGACTGATCACTCAATGCTTCTAACTGTCCATCATCCTAAATAGACTAAAAGCAGTTTTTTGTTTTATATAGATCATTGGCTGTGTGGGTAAATACTGTTTGAAATGTATAATTTAAATTAGATGTTAGCTTTTTGTTATATATATATATATTTTGTATTCCAGTCTCCCTTCAGATATGTTAAGTGGCATGTCATTCAACACAATGCTGCTCACCTCCTTCAGTTGGGAGAAAAGCTGGTTCAGGTTCAGCCTTATGGGGGGACAGGGCTGCTGAGCCTAAAGATGGATCTGTTGGTCCTGGCACCAGGGGGAGGGACAACTGATTTAGTATGAATAGGCGCTAAAAATGTGCCTGCATTTATTAAAGGTAGGGAGGTAAGAATGGAGAAACCAGCTCAAGTGCGCTAAAATTTGAAAGTACACAACCGAAAAAAATCTGCCCCTTCCTTCAGAATTCCTTACAGAGCCCCTCCTCCAACACACACGAACGCAGTTTGTGCACAGATGGAAGGCTGACCGGCAGGTAGGCCATCCAGTTATTTTAGCCGGATGATTGGTCGTGCTTTTTACAGCGCCACGGCTTCTACAGATGACATTTTTGTATGTATTTGTTGTCAAATCATTTAATATATTCATTGCTATCGGGATGTTAAGAGCTTTCCATGGAATATATAACAAAAAGTGTGTCTGAAGTGAATTACCTACCATACCTTTAAATGTCAGCTAAAAGAGCAGTGAAATGAAAGACCTCTGAATTTTCTGTAAAGATATTAACAGTACTTAATGTCAGCTTAGTAAACAAAAAAACATTAGCTAGCAGACTAATTTGCACCACTCATGGACCACACCCACCTTTTCTTGTGAAAAACTGGGTGACTATTTGTCACCCTTTAGTCCCTCTCTCTTGTCTTTCTCTTCTTTTCTTAGAGCCTGACTTTGTTGGTCGTTGAAACATGGTACAACACACGTATGTAGGCTAAGTACTCGCATCCCTCCTCACATGCTTTCACTCTCTGCAAGTGCTGGTGCCACAACGCGTTTGGAGGCAGGACCAAACCATTACATGTAAATAGAAGGGGGTGTACAGAGGCTTTGGGTAATTAACTTTTGGAAGAAAATAAGTTAAATGAATCGTAAGTTTAGTGAGTAATTTATCAATATAATGTTCTATTAATGTTAATTATTGAGGATTGATGAAAGGTTACTTACATTTTTATTCTTAATGTTCTAAACATTTTGGGGCCCCTGTCAGTCACGGGCCCTTAGAATCGTCCTAACTTTTCACCCCCTTACGGCGCCCCTGCATATAGCCTACCACGTGAAGACACGTTACGCTCGTGTTGTGTTCATGAACCTGTCCTTGGCCAGGAAAAACAGGTACTCGCTTGTTTAATTATTTTTGCGGTCTAGATTTCTTCTTCTTTTTTGAAGTGAGAAGTTGTCTGTCTGTCGGACTGACTCCCTCCCCCCCACCCCCAAAACGAAAACTCTTCGGTTCTCCACGAATTACACAAGTCACCCAAATCGGCGTTAAAAAAGCGGGAGGCGCCGAAAAATCCCCTATTCATGTATTGATTATAGCTCCGGGTCCGTCTGGGTCCGGATCCGGACCGCGGTCCGCCTGTTGCCGACCCCTGCCCTATACCCTACCCACTACCCCTCCGTTTGCGCATTCGCGTGAAGGGTCCGCCACATTAAGTGCTGTTCCAAACCAACGAGTGTGGAGGGGGAGTGGGTTATCAAGCCCTCAAACAGTGAGGCTGCAGTCGAATTGTCAGTTTAGTTTAGGCCCAATTCCAAATCACACCCTACCCACTCCGTGGCGGAGTGACACTCGCAGCTTAACGAGGCTCCCTCCTTTCAGGTTGAGGGTGTAAATACAGCGGCAAGCTTTGGAACAAACTCCCCTCTCTCCGGCAGAAACAGGAAATGCCGTAATTGTATGTAACAACGGTTTCAAATCAGCATCTCTTAGACAAAAAATAAAATGAATAACTAAAATAAAATGTATCAGTGAATGTTTGCAGGAACTGTTTGTAAACAGCGTGTTTCATGACGGACACACACAGCGTTGAGTCCGGTCAGGTAGGGCAGCAGGTGAAGTTAGCACCAATGCAGACTCGCTGTTTGAGGGCTTGATAACCCACTCCCTTCCTTTAAGAAAGAAAAGGAGAAAATGCTATCCCACAATGCCTTGCGGCCGCAGCATTTACCGTCATACAACATTCGGCCGTTCACGGAAACAACCGATTATGACCGAGAAATGATATCATGAAAGTTACGGTGCTTATTAAGCATTTTACAACTTATGTGGTAACTTGTCAAAGTGCTTTGTTTTGAACGTTCAACACTATAATAATCAAAAGGAGAAATATGAACGTTAATTTTTTACTGAAATGATCAAATTCAGTTAACATTTCATAATGTTTACTCAGCTCAGTCAGCTGTGTGGGGTTTCTAAAACTTTTAAAATATGTTTTAATAATGGTGATATACACAGTGATAGATGTTAAGGGCTAACACCTTTATAATATATACATTTGTATTTATTTTAAGATATTTTCATACAATCATACGTATTGGGATTCATGTGGATTAATACGTGTGGACCGGAGGGTGACAAGCATAAGTTTCACTTTCCTTTTTTATTTAAATTCCAACCTCGTTCATGAAGAATATGTTTATCTGTTATCCATGTTTATAAAGCATAAAACAACCCCATAGAGCATGGTGCAAAGTGTTCTAGATGCGTATATACAGTAGTCTGCCAGACCCGGTGCCGTGGGAGGGCCAGAGAGGGCCAGTGTTACGACTGGAGCACACAAAAACTGATAGGACCCAAATGCACGACTCTAGACAAAAGATGATTCAAAAAAAGGTTTTACTGTGATGATAAAACAAGGTAATCCATTCACAAGGTTCAAAACGATCTGGCACTTGGTACAGGGAACACAGAATATATACAAAAGCAAGGGACTCCACAGGTGCAAACAATAAGGGCGGGGCAGGTAATCAGGTCAGTGGACAAACAGGCAAGGTAGGAATCGAACTACCTGAAATGAGAAGGGAAATGACAAACTGTGAAGTTTAATGCTACGATGTATGTGATGTCAGATAGTAACTACAACAAAAATCGTAGGCTACGTCAAATCAATTAATGTGTCTTTTGTGATTTGTGATTTTTATTGTGCATTCTGTAGACTCCCATTTCTGTTTTAAATTACAAAATGGACGTCAGAAATTGGCTTAAAACCACGAGTAGGTCTAAGGATTTATTCAAAATGAATCGCAATGAAAGAACTGCAGCCGATGGTGCTGCTGCAACGGCAGGTGCAAGGTCGCCAGCAGCACCATCGGCTGCAGTTCTTTCATCGCCTTAATGTTACTAGCTTGACCTCGGCAAACCCCGGGGCTGAGTTACGCTAGTACGCACTGCATAATGTGGTGTTGCTCTGTATTATTATGTTTGCTGCTCCAGTCAACGGTTGCCCACGTTTAAGGCCCAGCAAAGCTGTTGCTGTTATGTTTTTATTTCAAATGTGTCCCTTGCTCATGAGTTATCAGTGTTTGTGCCGCCACGCACACAATGTTTCAAATGTGGTTTCTATGTTGCCCATTATTTGTGTATTTATTTGCGATAGGTGTGCGTCTTTACGCAATGCTGTTGGCCATGCTGTTTGATAAAATATTGTGCCGCGGCACATGACGGTTATGTGTGCCCTCCCATGAAAATCATATGCCCTCTCTGTAGATTTGTTCTGGCGCCGGGTCTGAGTCCGCCGTTCTTATTATACATCCATGTAGTCCGCTGGATATAAAACTGTAGTTTGAGGGTGTTTCTCAATGTCAAGGAAGGATGATCCAGAGCCACTATTTCAAGGATGCTACGTAATTGAGTCTCGCAGAAGGACTGTTCCAATGTCCTGGCTCCTTGGAATTCTACGGAGACCGGCGGTAGTGGTAGTATGTTTCGTGCATGCACCAAATAATAATAAATTAGAAAGAAAAAAAGATGACAAAAAATACAGATTTCAGTATTCTGAGGCTCTGAGCCCCATTTATTTTCCTTGCGGAGAGCAAAAAAACTCAGACATTATACTATTTAAAATAAAAGGGATAGGGTTAGGCTTAGGGTAAGATATTGAGTAAGAAAATGTTTTTATGAATCACACAGCTTCTGATATTCTAATACCCGACCGGACAAAAAGACGTGGTGCAGGCACGAAACATACTACCAATAGAAATACATTGCTTTTAAAATCGCTCTGTGTGACACACGAAAAAAAAATGCGAAAATCGTGTTGGTGAACACGAATCAATAGATTAAATAAATGTTGTGACTAAAACATGAAATGCCGTGAGACTGGGTTGCACCTGCTGCACTACATGACCGGACTCAATGCTGTGTGTGTCCATCAGGAAACAAGCTGTTTACAATAATAATAATAATAACTTGAATTTATATAGCGCCTTTCATAACCTCAAGGTCGCTTTACAAAGAAACATACAAGGACAAGACATAAAACATAAAAAAACAACATAAATAAAACAGGGGGCAGAAATGGAAGTGTAAGTAAATACAGCCTATCTACCAATTGGATCAAATATAAAAGTCAGCCGAATTAGTGTTGATACTGCAAGGAGACGTATTGTGTGAAAAGAAATGTAAGATGTTGTTTAATGGCTGATATATTTATGATCCACGTCACGTTTTCAGTTCCTCATGTTTGTCTACAGGTCTTCTCATCAGGGCTCTATAAATACAGAACTACGGCAGATATGTAATATGTAATGCAGCCGGACCGTGTATTACAATGCCGGTATGTGATGACTTTCAAAGAGAAAAGCAAGTACACTCGGAATAAGGTATTATTTTATTTTTAAAAAATGTTTTCGGTCTGTTTCCGGTATTTGTTAATGACAATGTGCTGTGAGATGTGAGACTGGAATTGCACAGGGGAAAATAACGTATCTTTAGATGCGGATTGTGTTAAACTAATATGTTTGCGCTGTGGACCAACACTATACATTGACGGGGAAGGGGGTAGCAATAAAGATAACACCATTAAACAGTTACACAACATAACAGAAATAATATCGATAGCAGCGTCCCTAGCAACCACCTTGGTAACAATGAAAACGTTGGACGCAATTTCCTGAAGTAATCTTCGTAATAACTAGCAAACTAAAGATCATGTACATCCACTGCACACATCATCTGAAATAACAACTCATATTTCTCGCATCAAATGACATCAAAACGCATTTTAATGGCCAAACTAACTTTAAAATAGACATTTTCCACCGAGAATAAAACGAAGTTCGGCCATGTTTTTTTCTGCAGGGAGAGATTTGAAGATCAGGTGATGTCAAACAGAGCACATGGTGTAGTCCAAACGATAGCTGGGGATTCTGGGTAGTGTAGTGTCTTCTGCCATCCTTTACTCCGAAAAAAGATTTGTTTCTCCGAATCGAAGGGGAAAAATACAAAAGCATTGCACACAATTTAAACCAATCAATGTTGTGTAATTAACAAGGATAATCTGGTGTTTTTTAGTCGATGAGTAGTGCAGATATCACTGTAAAATCAATCGTCAGTAAGGGGAATATTTACTTCCGGGTGTACAATTCTCCGTTATCCAATGAGAATGGACGCTCTCATTGCCTTTAAGGGCAGTCGACACAAACGAATGCCGTGCTTCCATGAGCGTCCATAGAAGCATATGGACATCCCGGAAAGCTGAAAATGGACGCTAAGGGCCCCCCCCCTTGCGTTGAAAATGGACTCTAAGGCCCCCCCCTTGCGTTGGAAAAAGCCGGCAGGGGACTTGACATAACGTCAACATAGGCCGACCTGGGAGTGAGGATGTGTTGGACCGGGAGCCAGTGGAGGTTGAATAGAGTGGGGGTGATGTGCTCCCAGGGCTTGTTGCGTGTGAGAACCCTGGCAGCTGAGTTCTGTACAAGTCGTTCCAGCAAACATCCACTGATAAATTGCGATGTTAACAACCTCATGATAACCTCATATTTTTTTACTTAGGATCGTATGTGTTTAGTCTAGAAAAAGTTAAATGTGTGCATTTTATTGTAAAGTTGTGTATATTTACAGACTGTTGCAAAAACTAAGAAGCTTATAAACATCAGGTTTAAAACTAAAAGAGCTTTACAAAAAAGTAACACAATTAAAGATGTTTGGAGTTTTATTTGAGTTATTAATAATTTTTTTTTGTCCAAGAGATGCTGATTTGAAACCGTTGTTACATACAGTTAAGGGATTTCCTGTTTCTGCCGAAGAGAGGGGAGTTTGTTCCAAGGCTTGCCGCTGTTACACCATAGCATGTATGATTTACACCCTCCATCTGACAGGAGGGAGCCTCATTTAGCTGCGAGTGTCATTCCGACACGGAGTGGGAGTGGGTAGGGTGTGGTTTGGAATTGGGCCAGAGAGTGGTGTTTTTCTTGAAACTCGATTAGTAATTAGATAATCAGCTTGTGGGTTGCGCATGGTAATTAAAACTGTGCTGTTTATTTGGCAGGCTTACTGAACCAGCTCTTACAAACCATCCGGAAAACGAAAGCAAGTGTTTGGCGCTGATGTTAGAATCACTCACACTGTGTGCGTATGTGTGTTCACTTTAAACTACGGCTGTCAGTCGATTACAAATATTTAATCGCGATTAATCGCATGATTGTCCGTAGTTAATCGCACATTTTGTATCTGTTCTAAATGTACCTTAGAGGAAGTTTTTAATAGTCTTATCAACATAGGCTATGAGTGGACAAATATGCTTTATGCTAATTTGTATTATCATTTGAACAATGACAAATATTCTCATGAATATTAAACCCAACAACCTCTGAACATTACAAATATTCGCCTCAATTCAACCTGGAACCTCTCTGATACAATACAGTGTGTGTGTGTGTGTGAAAATCTCTCTGCTGCCAAATAAAAGGAATGACTGGAATATTAGAGGCTCGCTGTGTGTGTGTGTGTGTGTGTGTGTGTGTGTGTGTGTGTGTGTGTGTGTGTGTGTGTGTGTGTGTGTGTGTGTGTGTGTGTGTGTGTGTGTGTGTGTGTGTGTGTGTGTGTGTGTGTGGCCTAGCATTACTATACTTGTGGGGACCTAAATCTGTTTACATAGTCACTGTGGGGACTCGCCTCCCTTATGGGGACAACATGGAATCATTAATTAATCATTAATTTTAGGGTGAAGACTTGGTTAGGGTTAGGGTAAGGTTAAGGGTTAGGGTTAGGCATGTGTTGGTTATGGTTAAGGTTAGGATAAGTCTCCAGGAAATGCATGTAAGTCAATGTAATGTCCCCTGAAGTGATGCATACATGGTATGTGTGTGTGTGTGTGTGTGTGTGTGTGTGTGTGTGTGTGTGTGTGTGTGTGTGTGTGTGTGTGTGTGTGTGTGTGTGTGTAGTGTATCTATTGTACAGAGCAATGCTCCAGTGTAAGTCCAGTAAATAAGCCATTCTTAGCTAACAAGTTTACTATATCTTTAAAGACGACGGTCTGTCAACGAAAAAGCTATTTGTCCTGCAAAACAATCATGTTTTGAGCACCTTGTTAGCTGAGTGGTAACAGTGCATGCCATAAAGCCCTAAGGTATATGACTATCACAGAGCTCTCTCTGGAGCCTTTGTACAAATGTTTTACGTAAAAGAGTAAAAGAAGAAAAATGTTTTCTCCTTGAATACATAGCCCTAATCACTTGAGCATGTTACAGTACCTCCTGTCTGTACATGCTCCCACACACTGTAGTCTGTCTCTTCATTCATGGTACTTAGGAGATAAGGAGCCACGGTAGTTCACAAACTCTCTTGGTGTGCAACTACAATTTATGAATGAGGACTACAAAGTGCGCTGTGTTTAGATAATGACATAATGACCGCTGCCCTTACTCCCCTTGTCTCATATCCGATCTGCTCTCAGAGTCTTGTACAAATGTCTCCTTCAAAGGATCAAGTGTGCCCTTCCTGTTTATGTGACTCTGATAGTAATGTGTATGTTTGTGTGTACACATGACTTACATTCTGAAGCCATTCATTCTTTATTGAGATTTGACTGATACTTGCCAACACTGAAGCTCTTTTTTACTGTACTTTTGCCCGCATGTCATTCACCTGCTTCACTTTCATGGCTCCTCTTCAGCCTTCATGTCTCTGCCATGCTCTACATCCTGAGCTCTTTCACACTATCCTGGGCACATCTCTCTGATGTTCTACGATATTTATTTACACTCCTGTCATTTCCTTTTCATTTAATCGTGTATTTGGCAGGGACAATGCACAGTGATGAACACTTCATTTCCATCCGCAGTCCCTCACATAAAACATGTAAGAAAAAAAGTGCAAAAGAGCACGAGCAGTATACAAGTATTTACCACATGGCAGTACAATAGCAGCTACGACATATAGAGTGCAAGAGAAGATAAAAGAGCTACATAAAGTGCAAGAGGAGATACCCCTGTATTAAAGTGCATTTAGCGGTGACTGCACGTCTGTTTGTTTCTCAACCATTCTTTGAGTTGACCTTTGAACCTATTGAGAGTGGGACAATCCCGTATCTCAGTTGGGAGGCTATTCCACAATGAGCTGCTTTTAATGGAGAGTACATTTTGTCCAAAAGTGGTCCGTCTACGGTGGACTTCACACCTGTCTGCTGTGCCGTTCTCCTGTAGAGACACTGCCTGAGGGTCTGTGTGTGATGTTCATGTCTATCTGTGGGCATGTTTCCCCCTCTATTTCTGTCTGTCTCCGAAGCACTCTCACTATCTCTCTTCCTCTCGACTTTCTCCTTGATCTGTTTGGTGTTGAAAAGCAGTGGCATCATGGTGACTGTTTCAATTTATCTCCAACTTCTTTCGCTAAGTTTGCCTTTCCTTTGCTTTTCTCTTTAGCTCTTTTCTCTGTGGTTCATTTGGGTGCTGGTGGGGCGAAGCCACTGAAGACCCTGTCTGGCTCCATAACTGTACTGGGATCAGACCGTTCATGGTTCCACGCAGAGATCCCAGACAGATACTGAGTTGTCCTGCTTCCTTTGTGCATAGATGCCTGCACAAGCGCAATCTCACGCATATGCACATACAGTACATTAAGGTTAAAGTTGTGCACATTATTCATAAACAAGGAACACCTGTGTTCTTTCATGCAAGTGTCAGCTAAAATTCACCAGATCTCCAATGCCTACGAAATGAAGGAGCTCACAGCAAACATCTGGTTAGCTTTTGGGTTTTCAGGACTCATTTCCTGTCTCTATACCAGCCATCTGTTTGACATAATGATAGACAGACGTGCAGGCAGATAGAGACGCAGCAGACTGAAGTGTGAGGAAAACAGACTGCTGTAAATCAGTGGGAAATGAGGGTTTCAGTGATGGAACGACATGCTGACAAACAAACAGGTACATTCACAGCTGGGAAAAGCAGTACTTGATTTGTGAACATACTGACAGAGATTTCTCACCTAGAAATGCAAAAAAACAAGCTGAGGTGTGGTTTACACAACAGGAAGGGGGTTAACCAACTGTGCATGCAGATAATTAGTGTTGGGAAAACCAAGCGTCTGCTACCTGTCAGAGTTAGACTGAGGTAGCAGGAATACCCGAGATAGGGTGCCCGCACACACAAATGTTCTGTAATACACTTCTATTCTGAGTTTGTAGATGTTTATTATATTGGGTATGCAGAGATATTAATAAAAATACTGTAAACCTCACATACTAAGATTTGCTATGAATTTTGGCTCTGTTGCTGGTTGCTCTGGGCTCTCTGGTGCCATATTAAAGCAAATTAGAGGTGACAAAAGCCCCCAAAGAACATATTTTTCTTTGAACAACTCCCAAGTAAAATGCATGCAATTTACCTAAGTTAAAGCACAAGAGAAATTGGCATTCAAATATTCTTCAAGTTCCAAATGTTATTATTGTGCAAAATGGCCCATATCAGAACCACATTTGTTACACTGCACAGGTGGATTATAGGGGTGCATTCATGTCCTCACTTTACAATAAAGTTGGGTTTTATATTCTGCTGGGGAGCTCAACTTATAATAATAAATCATGATACATATGTTTGTACTAGCACATTTGCCATGTCTTCAAATGTATTTGAAGTAGAATTATAAAGTTGCATAAAATTGTAATACTCAAGAAAATATCAAGTACCTCACAGTTGAGTGAGGGTACTTGATATTGTACTGTCTTTCTTCTCTGATATCATTGCCAAAAACAAAAACAACGCACGTGCCTTGTTCGCTACCGTCAACAGATTACCTAACCCCCCAGTGTCAGTAGCCTCTGAATTTCTATGCAATGATTTTGCCTCCTTCTTCACTGACAAAATTCAGAAAATCAGACAAGCAGTCAGTGCCTCTGCATCAAGTACAACAAATGTTTAGTCTCTGTGTCCACTTAACATCAATTCAAACACCATGACACAATTCCATCAGATTAATGATAAAAACCTAGAGGACATTATACAACTTCTGAAATCCTCCTCCTGCTGCCTTGATATTATTCCAACAGGGTTTTTCAAAAATGTTTTTCCTTGCATGGCCTCAGATCTACTTCATATAGTAAACAAATCTCTTCACTCAGGTGTTTTTCCACAGGTCCTGAGAACTGCAGTCATTAAACCGCTCTTAAAAAAGCATAATCTAGACCAGGGATCACCAACTACATTTGTCCAAGGGCCGAAATGTAACCAAGAGACACTATCGCGGGCCAGGGATTTTTATATAGCCCAGAATTTTATAAATAGTATTCAGATTACTTTTGGAATACTTTCTTTTTCCATAACAGATGGGTATGTTTTGGTGCACAGGAGACACTTATTTTACTGTTCTAATGGCTTATCAAGAGCACAAACACGACATCTTGGTGTCATTCTGGACAGCTCTCTCATCTGCACCCCACATAAAAAACATCACCCGGACTGCATTCTTTGTACTGTCTTAAAACCTTTCCTTGGAATATGTTATAAATTGTAAAGTGTCCTTGGGTGCTTTGAAAGGCGCCCCTAAATAGAATGAATCATCATTATTATTTATTATCTGAAACGATGTAACAACTTTTAAAACTTTTTTCAGTCACTTGCCCCATGCATTTAGCAGCAGCAGGCCATTCACTTTGATTTTATCCCGTTATAAATGTCATAATTTCGACAATAAAGAAATGCTACATAAACGTTATCTTGCACATTTTATCTAACCATCTCCGTTTCTAACTTTCAATATATTTTAAAAGAGATCTCTCTCTCTCATCTGCGTGCGGGGGCGGGGCCTCACAGACACGCTGCATCTCTCTCTTGCTCACAGACACACTGCAGCGCAGTGCAGTGTGCACACAGTTCTGCCGGTAATGAATATTACATTTTGTGAGGAAACTTTCCCACCAATAATTCCAATAAGTATTCCAAAATGTATTCACTTCAGGTTTACGAAAGTAACTGCAATCAGATTACTCGTTTTTCAAATGTAACGCCAGCTGAATGCAGTTAGCCTACTTGATTTTTGTATTCTGATTACGTAACGACGTTACATGTATTTTGTTACAACCCAACCCTGCTTCTAGGCTACTGTCCCGCAGCTCCAGCCTCTCTGTTGGACTCTGTCGCAGCGGGGCTACTGCTGTGGTGCGGAGCGCATTAACCAGACTCTTCACAACGAAGGATCACTTCTTCTTCAGGGGAGGGAAGGTTTCGCAGTACGCAGTCTACTGTCCAGCAGCTGCTGCCTCTCTGTTGGACTCCGGTACTGCACCTTACTCACGAGACGTTGTAAACAAAGAAATGGGTGGAACGCAGTAACCACTCCGCCAACGCCACAGTCACCCCCGTCGTGCGGGCCGGATGAGAATGTCTAGCGGGCCGGATGTGGCCCGCGGGCCGCCAGTTGGTGGTCACTGATCTAGACGCTTCAGTAATGAACAATTACAGGCCCATGTCAAACCTCCCATTTCTAGGTAAAATCATTGAAAAAGTAGTCTTTCAACAGTTGAGTAATTTCTTGCATTTAAATAACTGTTTCGATGTGTTCCAGTCAGGATTTCGTCCAAACCACAGCACTGAGACTGCTCTTGTAAAGGTCTTCAATGACATCCACTTAAACATAGACAGTGGCAGAACTTCAGTGTTAGTATTATTAGATCTCAGTGCTGCGTTTGACACTGTTGACCACAGCATATTACTAGACCGACTGGAAAACTGGGTGGGACTTTCAGAAACAGTTCTAAATTGGTTTGCATCCTACTTAAAGGACAGAAACAACTTTGTTTCTATCGGTAAATACACATCTGAGTTGACAAATATGACATGTGGGGTTTCTCAAGGCTCCATCTTGGGGCCTCTTCTCTTTAACATCTGCATGCTACCACTGGCTCAGATAATGAAATACAACAAAATAAGTTACCATAGCTATGCGGATGACACACACATTTACATAACCATTTCACCAGGAGAGTATTCTCAAGTTAAAACACTGAGTAAGTGCATTGAACAAGTCAATGACTGGATGTGTCACAACTTTTTCCAATTAAACAAAGATAAAACTGAGGTAATAGTTTTTGGAGCCAAGGCAGAACGTTTAAAAGTTAGCGCTGAGCTTCAGTCTGCAATGTTCAAACCAACAGATAAAGCCAGAAATCTAGGTGTAGTCATGGACTCTGACCTGAGTTTCAATAGTCACATTAAAACAGTTACCAAATCAGCCTACTATCACCTAAAGAATATATCTAGGATTAAAAGACTAATGTCACAGCAGGATTTGGAAAAACTTGTCCATGCTTTTATCTTCAGTAGACTGGACTACTGCAATGGTGTCTTCACAGGTCTCACTAAAAAATCTATTAGAAAGCTGCAGCTGATTCAGAACGCTGCTGCTCGAGTCCTCACTAACACTAAGAAAGTGGATCACATCACTCCTGTTCTGAAGTCTTTACACTGGCTTCCTGTGTGTCAAAGAATATATTTTAAAATACTGCTGCTGGTTTATAAAGCACTGAATGGTTTAGGCCCAAAATACATGTCTGACCTCCTGCTAGATTATGAACCATCCAGATCTCTCAGGTCTTCATTACATTACATTACATTGCATTTAGCTCACGCTTTTATCCAAAGCGACTTACAATAACTGAGTTCGACCAACAAAATACAAACTTGAAGAAAACAGAATCATATAAGGTCATATATCAGGTTTCATAGAGCAAAAACATTTCAAGTGCTACTCAACTGGCTTTAGGTAAGCCAGTCCTTTATTAGTATATAAGTGCTTTGTTAATAGTTCTAATGCTCGAAGTGGAGTCGAAAGAGATGAGTTTTCAGTCTGCGCCGGAAGGTGTGTAAGCTTTCTGCTGTCCTGATGTCAATGGGGAGCTCATTCCACCATTTTGGAGCCAGGATAGCAAACCCACGTGTTTTTGCTGATGGGAACTTGGGTCCCCTTCGCAGCGAGGGTTTCTTCAGGGACTGGTCAGCTTTCTGTCCCCAGAGTCAGAACTAAACATGGTAAAGCAGCGTTCAGTTATTATGCTCCAAATATCTGGAACAAACTCCCAGAAACCTGCAGGTCCGCTGCAACTCTGACTACTTTTAAATCCAGGCTGAAGACTTTTCTTTTTGTCGCTGCTTTTAATTGAAACTGAGCCGTTGTGTTCATCAGTAAAGTGGAACTTCTGTGTGAACTATTCATATCTTAAACTGCACTGTACATTTTTATTCATGTCCTTTGTAATCATGTATTTTTTCTTTTAATGTTTCTTTTATTATCTTTTCTTTTTAATGACTGTTTTTAAATGCCTTTGTCTGAATGTCTTTCATTTTTGTAAAGCACCTTGAATTGCATTGTGTTGAAAGGTGCAAAATAAATAAACTTGCCTTGCCTTGAGTGATTATGCATACTTACATTCCACCACTGAAAGAAACTGAGGCAGCAGTCCATGTGGAAATGCTTTTGTCTTTTTGGTTTGTGTATCTATGGTAGCAAGAGGAAACTGCCCCAGTGTTAGTCCAATAATGTGCTTCTGACCAGCAGGCTTATATCATCTGACTGAGATTAGTCCTGCTTACACACACACACACACACACACACACACACACACGCACGCACGCACGCACGCACGCACGCACACACACACACGCATCATATGACTATCTATCCGTCATATTCATTTAATCGGTATTGAATTGTTATTGTTGCTATTCATTTGTTCTGTACATGCAGCCTGAAGGACTAAATTGTCCTTTCTTTATTGTTTTATCAATTACTTGAGAGGGAAAATAAAGCTCTTGAACTAACAAGGTTAGATTAGCTAAATTGTTCATTAGAAAATAAGTTCACACGTTTTTAATAAGATGTATTTGTATATACGACCTCCTGTCTCATAACTGTCAATCATGTCTGTGTTGTGGAGACATTTTGAATCAGACACACAGGAGGTTAAATAAAAAATTAGTGGTGCAACGAAGCACCATTCCTGTGCTTTAAACACTCAGCGTCTGCATCCACTAAAAGGGCAGCAATGTCAAGAGGGCTGCAAGTGAATCCACAAATATCTGTGATTTTCTTTCTTTCCAATAGAATTGTTGCCATTTAAAATGCTGGTTTGACATTTAAACAGCTTACGTTTGCCAACGTGGTGCTGCATTTGTCATGCATTCCTATGACTTGTCGACTGTCAGGCTTAAAGGCCACAAACTATTTGTTTGGTGAGTAAAATGCATTCCTTGCGTGAGGAAGTGAACGTGTAAGGTTGTAAATGGTAGGCTACTGGTAAAAAAGAGTATACAACAGGAATGTGAAGCAGCTGCTTCGAAGTGATTGTGTTTTTCAGTTATATTTAATACACACTAATTCTCAAAATGTCAAGATTAGTCCCCTTCAATTCATGTATGGCATGAACATCATGCTGTTCTCTTGATAGCATCCGGGTTATTATTTTTATAACTTCAATAACAGCTACAGTTTCAGTTAAAAAGCAGTGTGAGGATCTGTTTTGTTTAACTTAGCGGCCCCAGGCCAAGTCAAACAGACGGCCAGCCTAAGAACAGGAAGTACACATGTTCCTGAGCATCTGCAGGGCCCCTGTTTTAATACCAGGTGCTGTCAGATCGGTCCACATCATCAAATAGATGAAAGTGTAAAGACTCATGGTAGCCTCAATGTTCGTGCTTACTGACATGTCCAGGCAAGTGTCTGAGCCAGACTCTGTTATGGCTGTATGAGAATACATAATCTTGTGTGTGTGTGTGTGTGTGTGTGTGTGTGTGTGTGTGTGTGTGTGTGTGTGTGTGTGTGTGTGTGTGTGTGTGTGTGTGTGTGTGTGTGTGTGTGTGTGTGTGTGTGTGTGTGTGCGTGTGTGTGTGTGTGTGTGTGTTGTGGTGACAAAAATAATGACTTATATTGCAAAATAACAACTTGTACCGCAACATAATGAGAATCTTTCTCAAAATAATGATATAGTATCTGAAAGAAATAACTTTATTTTGAGTAAGAAACGTTGTCATTATGATCATTGCAGGCTCTTTTTTTCTTCACAAATGTATTTATTTATTTTTCTTTTACAGTGGGAAATGGTCTTTTATGTTTCAGTTGATCATAGTGTATTCAAAAAATTTTTTCGACCCGTGATATCGTTGTAATAAGATGAATGTAAGACAGTCACTGAGCACGTTGGTGGCCTTTGGATTTTGAAACATTTAGACACATTTTCCTTTCAAGACACTATTCCATAGCGCAGTGCTTACTTGAACTACTCAGAAACTATAACTTGTCTTTCTGCAAAGCCCCAGTGTTATGAATGAGGCTAAGGGAGTGTATGTATGAGTGTGTGGGGGAGGTGGTGATTAAAAAAATGACAGATTGAAAGATGCAGAGATGAAAAGGTTCAGAGGGGAAGAGACAATCTCCAACTGCCCAGCCTTCTCAGCATGTTCCAATTACAGCAGCTTTGAAGCCGAGTCCAGCAAGACGCTGCTTTTGACCCATCCTGAGAGCAGGAGGAGGCGAGGGAAAACGAGGGGTGGTGGTGTGCTGAGAGGCACATGGCCGAGGGGAAGGAGAAAGAACGGCAGAAAGTATAGCTGATTCATATGAGTGAAGGGGAGATGGATAAAGGCTGAGAATGACAGAGTGAAAAGGGGCCAATGAGGGCATAAACAAGTTAGAAAGTGAGAACATTGAAGCACGAGAGGGAAAAAGAAAGAGAAGGCAGCACGCTACAGTGAGCCCTTGTTAGAGTTGATAAATCAGCTACACTGAGCCAAGTTAACAAGCAGGGGCCCGGTCTACCAGTTCAGTTCCTGCACTAATAATCCACAACTCAACACACAGAGACACACGTTGAACATCCTGTGTGCCCTTCAATTACTCCTATGGAAACTTGAAAATCATCGACTTTTTACAACCTGTTGCATACTCCACTTTTTACTCCTCATCAAAACTGTCAATGTTCATGCTTAAAGTAAAGTGCACTTGCTCACAAACTGTTATTTTTCCAATTGTGGAAGATTTTCGTATCCTTTCCTTGAAAAAATGCAGTAAAACAATGCAGTAAAGCTACTTTTGACTACTTTAAATACTTTTGGGTGGTCTAGTCATGCATCATAGTTGATGATCATACAGTATGTTGTGTTGCAATATCTGTATTCAAAATAATAATTATAGCTGTCAAAAAGGTGTAGTTGAATGGAAAATATTTACCTGTATCCCTTAAGTTAAAGTAAAGAAAGGTAGTAAGTACTGTAGTGTATACGTTCTTTATAATCACATCTATTTACACAATACAGTAAATACAGACTACAGCTGGCTAACCTGTTAGCTGAGCTAAGCTTAGCATAAGGACTGGAAACATGGAAAATAGCAACCACAAATTATTTGAATTTATGCAAAAAACAAAGCAAAAAAACAAGTGAATGTTTAATCGTGTTTGTTTAAACCACGCAAAACCTGAAATGACTAGTTGCAGTTATGTTTGGGATGCTCCCGGCCAAGAAATACTTGTAACAACGTAACAGACACATCTTTCATTTATGGATTAAACAAACGTGATATAACACATGGATAAGTGATGTTTAGAAGTGCTAGAGGGTAGAGCTTGCTAGCTGTTTTGCAAGTTTATTCGTCTCATTTAACTCTTTGCAACTAATTAGCAGTTAGCTTTTTCTTTAATGTTAAACACACTTGCTTAGTTAACACCACTGCTATTTGGCTACTAGATTCAATCACTCTTACCAGGTCAACTTTACCATCTCTCACCTCAACCAAAAAACTGCTCTCAGTGTGTGAAACAGCTCTGCAACAGAGCCAGCATTGTACTACAGGTCTGTGAGCTTTCACCTACTTCTACTTTGGAGGATTTTCTTAAAACAGCCACAATATAGAGATAGAGAAGAAAGCCACACACTCATGCATGCAAAGGTGAGGTTAGCAGTCCCACCTTTTGGTTGAGTCCCCTTTTCCTGATCCTCCTGGCATCACTTCCTGTGGCCAGAGCCAACAGGGACAGCAGGAGCATTACAGAGCCCGGCATGGTCTGTGTCCTGCACCCCAAACTCCTTCTTCCTCCTTAGAGGTATTCCTTCTTCCTCTTCTTATTTCAAAGTGTGTCCTTTACAAGTCTGTGGTGCCTTTCCAGCTGAAGCAATAACCAGAGAATACACAAGCCCTCTCCCCCCAACCGGACCTGCCTTTATATCCGCCTGAGAAAAAGTGCAGGACAGAATGACAGAGTAGAGAGAAGTGAGGGGAAAGTACAAAGGGAATGAATGGAGGCAGTGTAGGGAAGAAATGAAAGAAGGAAAGTTAGGGGAGCAGGGGAAGGGAGAAACAGCAGCTGTCTGTGCATCAGTTGCCGAGAGCTGGAACTGTCTGCTGGCATAGCGTGTGCACATGTCTCTGGTAGAGGAGGGGAGGAGGGTGAGAGGAGGGAGGGGAGAGCATTAGATAGGGTAGTGTGTGAGACCTCCGCCTTGCCCCCTAGTTGCATCTCTGTGCACATCTGGTGAATTTTATGTGAGTTTGAGAGAGTTGTGTCAAAGTGCGGTTGGATCATGTTATATTCTGTGGCTTTGCTTCACATGTTTTACTGGAGTGCGGTGTTGTAGGAGGGAAAATAAATGGATTTGCTAAGTGTCGGCATGAAAATAATTATGGACTACTAGCTTATAGCATGAGTTGTAATCATTTACTGACCATTCGGTGTACATTCTTGGTTTTTCTTAGGGACATAGCGTGTGAGGGTACACTTGAACACACCTGAATCTATTCCTGTGTAATGAATTTGGATATATGATGTGTGATTTTAGTTGTCCATGACAAATTAAAGCATGTGGTGTGTTTCAGGGAAAGGGGCCTCTTTGCCTTCCTTTTTCATAATTTCACCAGTTGTACCCTCTCAAACTAGGACATGTCCCCCAGTCTCACCCCCCACCTTACCCCTAGACCTTTCTCCCCTTTCCCGTCCCCTCCCCTAATTCCATGCTCAGTGTCGTGCACTGAAAGGAAGAAAAGAATGCTAAGCCCGCACAAATCTCAGGCATTATTAGTTTTACAGGAGCAGGGCTCATGTCACAGGGAGGCCCTGGCTTCACTTACACAAAAGACAGAGTAAAGAGTTAGAGGGAGAGAAAAGAGAAGGGGGAGATGAAGAGATAGTGGAAAAGGCCGCATGAATGAGTATGTGAGACACACAGATAAATGAGCCTGTCCATTACAGAAGGTTTGGTAGCATCATTATTATGCGGAATTTAGAGGGGACGTATTTAGCAAATGTTTAGGTTCGTATTTGTATCATGTGTTTCTTCCAGAACATTTCTTTACTCTTTTATGTAAAAAAACAAAAAATAATTATCAGACCGTGTGTCTGACTATACCTGTATTTACTCTGTCTGAAACATTGGGTTATGTATTGTAACCCTTGTCATATTAGCACAGGCGGAGCCCTCTACTGGACTCTATGGGTACTACCTTACCCTGCGAGCATTCTCCCACTGAGACTTCTATAGACGTAGCCGGCCTTGGGCGGGCCTACCTGAATGCGCGCGCATCACACCATATAAAAGGAGGCCTCGCTTCCTGACTATCATCTATATACCTCTCTTCAGTGAGCGGAATAGGACAGACAGTGCCCTGAGTAGAGGGCTCCGCCTGTGCTAATATGACAAGGGTTACAATACGTAACCCAACATTATATCTCTCACAGGCTCCGCCCTCTACTGGACTCTATGGGTACAGTGGGTGGAGCCACGATGTATACGAGCACTGTCGTCCAACAACAACATTCCACCCTACTGCCCCTGACCGGCTTTTATGGTCAGCAGCTGCTGCCCCACATTCTCCTTTAACCCGGGTGTAACCGAGGAGAAATCAGGGCTGTGGCTGACAGAGCACACCCTGCTGCGCTTACCTCGCAGAAAGTGTGCTCAAAAAACAGTGCCGGGGTCCCCCCCCCCGCCCACAGACGGATGGGGAGAGCCCCCTCGGCCCCGAATGGGCTTACTATACGCCTGCCTCCCTGAATCCCTAAGGATAACCGGGAGAGCGCCAGAGCCCATGCCCCACACTCAAACACTGACCCTGTGCAGAGTGTGTGGAGGGCTACCCCCCTCCGGCCTTTCGGCAGGAGGAGAGAAGCCCTCCAGCCCTGTAAGGGCCCAGCGTGCCCCTCGCCCATCCCGGGACCCTCAGAGGGCCCGAGAACAGCGAAGGCGCATTACGTCCGGGGAGGGGGTCAGATGCCAACTGACCCACAACCCCCCCCCCCCTACCAGTCCTGTGTTGCCCCCGCAAGCACAGACGAGGAGAAAGAGCCCGAAATGTCCAAGAGATAAAACCTTATGAAGGGGCCTGGCGTCGACCAAGACGCCGCTGTGCATATATCCTCCACACTCACACCGTTGAATAAGGCTGTCGACGCAGCCACAGCCCGTGTGGAGTGTGCACGAACCCCCATGGGACAGGCTCTCCCTGCCTGTCCGTAGGCATGTGCAATGCACTCCTAGAGCCAGCCTGCCAGGCGTTTCTTGGACAGAGCTTTCCCGATCACCCCGCCCCCGAAGCACACGAACAGCTGTTCGGTGCATCTAAGGGCAGCCGTGTGCTCCACATAACATGCTAGCGCACGCACCGGGCAGAGGAGGTGCAGTTTAGCTTCCCTGGTCCCACCATGGGGGGGAAGACTAAAACCCCCTAACTGAATAGCCCTTGACCTGAACGCACTCCTTAGGCTCTTGGGCACACAGGAGGGGTTCGGTCTGAGTGTAGCGCCGCTCCGGTCACCCAGAATCCGTAAACAGCTCGGGTACGCCGACAGAGCAGTTAACTCGGACACTCTTTTGGCTGACGTTAAGGCAAGTAGCAAAGCTGTTTTCCACGACAATGCTTTCAGAGAGGAGAGCTCCAGAGGCTCAAACGGCCCCGAGGCCAGAGCCTCGAGCACTAGGGGCAGGTCCCACTGTGGGGTGGAGGCGTGCACTACTGGGCGCAGCCTCCTGACCCCCTGTAAAAACCGCGACATCAGTGGTTGACTAAAGGCTGACCTGCCGCCAAATCCCTCATGGCAGGACGAGATGGCTGCTGCATACACCTTCACTGTTGAATGCGCAAGCCCTCTGTCCACCAATAACTGTAAGAAGGATAAAATAGAGCCTAACTCACAAGATAGGGGCTCTATTCTCCGCTCCTCACACCATCGCTGGAATCCTAGCCACTTTGGCCTGTAACAGGCTGTGGTGGATCCAGCTCTAGCTGCCTGGATAGACTGAATAACACTGTCAGACAATCCACCCTGTCTCAGCCTCAGGAGCCAAGCCTGGAGAGGACGGCCGAGAGTGGGTAACGCCCCGATTGCACCTGCCTCTTGAGACATCGCCCCCCAGAACTGGGGAACCGCCCAGGGCTGGCCTACCTTCATCTGTGTCATCTCTGAGTACCACGGCGCCCCAACGCGGTCCGGAGCCACTAGGATGACTGGCAGACGTTCTCGCCTCTCTCTCCTCAGGAGAGGGAGAATGAGACGCAGCGGTGGAAAGGCGTATAGCAGCTTCCTTGGCCATGGCTCGTGTGCAAACGCGTCCACAAGCAAGGGTGGGTCGTCGCTCCGAGCCACGGAGAACCACAGGGCACAGTGGCTGTTTCGCCGGCTGGCGAACAGATCTACTTCCGCTATCCCGAACTGGGCCCAGATCTGCTTCACCACCTTCTGGGGAAGCACCCACTCGCCTGGCAGGGGGCCGCCCCTCGACATGAGGTCGGCCCCTCTGTTCTCCAGTCCCGGGATATGGAGGGCTCTCAGAGATAACACCACCTCTGAAGCCCATAACCACAGTTCCTCCGCTGTGGTCAACAAGGCGGCAGATCGGACTCCGCCCTGCTTGTTGATATAAGCCACTATGGTGCTGTTGTCGCTCCTGACCATTACATGTTTCCCCCGAATTAGGGGCCTGAAATGCCGGAGGACTAATACTACCGCCCGTAGCTCTAGGAGGTTGCTGTGTCGAGACTCTGTTAGAGCCCAGCGCCCACCTATAGCCCTCTTCAGGCAGGTCCCTCTCCATCCTGTTCTGGATGCATCCATGAACACTGTGATGTAGGAGGTCACCCGTCTCAGTGGAGACCCCCTCCAGAGGTGATCCGGGGACCCCCAAAACCGGAGGTTGCCCTCCACTGAGGGGGGGATGGTCACCAGCCGCCGCCTGTGCCTCTTGGGATCCAAGCGCAGGCTGGAGAACCACCTCTGCCAACACACTCTCACTCCCTAAGCGTCCAATAGCGACGTTTGGTCAGTGTCCGTGGCGTCCAATTGTGACGCTCCTAGGCTCCTTCAGCGTCATAAAGGGACGCAAATAGCTTTCAACTGATTGCAATGTATTCCCATCTGCGTCGGGATTTGACGCACATGGATGCACGGCATTCGTTTATGCCGGCTGTGAAGGCACCACCGCCACGCGCATGCGCTGTGCCGGCTGGAGCTGTAGAGGCACCACCGCCACACGCATGCGCAGTGCCGGCTGGAGCCGTAAGCGTGACATCTCAGCTGGCTGAAAGGAGCATACAGCACGAGATACTCACAACATCTGCCTGGGCTTCTCAAAACAGTTACACATTATCTGTTTTCACAAGCCCAGAGAGAGTCAACCCATATTCTGGAGAGAGAGGTTCTCTCTCTCCTAGAAAGAAGGGTTGTATCTATAATGCCCGCCGAGCAGAGTCAGATTACGCAGACAAATGTCCTCGTAAAGCACCCGCTCAACATGGGCCTCATAATAAAACTAGTATTGGTTATTATGTAATGCGTAGTGGCACTACACCTGACTTTTCTAGTACGGGACGCGCCTACGGGTGCTGTCCTTTCACGGAAGGTGGTCACCACGGACGCATGTCAGACAGGCTGAGATAGGGTATTTACGAAGGTCGCCCGGTGAGAGGTATCTAGAGCAGAGACCTCCAGCGGGCGCACGTAAATCACCCGGAGCTTTTAGCGGTGGTTCCCACCCTAACACGCTTCTTGCCTTCTCTCAGAGGACACCATGTCCTCGTGAGGACAGACAACACGATATTGTGTATGAACCGCCAAGGGAGGTTGCGTTGTCTCCAGTCACACACACTGGCACACAAACTGATCCCTTGGAGCGGCAGACGTCTCCTCTCTCTGAGAGCGACACAGGTACCGGGAGTTATGCACCTCGGGACAGAACTACTGTCCAGAGGTGCACCACTCTATGCAGACTGGACTCCTCATCCAAGGATCGTGAGTCCGCTATGGGTGTGTTACGGCGGAGCCGTGTTAAATCCGTTTGCATAAAGAAAAAATGCTCAATGACAGCTGTTCTCTTTAATGCACGATTTAAACGCACTGTTAGGCGGGGACGCACTCCTACACGATTGACCTCCGGGTCCTCTGTACGCGTTCCCACCCCTGGCTCTGATACCCCCAACTCTGGCCAGAGTGAAGGAGCAACGCCACACACTTATCTTGATGGTTCTGCCCTAGCCCGCAACATACGGGCTGGCGGAGATATATCAGCTGTTGTGCGGGCAGCCATGGCAGCCCCCACCACGCAGGGACAGATTGTCTCAGGCGGGGGGGGGCAATCCTTCACCCACGCCCAGAGCGCGGGGCACTATGGGCCTGACCCGTGAGTGGTACAATCTGAATACAGTGGGACTCCCTCAGAAGGTGATAAACACTATTCAGAGTGCGAGAGCTTCCTCCACCAGGTCTCTTTACGACTGTAAGTGGAGGGTGTGAAGAGTGGTGCCTTCAAAAAGGGCACATCTCTTTTCAATGTCCTGTCGGGGTGATTTTATCATTTCTACAGGACTTGATCGATAAACACAGAGCTTTCTCCACGATCAAGGTGTACCTGGCTGCTATTGCTGCATGCCATGTGGGCTTTGAGGGTAAGACGGCTAGCCAACATCCTTTGGTCTGCCGTTTTATGAAGGGAGCTCGCAGGCCCCTGTCTCCAGGTCGCTGGTGCCCTTATGGGACCTGGCAGTGGTTTTAAATGGGCTCTGAATGACCCCATTTGAACCCCTGGAAGGAGCTGACATGAAACATCTGTCACTCAAGACAGTGCTGTTACTGGCCCTGGCATCCGCCAAGCGAGTCAGTGATATTCATGCGCTTTCTGTACATCCTTCATGCACTCAGTTCGCCCCAGGGCAAACGAGAGTGTTGTTGAAGCCCAACCCTGCCTTTACACCAAAGGTGGTTGGTTCGTGTACCCCAATTGACATTGAGGCATTTCCTCCGCCGCTGGTTTCCTCCGGGGAGCAGCAGCGGGATCTATTGTGTCCAGTCCGGGCTTTACACACATATATGGATAGATCAAAGGAGCTTCGTCTTAATGAACAACTCTTCGTGTCCTGGGCTAACCCTCACAAGGGCAAGCCTGTTACTAAGCAACGGCTCTCCCACTGGATTGTGGAGGCAATTGCTTTGGCCTATACGAGTCAGAATTTGCAAGCACCTTCGGGTCTGTGGGCTCACTCTACTCGGGGCCTGGCTACATCCTGGGCTTTGTTCAAGGGTGTTTCCATCCAAGACATCTGTGCAGCGGCGAGCTGGTCCTTGCCGCTCACTTTTGTCCACTTTTACAGGCTAGACGTCTCCCTTCTTAGATAGGGCAGTGAGTCCCAACCACACGTGACGAGACGCCACTGTGGCCAAGGAAATCACCCGCCCTGCTGCAGCGGCCACGCCATGAATCAGATTGTTCATCTGACCTATAGCGCGGTCCGGATAATCGCTATCGTCTTGAGACAGGAGGGCGGGGGCGACTGCCTGGGGGGTGATCAGGGAGACGCCCAACACGCCGAGATTATTTGCTGCAGCCGCCATCTGCGTACCGAGCTTGAACATCTTGTCCAGATATTCTAGTGTGTCTCGGTCCCGGGGCAGCGGGGGCAGGGGTCGCTTACCCTCCGCCCAACCAGCCGCCCGCGGAAGCAGATGGGCCGCCAGGCTCTCATCAAGGGGGGGCACACCCGAACACGCTGTGTCCGAGCGGCCCTCCACCTTGATGATACCTGCCATAGCGGCTACAGGGGCCGTTTTAAATGGCTGCTGCCATGTCGCCTCCACACACCGCCATATATCAGGCAGCTGGGGCGAAACGAAGGTCGGCTGCGCTGGATGCACCAGGCCGTAAAACCCCTGTCTCAGGCGGCTTACAGGCCTCGGTGGCAGCGGTGGTGGGAGCGGTAGGCCTACACGCTCCTCCGCCAGGGTCATCACCGCTGGGAAATCCATCCGCGCAGACCTGAGAGTCGGACCTCCAGACACCGAGGCGTCCTCGTCCTCCTCCTCCGGAATCGGGGTTGACTGGCCCCACGGAAGGGAGAACCGGAACGGCACTTCCTCCTCTCCTGAATCGCCCATCTCGACGACGTCGAGCTCCGAATCCTCCACTTCCTCCTGCGGGGGCCTCCGCCGACAGGAAAATGCTGCCCATGATGCTGGGCTGAGCATGCCGGCGCCGGGCCCATACCGCTCACGGCGTGGTCAGGCCCCATACACAAAAAGCAAAAGGGGTGTGGATCCGCCTCCGCGATCAGGTTTGGACATTTCGGGCAGGTCCTGTGGTCAAGAACTGACTCCATTACTCTCTATTTTTCGTCTTTTTTAAGCTCCGTGAAAACACTTCCGCTGCTGAAGAGAAAAGGATGATAGTCAGGAGGCGAGGCCTCCTTTTATACGGTGTGATGCGCGCGCATTCAGGTAGGCCCGCCCAAGGCCGGTTACGTCTATAGAAGTCTCAGTGGGAGAATGCTCGCAGGGTAAGGTAGTACCCATAGAGTCCAGTAGAGGGCGGAGCCTGTGAGAGATATAACATTCTGTTTTAATGTCTGTTCCCTCCCAAAAACTCAAAGTCTGTTCTAATTGGCTTGCATGAAAAAGATGGTGCACTTTTGCAAAGCAAATGTTAAGGTTTAGGGGAGACACACAGATGGCAGGCGGTACATTCTAATGAGCATGCATTGGATATAGGAAGAGAAGCCCAATCTGAATGTTTTATGGTAGCCCACAAAAAACTAAAGGGATTGTGCTGTTCTAAAGTCAATGTGTTAGGAGGCACTTCAGATACTCAAATATATGTGCACTATGAAAGTCAGTTTTCAGGATATGTCGCTCAGCTTTGTCTGCAAGCTACTGTTTTTGCATGTGCAAAAATGCACTTTGTTATAGAAATGTAAAACTCTCAGGTGTAGACAAGCAGGCTACTAGTTTACACTGTAGCTGCAGATAACAGTATCTAAAACTGTATAGTGGAATGAAATCAACTACATTATTAACTCCAAAACTATAATCAGCTCTGTTTTTGTATTAACTTGCCATGTTTTTTTTAAACTGTACCGCACCCAGAGTAACTGAAGTCTTTATTGGGAAGAAAACTGCAGCTGCAAAGCATCCAGTAATACACAGCATGCTAATATTGCCAGACATCTTCTCACATCATCCATATCCTGCCTCCTTCCAAAATCTGGAATGTATACATGAATATTAAGTTTAAAACTAAACAATTGCATTCATGGGCAGAAGGGGTGACACATTCACACATTCCAGCCTACAGATGCAACATCTTTAAGTAAATGCACTTACACATACTGTACAGTACTGTAACTCTATATACATAGAAGGACACACATAACTCCTCATAGGAACACCTCTGAGATAAAGTTTTCCAACGATCAGTGTGTTCAGAGACAGACGCTTCACTCAAAAGACAGAAATTCCTTTCATCTGAGAGGCCTTCTCTGGAGGCAAAGCTGCATTGTAGCTGTGTCTGCAGGGTGGAGTGTGCGAGAGTCTCAGGGGGCTTCATATCACATGCTCCTATTCTATGGCCAAGATTAATTCCAGTCTGATTCAATCATGGTGTAACACTTGGTAGCTTTCCTGAGAAGGATCTGGCTCAGTGGTCAGCGCAGCTCTGACCTCAGCCACATGACACAGTTAGTACACCAAATGGGAATATGTGTGGCATATGTTTCATAATGAAATTCAGCCTGTGCATCTGGATGGAATATGTGCAGTTTTTGGCCTAACAGAGGTTTTTGCAAATGTGTTGATACTGTGTGGTTGCATATTTCTGTGTACTCAATGCATTAACAAGGTGTACTATGTATAAAATATATATATATATATACACTTGATAATGAATACTTCTGTAACATAGCATATTTCTGGCTGAAACAAATGGGAGTTTTGTGTCACATCAACTAACTATTACCAATGTCAGGTGACATTACTTTACTGTACTGTAGGTTAGCCAAATGCTAACATCAGCATGCTCCCAGTGACAATGCTAAGGTGCTGATGTTTGTCGCATAATGTTAACCACGTTAGAATGAGAAATGCTTTCTGGTTTGGCTATTCATGGAAAAAAGGTTGCTACCTCAGCAGTCTGTGTTTTTTTCTCAAGTCTAATTGTACAATTTTGGGTGCATTCACACCTAATAGTCCGTTTTCTGGTGCGCACCAGACGAAAGTTTGTTTCATTGTTTCATTTTTCAGAAGGTTCGGTTTGCGTTCACACGGGCAAAACTGAAACGGACTATAAACTTTAAACACAAGTCATGTGCACGGAAATGCTGTTCAACCATTGGTCAGACATTAAGGGGGTAAAAACGCAAATCCGGCAATTTCTACTGGAGCCTCCGCCATGGAGCATCGGCACTTTCGGCAGGTTATTCTCATGCTGCTGTTAATCTGGAGATCAACAGACACAAGCAGCCCGCGCATATGATTATATAATCAGACAATGTCCGTTAAAAAACATTATAACAATGAGAGACATTCTGCAGTAAGGAGGGGCGTTTCACCGACGACAGGCGTTCTTACTTGTATGTAGCTGACGGAGAATTTGTACTTTACACGACACTGTTCAACACTTCATTCTGCTTCACTCTTTAACTAAACAACCGCGGATGTGTTGAAAGACTCTTTCGCTAAAGATTTGGAAGATATCCGCGTTCTTGTGACACGTAAATACTACGCTTCCTATGTTTTGGTGCAGACTGCGTTCCCACCAACAATGAACCGCTCCAGAGTTCGCAAGCAAGCGTTCCGAGAACACCTATTTTAGCGACCAGAGTCCGGTTGTTTAGTCACTTCAGAGGTCTTGGACTGCGTTCACACCGACCCAAATGAGCCGCACCAAGCGGCTAAACTCATCATGGGTTCAATTCAACCGGACTATACAAGGCAGGTGTGAACGCACCACCTAAAGTTGTCTTGTTCAGCATTCAGTTGTACTTTACATGACCCCTTTTGTGTCACTTCTGGTTCCAAAAACTAAATACACACACAAACAAAATTGGTGACGTCACTGTGACCACGTCAACTTTTCCTTTGCAGTTTATGATTCATCCTCCTGGGACCATGAAATCTTATAGGCCAATACAAAACAAACTATACAATTGCATGAAAATATTATAGTTGTTGAAACATTCAATTGAAAAACTAAAATGTTTATTTTAAGCTCCTCATGCAGTGGTTGGTAACATTTTTGAGAAAAGGCAAGGGATTCAATTTAACAGAATCCATCATCTCGAGAGAATGTATATCTGTAAAGTCATGGTTTAATGATGAATAGTTAAGACACATTTCAGTTAGGACTAAAGAGGTTCGACTGACCAACAGATTACCGTTGCCATCCAGCGAAACACAGAGAAAAATCTTTAAGAATAATGCTGCGTTCACACCGGACGCGATGCGATGTTTGCGATTACATGTAAAGTCAATGCAGAGACGCGGACAGACGCAAATTCACTCCGACGGCGAGCATGAAGTGGTGGACACGGCGGGAATCACGCGATTGAGGCGATTGAAGGGGGCCGCGTCAAACTCGAGAGTTCAATTTTTTCAACTCGAGCGTCAAATTCACGTGACGCGTTCTCGCGAAAGCCATTCAGCGTTGGGATTCCCTCTGACGTCCCTCTGACGTCCTGCTGTTGATCAGTTGTAAAGATGGAAGAGATGATCGTTGTGGCTATGAGTGGGTTCCTGGAGATATACGATACAGAGGGTACAAAGCAGCAATAGTTGTTCCTCCATAGTCAAGGACAGAAATAACCAAAATGATCTTGCATGGAAGTGTAAACAACCTCAACTGTCCGTCAACGGTGCGTCAATGGTATGTCTGTTTTGAATGACGCGATATAACAAACTGCAAGCCGCGGTGAAACTCGAACGGCTGCCAGCTGTGTTTACTCGCATCTTTCAAACAAGACAAGCTGGCTCGGGAGCTACAACTACTACAACAAAATGAACATATTTTACCGTGATTAAATTGTAATACACGTTTCTAAATGATACCGAAGTAACAACATACTGATACCAGTTAGTACAAACCATGAATTAATGCTTGACAAGTGTGCAGACAAGACGGCAGGAGAAAAACCTTTAAAAATGCTTGTTTTATGAATGAAGATCGGGACGACCAGGCTAAGCTAACGTTGTATATGCTCATTCCACACTCATAACAACGGCCTACAGACATAAATAAACCAGCGATTGTATTCACCATGACACAGCCAATCTGTGGTTTGTACTTGTTTAACTTTTGTCCAGTTTCTGAACAGATATGAGGAGCTGTGATCTCTGTGTGCTAACCACTAACAGCTAACGGCTGATGTTTTCTGGTTAAACGTCAGTGACGGCAGGCTGAGATCCTCACCGCTGATTGGCTTCCGTGAGAACTCGTCACGTGAATTTGACGCTCGAGTTGAAAAAAGTGAACTCTCGCCTTTGACACGGCACCGTTCAATCGCCTCAATCGTGCCGCGGAATTCACGTCCACCGCTTCATGCTCGCCGTCTGAGCGAATTCGCGTCTGTCCGCGTCTCTGCATTGACTTTACATGTAATCGCGCCGCCCCCAAACATCGCATCGCGTCCGGTGTGAATGCAGCATATTAGATATTATTGTTTTTCAATGAAGAATCTAGCTAACAAACTTGAATGATAATTAGCTCACTCCTCTGGTGGGCTGCTCTTGTGTCAGTGTGCGGCAGCTTGAAGCAGAAGTCTGTCAAAGCCATTCGTTCCAAATCAGGGACGTCAGTCGGGGTCAGAGTTCAGCCTGAAGGGTCAGGGGTCAGCTGTGATTGGTTGGTTTGAAATAGGCTTCTAGATTTGGAGTGGGGTGAAAGTTACACTTACAGGCAATTACAATTTTTTTTTACGGATAAAAATGATACATTTGAAATACTTATCAAGACAAGTCTAATCCTAAATTAAGCCTGGAGAATAAAACCACGTTTTTTTTTTATTCTCATTTTACAAGTCTTTAGAGCACTTTGCTCAAATGTTCTCCCTATGCTGTATATCAACACCATTACAAATCTACTTTACTCTTTTTTACTGTCCGGCATTTACAAAGTTCAGAAAGCATTTGGTTTTAATGTGTGTCTGTTGGAATATAAACCTTGGGAGACTGAAGAGAGCAGATAAATATCTGACTTGATGACTGTTTTATTTCACTAATGGGATGAGTGTTTGTATTATTTGCACAGTTTGAGTGTGAGTGATGTGATAAAACAGGAAACACACACTCATATGGATAACAAGACTGTGTAGTGGATTTAATTGACTATAAAGGGACGAAGAGAGTATTACTGGCGACAACCCCTCTGCTTTAACAGACATCAACAAAGAAAAGTTGCTACAAGGATAATGGAATCAGATTATTTTACCATTGCAACTCTGCTTTTAAAACACATATTTGTGATGTCTGAAAGCTGATATATTGATGCTTTTCATGCTTTTGTATGATGCCATCTTGCAACACAATGAACTTGATGAGGTTAAGTGAGACAGCTGTTTAAAGGTGCAGCCTAGCACTGGCTAATGGAAAAAAAAACAAGAGGATGATCAAGAGGGAAAAGGAAGAAACCAGGAAAAGAGGGCAGAAGGGATACAGATGTGTCAATAAAGAGAAAGAAAGAGGGGTGCGAGGAATAATTGACAGCAGACAAAGATATGTTCACGTAGACCAAACATCTGCCTCTGAAGTCTTCTTTAGCTTGTGTCGTAAAAATGGATGTGTTTTTATGAATAACTGCTGCTTAAATTGCCAAAGTCTTGCAGAATAAAAACAGTTGAAGAACTTGGATGAGGGGCCAATGATTCATCTCAGCACATTATTTATTGGCATTGGACTATTTCAGCCTTTTCTATACAAATGAAGCTTAAAGGTGGGGTATGTAATTCTAGCGCACTCGAGCTGGTTTCTCCAAAATTACCTACCCCACCTTTAAAGAGGACATATTATGCTCATTTTCATGTTTATATGTTTATATACTGCCTGTGCTGCAGCACTTCCTTTCACCCTCTGTCTTAAATCAGAGCCTCGTCTGCTCTGATTGGTTAGCTGGCCGGCTCTGTTGTGATAGGTCAACCGCTTAGAGATGTCCCGCCTCTTAGCCTTCGACGTACAATGTGTTGGAGCGCTATCCGATAGAAGCGCGAGTGATACATGGTGATGTCACTATGTCGCCAAAGTAGACAAAAGAGTCCAATCGAAGCATTTCAGGCAGGGAGGGAACTCCCACTGGAGGGAGCACAGGTATTTTGCCTTTGGAGACCATTTACATAATCCTATACTGTATAACACACAGCAGGAAAGGGAAACCCCCAAAAAGCATAATCGGGTCCCTTTAATATGAATTGCAATGAATGAATAAGTGAATTAATTTCTTTCATAATGAAAACAGGGTTATAATAGTAAACTAATACTGAAACCAAAACGCAAATAGGCAATGGAAATATTGCCATAAACCGAAGTTGACTAAAAAGGATACGATTAAAAGCTTAGTCTTACGGTACGTCCACACAGCAGCTTTTCAAAAATCCTGAAAATCTTGGAGCTGGGCATGTCTGACAGCTTGGGGATTTTTTGCGAGCAATGCGACCAACAACCAATCACATGAATCTCCCGCCCCCGACATACAAAGCAAAAAACCCCGGGGATTTTATGCGAGCAATATATATATATATAAACTCCCCAAACAGGCAAAAACCTACCAGTTTCACCCACTGTCTCTGCCACCTCCCTCCATGCTTGGTTCCTCCGGTTTGTATCCCGTTAATAGTTCTGGTCGTAAAGAACCGGGTGATTTGCTACCGTAATTTCTCGTTTGGAATATGAGGAAATGAACTGCGGTCTGGTTCTCCCTGCTTACACACTGTTTGATTGGCTAGCGCTTCTACTGTCAGATTTGCATAAACGTGTTTGATTGGCTGACGCTTCCAGCTCAGCTTCAAAAGTTGAACATTGCTCAACTTTGGAATCCTGGAAATCCTGGAAATCTTCGCTTCGCTCCCCCACAATGCAGTTCGGCGAAAAGCGAGGCAAAGTGACGTCATCCCCATTCAAAGTCAATGGGCAGAGAAGCGTTGGAAGCAGTGGAAGATTCTTCTAAAGCTGCTGTGTGGACGTACAGTAAAAGCTTCACTGAAATTACAGTGTCTGGTTAAAAGACTGTTATAAATCAAATGATTCCAAAAGAAGATGATGAAAACATAAAAAAATAAAATTAGGATTAGCAACAGGCCCACATACATGAGACTGTTCATGTGTGCAGTAGCTGATTGTGCTAAATTATATTTGTATTAGGCCATTGTATACACTAATCATTTCTCATTAATGCAAAGTCTGCCTCTGTTATTCTATTCAGTGAGGAGGTTAGAGCCATGCACAATGTCAACTGCTTCCCCTTCATGACTATTTCATCCCTGTATCATCATCCGTTATCCTCTAATGGCCCTGGCCAGCACACAGTCGGACTGTACAGTACTCAGCTAGCTCTGTGGGTTTCCCAGCACTCACTAATTGCTTCTTATCTGTCATCTCCTTCTCTTTCTTCACATTCAGCTCTTTTTCATAGCTTGCCTACTGTTTCTGTCCCCTCTTGGGCTCCTCTTTCAGCAAAAATGTTCCCTCTTCCTGTGTTCCTCTCCCAACTTTCTACCAGCTGGTTTCTCCTCATCCATATGCACTTATCCTCTCTTCTCCCCTGTCTTGTCCCCAGGGGTGGACTGGGACAAAAATGCGGCCCTGGCATTTTCTGTCCAGACCAGCCCACTACATTATCAGCGGACACTACATAGAAGTCCACTAATCTCGCGGCATCTTCTCTCATGCATACTACAAAGGAGTCATATTCCTTGATAGCAGTTAACAAATAAAGCACTTAACTATGAACTCAAGGACTACAATTGACAGCTATAGCAATCAATCAATCAATCTTTATTCATTATAGTGTGAAATCACAACAGAAGTTATGTCATGACTAGGGGTGGGACAAGACTAACGGGAAGAACCCTTATGCTACCCTTTCAGTTTTTAGTCTGTGAAAATCTTTTGGTGTAAGCCCAGTATTAGTTAAAACCAGACTCAGATAATAATAACAAAAAAATATCCTGACAAATAATCTAAATAGAAACATATTACAGACAGTAGCAGCATTAGAGCTGAAACTCACTCACTCACTCAACGGTGACTCAGTCATTATGAAATCATAAATAGAGAATTGAAGAAAAAAAAAAATATATATATATATATATATATATAGCTGTGTGAAAAGTCTAAGACATGGGTTACAGGTCTGAATAGATATGCATTCTCATATATGTGTATGTGCACAAGTATGTATTGCTCTACTTCCTCGTCCGCAGCCAGCCAGCTCCACTCCTCACCAAATTCGTGACCTGCAAGAAACAGCAAACATAACTTGTACTCAGTATCTGTGTATTGACAAGTATAAGTAGCCATGTAGCCTTTTTGTGATGTAGTGACACTTAGTGAACAAATGTATCTGTCATGAAGGATGACTTAAGTCTCAAAAGAGCCCTAAGACCTACCTGCATAACTGTTAATTGAACTTAAAAGATATGCAGATGTTTGAAATTAAAACCATCAATATGAAAATCTTCAGTCAGGAAATAATCATAATCAAACCTTTTGTTTCAATCTGAGACAAAACAAGTTGCATAATAAACTCACAAAGTCAAGACAAAGCTCTCAGATATGATGGATGACTCAAGCATCATCGAAGAACTTCTAGCAGGCCAGGAAAACCTGTTTGACAGGAGATAATGGTAGCAGAGAATATAAAGAGACATTTATGAATTACCAATTCAAAAAATCAGTTATTTGACTGGCACACTCATAGCTCTCAACAGCCTTTTCCCTCTCAGGTGATTCTGTCTTTGGGCTGACATACTCTTCACTCTCTACAGCCTTTTCCCTCTCAGGTGATTCTGTCTTTGGGTTGACACACTCCTCACTCTGTACAGCCTTTTCCCTCTCAGGTGATTCTGTCTTTGGGCTGACATACTCTTCACTCTCAACAGCCTTTTCCCTCTCAGGTGATTCTGTCTTTGGGCTGACATACTCTTCACTCTCTACAGCCTTTTCCCTCTCAGGTGATCCTGTCTTTGGGCTGACATACTCTTCACTCTCTACAGCCTTTTCCCTCTCAGGTGATTCTGTCTTTGGGTTGACACACTCCTCACTCTGTACAGCCTTTTCCCTCTCAGGTGATTCTGTCTTTGGGTTGACACACTCCTCACTCTGTACAGCCTTTTCCCTCTCAGGTGATTCTGTCTTTGGGTTGACACACTCCTCACTCTGTACAGCCTTTTCCCTCTCAGGTGATCCTGTCTTTGGGCTGACATACTCTTCACTCTCTACAGCCTTTTCCCTCTCAGGTGGTGCAGTCTTTGGGCTGCCTGAATTGGTCTGGCTCTCTCCCTGAACTGACCAGCTGGACTTGCCCTGAACCTGTCTGGGCTGGATATAGGGAAAGCATTTATCATTGGATGGGGAAATAACTCAAAACCACAGAATAATGTACAAGATAAAAGATTAGTTCATATTGAATGAAATGTTCGCGAGCGTAACAACACTAGTGGCTTTGCCATGTTTTCATTATGACACATACTAGTGTTTTCCAATGAAAAAAGTCAGATCTTTGTGACAATACCTGAAAATGCTCAAGACAGCACTCTACACAGCCATTTGAAAACTACAGTAAAAGTAACACATTTACACAGAAATTAAAGTTACACACAAATTATGAAATAGTTATCACCTCAGTAAACAATAAATGAATTGAAAGATTACAATAAATTCAATGGCAAATATTGAAAATTAAACTAATTATTTCCTATATGTTTACTTGTATTTTGTGATAAAATTCAAAGTATCTCATCTGTATTTACAATACAGCTTGATTCTGCATCTCTACTTACAGCTCGTTGGTCCATGTGAAAGTTTAATGTTGCTATGGCAACAAGAGACCTCTGACGTCAGCAGCTCTTAGCTAGCCTAGCTAAATCATCTGAACAATAATAACCCATAATATCACAATTCAGCATATTTAAACAAAATCAACCACAACTACCAACATTCACAGCCCTTCAACTCTGGGCTAATATGTTGTCACTAGTAGGACTATGCAGTTAATTAGGTCACATCACATTTTTTGGACATGTCTCAAAAATGTAGCCTAGCCAGCCCCTGGCTAACGTTACTTACCATGTATGCCTCCACTCGCTCGTCTCCTGGCGCAGCAGCACCTGCTGGGGTGGTGACCCCGGCACCAAATAGGTCCGTCAATTTAGAATATTTAGCAGCCTCCACCTCCAGAGACTTCAGATTTTTAAGTCGCAGTTTTTCAGCGCCACCCGGGCGTTATCCATTTTCAGCTCAGCAGCAGCCCGTCCCGCGACTCCCGCCCATGCTGCCATGAGGTCCCGCCCCACCCTGGTTTGTGTTGTGATTGACAGCGCTGTCAGGGCTCACTGAGCCTGTCAGCCCATGATTGATTGACAATGACAAACAATAGACCAATAATATGTGTCGATGCAGGCAACACACTGCTAGCCCTCTGTAGCCAATTGGTCGGCCCAATTGGAGGGAATTTAGAGAAAAAAAAGAAAAGAAAAAAAACAGACATGACCGGCCCACATTGGGTCAACGGCCCACCGGGACGATGCCCGGTATGCCAGATGACCAGTCCACCCCTGCTTGTCCCCCATTTCAGTTTCTCCCTCTTTCTCTCCCTCCTCCTTACGTTCTCACCTACCCTCTTTCTCGTCCTACCGCTACAGAGCACTTTGAACTCAGGAAGCTGTGAAGCATTCCTCAACATGACCCCCGGGAGCAAGGTCAGCTAAAAAGTAAAAAAAAAGAAAAGAAAAAGTATTTCAGCTGTTTTTATAGCAACCCCGAGCCCAGGGGTTCCTCTGTGTGTTGAAATGGACCGGTAGGAGCTTCAATCCTAGCTTTAAATTGTAAATGTTTGTAAAGTATTTCAGGTATGTTTAAGAAACTAAAATGTTACTAAAAATACTTTTCCTGAAACCCGTGAACACAGGCAGTATTGTTGTATTTAGAGTTTCAAAATATCAAAAGGTGTTGCTGTAAAATATTTGCTTAATGCAATGATATCATAGAGAATGGTTAACTTTATTTAATCAGGTAATTTGCCATCAAACTCTTTGGCTGTATGAAAAGTGATGCCAACCAAAGTCTTATCCAAAAAGCATGGTAAACAATACTTGTTTCAAGAAGACAATGCTGCAGACCCCCATTCCCAGCATAAATCACACTAAATACACAACATTTATTCACAATCATTCCTGATTCTATTTAATATTTCCAAGTCTAAACCTATATCCAATTGCTCTGCTGTACACAGAAAGTTCATTTTATTCGGAATTTGAACTCTAAGCTGTCTATAGCGCATACATCGTTTTTTTTTATAATATTAGGTTAAACAGTAACACTGCACCACATGTAGTTCAGACACACTGTTCCAGTTCAGAAACCAGGTGGAGAACGCCAGATGGAGGAGAAGGAATCTGTGGAGTTGGAACAGTGATGTTTATAAAGTACACACCTGGAATAGCTTTACATCAAGTATCCAGTAATAGCTCTCACAGACATGCTATTCATGTAAAAGAGAGAAGCTACACATTGACACACACACGCACCACAACACTGACATGGTCCCACTACTTGTTAGATGTGTATCGCTCATGGGTGCTACTTATCCATTATACCTCTCGGTATAAAAACAAATATCATAGTTATTGTTACACTTTTATGAAGACAATAGAGATTTTAAAGAATGGTCAAATTCAAATCAACAGTGCACAATATGTCCTGATGTTTAGCCCCTCGTGAAGGTCAAGCTCCTAAAATGCTGAATCCTACATTTACCATGATTCAAATAAATTGCATCTTTCAAAAGATTCACCCTGCCTCATATATGGTGATTCCTATCTCTGCACATTGCAGGAATAACATTTTTAAGTTTCAAACCAAGGCCAGATTTCTTCTGATGACACAAAAATGACACCATCAGGGTTACGTTTTTATTTACTTTGCAAGTTCCCTCCAGAGCTCAAGAAGACATTTTATAGCTGTTGAATTTGGCTGACTAGAACTCCTTGTGAAGAGTAAACAGAACTTCATGTACTAAATCACTTAAGTTTACTCAAGCTTAAGTTTACTTTACACATACTGCAAGGTCAGGAAGGAAGATTCATCGTGTAAGAGTGGTCAATATTTAACTCCAAACTGCCTGTTTTGTGTTTTGCTCAGTCCGATGCGGTATTTTATTCCTTAATTATGCTAAACAGAGAGAATGTAAACAGGTTTTTTTGCAATTTGAAGATCATACTTCCTTATGCCTCAAGTAACTGTATATTTTAGGTTACATGTAATTGGAAATCTTGAACATTTTGAACCAGCAGTCTTTATTTCCCTGATGATAAGTGGCTTCTACTCTCTTGGCAATCAGACTTTGCATAAAGTGTGTGTGTAAGTATGTGTTTGTCTTAGTATTTGAGTGTGTGTTTGGTTTTCATAGAGTTCCCATGAAACATGGATTATGTATTTTTTCCTATCTGGAAGATCAAAGGTTTGAGGTATTTTATGACCAGCTCTCTTGATGTGGGATTTTTTCTTTTTCTTTTTCTGCAGTCTCTTTCCTCTGGTGTGTGTATCTGTGTGTGTATGTGTGTGTAGTATGTGTGTCTGTTCGCGGAGGGGGGGATTTCAGTGTGGGCCACTGTTTGTAAACCTTGGTTTACAGTTTGTTTGCAGGTTTATGCAGAATGACATGTTTATTTATACTTGTTATATGTGCATTACACCAGGACAAATATGTTTATCTGGTGCTTCTTGTTGGTTCGGGTAATACAAGCTTATTATCTTGATGCTTGCACATACCAAACATTCAGGGAGGAAAATTAAAAATAAGCTTTTCGGTTTCAGGCTGCATTGGTGTGGAACTTGGGAAGAAATGTACTGAACCATGAAGAACTTTTTATGTTGTTTAAGCAGTGCAATTTAATACCTTTGATTGTTTTTAAGATTTGCTTTTAAGTTAATGGGAGTAGGCTTCATATGTATTACTTGACATAACACTACATTCAGTTGGCGCACTGAACCAAAAACCGATCCAATTTACTGTAATTTAGCTTTTTGATTCACATCTGTTAATTTCCGAATCCTCCCTGTGTAAAAATATGAAGATATATATCTTCAGCTCTGCTGTTGAGAATTCTGCAAATGTAATGGCAGAAGCTTTTCACAGGAGGGAGCTAAAGTCCCATTTTCACTCTGTAACACAACAGTCATTCATACATGAAACTACTGCATGAAAGGAAACACACATTACATAACAAAGAGTGACCTTAAGGCAGTATATGTAAAACATGTGCTTTTGCTTTTTGTATACACTTCTGATTTAAAAGAGTAATCAAGATTAATCCATCTTATTTTTCACATTCCTCACAAACCACGTCTGCAGTTTTTTGTATATTATTATGATTTACTGAATGTGGGAAAGCAATAGGGTTCAATATGAAGACTTTAGGGACTGTTAAAAAATGAATTGTGTAGGGTAAATGGTTAAACCTTTTATCACTTTTAAAAAGCAAGACCCTTCCACACATTACTACAATGTTTTCCTTTGCTTAGGATGAAACTTAAAAACCCTTCCATTAAAATCTTGATAAATACAAAAATAAGCATCAATCCCTAAAAGAGGAAAAGCAAAACTAATTTAAGATTACCCTGACTTAAACATTGAATATTTTTATAAAACATTAATTCTTCACATTGTGTGCAGCCAATACACACTATAAAAGTGAAATGAGAAATTGTCATCTTTTGATGACGTATGCATAACATATTGCATAAGTGCAACCAACCTTTGACTCAAACAGGTGCAACTGCTACAGCGCCAGTATGTTCTTTTTTTAAATAAAGATAGCTTTTAATTTTTTTGGTTGCAGTTTGTCATAAAAGTGTTTTCTAATCGCCCCTGCACTGAACACTTAAAATACAATAACAAAAGTTGTGCCTTCTCTGAGCCCCCTCTAATAATTTGTGTACACTCCCTTAAGGTCTGTAAAAACACTGGAGCCTCTGTCTGCGTTTGTTAATTACGATCTCTTATCAAACTTACCCCTATCAGCAACACAAACAGGTTTTTCTTTCATTCATGTTATGTCCAGTTCTATGGCTTGAGTTTTGACACTTTGTCCAAACTTGTCCATATGCATATCGTGCTTCTCGGTTGGTCGACCTCTGACCCCTGCGGTTCATCTGATGGAGGATGCAGGAACAGAGCAGAGACGATGAAGGCCACTCCGTCCCGACATGAGGAAAGCCGTTCAGTAGTCACTCGACTTGTCTATGAAGAATCCTAAAGGAAAAAAGTGTGTGTGAGTGATTTGACACATCCAGATTTATCAATCATAACATTTTAGTCTAGTATTAACATGAATTCCCCTACTAAAAGCATATAATATAATCACAGCATATATTGTCACACACATGCATTCACACATGTATTGTTAAGTTTGCTTTTACTTTCAACAAGTGGAGAATAAATCCTTTAACATCTTATATTATTTTTTGGAACATTAAAATATTTAACAGTAATTCGTGATGGTATGGTGCATCTTCTCATCCCTTTTAATTGATGTTGTAATTTTTCAAAAAGACGGAAAGCTAATATTCAAATGGAATTGTAGACAACCAGTTTGGAATAAACTACTTGGTTTTCAAGGCACAGTACTACAAATGACATGGTTTGAAATATGTCCACTGTGAACCTATGCACAAATAGTTTTGAATGAGGCAAAAGACTGAGGCAAAGATAAGGCAGGGAGCCTTGCACAAAGATTCATTTTATCCTAAGGCAGTGGTGCTAGTGCCTTCATCCCGTGATGGAAACACAATTAGAACGCTTTGATGAATCCTCAACATCAACTCTCCGGTCTTCAAAGTGCTCAAAGTACAGAACGGTACAGCAAATAAGTATGAAACTGTCTCTGTGTCAGGGGGACCATGTAAGTTATAAATAGAACACTACAACCTCTTTAATGAGCTTTTGCTTCAGTTTTAGCCTTTAGCGTGACCTTACATTTAACAATCACAGTAGTGGTGTTGCTTAAATCCAAATTGGAACGGTGAAGGAATTTGTTCAGAAGTTGTGGGGTTATTAAAAGGACAATTGGGAGTGTAGCACAGAGCATAGAAATAAGAGGAATTTATTGTGCTTTCTAGCATATTTCTTACGAAGAAAGACATAGTAAAACTAATAATATATACCGGGCAAATGAGGAAGATCAAGTTTTATACCTACTTTAGCAAAATAATGGCAGTCGTTTATCATAAATGACTTTGATGTTGCCTAACTTACAACCTTCTTAACAATCCATAAATACCATCAAATGAATCCGGACTACAACAATGTGACTGTGGGTGTTTCTCAATCGCGAGTACTCTTGCTTGATAGCACAAGTCTTCCGAGCGTCTTGCTTCAGAAGCGAGGCAAGAATACTTCCTGGCATTCGGAAAACAAAGAGTGGAACAGGCGAGCAAGTGTGCAGGTGTGCGTCATATGAGAGGCCCCGCCTTACATTTTCCACCACAGATTTGGGGAAATTGGTCCGTGCGCAAAGCATTGTGGGGATTTTAAGACCGCGGAGTCTACACATGTGCAGCCTCGAAATATCTCCAAACGAAGTACGCCGGGCTCGGTAGATTTCCAAGTATGCTGGACATTGGAACAAAAGTTGCCACTTTTGGATCAACCTGACCCTGGTAGCGGTCCGCCTAATCGTCAGTTTGCCCCCGACTCAGTCCGTTCTCAGGTTCTGCAGTGGGTCCACAGCTCCCGTTTTTCTAATCACCCAGGTGCCAACCGCACACTCTCCCTTCTTCTGAGACATTTTTGGTGGCCAACTATGGACACGGACACTAAGGAGTACGTTTCAGCCTGTACTACATGTGCTAGGAGCAAGGCCTCTCATCAAAGACCTGCAGGATTGCTTCAGCCCCTTCCTATCCCTAGTCGTCCTTGGTCGCACATAGCTCTGGACTTTGTCACTGGCCTACCTCCCTCGTAGTTGTAGACCGTTTTTCAAAGTGTGCCCATTTTGTTGCTCTGCCAAAGCTCCCCTCAGCCCTGGAGACCTCCCAGCTTCTCACCCTGCATATTTTCCGCCTGCATGGTATCCCGGCAGACATCGTCTCCGACCGTGGTCCTCAATTCACCTCCCAGGTCTGGAAGACGTTTTGTCATTCTCTCGGTACATCTGTCAGTCTGACGTCAGGTTACCATCCCCAGTCAAACGGCCAAACTGAAAGGGAAAATCAGGATTTGGAATCTGCTCTCCGTTGCGTTGCCAACTGCAATCAGTCTACCTGGAGTTCTCATCTACCCTGGATTGAGTATTCCCACAATGCTCTAACATCATCTGCTACTGGGGTCTCTCCATTCAAAGCCTCGTTAGGGTACCAGCCACCCCTGTTTCCCGAAGAGGAGAATGAGTTGTCTGTTCCATCCGTCCAAAGACACATTCTTCGTTGCCGTAAGGTTTGGAGGGATACTCGCTCTGCCCTTCTTCTGACTTCCTCCAGAAATCAGAGATCAGCTAACCGCCACAGACATGTCGCTCCACCTTATGCCCCTGGACAGTAGGTTTGGTTGTCTTCTAAGGAGGTTCCCCTCCTTACGGAGTCGAAGAAGTTGTCCCCTCGGTTCATTGGTCCCTTTCCCATTGAACGCATCATCAACCCCTCTGCTGTCCGCCTGAGGCTCCCCAGAACCATGAAAATTCATCCAACCTTTCATGTTTCCCAAATCAAGCCAGTCCACACCAGTGACCTGTGCCCAGTCCGGCCATTCCCCCTCCTCCCCCCCGAGTCATCGATGATCATCCTGCCTACACTGTGCGTCGGCTGATGGATGTCAGGCGTCGGGGCAGGGGCTTCCAGTACCTGGTTGATTGGGAGGGTTACAACTTGGAGGAACGTTGCTGGGTGCCTTGGTCACGCATCATGGACCCTGTCATGGTGAGGGAGTTCCACAGGGCTCATCCTGACAAACCTGGTGGTCGCCAGGAGGCTCCCGTTGAGGGGGGGGGTACTGTGAGGATTTGCAGTTCTCCCTCCTTCTCCTACTCTTTGTTTTATGTTTGTTATTGTCTGTGTGTCTGTCTTCCTGGCTGGGTGTGGCTGACCCACTTCTGTTTCTCGCCAACTCACCTCCTCAGCTGTGGCTCATTATCCGGATTACTCTATCACCTTCATCTGCATATATACTCGGTTCCTCCATCCAGTATTCACCAGTTTGTCAGTTAACCACACTGGTAAACACGACTTTGGTTAAACAGTTTAGTGCATCTACACTGTTTGTTTCTGCTACTTACCTGTGATCTCTTTGTCCAGTATCCATATGCCTACTCCTCTGCCTGCCACGTCCAGCCTCCGACTCCTCGTCTGAGTTTCCTCCGTGCTTCCACGCACACCAGCTCGAACCTGTCTGCTCTCGCCAGCTCTGGATATGGACATTAATCACTCCGTTATTCTCCGTAGAATTTGTTGGTTTAATAAACCTTTTACCTACGAAACTCTGTGTCCTCTACCTGGTGTTCAGCATTTGGAGTTCAGTCCTGTAAGCTCGTGAGAGCGTAACATCTTCCAAATGTTTTCACAGCTATTTTTTAGGGATGGTGGGACAGGAAATATTACAGGAACCTATACACTAGATTCTTATTGTGGGAGAGAAAAAGCTGTGGTGGGGGAGCATTACACTTTTTGGTTTGTTGGTGGAAGATAAAACAGAGCTAAAAGGAGAGTGAATGTTGGACTTGCATTTTTCAAGTGTTACATGTATGCCAATGTTGCTCTTGTCACTGTATCAACCTATACTATGTGACTGTTGTGTTTTCAACTTGTCCCCAAGCATTATGTATTGCTTTGGTCACAGTTTGGAGCAAATCTGAGAAAAACTATCTTATTTGGCATTTACACGATGTCTGTTTTATCTACTCCTTGTAAATACTACCTTGTTTCCGGTACAGTTATTTTCAAGTGTATGAATCTGTCACCAGTAACATATTGGAAAGTCAGCGGGAAAGAAACTTAATTTAGAAGGGGAAAAAATAATCTTTGAGAATCAATCATCCATGAAATTAACACAACCATAAAGTATCATGATATTATAATTTGTGCACAGTTGCTCTCTGAATAAAAACCTCAGGTCCTGTGGGATTGACCGGATGACAACATTCCTGATTAATTGAAGGGTGGTGCTGCATGTCATGAAGGTATAAAAATCAAATTTTTGTTGAATAGGCTCAGTGGGCTGTGGTTACAATGCAGAACAATGTCTAAGCACATCCATTGTGTGACATTTAATGTGTTGGATGAATAGACACGGGGAAATGACGGGCAATGTAACCTTGAGTAAATTATAGAGTTTTTTCCTGAGCTAACAGAAAGGTTAACATTCAAAAAAATGATGTAATATCCTTTTCTATTATTCTCGGTGTGGCTTTGTGCTGAGGAAAGTAACTAAGGTCATTAACTAAAGTACTGTGCTGTATAATTTCGGTCGGTCTACATTCAAAGCTACTTTTTACTTAAACTACACCAACTTTAAAAAGGAAACAGAGTACTACATCTACCACCAAATTAATTTTTGAAGCTTTGCTCGTTTTTCAGATCAAGGTTTTGCATAAAAAACATGTAATAATAAACAATTGTCATATCTAAACCACAGAACAGTTTGAGGTACAAAAATGTAAAGAAACTACCCGATTATTACGAAAAGCTAAAAAAGAATGTAGTAAAATGGAACTTGATTAAAGGGGCCCTATTATGCAAAACTTTCAGGCTTCATATTTATATTTTGTGCCCTTACTGTGTGTGACAAAGGTAACTTCGTCACTGTGGACTGACGGCTTCGGGCCTTGTAATATTGCACATGTGGTTTAGTTTGAAAATGTTTCCCCTCCCGTTTTGTCTGTGGCTGATTGTGTTCACCTGGTGCCCTATCTTGTCTCCTCCCCCCCACCTGTGTCTTATTGGAGCAAAAGATGGAGCAGCTGTTTTCACGGATATAGGAACAGGTTTCCCTTATAAAAGAGAAAGACGACTCTAAAGGCTCGACGGGCACTAACTCTGATGCTGAGGCAGCACAGATCCTGGCGGAGAACCGGAGATTGATGCGAGAGCAGAAAGAGAAAGAGGAGCAGCTCAGGTTACAGAGGGAGGAAGAGGAGAAGCTGAGAAAGGAAGAGGAGATGTGCTTAGCGGGGGAGGCTCGTCTTATACGCCTGCAGGAGGAGAAGAACCTTGCAGAGGAGAAAAAAATGAAAGACGAGGAAGATGCTTTTCTAGCTGAGGAGGAGCGTGTGAAAATGGCCGAGAAAATCCGTCAGGAGAGAGAGCGCATCATGCAGCAGATCCAGCAGGAGCGCCGGGAGAGGAAGAATAAGATCCCGAAAGGGAAGCTTCCTTCAGACTTCACGCCCCCCCCTGAGGAAACCATGCTGCACAAGGGGAAGCAGAAACACCGGGGCGGAGTGGAGACACATGGAGGAGAGCAAAATGGCCAAGATCAATAAGTGTCGCAGAAATGAGGTACTGTTCTCTTTCGGGAGAGGAAGGAGGAAATGTGACAAAGGTAACTTCGTCACTGTGGACTGACGGCTTCGGGCCTTGTAACATTGCACATGTGGTTTAGTTTGAAAGTGTTTCCCCTCCCGTTTTGTCTGTGGCTGGTTATTGGGTTCACCTGGTGCCCTATGTTGTCTCCTCCCCCCCACCTGTGTCTTATTGGCCTGATTCGTGTGTGTGTATTTAGGCTCTGTTTTCCCTGTCAGTGGACAGGTAGTGTGTGTGAGATCCTTGTGGCTGCTGACTGTGTTCAGGTGGACTGTGAACCCATGATTTGAATAAATGCCCACACCGGGTTGTATTTGGACGTTCTGCCTCTGCCTCCTTGCTTGGTCGGGCCGCTCAACGGTCAGTCTCACACTGTGACATGTTTACACTCTTCAAGGTTCAATAAGGTTTTTATTTTTCTCATACTGCCTGTGCGGCAGCATGCCTTTTCACCCTCTGTCTGAAATCAGAGACTTTGCAGACCATTAACATGCATAGAAACCTTTAAAAACGCACTACGAGAAAGGAAATTCCCAAAAAAGCATTATAAGGCCCCTTTAACAATATTAAAATGTCATTTATTATAATAACCAACCCGGTATCACGGCAAGACGTGAACATGTGACGATTTACCATGCTGGGAGACGTGAAGATGTCACGATTTCAAACGTGACAGTTACACGGTATTGTTAACCAGTGGAGAAATACCAACCAAATGCTCCTCCGACGTAATGATTTATTTTGTAATAGTCACACTCGATTACGCCGATTGTTGCCCCAGCTGGTCGACACCTCTTTTAGCAGAAACAAAGGCTACATTAATGTATTAAATCGATGTTAATCCGTGTGTGTGAATGTGGAATTAACGGACGTGACGTTGTGCGATTGAGTTGCCAGGCAACAGCTTCGGTTCATGTTAATTTACAAACTCTTCAACTACAACCGTAGTTATATTTAAAAACATGTTAGAAGGCCTCACGAAATACTTTAATGCAAATTAAAATTTAAATGTGAAGGATTGTGTGTATAACAAAATACATCGGTCATAAACGAAACCGGAAACAGACAGGCAAGATCCTCAGCTCGATGATTGGATGGTTTAGCCGCAATGCATGCTGGGATTTGGTGTTTATGTGATGTGAAATCTGAAAACGTTTTTTAAAAACACAATAATACTTTATTCCGAGTGTGCTTGCTTTTCTCTTTAAAAGTCATCACATAACGGCATTGTAATACACGGTTCGGCTGCATTAAATATTACATATCTGCCCTAATTCTCTATTTATAGAGCCCTGCTGAGAAGACTTCTAGACAAACAGGAGAACTGCCGCCAAAACTGAAGATGTGACTTGGATCATAAATATATAAGCAATTAAACAACATCTTACATTTGTTTTCACACAATACGTCTCCTTGCAGTATCAACACTAATTCGGCTGACTTTTATATTTGATACAATTGGTAGATAGGCTGTATTTACACCATAAAGGTGCACAGCTGATATAAAGGGACACCTAGTGGTTAAAGCATGTTATTATTTTATTATTAGATATTAATAGGATCCCTATAAAGTATATTCATTATTCGTTATTCTCTACTAATAGTTCATTAAAGACTGTATATAATGACTAGTTTGCACATCCCTTTCAAGATTTTCTAAGCTAAGGTTTATTGACATATCATATTATACACAACTACTGTATGCAATGAATGAAGAACTTGGGTCGCAGGTTCCTCAACAGTGCATTACAAGACATCTATCAATATGTGTGTGTACTCCACCATTAAACTGTCATTCTGCACATTTCTTATACTTTCTACAAACATTTTATAAGAGTATAATACATATGTATAATATCAGTTTAATAATAAACAAATAAGTGCTGAAACATAGTTAACATTGCAGGAAAGCAATATATTAGACGTTAAGTACTTTGTCAGGCTTAATTAAAAAAGTTATAATATAATAAACAATATGCTAAAAAAAGATAAACAGTTACATAATTTTCAAAAATACAGATAAAAAACAAAACGGCATATATATATATATATTGATTTAGTGGCCAGGTATAAATGACAGTTATTAATGGCATATATATATTACACATATAGCACAAAGTTGGTTTGTATTTAGCAGCAAGGGGTGTTATAGTCTGTGTTGTGGTGTGTGTAGGAGGGTCTACTAGGGGCAGTGCTGGTTGTAAAGTCTGACCGCTGCAGGAAGGAAGGACCTGCGGTTTCAAGAGGGTTTCATCCCTCCATATTCTTCTTAAAGCTTTCTTCTTATTCAAAAGAAGACCTTAACCTAAAGTACTCTTTAATGTTTAAATTAAGCCTTATTAGTTTGTCTGTTTTGCACATCCTCCTATTAATATCTAATAATAAAATAAGACAATTTAATAACGTGCTTTAACCACCAGGTGTCCCTTTCTATCAGCTGTGCACCGTTATGGTGTAAATACAGCCTATCTACGAATTGGATCAAATATAAAAGTCAGCCGAATTAATGTTGATACTGCAAGGAGACGTATTGTGTGAAAAGAAATGTAAGATGTTGTTTAATTGCTTATATATTTATGATCCACGTCACATCTTCAGTTTTGGCGCCTGTTTGTCTAGAAGTCTTCTCAGCAGGGCTCTATAAATAGAGAATTACGGCAGCTATGTAATATTTAATGCAACCGACCCGTGTATTACAATGCCGTTATGTGATGACTTTCAAAGAGAAAAGCAAGCACACTCGGAATAAAGTATTATTGTATTTTTAAAAAACGTTTTCAGATTTCACATCACATAAACACCAAATCCCAGCAGGCATTGCGGCTAAACCATCCAATCATCGAGCTGAGGATCTTGCCTACGTCTGTTTCCGGTTTCGTTTATGATCGATGTATTTTGTTATACACACATTCCTTCACATTTACATTTTAATTTGCATTAAAGTATTTTGTGAGGCCTTCTAACATGTTTTTAAATATAACTACGGTTGTAGTTGAAGAGTTTGTAAATTAAGATGAACTGAAGCTGTTGCCTGGCAACTCAATCGCACAACGTCACGTCCGTTAATTCCACATTCACACACACGGATTAACATCAATTTAATACATTAATGTAGCCTTTGTTTCTGCTAAAAGAGGTGTCGACCAGCTGGGGCAACAAGACAATCGGCGTAATCGAGTGTGACTATTACAAAATAAATCATTACGTCTGAGTAGCATTTGATTGGTATTTCCGGTTATTTCTCCACTGGTTAACATGGGTTAACAATACCGTGTAACTGTCACGTTTGAAATCGGGACATCTTCACGTCTCCCAGCATGGTAAATCGTCACATGTTCACGTCTTGCCGTGATACCGGGTTGATAATAACATTTGGAGGCCATTTTTCTGTGGAATAAGTCATTTTGATACATTTTGCTGATATTTCTGCACATTTGAATGTAGGAATTGTACTTGTTGTGGAGTACTTTGACATGCATGTATTGGTTCAAAGGGTCAAAGCACTTTATTGTCATATGCTCAGCTTTAGAGTAGATATTGTCAAGGAGTGAACTCTGAGGCATGAACTCAATTGCACGACTCAAACTCAGACTCGGATAGTGTTTCAAAATAAAGACTTTACTGGGATTTGCACAGTAATGAAAACAAGGAAAACAAAAACACTCTTTTGAGGAAAACTAGAACAGTGATCAATAACATAGATCCGTGAGAAGTCCGTGATGTAAGCAGTAACGTAGGTCATAGAGAGACAACGAACTGACAATGAACAAGAGGGAGCTAACACAATATATACACAGGTAAAGGGGACACAGGTGGAAACAATCAGGGCGGGGAAAACAATCAAGGACGCAGGAGACAGAAGGGGGCGGGGAGCGTGGAGGCCTGAAATGAGAGGGAGAATTAATTAAGGGAATAAACATAAAGCACAGGACAAAGGGACATGACAAAACTAACTTAAAGAATAAACTTTCACTATACGTTTCTTGGACATGACAGATATGCCAAGAAATCTTAAATTAAGTATATAGGTGCTTACACACCGGAGTACTTTTCCCAGGAATAGTTCAGGAGTGTTGTCATAACTGTGAAGCAGCATTCACACCAAACGGTAACACCCTCTCACCTAGCGATACCAACCCAGTCTCACGGCATTTTGTGTTATAGTCACGACATTTAATCTATTGATTCGACATTTAATCTACACGATTTCCCCCTTTTTTTCGTGTCACACAGAACGATTTTAAAAGCAATGTATTTCTATTGGTAGTATGTTTCGTGCCTGCAGCACGTCTTTTTGTACGTTCGGGTCTGGGAAGACCGGAAGCTGTGGGGTTCATAAAAACATGTTCTTATTCAATATCAAGCCACGATTATTGTTTTTATTTTAAATCGTATAACGTTGGACTTTTTTTGTCGTCTGTGAGGAAAAGAAATGGGGCTGAGCCACAGAATACTGAAATCTGTATTTTTTTAAATCTTTATTTCCTTCTAATTTGTTATTTTTTTCTAAACAACACACTGTTATTTACTCACCAATAACACACAATTATCCTTCTTTTTATTTACTTGTTTAATTCCATAATCTCAGGCTTTTTTGGCGTCCGTCAGGAACTGAATTTCAAAATAAAAATAACCGGAAACAGACGTAGGCCTATAAGGGACATTTCGAGTATCATTGCGATACACAGCCACTGAACTGATTACCCAAGATCCTCAGCTATGGTTTAAGCTCGCTGATTGGATATTTTAGCCGCAATGCATGTAACTGCAAAAGTCCTACATTATTCAATTAAAATAAAGAAGTAAAAACAATAAGTGTGGCTTGATATTGAGTAAGAAAAAGGTTGATAAACGCTGTGAGAATGGATCTGCGGAGAGCATTTCGCCGTGATCCCAACTCGTCTGCTTAGTGCTGCGTACCTGGACTCACATTCAGGTTCAGGTCCGGACCTAGGGCTGCAACAAACGACTAATTTGATAATCGATTAATGAAACGATTAATCGACTATTCGGACTATTATGCCTTGCACACTTTCTCAAACGCTCTTATTTAGCCATCAAATTTAGATTTAGCTTGAGGTTGTTTTAGGCATGTGGAAACTAACAATGAAGACAATAAAGATGAATACTTGATTCAAAAATACATATATTATTCAATTAACTAAACACATTTTGAACAAAATTAATATTGCTTTATTTAATTAATTTAATATTTCACATCAAAAGAAACAACAGTGTTTTAACAATTCGTATTAAATAATGTGATGACAGAACTGTAAACAGAATAGCTGAAAATTTAACAAAATAAATAACTCAGTTACCTCTAATCATTAACCTGTTAAACCCCGAGCCTGTTTTTCAGGTTTCAGGCTCGAAAATGACATTCCCAGAACAAATGACTATAACTTCACTTCTAAAAGGTTTATATGAATAATTGTTGTTGTCAAAGCAAGGTTACATCTGTGAGTTGGATGTAGAAGTGTCAGAATCAATATAGATTTGTCTGTGTCAGAGTAAATTCAGATGGAACATCGCAAAACAATGTAAATTCCTGTCTCCGCCTAAAGAAAACCCATTACTTATAGTGAAGACCAACCTTGAATGATGGGTTAGTAGCCTAAAAGCTTTAGGAATCCAAAGTATAATATATAATAAGTACCCTGTATCAAGATTGAGGCAAAACAAGTGAAATTTGACCTTTTTAGATAGGTTTATGAAAATAAAGTCCAGGCGGAATAAGCTTTGGGCACATTTGGGCACATTTGGTTCCATCAGTGCCATTTGACCTTTTTCAGGTACCAGACTATAAAAATCATTGTATTACATTAAATCATCACTATAGGTATTCATTCCACCCAAAAAAAAATTATTTCAAAAAAATTCTTTTACAAATATTTGTGTGTGTGAGTGTGTGTAGGTGTGTGTAAGTGTAGGGGTGTGTAGGTGTGTATGTGTAAGTGTAGCTGTGTGGGTATGTAAGTGTAGCTGTGTGGGTATGTGTAGGTGTGTATGTGTAAGTGTAGCTGTGTGTGTATAACTGTACCAACGCACTATACAATAAAACTACACTGTAGGTCATTGTGTGTAGGTGTACTTGCACAATAAAAAAAACCGGGAACATAGGTAACATTTGACTCCAACTGGGGCAGATTTATTTCAAACATTTTACCAACACACTATAGGCATGTAAAAACAAATATTTTACCAACACACTATACAATAAAATCACACTAGTTATATAAAAACAACAAGTATTTTTTTTTTTAAATAAACACTCGCAAAATGTTATACCTACCTGAACTTTATACCTACCTGAATGTTCCAGTATTTAGGTCGTGCCACTCCCTGAAACAGTTCTTTTTGACAGTGAAGCACAGAGGGACCTGGCACTTCCTGCAGTACACAGGTGTCTTCACCCTTTTGAGTCCAGCATCTAGGCACCTCCTGCAGTTTTTCCTGACCTTGGTGGCATATTCCCCATAATACTCAGGCATGCATGTGAGTGGTGGAGGAGGGGGTGGTGGAGGTGCAGGGCCTTCAGCAGGGCCTTCAGCAAACTCCAACAATTCTGCAGCAAGCTGCTCCCTGAATGTCTTCTTGGTGTGTGGCTTTGTCCTGCTGGGGTCACACCTCATCTAACAAATGTGGAAAAACAAAGAGATTAGATTAATTCACTGGCTTATACTTATAGGATAATATTGGAATATAAATGAATAATATTACACCAAATAAATAAGTAAACACATGTATATTCATTCACTGGCCATTCATTTAGAAAATGTAACTCCAAAAAGACAAGTAACACCATTTAGCATTTTGCCTAATCATTCCTGTAGCTTCTTGGCTAAGCTAAAACTGTGATGCAGTTCCACCAAACACATAAGTAATATATAAAAAGGATAATATTGGACTATAAATGAAAAATATTACACCAAATAAATAAGTAAACACATATATATATATATATATATATTCATTCACTGACCATTCATTTAGAAAATGTAACTCCAAAAAGACAAGTAACACTATTTAGCATTTTGGCTAATCATTTCTGTTGGCTAAGCTAACACTGTGATGCAGTTCCACCAAACACAAAAGTAATATATAAAAAGGATAATATTGGACAATAAATGAATAATATTACACCAAATAAATAAGTAAACACATATATATATTCATTCACTGGCCATTCATTTAGAAAATGTAACTCCAAAAAGACAAGTAACACTATTTAGCATTTTGCCTAATCATTCCTGTAGCTTCTTGGCTAAGCTAGCACTGTGACGCAGTTTCACCAAACACATAAGTAATATATAAAAACAGAGAGATTACATACCTTTCCCGTGGTGGAAGTTCAACATCCGAGTCACTACTGTCCGGATCCAGGTCTGGCTGGAGGAGATCTTCATCATCCGACGAAGAGTCATCTGGTATGATCATAGCTATCGTCAGCTAGCATCTCTAGCACCTGCTCTGTGGTGAAGCTCTCCCTTCTGGCTGCGTAATGCGTAATGGAACCGGAGCGGGCGTAGTTTATACGACGCAGGATCATATCTTTGGAACCCATTGGTCGATTTGGGTGATTGACACCTTTTCTGAACCGTTAGAGCCAATAGAATCGAGGGACAGTTAGTAAGTCCCGCTAAACACTTACGTCAAGTAGAGAGAGGTTTGCGTAAACAGCACGTGAGACAGCATTAGCTCGGGACTGCGAAACTTTATACCTACTCTGCTGCCATGAATGTAATGATAGATTATCAGGAACAATTCTAAAGTGACTAAGAGACATTGTATTAACCTTAAACAGCGTTTTTATTCCCTTGAACAAGAGCTTTGGTCACAAAACAGCAACGGTAAGACATAATTATTGTTATGGTTTTGAAAACTGTTGTTTTTTTTCTTATCTGTTCTGGCTGCTAGCTCACTGAGTTTGTGTCCTACAGTGATGATACTTATAACAAAAATAATCTGTGGAGTATCAGCTTTCAGATGATATGTAGTTTGTGCAGAAAATATTAAGTTTTAAAGGACGTTTTTGCTAGTTAGCACCGGAAGTAACATCTGCCCGTTTTAGCTAAGGGCTAATGATAACGCTTCTTGTGAGACTTGTGTTTTGTTTCTGTAAAAATGGTTCATATTGTCAGTTAGCTGAGATTCTTCTCCTTAATCTGGTATAACACATTAATAGGTTTTTAAATATTAAGATGCCCTGAGACCAGGGCCGCCTTAATGCACGGGCTGACCTGGGCTGAAGCCCAGGGGCCTACGGAGATCAGGGGCCTATCATGAGCCAATACAAAAGTTTAAAAAAAAAATGTAATTAAAAAAAAAGTTTTTTATTTCGGATGTTTTTAAAAAACATTTAAATAAACAAAGTCTTGGCTTTCAGAATATGAAACTTTTACTTCCAAAATCACACGATAAATATATTTTTGAAGCTTGTAAAGGGAAGATGACAGCTCTCACTCGCCACTCACTCCTCCTCCCTCCGGCTGACATTATGAATGTAAGGCGTATATTAATCATAGATAACACGGCAGGGTCCGTTACAGTTTGTTTTCATCTGGTTTCAAATAAACAAAGTCTTGGCTTTCCGAATATTAAAATTGTTTCGGCAAATTCAGATGATAAATACAACGTTGAAGCTTGTAACGGCATAATTACAAGCGGAGAACGGAGTAACTTGACGTCACAGCAGGCATAACAACAGCCTGTGTTTCTCGTGAGTGTTTTCCCCGGGAAACAAACACAATACACACAAACCCAAAAATACACAAACACACACACTCGCGAGCTTCCTCCAGACCAGTAATCCAAACGAAAATATCTTCCCTCCGTAGTATTTTGATCATTTGCTCTGCTAATCAATCAGATCGATGGATTCCAGAGATTTTTCTCAAACATGATGACTCCGAAACAGTCAGTGGGCACCACTCAACAGCCAATCAGAATGAGAATATGTTTCACATGTGACTTATTCAAATTGCGAGTGATTGAGTGACAGATGAAGGTTGTTTAGGAGAAAAAGTTTGAGACGAAAAAGTTTGAGAGTGGCGCTCGGGAAAGGACATTGTTGAGGGAAAAGGAGTTTCGAGACAAGCAGCTATTACAAAAAATGCCAAAGCTTACAGGTTATTTTAAACCTGTAGGCCAGGATGAGGAGGAAGGACAGATGAATTCTGTACCGAGCAGTAGCGGGGCCGGCCGCGGGGCCTCGGAGCCAAGTAGGCCGTCTGGTTCTGATAGCGATGGAGTAGTGGGAGAGGAAAAACAGACAGGAGGGACATTATCTGTTGGAGGAGATGGAGAGGACGACGATGACTTGCTACGTGGAGGGGAGCCAACGGCAACCGGACAAATACATGAGGGAGGCCCGATACGTCACTCATCTGGAGGAGAGGACCAGGCGCGCGTAGAGCAGAGTGGAGAAGTGCGATCACAGAGCCTGCCGAGGCTATAAATGACTTTCATTTGTTGTTTAAATAGGGGGCCTACAAAACCCCAGGGCCTGATGGCAGGTTAAGGTGGGCCTGCCTGAGACACAGTGTTGTGAAAAAAAAACCCAGGGTCCCCATCGGCGGGGACCTTCGGGCTTAACAGGTTTTAACCCATGTTTGTATAGTGTAGTTAACTCCGTGTGTTGCTGCTAGCGTACATAACACCTGACGTGGAAACGTTACACGTGGACGGGGCTACAGAGCTACTAGAAAGACAGTCGAACCCGGTGCATTTCTCCGTCTGAATGTGGTGCACTTTTGCTAAATGTTTAGACAAATTGCTTGTGTTACCGCCCTTACATGCTAAACTATTATTGCACTTTTGGCAACGAGCATTGTCCACATCGAGACGGGTAAAGTTCAACCACACCTCTGAGCGCGTTCTCTCCACCATCTCCGCAGTGTGTTGCTGCATGTAGCAGCCGCGTGTGTGTAAACTGCCCCGCCCCCTCGCACACAGGGGGTGAGAGATCTCGTCTCGATTGGAAAGATCGAAAATACATCATAGACGCATTTGTTTGTCTTTTTGCATATTGGAAACGAGTTGGCGACACTAAGACTGCGATATAATGTTTTTGTAGCAATAATACATGACATATATTTTTTAAATGTCTCCAGTACCGATAAAAAGACCAATAACGTTGGAGCTTAACGGCGCGTAAAACACACGTGATGACGTCACCAACGAATCGACGACTGAATTAGTTGGCAACTAATTTGGTAATCGATTTAATCAATTAAGTCGATTAGTTGTTGCACCCCTAGACTCACGTATGGTCATGAAGGATGGATCATGACCGAAAGAACGAGATCGCGGATACAAGCGGCCGAGATGGGTTTTCTCCGCAGGGTGGCTGGTGTCTCCCTTACGGGCCGTCCACACTAGCTTCGACAGCTTCAAAAACGGTTTCCAACGCGTCTGCCCATTCACTTTGAATGGGGTGACGTCACGTTGCCTCGCTTTTCACCGAACTGAATTGTGGGTAGCATAGCGGTCCGTCTCCGGCGTCTCCGGCGTCTCCGGCGTCTCTGGCGTCAGAAGTTGAACATTGTTCAACTAGTAGTAGTGGAGTAGCCAGTGCCAGCCAATCAAATCCCGTTTCTGAAAATCTGACAGCTCAAGCCCTAGCCAATCAAACTGCATCTAAGCTGGGAGAGATATCCCGCCGTTCATTTCTATATTTCAAAAAAAGATGGAGGAGAAACTAATTATCGCCGTAGAAAATCACCCATTTTTGTATGACCAGACCCTCTTCACCTACCGGGATACAAACCGGAAGAACCAGTCATGGAGGGAGGTGGCAGAGACAGTGGGTGAAACTGGTAGGTTTTCGCTTGTTTGGGGAGTTTATATATATATTGCTCACATAAAATCCCCGGGGTCTTTTGCTTTGTTTGTCGGGGGCGGGAGATTCATGTGATTGGATGTTGGTCGCGTTGCTCGAATAAAATCCCCAAGCTTCAGACACGCCCAGCTCCAAGCTTTTTTTGAAGCTGTAGTGTGGACGCTCCGTTAGGGATAAGGTGAGAAGTTCGGTCATCCGGGAGGGACTCGGAGTTGAGCCGCTCCTCCTTCGCGTCGAAAGGAGCCAGTTATTAGGATGCCACCTGGGTGCCTCCGTAGGGAGGTGTTCCAGGCACGTCCAGCTGGGAAGAAACCAAGGGGTAGACCTAGGACCAGGCGGAGGGATTATATCTCTTCACTGGCCTGGGAGCGCCTTGGGATCCCCCAGTCAGAGCTGGTTGATGTCGCCAGGGAAAATAAAGTTTGGGGCTCTCTGCTGGAACTGCTACCCCCGCGACCCGACCACGGATAAGTGGGAGAAGATGGATGGATGGACCCCTAGACTCAAGTCCAGAGGTTCAGGTTCAGGTCCGGACTTATAAGTCCGGACCTGAACCCATGGCTTGTGTCAAGTTGTGTGAGTAACTAAAGTGAACTTATTGTGAGCTAATTATCAATTGAAAATAAACTCATAATCAACTAAAATTCAAACTCGTCAGGTTTATTGTGCTCCCTTCCAACTTGTGTCTACATTTCTACAAGTACAAATGTAAAAAAACACTTTTTGCCACTTAGTCTACAAATGACTTATGACAGCAACTACAGTGAACTACTACAAAGTTCAAACATTTATTTCATTTACCAAACTAAAGTAACCAAACAGTCCCTGAGCTGACTGAGCCTAAATCCCTAAAACGTTGCTGAAAGGTAGAGTGTAGAGTAGACTATACACATTACACTGTTACACACCTACTATACAGTATACACTGTAGTGACTACTACTCGACCACGCTGTCCACTATGTCTAAGTCAATTACATCGCTAGCTTCCCTTGAAGTCACACAGATCTCGCGAGCAGTTGCGATATTTTGCGAGACTTCGTGAGTTCAGTAATGGCCGCCATATCAGAAGCCGACACGATATTTTTCGTCTTTTCTCAGCGCAAATTTCTTGATCTATGGAAGGTTTTAGATGGTTTAGAACAAAAAGGAGAATATACGTAAGTGCTAGTTTTTTTGTGAGTCCAAGTACCGGTTCCCGACGTTCCGGTTTTAACCGGACTTGAACCGAAACTTTTTACAAGTCCAGTATCGGTTCGGCGTACCGGTACACAGCACTACTGGTACTCCTCAATCCCCTTACCACGAGCATATGGAACAAGGAACAGAGCTTGGGCAAAGAAACCCAGCACAGCAAACAACCCAAACCCTGAGTAGACCATGAATCGAGCATTGGTTTTGAGGGTATAATCTACATAACGAAGGATTTTGGTGCTTAGTCCAGTCTTAATGTTAGAATCTTGTGGCGTCATGGTTAAATGTGGTATCTCGTCAGGGTCCTCAAGACATGCCCTCTCAGTAATATGATCAGATCCCCAGGGTATTCGCAGATCCTTCGCCTCTAGGCATCTTGGTCTTCTTTCCTCCAAGTAATTATTTGGTAGCAATTCCAAAGACAAGCCTTCCTCATTGGCTTTGACCTCACAGGTCAGGTCTCTGGTGGCTTTTAGGGGTCTCAGCAGCATCCCGCAAACACAGAGGTTAAACTGAATACCCCCTAAGATTAGCAAAGCACCCCTCCAGGAGTAGCTGTCAATCAACAGCTGGAATAGGGGTGTCAGGATAAAGGTAAGGATGCACTCTCTTGCACAGGGCAAGGCATTAGCCATCGGACGCCTCTTCTCAAAGTACAAACCCAGAAAGGTGATTGGTCCATGTCAATGCATAACCTAAACCTGTGACAAAGGAGACCAGTGAATCTCAGGATGTGTGCATATGTTTTTGAGTTTGAATTGTATGTGTGTGTTTGATTCCAACTACTTACCATTTAGAAACCCGACAGTTAGGTAGAGTTCAATCAGGTTGCGCGAAAAAGCCCCAAACACGACTCCTACGCTGGATATCAGTCCTCCTGCTATGACTACAGAGCGACGGCTGTAGCGAGCACTCAGTGCATTTGCTACAGGGGCTTCGGAGGGACAAGTTTATGGAATATTTAGAAAATTAAGGAGCGCTAAAAGAAGTTAATGATGACCTTCAGTGTATATCATTTTAGCAACAGAGGTAATCCAAGATGTTGCTGTTGCTGTGGTTTCAAAGTATGTATCTCAACGTAAAATACACCAAAGGCCTTAATGACACAGAAGGTCAGGCCGAATGCAAGGAAACTGGAGAGCAGGATGAACCAGGCGTAGCCACTATGCTGCTGAGGCCACGTCTACCCTTTCCCTCTCTTCACTGGGACGTCCATGATGATTTTTTCTGCCACACATTGCCTTCATTTTCATTACAAGGTGCTTATTTTTTAGTATTTATTAAAATTATAACTTACACAAAGTGGTTTTTATATAGCATATGTAGTATTGGACATTCTAACTTGCATCTGTTAGACAATTAAAAAAGTCACACACATACTATGAATATAGCAGTGAATAAAAAAACAAAACAACAATTTTACAAGAATGCAATTAAATTAAGCATGATGGCTGTGGCTGCGAGGGATGGCGGTCGTCTTTCAACCAGAAGGTTGTGGGTTCGATCCCAGCCCGCGCAGTCAACATGTTGATGTAGGCTATCTTTAGGCAAGAAACTTAACCCTGAGTTGCTCCTGATGCCATGGCCAATGGTGTATGAATGTGTATGAATGTTAGTTCCCAAGAACAAGTGGTACCGCTCTGCATGAATGAGGTGTGAACGGGTGAATGACCTCAGTATATAAAGTGCGGGGTCGAGGGGTCGTAAAGACCTGATAAAGCGCTAAATATAAGTACCGTCCATTTACCATGATTTCATAATGTGTGAGGTTAAGCATAATTGTATCTCGGCATTAACAAACAAAAGGTTGCATCTACTTTAATCACAAATCTAATCAGCCAGCAAGTACAATATATGTGTTCCAAACACAACCACTTTGATGCGTCACCGAGATCAAGCCGGCCTGACTAAAGGCTAAATGCTAAAACGCTAATGGTCTACATTTACTGAGGAACTATTAACATCAGGGGTGTGTGTGAGATCTTCCCGCTGTTTTTAACAACTGACCATTTTAGTTTTTCAATTGGATGAGATCAGCGGAATCAAAGAAATTAAGTAGACTGCTTTGAGCATGAAGAAAAGGTGGAGTTGAACCTAGAGAAGATTGTGGTAGAAATGTTGCTGCTCAAGACTTGCAGAATGTGCATGTGTTGATGGATATATGTAGTTATTGTACTGACCCTTTGAGTATGTCACTGAATTTGAATCTTTTACTGCAGGGGGAGGTAAGTTATGTTGCTCCAACTGATGACCAAACAGGTTTAGCAAGATACAGTAGTCTATGTGGACACAAATAAGAATAATGCATTATTCAGCTTCAGGTTTTCTATTACTAAGTGACTTGCTGTTTCCACTCGAGTGACATGAGCTCAAGTAAGTCTACACTTAGCCCTTTCCAAGTTCATAGTCCAAACTACAATAATACAAAAAGAATCATTAAACTGTATATATAGCAGAGCAGCTGCTTAATTCTGTTTATGACATGGTGATGTAACTTCATTGTTAAGAAATACATGAATTGTTAAACATTGCCTTTATTGTTCTTTGGTTGCGTTCCAATAGTCCATTTAGCTTAGGAACCTTCCTAACCAAGTGAAATGACCCGGAAGTACGTCAGTGGCAGCCATGTTAAGTGCTGTTCCAATTCTCCAAATGAAAGGAAAGGAGGTTTCAAACTTCCTTTATAACCTCCTTTAGCTTAGGAACCACCTGACCTCCCTTGACGAACGGAGAGGAGAAAATGCTGCCCCACAATGCATTGCAGCCGCAGCATTTGCCGTCACTCAACAGTCGGCCGTTCACGGAAACAACCGATTATGACCAGAGAAATTATATCATGAAAGTTACGGTGCTTATTAAGCATTTTAAAACGTATGTGGTAAGTTGCCAAAAGTGCTTTATTCTGAACGTTCATCAGTATTATAATCAAAAAGAGAAATATGAACGTTAGTTTTGATTTGAAATGATCAAATAAAGTCAACATTTCACAGTCTTTACTGAGCTGTGAGGAGTTTGTTCAACTTTTAAAAGATGTTTGAATGGTGATATACACAGTGATAGATGTTAAGGAGGACTAACGTTTATAATAAATACATTCGTATTGATTTTAAGATATTTTCATAGTTCATAGAATCATACGTATTGGGATCATTGGTATTAATGTGGACCGGAGGGAGAGGGTGACGAGCATAAGTTTCACTTTCCTTTTTTATTTCAATTCCAACTTTGGTCATGAAGAATATGTTTATCTGTTGTCCACGTTCATAAAGCAAAGCAGCAGCATCAGAGCACGGTGCAGAGTCTCTAGATGAGTTCACAGTAGTCCCTCGTTCTTATTAAACATCCATGTTGTAGTCCGCTGTATAGAAAACTGTGGTTTCCATAGTTTCCCCACAGCAGCAGACGCACATTCATGACGTCCGCTGGCGCATCATAAACACGTCGGATAGTGAAAGTGCATTCGAATTCTAGTCTTAGTACCGCAGTCTCTTCTCCTAAGTCCTTTTGAATTCTCCTATCCACTATCCCTTAACCCCGTGACGTTTCACTCAGAGGTCAAGGGATAGGAGATAGGGTTAGAATTTAGGAGCTGATTTTTGGATTATCGGAACACAACCTTTGACAAATATATTCTAAAAGATTGGATTTATATTTGTCTGCTGCAGTGTTCTTGTTTTTTATGAACAACATTTACAGTATGAACAGCTGGACTCATTTAGTATGTTCAGGTCATTTAAGGTACTTGGATATTAAATTTAAAAGAGTAAACGTCTTTATTTGGAAAGATAATTAATAAAAAAAATGCTTTTGGATATCTTTAACAACCTAAGAACAAGAGTTCCCAAAAAAAAAAGGGAAATAAAAAGTAAAATTTGCCATTGTAAACACTTTGTCATCTCTTTGGACCACAGGCAGTTAGTGCAAGCAGATTAGATGAACCATGCATGATTGGATTTTTTTTTTCTTCTGTTGATTAGAAATACATAATAACAATAATGGAATTTCAAAAACTACATAAGAACATGTTCACAAAGGATTTTCAAGCATTTTAATTAAGGAGATTACCCACCTCACGTTGGATTGGACTGAAAGCGGTCTGAACCTAAATCTGGATCATGACCCTAATAGCTTACAATATAAGCCAAGAAGAATAACCCAAAATAACCCCACACAGACATGACATAACAACACATGGAAAATCACATTTCAAACAAAGCCCAGCACCTGTTTTGGTCACAGTGAAGCCATCTTGGCCAGCTCTGTTCCCTCTCCCCTCGTCACATGCTGCAATGTGTTCAACTGACACAGCATAACATGGAACATGTTCAGGTGAAAGTTTCGATGGGTCAACCAAGGACAATAAATGAGCAACAGTGTAGTACGCATGACAAAGAAAAGAAAAAGGATGTGAAGGTGGCAGAGACATAAAAGAGTGTTAATTATAATGTTTATAGCCTGCCTTGTTATAGGAAAACAAGTTATAAGTAACACATGTGCACTGGAGCAGTGCACAACAGACATTTGTAACCCATTTTCACCATTCCTCAGTGTTACTAGATGCTGAAAACAACACTTGGGGGGCATTGTTGAGTGATTTTTTGTTTTTGGCGGGGGGTGCTAGTGGAGCATGTCATGAAGCATGACAAAGAAAAGCAAAAAGGATGTGAAGGCGGCAGAGTCATACAAGAGTGTTAATTATAATGTGTATGGCCTGCCTTGTTATTGGATAACAAGTTATACATTATGTAACACATGTGCACTGGAGCAGTGCACAACATACATTTGTAACCCATTTTCACCATTCCTCAGATGCTGAATACAACACTTGGGGGGAATTGTTGAGTGAGTTTTTGTTTTTGTTTTGGGGGGGTGCTAGTGGAGCACGCTCATGAACTGTGAACTCGCCGGAGCCTTGCAGCAGGGCTACTGCGGTGCGCATAAAGCAGACTCTTCACGCTAACGAAGGATTGCTTATTCTTCAGGGCAGGGAAGGCTACACAGTACGCAGGCTACTGTCCCCCAGCTGCTACCTCTCTGTTGGACTCCGGTACTGCACATTACTCACGGGATGTTTTAAAAAAAAAATAGCTTTAAGTGAAACATTCGGGGCTTTTCTAAAAACATCCGGGGCTTGAGCCCATGTAGCCGCAGGCCTCGCTCGACTTAGTACGGGTTTGTTAGGACTTGTTAGGCCTTGTTAGGCCCGGCTCACTTTAATGCTGCGCTTCCATTACAATTTAGGAGCTGGGGCAGTAACTATAGTAACGCAGTGTAGGCCAGAGTCCTGCATCGGGTCAGGTACCCGCGGGTACCCGACGGGCAGTGATGTACCTGAACGCGTTCAATGAACGATCGTTCATGAACGCATTCATATTTTGGGCGAACGTGAACTGAACGTACTGTATTTCCGCTAGATGAACGTAATTGAGAACGCGTTCATTCTCAGCGCTGTATAACGGCGTTCAAAAGTGCGTTCATTCTCAGCACTGTATTATAACGGCGTTCAAAAGTGTGCCAGATTTCATATGCCTTTCAGCCGAAAACCCAGTTAAAACACACCGTAAACAGGCTTCAAAATAATGCGGAAAACCACCCAATCTGGCACAGCAAGCTTCCTGTGACGCGTACGCGCCTGTCACCCCTGGCTGTCGCACTAAAATATAAATATACTAAATATATCAGACTCCTCACAACAAACAATGTGGAACCGCGGAACCGGCGAGCATTGAATGAATGAATTAATTAATTAGTATGGACGAAGCCGAGAGCAGCTGCAGCAGCACTCGCTCAGAGTGAGACTCTACGGCAGTGGTGGGGAACCTCCGGCCTCCGTCCGTATACGGCCCGCGAGACAATTTGGTACGGCCCTCGAGGTAATTTATAAACACACGCAAAAAATTAAAAAATGAAAGAAATCTAGACCGCAAAAAAATTAAACAAGCTAGTGCCTGTTTTTCCTGGCCAAGGTCAGGGTCCTTGAACACAACACGAGCCTAACGTGTAATCACGTGGTATATGTCTCGACTGACAGGGGTGCAGTTCTGACGGAGAGCACCAGAACGCCACTCCAGCACTTCAGAAATTGCAGTACCGATAAGTCCATACACATTAGGGCTGTGCAATTAATCGTATTTTAATCGCGATTACGATTATGGTTTGCGACGATTATGAAAACAGCATAATTGACAAAATACGATTATTTTGCTGGGTGCGCGTTCGCCCCTCCCTAAAAGCCCACTCGGCCACGTGGGAGTGACATGTGTTGTGAGTGTTCAGCGCGAGCGAAGACGTCAGAACAAGAGCAGCAACTCGTTAAAAAGAAGGGTAAAACTATTTCCACTAAGTACTTAGTCATTACATTTCACATCGCTAAAGACATGTGCCCAGTTAGCACTGTTAGCAACCAGGGCTTCAAGCAACTTGTCAACACGTTGGACAAGCGTTACGCGATGCCGTCTCGGTATTATTTCAGCAGGTCTGCGCTGCCTGCACTATATGACACATGCCGTGGGGAAGTTGAGAGAGATGTGGCTTCAGCTGACTACTTTGCTACCACAACAGACCTATGGTCTAGCCCTGGGGTGCCCAACCAGTCGATCGCGAGATGTGTCTAAAAATAGAACAACAATATTCTGTTTTATCGTTAATGTCCTGTAACATAATCTTCCTGTGCCAGAATAATGCACTTGAACGCATCAAAGCTTTGTGATTGGCCGGCGTCACCCCATGTGTCGGGGCGTGGCTGAGGGTCTTCAGTACAGGTGGCTTGTCACCTGCCTGCGCTCCTCTCTGAAACCAGACCATGTAAACAGGCTGAGATGGCATGAGCAGCCCTACCAGCATTTGCCATGGTGGCCTAAACATTTGGTCTTAAATTGTAGTTCAACATTTATTTCCTGTTACTTCTGGACCATGACGGTTGGCCAGCCTTCAACGTTTAACTGAGTGGAATATGTTGAATATGTTTTACCAAAATGTTGGCTATATGTTACGAAGTTTTCAGTAGGTTGTGACAATGCACTGCATCATATTTGATTTAATTTATTTTGGTCTAATTTATTTTTATTTATCATATTAATAATATATGTTTAGTATGGTTTTGGAAGTGCGCTCCAACATATTTGTTGATCTTGTTTATTGGTAAAATATTATTTGTTTTAAAGTTCAATAAATGGTCAATGAATAATCGTCAAAATAATCGTGATATCAATTATTGACCCAAATAATCGTGATTATGATTTTTGCCATAATCGCACAGCCCTAATACACATGCCGCAGTTTCTGCGTGTCTGTGTCTTTAGTTGAAAGCCCAGTGGCGATCTGCTCATCTGTCATACAGTCAATAACTTTGTTGTTATCATTAGCATCTGGTTAGCTAGCTATGCTAACGAATATAAGAAGCTTTGTCTACAACCAGTGAGGTAAAGGCACATCTTTATATGATCATTATAGTTATAAAAAAAACAAGAGAATAAAGTAAACGGGTATAAAATACTATATGACAGTTATTAATAAAGAAGAATACAGTTTCAAAGGGGAGTGATTTGTCAAATGTCCATAAATTAAAAGAAAATCTGCTTACAGTTGTATTTGGGTGTTGAGAGATGTGTCCATAGATCTCCTAATGTTGCTCTCATAGTGCAAAAAATCTTGCCAGGGGAGCATGCCCCCCGGACCCCCCTAGAGGAGGTTAGGTCCCCCCCACTTAAATCATGTTCACATGGATAGGAAACTAAATACATTTGCACACATCTTGTGTCCATATCTTTCTGTTTTGGTGGTCACGCCACACCCTGCACGTGCATGCATACGCGAGTCATGGTGAGATATCTGGATTAAGAGGTTGCTTTTTCTTTGCACAGCATGAAATGAATGGGCTGTGATTTTAGTTTTTTTAAGCAGAGGTCAATAACTTGTACGGCCCTCTGAGGATATTGTAAACATTGAAATGGCCCATTAACATCGTACAGGAGACAAATAATAGCTCGCAGCAACGTATTGAAAAAATAACTATGAACTATAAATTAGTTCATTTTTGAAACCATGAACTTTAGTTCAAAATGTTGAATTATGAACTATGAACTGAACTAGTTCATTTTAAAATGTGTGAACTGTGAACTGAACGAGTTCATGTAGAAAGTGAACTTTCCCAACACTGCCGACGGGTGACCCGCAAAAAAGGTGATTCACGGGTGGTATTTTTTCAAACGCTTTTTTCCGGGTTCGGTTCTGGGTAAAACAAAGATGATGCGGGTCGGGTCACGGGTATTACATAATAAATATATTAAAATAATAATAATTTAGTTTAATGTTTAAAATCCTCAGACCTCTCCCCCGCGGGACCGCGCATAATCATAACCTCTGCAGCGCATCAATCTGCTGCTGTGCATGCGCGCCACATTCGAAATGGCTGAGGTGAAGCTCTCTAGCGGAGAATACAGCATTTTCAATAACACTTCCTCGAGCGAAATCTAACGTCTGGGAGGCTTTTGGTGTCATCGTAGATGGAGAAAATAACCAACATCCCACGCTTTTTGAGACAAATATGCAACTGCGTGTGTTAATAATTGCACGTTTTGACTGCTCATATATAGGCGGGTTCGGGTCGGGTTGCGGATCTAATTGGCAATATGTGCGGGTAGCGGGCGGGTTCGGTATTGCACGTCGCGGGTGCGGGGCGGGAGCGGGTCTTGAAAATCAGACCCGTGCAGGACTCTGGTGTAGGCGGAGCTGTGACGTCATCTTCAATGAGCACCCCAGAAAAACAACATCAGCCGTGAGCTGTTAGCACTCAAGAGCACAGCTCCTCATATCTGTTCAGAAACTAGACAAAAGTTAAACAAGTACAAACCAAAGACTGTCTGTGTCATGGCGAATACAGTCGCTGGTTTATTTATGTCTGTATAGGCCGTTGTTGTGAGTGTGGACGGTCGGAGCGGGTCAGACGGAGGTGCGGGTCAGGAGCGGGTCAGACGGGGCGCTGCCTTAGAGTGGTTCAGGTCCTATCTGTCCCAGAGATCTTTCTTAGATCTTAGATTTCTTAGGCTTGGTGACTTTACATCCTCTTCTGCCCCCCTTATCCTGGGGCGCCCTATGGAAATAGAAGAGCAAGATGGTGCCTGGTTGTCTGGCAGGCCGTCCAAGCATCTCTGTTTTAGTACTAGTGTTTGTTCTGTGTCTGTTTTGCTCAGTGACAAGGACCAGAGACTCTCTGTTAGTATACAACCGACACGAGCTGCTTAAGATCGATGAAAATGTGGGCTTTTTTGCGAAGTTTGGCAAGGGTGGACACACCCCCCCTTCTATCAGATGTACCTGCACACCTACTGCGGGCCGGGCCCTCGTTACCCCGAAGACGCAGATGCCGAGGCACACGCAGTGGCCGGCTGGTTAGGGAGAAAGAGTGGCTAGCGTGGTCTCCTGAGCTGGCTCAGCACCTTTTTCCCCCGGAATATGGACCTTATTTTCGCCGCCTGGCCTCCCGACGCCCCCTTGCCATGGTCGGCACCTGGCTGGTACCTGTCACTGACCCGACTCAAGATCTGCATATCCTGCGCCCCCAGTGTTCTCACCTCTCCCCCCCTGATGGAGTGAGCCACCGCAACCTTCGGTCGCTGGGTCGTGAAACTCACGCGACTGTTTCCCCGGTTCCAACTAAAGGCTCGCTGATAAATGCGAGATCGATCGCAAACAAAACTTTCATCATCCAGGACTTCTTCACGTCACATGCTGTGGATGTGGTATTTATAACGGAAACCTGGATGTCTGCGGGTGAGTCTGCTGCTTTTACAGAGCTATTGTCTCCGGAGTGCAGTTTCATTAATTCTCCACGGACCACGGGTCGTGGAGGAGGTATAGCGACTGTCTTTAGGAGCAGTTTATACTGCAAACCCACGCCGTCTATCTCATTCTCCTCCTTTGAACTGAGCCTGTTTGAGCTGGGACGGATTAATCCTGTACTGTGTGCGGTGTTCTACCGACCGCCCAAGTACAACAAATTCTTTATAAAGGAGTTCTCTGAACTATTGGCCGGTATCGTGACAAGCTATGACAGCGTTTTAATTGTCGGGATTTTAATGTGCATGTCTGTTGTATCTCGAAGACTTTCTTGATGTTTTATATGCTTTTGACTTCATACAACATGTCTCACGCAAGAGCATGGGCACACATTAGACCTAGTCTTATCCCATGGTCTGCCCATTTCAAATGTCAATGTGTGTGAGGCAGATTTATCGGATCACCTGCCTGTGCTATTTGATTTTATTCTGCCCTGTCATAGTCTTAAATCATGCGCTCCTGTCCGTCACGGTCGTATGATGAAACCTTCCACTGCTGCTAGTTTCTCCCCTGCCTTTGTTAAATTAACACAGTCTGATACTATGTCCGCTGACTCCATGGACACTGAGCTATTAACCTCAGCCTTTCTCTCTTCCTGCACTTGTTGCGGCAGAGTCATTCTTTGGTGGGGGCTCTAAGGCCCCCCTCTGCCTCCGTGTGTCCTTTTGTGAATGGGTCAGATTAACAGAGGAAGAATTCACAGCAACCATTGGTAAGGTTATAACAAATATGCTGATTTAATGGCAAAAGATACAATAACACAACTTCACGAAGTAATCCGGATTACCCCGGCTCTTGTTCCTCCCGCCGGGAGATCTAACTTACTTGTCTTGTCAGCCGGAGGAAGAAGAGAGTGAACACACAAACACAGACAGGAGATACAGAGGTACCATGGGAAGGAGCCGGGGGAGATTCTTCTCCCACAGAGCCCATCCTGCAGCATTTCAGAAACTGTGGTTGTGTCTAAAGAATATTCCCTTGTTCACAAAGATATATACAAAGGTTTAATTTTCTCATATTTCCAGCTCCTGGTTACACAGTGGCTTATTATTAATACAAAGTAATTAAACCCACACATATACTATTCAAGATATGTAGACTTCCCTGAAACATGACATGCTAGAGATCTTAAGCAGAATATACTCTCATCCACCTAGCCCCCTGTCCTGCATACCTACACCTCCCCCACAGAGCAATAAAACCCTGTTTACTCCAACCAGCCCAGAATGTTTATAGCCATTTTAGTCCTCACATTTATGTAAGGACAAAACAGAGAAATCAATATAAAACACAAACACAGGTATTGTTTTGAGCAGTAATCCCATCTAGCTGCTGCTAGACACACTTCTTCCCCAAACATCTTTAACGCACACACATCTTTATCATTAACAGAAGTTGATTGTTCTTTTTAGCTTAAGGGCTTCTGTGAACTTCCTTTCACCTCGAAGTCCGCTTTACTGGACTGAATACATGTATTGATAATTCAGAAGGACTATTGTCTCTCTTAACTGTGTGACTCAATTCTCAAGGCTTTTTATGGGTCTGCCTGTCATGCATCATTAACTACAAGAATGTAACTGCATTAAATCTGAGGAAAATCCCCCCCTGGCTTCCCCTGTCACTTGCCCAGACTATTGATAATTAACAGAGAAACTCAAGGGGCTTCCTTCCATATCTGGAAATTGCAACAAGACTTTCTGCCATTTCAAATGTAACACACTTCTTAAATATCAGATGATAATAATCTTCAATCCCCCTTTTTATCTCTTTCTCCAGAGATAAACTTAAACAAGGCATTTTGAAACATCCCCACTGTCATTCTTTTCCACTGTGTCCGTCCCCCAAACATTGTATAAATCCATCCGAAGCTGGGATTTAGAGTACTTGAAACCTTCATGAAGACAGAACACCACTTTCCATGGCAGTGAAGGAACCATGAGAGGTGTAACCTGAGGGGGGGAGATGTGGCTTTCCCTTCACGGGTGGAACTGATCAGAGAGAAGTAGACTCCTCTGCTGCCTCGACAAGTCCCCCATCCCGCTGACAGCCGCTTCCAAGTCGTCTGCTGCATGGATGTCCTCGAGGTCCTTCTCCTCCAGTCCGCTGATGACAGCTTCCGAGTAGTCCTCTTCTGCGAGGGCCACGTCCACCCTGATGTCGTCCCCGGTCCTAGCAGGTGGTTTCCCCGCCGCACACTGGCTCCCGTGGTATGAGCTGTCCCCCTTTTCTCCTAGGCGGACGGCATGAGAGATCCGCTGGGTCACTCGGTCGGGGCCGGAGAGCCTGGGGTTGAGCCACTTTGTCCTGATGATCTTCAGCCAGACGAACTCCGCTGTGTCTGCCTCCTGGGTCCCCCTTTTAGCGCCAGCAACCTGTGTGGAGAAATCTGATACAAATCCCTCAAGCCTACGCTCAGGGCTCCTGGGCCCTCAGCTTTTTGGCCCACCACTGCGTAGGCCGCTTGGAGCCTGTTGGTGGGGTGTCTTAAAACAACAGACGTCTGTGAACAGGTTTTCTAAATTAATTGTAGACCTCTTATCTGCCAGTGCAGCTTCAGAATCTTAATACTTGGACTGTGCCAATTAAATAAGAACCCCAACATACCCTAGGGACCAGAGGGTACAATGGTTGGACATTTACTACCGGCCGCGGTATGCCTAGTGTACAGGGTCCATATAACCGACTTAATGCATAGCGGGAAGTCGGTTATATAGACATCAACAGAATAAGTGTTTAACGGTGATTTAAACTAGTTTATGCGGGGAAAAGAGTGCTCAAAATCGGATTCAACAGGCCATCCACACCGACTCCCATTAAAAGTGATTGAAATGTACAGGAATCTGTCCATTTCAATCACATTTGATGACCCGTCCAGGGTGACTTTCTTCCCCAGGAATTAGTGTCTGAAAGCTGGCTAACATTACTTTAAATACAGTGTGCACATGGCTTTATTACCCATGAAATAGTGTGTGAAAGCTGGGTGACTTTGATGTGAATTTAAGGAAGATATGGCCATTTCATCCACACCTCACGACTCCCATTAAAAGTGATTGAAATGTACAGGAATCTGTCCATTTCAATCACATTTGATGACCCGTCCAGGGTGACTTTCTTCCCCAGGAATTAGTGTCTGAAAGCTGGCTAACATTACTTTAAATACAGTGTGCACATGGCTTTATTACCCATGAAATAGTGTGTGAAAGCTGGGTGACTTTGATGTGAATTTAAGGAAGATATGGCCATTTCATCCACACCTCACGACTCCCATTAAAAGTGATTGAAATGTACAGGAATCTGTCCATTTCAATCACATTTGATGACCCGTCCAGGGTGACTTTCTTCCCCAGGAATTAGTGTCTGAAAGCTGGCTAACATTACTTTAAATACAGTGTGCACATGGATTTATTACCCATGAAATAGTGTGTGAAAGCTGGGTGACTTTGATGTGAATTTAGGGAGGGAGAGCAGCAGCAGCAGCCGCCGCAGCAGCAGCAGCAGCAGCAGCAGGCTGTGACCCTGGCGGAAATACATTGATTGTTTTAGCCAGGAAAAGGTGTTTAGAAGGCGGGTAAAGTGTTCCTGCAGCTCCTCCATGACGGTAATAATGATTAGATATAATTGCCAGGGCAGAAAGCTCTTTTTAAAAGTGAAAAAACGATTTGAAACCGTTTGAAATGACTGGCGGGTGCTGATGGAAAGCAGGCGGAAATAAATGGATTGTTTACCCAGGAAAAGGTGTTTAAAAGGCGGGTAAAGTGTCCCTGCAGCTCCTCCATGACGGTAATAATGATTAGAAATCATTTACAGGGCAGAAAGCTCTTTTTAAAAGTGAAAAAACGATTTGAAACCGTTTGAAATGACTGGCGGGTGCTGATGGAAAGCAGGCGGAAATAAATGGATTGTTTACCCAGGAAAAGGTGTTTAAAAGGCGGGTAAAGTGTCCCTGCAGCTCCTCCATGACGGTAATAATGATTAGATATAATTGCCAGGGCAGAAAGCTCTTTTTAAAAGTGAAAAAACGATTTGAAACCGTTTGAAATGACTGGCGGGTGCTGATGGAAAGCAGGCGGAAATAAATGGATTGTTTACCCAGGAAAAGGTGTTTAAAAGGCGGGTAAAGTGTCCCTGCAGCTCCTCCATGACGGTAATAATGATTAGAAATCATTTACAGGGCAGAAAGCTGTTTTTAAAAGTGAAAAAACGATTTGAAACCGTTTGAAATGACTGGCGGGTGCTGATGGAAAGCAGGCGGAAATACATGGATTGTTTACCCAGGAAAAGGTGTTTAAAAGGCGGGTAAAGTGTTCCTGCAGCCCTTTAAATACAGTGTGCACATGGCTTTATTACCCATGAAATAGTGTGTGAAAGATGGGTAAATTTGCTGTGAATTTAAGGGAGATATGGCCCTTTCAAACAGGGAGATGTACAGGCCTTTATTACCCACGAATTAGTGTCTGAAAGCTGGCTAACATTACTTTAAATACATGGTGCACATGGCTCTGTTACCCATGAATTAGTGTGTGAAAGATGGGTGAGTTTGATGTGAATTTAAGGGAGATATGGCCATTTCATCCACACCTCACGACTCCCATTAAAAGTGATTGAAATGTACAGCACTCTGTACATTTCAATCACATTTCACGACCTGTGTAGACTGGCTTTCTTACCCATTAGGTACACCGACAAAGCCACCTCTTCGGGGCCGCTCCAAGACCCCCAAAACAAGGACGCAGCAGCCCCAGCATCTCTCCCTGACATGAGCAAACAGGTTATTTCAAACTTCCATGACATACCCCGGGGAAAAGCACCTCTCTGTGGCCGCTCCAAGACCCCCAAAACACGGACTAAGGAGCTCCAGGATCCCTCCCTGCCTTGAGAAAACAGGCTAGTTCACACTTACATTACGTACACCGACAAAGCCACCTCTTCGGGGCCGCTCCAAGACCCCCAAAACACGGACGCAGCAGCCCCAGCATCTCTCCCTGACATGAGCAAACAGGTTATTTCAGACTTCCATGACATACCCCGGGGAAAAGCACCTCTCTGTGGCCGCTCCAAGACCCCCAAAACACGGACTGAGGAGCTCCAGGATCCCTCCCATGTACCTCCAGAACCTCGAGCACCTTGGGTCCCCGGGCCCCCGAACTTAAGCACTCCCCCACGGACTAAACCAAGATGATCACACCCTCAAGAATCTCGTGCCCCTGGGAATCTTAAAGGGGGGTCTACTTTGCGGTGCTTTACCGTCCGCCCATCGGCACCCATAGTCGGCCTTCTTCACAGCAGCAGCACCCAACCTCCATGGAGGATGTTTCTCGTGCCCCTGGCTACACTTAAAGGGGGTCTACTTTGCGGTGCTTTACCGTCCGCCCATCAGCACCCATAGTCGGCCTTCCTCACAGCAGCAGCACCCAACCTCCATGGAGGATGTTTCTCGTGCCCCTGGCTACACTTAAAGGGGGTCTACTTTGCGGTGCTTTACCGTCCGCCCATCAGCACCCATAGTCGGCCTTCTTCACAGCAGCAGCACCCAACCTCCATGGAGGATGTTTCTCGTGCCCCTGGCTACACTTAAAGGGGGTCTACTTTGCGGTGCTTTACCGTCCGCCCATCAGCACCCATAGTCGGCCTTCTTCACAGCAGCAGCACCCAACCTCCATGGAGGATTTTGCTCGTGCCCCTGGCTACACTTAAAGGGGGTCTACTTTGCGGTGCTTTGCCGTCCGCCCATCGGCACCCATAGTCGGCCTTCTTCACAGCAGCAGCACCCAACCTCCATGGAGGATTTTGCTCGTGCCCCTGGCTACACTTAAAGGGGGTCTACTTTGCGGTGCTTTGCCGTCCGCCCATTGGCACCCATAGTCGGCCTTCTTCACAGCAGCAGCACCCAACCTCCATGGAGGATTTTGCTCGTGCCCCTGGCTACACTTAAAGGGGGTCTACTTTGCGGTGCTTTGCCGTCCGCCCATCGGCACCCATAGTCGGCCTTCTTCACAGCAGCAGCACCCAACCTCCATGGAGGATTTTGCTCGTGCCCCTGGCTACACTTAAAGGGGGTCTACTTTGCGGTGCTTTGCCGTCCGCCCATCGGCACCCATAGTCGGCCTTCTTCACAGCACCACCTGCCCTGCTGGAGGTTCACACTTTAACTTTTTTTACCCTCTTCTACCTTACAAATCATCCCACACTTGAGCACTCCTCACTCGGACTAAACACCTACATGCTACCACCAGAACCAGAATATCGTGCCCCTGGGGATCTTAAAAGAAGAAAACCCATAGTGGGATTAAAAACAGAACACTTAGTAATTTTAACAAACTTTATTTACAGTAATATTGACAGTAATAAATAAATTCAAACAGGATATAACGTATTTACAAGGGGACTGATTACAACAACACACTGCATATTTACAAGTTGATCACTGGCAACAGTGGGTGAAGTTGGGGCAGAGTATGGCACCCTCTCTTCACCCATGTCTGAGGGGTTGTGTTCGGCCAGTGACTGGTCCCTCTTCGGGACATGTCTTGGTAGGGAGTCTTGGTAGGGAGCCGGGCTGTGCTCCTCTCCAGAGTTGTCACTGTCGATGTCAATACCCGCAAAAGTGTCTTCATTTCCCGCTGCTGCTGCTGCTGTCGATGCCGCCGCCGCTGCTTGAAGTGACTGTGTGAAGAGCAACCGAATGTCCGCAGCCTCCTTCAAAGAAGGATTATTCGCGTAAAATTTGTCCGCAGTTGCAGTGTTGTGACACATGAAATCACTCACTCTTTGGCGGTTGCCTTTGTCTTGAAACCTCTTCGCATTATCGGCGTGGACTGTGCGGAGGTCGGTGAAGTTAATGGGACTGCGGAGCCCCACATCAGCCCATGCCAACCTCAGGGAGTAGGCAAGCTTCCTGAACGGGTTCTTCCCCTCTGTGTACAGAAAGTAACGGCTCTGGGTGCAGGTCAGCGTACCCTTAATTTCCAGCCACCTCTTCATCCATCCAAATTCTTCTACGGTGAGGTACAGCTGCGCCTCCCCGAACGCGTTGGCCGTCTTGTGGTTACTTACCTGTTATGACAGAGATAGAGAGTGTCAATACAATGTCAATCATGCATATAACTGCCAGAATAAATACATTGATTAATAGCACTCACATGAACCAGGTAGCCGAAGGCAGTGCCAGTTGTATCCGCCTTTCGGACCTCGGCGTTGGTCATGTTGGAGTAGACCCCCGGACGGTGGCCATAAATGCAGCTCCAATGAAGAGTCATATACCCATAGAGCAGTGTCCGGGTCGCGGTAGTCGGATTGCTGGCCATCACATCCAGGAGCTGAGGGATGCGAGTGGTGGTCGAAGTCAAGCATGTCATTAGGTCGTTGTGGCTCGGCAGACCTTCCATCTTGTCACGCTTCACTTGCATCTGGTGGATAAGTACTTTTCTCTTCAGGGACTTCAGGATGGCAACTACATCTCTCACAGTAGCCCCTTGGCCACTGATTCTGCATCTTTGTTACCTGTTATAACTCAATCAATATTAGAAACATGTCAACATCCATCAAACAGTATCTTATCCCCAGATATGGAGCAGGTCAATTCTAAAACTGTCAATCAATGATCAGATTGAACAATCGAGTTGGAGCAGCAGGTTCCTTTCAGTCCCTAAATGAAAAATGTACATTCTGAAGTTTACAATCCCCCTTTTTACACATGAACTCATGTGTAACTAAAATCCTGTATGGGAATAAAACCTTCAGGTAATAATGGATTATAAGAAAATACTAGGGCTGTCAGTCAATTAAAATATTTAATCGATTAATCGCATGATTGTCCATAGTTAATCGCGATTAATCGCAAATTAATCGCACATTTTTGATCTGTTCTAAATGTACCTTGGAGGAATATTTTTCAAGTTTTTAATACTCTTATCAACATATGAGTGGACAAATATGCTTTATGCTAATGTTTATTATCATTTGAACAATGACAAATATTCTCATGAATATTAAACACAACAACCTCTGAACATTACAAATATTCGCCTCAATTCAACCTGGAACCTCTCATACAATAATACAATACAGATTGTGTGTGTGTGTGTGTGTGTGTGTGTGTGTGTGTGTGTGTGTGTGTGTGTGTGTGTGTGTGTGTGTGTGTGTGTGTGTGTGTGTGTGTGTGTGTGTGTGTGTGTGTGTGTGTGTGTGTGTGTGTGTGGGATTGTTGGAGCTATGTGCAACTCAAGGCATATGCTCGAACGGGAGCTGCCTGGACGCTGCAATCATGTTGCTGCAATCATGAGTGTGCTGACTTTTCGTACAATGTCCCACTGTCTGGCTGCCTGCATCAAGTCAAGTGCTCGGCGCAGTTGTGTGGATAGAGCGCTCCTCTGTTTTCATTTAAACAGCTCCTTATATCCGTTAGCGCAGCTAGCTAGCACCAGATGCTAACAACAACAATGCACGTAAGGTCTCTCTCTCGCTCGCTCGGGCCACACATGCACACACCCTCCCGGTCCTCCCAATGGCCAGTCGGTGCCTGCCGGTGAGCGTGGAAGTGTGGTCTGCCACAAGCGAGCGGCAGGAGCGGGGCTGTCAGCAGCATCAGTTTGTAGATGGTATTTTAAACTCGATGCGCTCTGAAACTACGGGGCGGCCGAGGAAAAAAAATACACATGCGTTAATCGCGCTAAAATAATTAGTGGCGTTAATTTTTTTTTGCGTTAACGCGTTATTAACGCATTAACTTGACAGCCCTAGAAAATACCAAACATTTTTCCCAAATGTACATCCATCATTTCCACAGTAAACACTTCAGTGAAATGAAGTGTTTCTCTCCATCATTCAGTCCTAAAAGAAACAGAATCTTCATGTGTTAGTTTGAGTTTCACATTCTGCAAACTGCCACCTCCTGTGGGAGTGAAATATCAAGTAGATTAGAAACGGGTCACATGTGCGGTTTCCCCTTTTGTGGAATTTTTAGGAAACCTCTCGTTTCCCTTGGAGCTCCAAAATAATGTGTTAGTCCAAAAGAATGCTTGATTAGTCATTGTTTTAAATCATGCAGTTGCACTGATCACATGCAGACATACACTCACATTCACACTCACACTGTCAGGTTGTAAAGTCACGTTTGGTCAGGTTCACCCCAGAGTCAGTCATTGACAGTGCCTTCTCAAGTTACACTGTCGGTCAGGGTCAAAGGTCAGTTGGTCTCAGTCTTTTTGGCCATGTGTCGTGCTCTGCAGAGACTTTGATATTTCAGCATAGGCCAGTATCCTTTGTCTACAAAACTCTGTCATATATGGAGCGCCATCATTTATTAATTCACAATTACAACTATAATGTTCAAGATATCTAACTTTTCATTGGAACAGCTGTTTCCCACATTCCCTGAAAAGTGTTAGCCAAAAAAAATGTCACTTGCTTATTGTACTACTACTGCAGTTCATTAACACCTAATCTATATTAACCTGTCTAATAGATCTAATTCAGAAACGTGTGCATATAATTATTATCTTGAGTCAAACCAGTACTAGGACCTGTGTAGCTTTTCATAGGTCATTATACGCATGTATCTTCAATTCTGGTCTACCTAAAAAACAATATTAAACTCTTTAGCAGTGTGTGGAACCCCGGGTGTCCGAACATGCAACAATTACTCCCTACTTTATCCTATGGTAATAACTATGGCACAATGGTGAAATCAATACTTTATAGATTGGAATACTATATTTGGCTTGGCACCAGCTCTCCCTTTAACCTTATCCATACAAATAAAGATGTGTCCTATAGAGTGGTTCCTAAAATTATCCTTTTAATGGTGATCAATATTGTAAAAAATGAGATCAGTACCTAATTCACAGGTGAATACAAATCTCTTGAAGAATGATTTGTTAACATGATGAAAAGATTGAAGCATATGGTTCTACTCTGTCATGTCTCCCTCTTCATCCCTCAGTGTGTTTTAGGATGATTCTCATTTTACTTTAATAGTCTCCTCATTACTGCTATTTTTAATTTACCAATTAATTAATTCATGGTTAATACAACTTTTTATCTTCACTTATTTATCAGGTAAATTCAAGTTCTTTAAATGTGCGCTTATAATAAGCGTGTTTATGTGTAAACTCACTCATTCCTGTTGATTCCCTTCTCCTCTCCTCTGGTTTATCTCAAGCCGTGACCCGGCCTCCTCACATTCTGCCCGACCATCTCCTCTGATTCTGACTCCTCCCCCTTTATCCATCAGCTGTTGAATCCATTCGCTGTAAGTCTTTGAGGCAGCCATCTGCCCAGCTACATCTGCAGCCCCCATCATGCCGCGGTTTTTGTACTGCTTTGCATTTCATCTCCTCCTTTACAGTCTCTCTGCTGCTTTATGGAGGGCGGATTCTGCTCTCATGTCCCACACTTTGCTCTTGTGCCAAATCTCGTGGCTCAGCTTGGAACCTCATCCCCTGCCTGAGGGACTGATAAGAGCAGATCTCCGCCTGTCAGCAAGCTGTTTGGTTCTGGATGCCACAGGTGAAGATAGTTCTGGCTGCAGTTCTTATTGTTGTTGTTGGTTCAGCTCTGGTTCTCTGTCCGTTCGATGGAGAAGGAGGAGTGTCCTGGTTGGGATAGGTCTTCTGTCTGCTTGGAGGGTCGGGGTCTTAGCCGTCTGACAGGCAGAGAGAGAGAGTCCAGGTCTCGGGATGCATTACCTATAGAAATTCTAGCACACTGAGGTTAAATAAATCCAACCCTTTCCATTCTGTCTCTTTCTAATCATACTATTTGTCTTAGTAGTTAACTGCCATCTAAACAACACCATTAATGTCTACTAATGATATTACAAAAACTCCCTCTAATAATCGTTTCGTCCATTGTGACATATTTACCCAAACTAAGTTTTTCAACAGCCACATGTTTCCAGCATCGCATATTTCACACACTATGAAAGAACCCCCCTGTACTTAAAAATACCACTGCTTGGTCAGAACAATAGTTCAATCAGGAGAGACATGATGTATGGAATACATATTTATTATCGGTCACATTATATCAATGAAACATAATGATGACAGTTCATCACAAATGAATGAATGTTGTTTTGGCGATTAGGCCCAGGTTTTAGTAGGATATCAATCGGGAAGGGAAGAACCGTTTCCGATGAACTCCCCTGGGTCTAGACCAGTGGTTCTCAAACTTTTTCTGTCATTCCCCACTTTGAACAGGTGGGCCTTTTCAAGCCCCACCTGTTCCTCATCGCTCCAATAAAATGGTAGGCCAAGCTTAAAATTGTCAAATGTATCGTTCTATAACAGGGTTCTCCAACTTTTTTTAGGATGAGGGTTACTTTCAAAAAATAAAACAAGTCGTGAGCTACTTTTACTCCTCTTTTTGTTTTTTTGCAGTGTATATATTTAGCACATTTTAACATTATTATATGCTACCTTTAACCTTTGAGTGCTGTTTGGGTCTGTGGGACCCGTTTTCAGTGTTTACTAAAATAAAATGTATGCAATTTAATTATTTTAACCTGCTTTATTTGGTGGTGGACGTCATATCCTCGAGGGTCCGGGGGCATGCACCCCCAGGAAGATTTTTTTTTAAATGTTGAAGTTGAATGCATCAATCTGGTGCACTTTGAGCTAGGGCTGCTCAATTAAATAGTATTTTAATCGCAATTACGATTTTGGCTTGCAACGAATATGAAAACAACATAATCGAAATAAAACGATTTTATTTATTTTTTAAATAGGTTTTTCAGTTGAATTAAACTTAAAGTTCAGGGTAATCAACTGTTAAAAACATACTTTTCAAATTATTTTCTTCAATAAATTGATGTTTTTCAAAGTAAATGGTTAATCGTTTTTAATAATCGTGATATCAATTATTGACCCAAATAATCGAGATTATGATTTTTGCCATAATCGAGCAGCCCTACTTTGAGCCCAACATGAATTTATGGATACAGCTCTCAACACTCAGATGAAAGGGAGCTGTATACTTTTCAATAATCCAAACATCTTTAGAATATGATCACAACAAATCATTTAAACTTGTTTATTCTTATCTTATGTTACCTAGTTAGCATTCTTTCTTTTTATTTATGCATATTTGACTAATCACTCCCCTTTTAAACTTTTTACTGTCCTATAGTACACATTGGAATGATTTCTTACTTTATTTTGTACAACTTTATTAAATAGATAAAGGTGTGCTCTCTCTCTTGCTCTCTCGCTCTCTCGCTCCACATTGCTTTTCTTCCCGACTGCAACGCTGTTGTGTGTGTCTGTGAGAGCGTTTCACACGTGTGTATGAGAGATTTTTACCAGTGGCGAGCCTGTCTCTGAGGGCCTAACATATTCTACAAAATAATATTTAAAAACATTAAAACAAATTATATTTTTCTTTATATATTTTTTTTAAATATGTTTTTAGTAATATTTGTCAATAGTTTTACCAAAAATAACTCTATTAAATTGTATTTAAAATAATATTTCCAAAGAAATAAATCCTTTGAATCTGCCTATTCAGTTTCTGTTTGAATGTGAAGGGTTAAATGAAAGAAGCTCCTCTCTGCGAGGTGAAGACAGGAGCTGATTGGACGTCCAGCTATGAATTCACAGAGGGCCAGCTATAGTAACTGAACGAGAGTAATGTCAAATGACAGTACAATTGACCAATCGTATCTTCCTTCTAAATGGGTGGGCTTTATTATCGCGGACTTTATGACAAGTTCCGCCCGCTGTGAAACGTTTCTTTTTTCCATAGCAACAACAACTGTCAACAGCGTAAACTTGCCTTCAAAATAAAAGCATGCCAAATTACACTTAAGACATACAACTGCAACGAAAGTAACAAACACAATGCAATACCCTTTTCAATTTCAAAGAACACAAATTGGGTTATCTACAGGTGTTGTTTTGTGTGGTAGAGGGTCGCTTTTCATTGATACGTTTTGCACCCCGGGCGGGCTGTTGTTTTGATATTCCACCAGTGTATAAATAATAAATAAATGTGAGAAAAAAAATGTAAATATTTTTTTTGAATTTCTCTTCTTTTTTTTTAAATAGTTTTTTTTTTTCGCGACCCACCTATCACATCTCTGCGCCCCACACTTTGAGAAACGCTGGTCTAGACACTGGTGGTGGTGATAAGTGGTTAGGTCCGGTTGGAAGGGGGAAGGTTAAGCTTGGTCCTGAGTTCAATCAATCGATCAATCAATGTTTAGTCATATAGCCCAATATCACGAATGTTACATTTGTCTCAGTGGTCTTCACAGTTTGTACAGAATATCAGTATGACAATACGACACCCTCTGTCCTTAGACCCTCACATCGTACAAGGAAAAACTTCCGAAGAAAACCCAGTTTAAAGGGAAAAATGGGAGAAACCTCAGGGAGAGCAACAGAGGAGGGATCCCTCTCCCAGGACGGACAGACGTGCAATAGATGCCGTGTGTAAATTGAAAAGATAATACATTTGCAACATAGGTAGTCCAAATGTTTGGAAATGCATGTGTGTGCATGCATGGAGTTGAAAGCAGGAGGCGAAGGGGTGGAGGAGGGTTGCACGTTGACACCTGGAAGACAGCTGATAGAACAGGGGAGAGCATATATAGAGAGATTAACAGGTGCAATCATTTAGGCTTATAAATGGAGGGGCGTGATAGGTTTAGCTGAGGAGAGGCGCTCCCTGTCATTTAGATGCAGGGAGCAAGTATTGCCATGACGAGCAATACGGAGTGTTAGGTCTTCCTGTCTGAACTTGCGCTAAGCTTCATTTCAATCAGGAGAGACATGATGTATGGAATACATATTTATTATCGGTCACATTATATCAATGAAACATAATGATGACAGTTCATCACAAATGAATGAATGTTGTTTTGGCGATTAGGCCCAGGTTTTAGTAGGATATCAATCGGGAAGGGAAGAACCGTTTCCGATGAACTCCCAAAAGAATGAAGTATGAAGTACTGAATGTGAATAATCTTACCTTGTGGGATGCAGCGGAAATCTATGGATGGAAAGGAGAGGTTAATACATGTGAGGATTTAAGCGACTGTTGCCTCCCGGGCATCCTTCCTGGACGTACAGGGCTTCCCGGCCGTAAGGGGCATCCCGGACAGACGGGGCATCCCGGATGGGGCTTCCTGGACATACAGGGCGTCCCGGACGTACGGGGCATCCCGGAGGGGGCATCCTGGCCGTACAGGGCGTCCCGGACGTACGGGGCATCCCGGGTGAGCGGGGACTACCCGGACGCACCGAGCGACCCGACCAGTGCCCCGGGTGCCCGGAACGTGCGAGGCTTCCCGAATGTGCGGGGTAACCTGACTTTAGCAGGGAAACATTATACGGACCGGAGGTTTCACGACCCGGACATACGGGGCTTCCCGGACGTACGGGGCATCCTGGACGTACAGGGCAACCCGGACATACGGGGCTTCTCGGACGTACGGGGCATCCTGGACGTACAGGGCAACCCGGACATACGGGGCATCCTGGCCGTACAGGGCATCCTGGATCGTACAGGGCATCCACACAGGGCTTCCCGGACGTACGGGGCATCCCGGAGGGGGCATCCTGGCCGTACAGGGCGTCCCGGACGTACGGGGCATCCCGGGTGAGCGGGGACTACCCGGACGCACCGAGCGACCCGACCAGTGCCCCGGGTGCCCGGAACGTGCGAGGCTTCCCGAACCTTTTCTCTTGCGGGGCAACCTGCTTTAGCAGGGACACGTTATACAGACCCGAAGGTTTTACAACCTGGACATACAGGTTTAAATATGCAGAAATAAACATGAGCCGTGGGGCGACATGCGTGCTGACATACTAAGAACCACCACCAGTTATATGCATACGTACCAATTTGTTTAAGGTTGGAGAGACCTTTGGATAGCCAGCACGGCTTGAGGATGAGTTTGACTGACTGGTTTGTGAACAGGCTGGGAAAGCCGGGATCGGAACAGCGAACGTTAAACTGAATTCCCGCTAAGAGGCCCCGGATGTATTGAGGTTTGAGGTGGTGATCAGTGGCGCAGTAGCACATGAAGGCACACACGGTGGAGATGAGAACAGTTTTAAGTGTGAAGCCTACGGAAAGCAAAACGTCGCAAACGTTCTCCAAGCGAATCATATGTTTTGAGGGTGGACGCGCTAAGCCCTTCCTCATAAACCTGCTGATTCGAGGTGCCTTTCTAGGGGGCTTCTATTTAAGAGAGAGAGAGGAGATGCAGGGGAGGAATCCTGACGGGTTGAGCGCTGGCTCCTGGGCAGAGGTTCCGGAACGTCTTGTGGGCTGACTGCGGTGATCTATGGATGAAATGAGAGATTAACATGTGGATTAAACAATCTGCCGGAATCACTGCCGGGCTTACTGTACATCATAAGATGCTGACCCGAAGGTCGACGGCCGGAATCAGCGCCGGACTTACGAGAACATTACCACTAAACGACGGCCGGAGTCGCTGCCGGGCTTACTGTTCTCTGCTGGGCTTACTGTACATCATAAGATGCTTGACCCGAGAGCCACCGGCCGGAATCAGGCCGGGCTTACGTACTACCACTAAACAACGGCCGGAATCGCTGCCGGGCTTACTGTACATCATAGGATGCTGACTCGGGAGTCGATGGCCGGAATCAGCGCCGGGCTTACGTGAACACTACCACTAAACCTTGCCGACACGATGGTCGATGACCTGCGATGCAGGGTTAAACATGCACAGATGAACACTACCACTAAATGTATAAATACCAGGAAAGAGAGATCTTGGATGGCCGTCTGGTTGTTGTAGGGATGAGGAATAATTACCTTGATTGCGGCAGGGTTGCTGCACCTATCCTGGACGAAGCCCTGAAATGCTATTAAGACACCACCACCAGTTATATGCATGTTTACCATAGGTAAACTGAGAGATCTAGGATTGCCGGCACGAGTCGATGTCCGGGGGAAGAGGGAGATGTAGACAATGTAATGCAGCTGTTAGCTTGAGTACAATGAGACATGAATGTTATATCCTGGCTTATCGTAAGCCATGTGAGCATGAACCAATATAAATGAGACAATATGCGCAGCATAAAATGATGTATGCTTAGGTAAATACTGAAACATGACCCATGATATGGGACTAGCTTAATTAGCAGTTTAATTACGCCATGGTGAGACATGGATGCACTTGATTGGGTGATTAGACTGTCTTCTATCATATTACGTGAACTTCTCTTTCTCCCTGAAGAAACTCCCCAAAAACCCCACGGATGGGCAGCATCCGTGAATAAAAACGAAGACTCATTGAGTGTCTGAGTGAGTAGATACGGCCGCTGCTAATGTGTAGCGTTAATGCGGGTGGGGGGGGGGTTGAAAGATTATTTTCCATGTGATTCCTGGCGCGAGGTACTGGCAAAGCTGCGTTGCGCTTGGGGCATACAGACCTCGGATGAGCGTCCTTGCAGGACTGCAGATGTGGAGGAATGTACGATATGGGTGGTAGCAGACGTTTTCGTTAAAGTTATGACAAATCTTGTCGTCTTGCCTATGCTGCACCTGACGGCTTTGACTATTATTCCCGGAAAACAGCATGGGAAAGACTCTAGCCCAACAAAATAAAATACTCAGTTACCTCTAATCATTAACCCATGTTTGTATAATTTAGTGAACTCTGTGTATTGCTGCCAGCATACATGACACCTGACGTGGAAACGTTACTCGTGGATGGGGCTACAGAGCTGCTAGACAGTCGAAAACGGTGCATTCCTCTGTCTGAATGTGCTGCACTTTGATAAATGTTTAGACAAAAGCTAAACTCTTATTGCACTTTTGGCAACGAGCATTCTCCACGTCGAGACGGGTAAAGTTTAACCACACCTCGGAGCGCGTTCTCTCCGCCACCTACGCAGAGTGCTCCGCTGCATGTAGCAGCTGCGTGTGTGTAAACTGCCCCGCCCCCTCGCACGCAGACCGGGAGAGAGATCTCGTCTGATCGAAAATACATCATAGACGCATTTGTTTGTCTTTTGCATATTAGAAATGAGTTGGCACCATTCATTTCAGGTAACGCTGTGTTGAAGCTTGAAACTGCGTTAGTTACTGAGCATTGTAATGGGTAGTAATTACCCGACTGCATTAGTAATGCAAGTAATACGTTACTGAAACTCCATACTGTAACACGTTTCACCCAACACTGCCTGGAACTCACCTTACCCCTCTTGCCAGCGCTACTCAAACGCCTATTTTTAGAGTGAGGCGCAGGGGGAAGTAGCTTCAATGGGAAGTAGCTTGAGCCCTGCCTGCCTGCAGGAGGGGTTGTGGTTTGAAGCCAGAATGGGTAAAGCTTCGCATGCGATGAGGACCCGTTCCGCGTGAAGCCGGAAGCGCCGCATTTGAGCGGCCCTGAAGCCAGTGATACCCTCTTGAGAGACTGAAGGCGTGTGTCAATTGTTTGGGTGAAGAAGCCCGTTTCCATTAAGCCGGAGGAACTTCCGTGGAGCCCGATTTCCTTGTCTTTTCCTCCCGCGTCCAGGTTTGCGGGGCGGCCGGCTGGAACCGCTAGCCGACTGGGGAACGCCGCCTGTAGCTTAATCCGCCAGACTACGGAGCTGATGAATAATGTCTGGAGCTGGGACGAAGCCCTGCTGCTGCTTGCGCGTTGACACCTGGAAGACAGCTGATAGAACAGGGGAGAGCATATATAGAGAGATTAACAGGTGCAATCATTTAGGCTTGTAAATGGAGGGGCGTGATAGGTTTAGCTGAGGAGAGGCGCTCCCTGTCATTTAGATGCAGGGAGCAAGTATTGCCATGACGAGCAATACGGAGTGTTAGGTCTTCCTGTCTGAACTTGCGCTAAGCTTCATTAAACCTGCAGAGCACACTAATCAGATCACAGTAAGGCAAGGCAAGGCAAGTTTATTTATATAGCACTTTTCAACGCAAGGCAATTCAAAGTGCTTTACAAAAAATGAAAGACATTAAGCATTAAAAAAGAAAAGCTAATAAAATAAACATTAAAAGGAAAAATACATGGATAAAAGTTACAGTGCAGTCTAAAATATGAATAGTTCAATTAAACATTAAAAGAAAAAGTACATGGATAAAAGTTACAGTGCATTCTAAGATATGAATAGTTCAATTAAAAGCAGCGACAAAAATAAAAGTCTTCAGCCTGGATTTAAAAGTAGTAAGAGTTGCAGCGGACCTGCAGGTTTCTGGGAGTTTGTTCCAGATATTTGGAGCATAATAACTGAACGCTGCTTTACCATGTTTAGTTCTGAATCTGGGGACAGAAAGCTGACCAGTCCCTGAAGACCTGAGAGATCTGGATGGTTCATAATTTAGCAGGAGGTCAGAAATGTATTTTGGGCCTAAACCATTCAGTGCTTTATAAACCAGCAGCAATATTTTGAAATCTATTCTTTGACACACAGGAAGCCAGTGTAAAGACTTCAGAACTGGAGTGATGTGATCCACTTTCTTAGTGTTAGTGAGGACTCGAGCAGCGGCGTTCTGAATCAGCTGCAGCTTTCTAATAGATTTTTTAGTGAGACTTGTGAAGACACCATTGCAGTAGTCGAGTCTACTGAAGATAAAGGCATGGACAAGTTTTTCCAAATCCTGCTGTGACATTAGTCTTTTAATCCTATATATATTCTTTAGGTGATAGTAGGCTGATTTAGTAACTGTTTTAATGTGACTGTTGAAACTCAGGTCAGAGTCCATGACTACACCTAGATTTCTGGCTTTATCTGTTGGTTTGCACATTGCAGACTGAAGCTCAGCGCTAACTTTTAAACGTTCTGCCTTGGCTCCAAAAACCATTACCTCAGTTTTATCTTTGTTTAATTGGAGAAAGTTCTGACACATCCAGTCATTGATTTGTTCAATGCACTTACTCAGTGTTTGAATTGGAGCATAGTCTCCTGGTGAAATTGTTACATACATTTGTGTGTCATCTGCATAGCTATGGTAACTTATTTTGTTGTTCTTCATTATCTGAGCCAGTGGTAGCATGTAGATGTTAAAGAGAAGAGGCCCCAAGATGGAGCCTTGAGGAACCCCACATGTCATATTTGTCAACTCAGATGTGTATTTACCTATATAAACAAAGTTGTTTCTATCCTTTAAGTAGGATTCAAACCAATTTAGAACTGTTTCCGAAAGTCCCACCCAGTTTTCCAGTCGGTCTAGTAATATGCTGTGGTCAACAGTGTCAAACGCAGCACTGAGATCTAATAATACTAACACTGAAGTTCTGCCACTGTCTGTGTTTAAGTGGATGTCATTAAAGACCTTTACAAGAGCAGTCTCAATGCTGTGGTTTGGACAAAAGCCTGACTGGAACACATCGAAACAGTTATTTAAGTGCAAGAGATTACTCAACTGTTGAAAAACAACTTTTTCAATGATTTTACCTAGAAATGGGAGGTTTGATATGGGCCTGTAATTGTTCATTACTGAAGCATCTAGATTATTCTTTTTTAAGAGCGGTTTAATGACTGCAGTTTTCAGGGCCTGTGGAAAAATACCTGAGTAAAGAGATTTGTTTACTATATGAAGTAGTTCTGAGGCCATGCAAGGCAAAACATCTTTGAAAAATCCTGTTGGAATAATATCAAGGCAGCAGGAGGAGGATTTCAGAAGTTGTATAATGTCCTCTAGGTTTTTATCATTAATCTGATGGAATTGTGTCATGATGTCTGAATTGATGTTAAGTGGACACAGAGACAACACATTTGCTGTTCCTGATGCAGAGGCACTGACTGCTTGTCTGATTTTCTGAATTTTGTCAGTGAAAAAGGAGGCAAAATCATTGCACGCCCTGGTGGACAGAAATTCAGAGGCTACTGACACTGGGGGGTTAGTTAGTCTGTCGACGGTAGCAAACAAGGCACGTGCGTTGTTTTTGGTAATGATGTCAGAGAAGAACGATTGTTGTGCGTTTTTCAATTCCAAATTATAAAGGCCAAGTCTCTCTTTATAAATGTCAAAGTGAACCTGGAGATTTGTTTTTCGCCACCTGCGTTCAGCTTTTCGACATTTTCTTTTTTCTGTTTTAACGGTCATGGCCTTTCTCCATGGAGATATTTTCTTCCCAGTCACTTCCTTTACCTTAATTGGAGCAATGGCATCTATAACATTTTACATTTTTGAATCAAAATGATCTACTAGCTCATTTACTGAGGTGTTAGCAGGGACAAGTGTGGAAGAAAAATTCTGAGTAAACATTTCCCTAGTATTTTCAGTTAAATATCGCTTTGTGGTTATCTCTTTTTGAACATTTTTGTGAACAGAAATAGAGCTCTCAAAGAAAACACAGGAATGGTCAGAAAGTGCAACATCAGTCACCACAACCTTAGATATATTCAGACCCTTTGAGATAATTAAGTCCAGAGTGTGCCCCTTATTGTGCGTGGGCTCCGTCACATGCTGAGTCAGTCCATAGTTATCGAGAACACAAAAAAGTTCTTTAGCCCCTCTGTCCTGAGGGTTGTCAACATGGATGTTAAAATCACCAACAATGACTAGACGGTCAAAGTCAATACACACTATGGACAGCAGTTCGGTAAAATCATCAAAAAAGCTTGCACAGTATTTGGGTGGTCTATAGATATTTAGGAACAGAGCTCAAGAGGAGCATTTCAGCTGAAGGGCCACATATTCAAAAGAATCAAAGTTTCCATACGATGTCTTCCTGCATTGAAGGGAATCATTGAACAGAATAGCAACTCCCCCCCCTTTCTTCTGCATTCTTTCCTGACTCATAACACTAAAGTTGGGAGGGGTTGATTCGATAAGAACAGCTGCACTGTTATTTTGTTCAATCCAAGTTTCTGTTAAAAACATAAAATCGAGATTGTGCTCAGTGATAAAATCATTGATTAAAAATGTTTTTCCTGCCAAAGACCTGACATTTAATAAAGCTAGTTTAAGTTTGTTAAACACACTATCAGTCATGTTTTTTGTAACAAGCTGTGGCTGACATGGAATCACTGCTAAATTAGATAAACTCACACAAACGTTTGGGCGCTTCCTGTTTCTAAGATGATTCACCGCTCTTAATCTATTACCTATCAACACAGATATCGGCAAAGCTACTGGCAGGCAGGGCCCCGGCATGTCCTGGAAAGAGTTGAGAGTGCCATACGCCCTTGAGCCTGGACCCCACACATATCAGTGAGAGTTTGTTGTGTTTTGTACACACACATCCTTATCAGGCTTCGGAGACAGCAGATGCTTTCTTGAAGGGAGGGGAGGTGGTTGACGTAGGCACGGTGATGGAGATGGGGGAGATTCTGCGGGGGTAGAGGACATGCTGCCAGGGTGGGGAGGTGGTTGACGTAGGCGCGGTGATGAAGACGGAGGAGATGGTGCGCGTCTCCGCGGTGATTTTGGTGGGCGTCGTTGAGGAGCGGGGGTAATACAGACTCCTCTGTATGTCTCATATGTCTCCCATAATCAGAACATTCCTCAGGCGGGTGCAGTGATAATTCTTCAGGGTTTTCTGCGCGATGTGTAATGTAAACAGTAATGTCATTTGACCCAAGTCTAGGCCTATGTCATTCCTAAAAATGTTAGCAAACACCAAACTCCAACTACAACATTTATAGATAAACTGATTTAGCAAAATTAAATCTTATGTAATTCAAAATGTGACAAAAGAACAATGATTTGTCTTACACAAAATTGTGGTCTAACAGAATGACTCTTGACCTCATGGGGTCAAATAAATTGGATGCTGATCATCCTTAACATGTGGCCTGAAGAACAAAAGGACCTCTTACTCATTAACACAATGGACTCTCAGAGATGAGATCTAGCCATGAGGTGGCTGACTTTTAAAATGAACTGTGACAAATAAACCACATGCGTGTGGGTACATTATAGTTTTAGAAATATAACACCAATTATTTATTTATTTATTTTTAAATCAGAAACATAATTTCTGTGATAAGACACTAACAACTTAATCTACAGTCATTGTTCGTGTACATCTTTACTCATAGGCGGCGCGTGAGGCTCAGGTTTGGGAAGGCTAAATAACTTTTTTTACTTGACGCTGCCCGCCTCCGGCGTCTATAGAAAAGAGATCAACTCAGTGTGCGGAGTTTAAATCTCTCAAGTCATATTACAGGATAAAGGAAATACAGTTTAAACTGCCGTATGCAGAGAAGACGCAGACGTATCGCACTTATCATTCATATTACATCATCAATCAGATCATCAATCATATAATATCATAATATATCATATATTTCCTTATCTGAGTCAGCTTCTCGAGCCGTATGGCCGTGCAACACTTACAGTGTCACATAGCACTGTATGCAGAAGTATTATTTTAAGCAACACATTATGTTGACGAAACACTCGAGTAATTAAAGTCAGATCCACTCGTGTCTTAGATGGGGCAGTGATATCATAAAACTATACGCTTTCAAACACTCGGTAGGCCTAGTTATTTTTTAACCAGTTGTTCTGTATTCACCTTGCAGGTGCAACTCTGTGGCTTGTATCCTGGAGTATATGTTTAAGTCATGGATGTTTAAAGCTCATATTTGTCTAATATTAGTTTACTTTTCATTAATGAAGTGTGATGCTGCGCTGTCAGTACACTTGTCCCTGTTTGTGATTGGTCAAATGTAGCTAACCCCACCCCTTTCACGTGAACGCGCTCTCAGCTGGTGAGAGAAACCCTGGCTTGATTTACCTAGTTGATAACCAGCGTCGTAGGACCGCTTAGCGAGATCTGGTTTGTTAGTTTGTTGTTGTTAGTTTGTTACTCAAACATATCCAGGGTATGTTGAACTGGCTTCAAAGTACAGGGCACAGGTGGATAGCAGCGCTAATGTCAAAGACACAGACATTATACATTATATTTGTATTTTACCAGGATGCAGTGACACAAATATTTGGGAAGGCTTAGCCTTCCCTAGCCTACAGCACCCGCCGCCCCTGTCTTTACTCCAACTATTTCACCAACTGGCTGGCCAACTAGCTTAGCTTTATGGCACTGGCCCCATGTGACTGGGGGAAGGGGGAGGGGAACACTCAACACATGCGATAAAAACCACACTGCTTGGAGACTGAGTTCAATAAAAATTAAACCATACGACTTGTAGTCTGGCTTCAATAAAAAATGTAACCAGCCAAGGCCAGTTCATAACACTTAGAGCTGAACTTCACTGTTGTAAATAACATTACAATATATATTTGTTACAGTGAGTTTGTTATCTAATGTTTAACAAATTCTCCTCTTTCTATGTCCAATCTAGGTGGAATAATCCACTATATTTAATTTGAATCGAACCTTAACCTCAATGTACTTCATACTCGGTAAAACCTCTTTTTACTTTCCTCAACGTTACTGTATGTAATTAAATTCCTCTGAAATATAATTAAGTACAATTCTCAGTTAATGACAAATACCACGAAATTCACAATGCAATGCAATAGTAACAATCAGTTCTCAAAACTTCTCATAAAAACCACAATGTGACGTAACTGTATCCCTCAAAAACTATGTTAAAAACAACAAATTATAGTTTCTTATTTATTTAAATATCTACCACCTCAAATCATACATTGATCTATTAATTTTCAATGTTATTCACTCCAACTTCAGATCAGTCGTTGATTATTCACTCCTTGTTTTAAATTCAATGCTCAGCAGCCATTTTTCAGGCATTGGAGAAGAGAGCAAGCAGTCTGGCTCCGGGCTGCTGCACAGCAATTAGAGCAAAGCTGTGTAGAAAGGGGGACTTTCTTGAACCCATGGTATCCTTCCATTATGACTTCGCATTTCTTTATCTGGCCATTCTATGTTCAATATTATACTCTATTAATTCATAAGCACATACATATATCCTCCACGCTGTCTGTTCAGCTTTTAAGATGCGATATTTCTTTCAACAGAATGGGCGTTAAACCCAACAGAACAAGATAGTGAGAAATCTGTCAATTTCAATGGCTTTTGAAGTTGACGTTTCTACTCTTGGATTTTTTTCATATAACACAACTGCAGCGACCTATGACACTGGAAAGCATTATTCTAGTTTGTTCTGGATGGAGTCTTTAGGAAACCACTGAACTTCCCCGATGAGTATGTCGTAATATTGATTTCTGAAAAAATCCACTGGGTTTTTCACCCGGTGTTACACACCTCATCGCTTCACCTGTAGTTAACGAGTTTAGCCGTATGATTCTGAAAAACCTACGGGGCCTTTCACCGTACTCTTAACACCTCGTTGCTTTATTTATTGTATAACTTACCTACCTATGCTAAAATATGTATTGCATTCTTTACCGTAAATGACACTTGGAAATATCTTTGACAACTCTAAAATTTAGCTTGAGCCAATTACAGACTTTCGATAGAAACAGGCGTCCGTTTTACCTTTCAGTTGTAGGATCCTTAGTTGTCAGAGATCATTCCAGGCATCTCCCTCCGTCCACTGGCCTCTAGTGTTTTCCTCTAAACAACCCTTTTCACCCACGTCGGGGTCAGTACTTGTTGCGGCAGAGTCATTCTTTGGTGGGGGCTCTAAGGCCCCCCTCTGCCTCCACGCGTCCTTTTGTTTAAATGGGGGCCTACAAAAACTATCAGCCCCAGGGCCTGATGGCAGGTTAAGGCGGGCTTGCATCTATTGCACGTCTGTCCGTCCTGGGAGAGGGATCCCTCCTCTGTTGCTCTCCCTGAAGTTTTCTCCCATTTTTCCCTTTAAACTGTGGGTTTTTCTCCGGAAGTATTTCCTAGTACGATGTGAGGGTCTAAGGACAGAGGGTGTCGTTTTCTCATACTGATATTCTGCACAAACTGTGCTGTTGTATTTGCTGCAAAGTGTCTTTACTGTTGGGTATTTTTGTGTACAGCACTTTGGCTCGACCAAAAATCGTAACCAAGCCTGTTTTTCAGGTTTCAGGCTCAAAAATGACATTCCCAGAACAAATGACCATATATTCCCTTCTAAAAGGGTTAAATTAATAATCTTTTTTCTCAAAGTAATGATAAACCTGTGAGTTGGATGTAGAAAAGTCAGAATCAATATAGATGTTTTTTATTTTAAAGACATTTCAGATTGAACATGGTAAAAAACTGTAAATTATAGTGTCCGTCCAAAAGATATGTTGTACTTATAGTGAAAACTAACCTTGGATGATGGGTTAGTAGACTAAAAGCTTTAGGAATCCAAAGTACAACATATAATAAGTACCCTGTATCAAGATTGATGCAAAACAAGTGATATTTGACCTTTTTAGACAGATTTAGCAAAATAAACCTTCTGGGGCCATTTGGGTGGATTTTCCATATCTCTGGCCCCCCTTTGTTCAATTTTGACATGTGACATCTCTTTCTGGCCCCAATAGAATCCAAGGGAAATCGTCCCGCACACACTCATGTTAAAAAAAAGGTAGCCTCTCCGCGCATGCTAGCTTGCAGCAGAGGGGCGAAATATCGCTGCTCTGATATCAAGCAACGGAAAAGCTGTTCTCATTCATACAGTAACACTCCGTTCGATGTCTCACTATGGCAGGGGTGGGGAACCTTTGTCCTCTCAGGGCCATTTCAATTTTTACAATATCCTCAGAGGGCCGTACAAATTATTGACCTCTGCTTAAAAAAACTAAAATCACAGCCCATTCATTTCATTCTGTGCAAAGAAAAAGCAACCTCTTAATCCAGATATCTCACCATGACTCGCGTATGCATGCACGTGCACGGTGTGGCGTGACCACCAAAACAGAAAGATATGGACACAAGATGTGTGCAAATTAGGGATGCACGATATTGGTTTTTTGAAACCGACCGATAACTTCCTGCTTCTCAATACCGATACCGATAACCGATAATAATATAATATATATATATATATATTAAATGTACCTGTAGTTTTTGCACACCTGGTGGTAAAAAAAGACTAGTAGTGAGCAAATGACATGAGCATTACTACTATGAACAAAACAAAGCCAAGAACAGTTTTGACTCTTCAAAGTGACCATATTTATTTACCTTTTTCAAAAGCCTCGTCGATAGGTAAAATCCCTGGTAGCAAGCGAACTATCTAACTCTGAAACTTTGAAATAGTCCCATACTACCGATGACATGTTTGTTTACTGTCCTGGCTTCACGGCCGCACACCATTTACGTCACAGCCAGGCATGAGTTAGGGAGCGCTGGATTTGTGAAACCCGCTCGCTTTAAGCGTGCCGAGCTGTGCGGGGCCCGTTTTTGGTTGCGTTTCCACTTGGCCTAGTACCAGCTAGCAGGTCCTAATTCACAGTTTTTCTGGCCCCATAAAATCGTGGTTCTAGGGCCAGGAACAACCAGGCTGAGTATGCTAAACTAGAGAGAGAATCGCTGGCAAGGGAGCTACAACTACAACAAGATGAACATATTTGACCGTGATTTAATTGTAATACACGTTTCAAAATGATGCCGAAGTAACAACATACTGATACCGGTTAGTAAAAACCATGAATTAATGCTTTGACAAGTCTGCAGACAGACGGCAGGCGAAAAAACCTTTTAAAATGCGTGTTTTCTAAATGGAGCTTGGCTAAGCTAACGTTATATATGCTCCGACCGTCCACACTCAACAACGGCCTATACAGACATAAATAAACCAGCGACTGTATTCTCCATGACACAGGCTGTCTGTGGTTTGTACTTGTTTAACTTTTGTCTAGTTTCTGAACAGATATGAAGAACTGTGAGCTCTGAGTGATAAGAGCTAACGGCTGTGTTGTTATGCTATGTTAGCTTTGCCTATGGCTAGCTTGAAGGTACTTGTCATATGTTACTTCGTGCACTCGTGCTTTTAAATTTTTTCGGACAAATGCTTCATATCGTTTACCCCCGTCACAGTCCACGGGCACATCGTATCTGTCCCCGGCTGTTTGAGGAGCAAGCATGGGAAACAAAAGACAGAATTTACCTGTTTGCATCCAGCTAGCCATGCCTTTCTGGTGTACCAGCTACGTGAGAAGCCTCGTTGATACGTTTTGTCTTTTCACGAGCTTGCTGCGATATATACAAATCGGGTTGGTCCGGTCCAAGGTCTTTAAGCAACAGTTTATGTCCCAAACTTCTCCTTTCGAAAGGATTAGAGAGTAGCTCTTGCACGACTCCACCTGCACACGAAGCCATTCTCATCCAACTACTGCGTCACCTTGGTCACTCATGAGTCTAAAAAACAACTCACGTCAACACACGTAAGCAACGTGGGCGCCAACGTGAGCGCCCTCGTGACCAACATATTTGACGGCGCTGATTGGCTGAAATTATGTTTCTTTATTATTATGTATGAGACTTTTGCAACGTGCTGGTTGCTGCTGTTTGGCTCGGGGGCTCCTTGCACGGCGCCCGGTAATGATAAACTAATGCCACGGGCAACATTTACGGTACAAGATTTACATCATACAGCCCATGTAGTATAATATTTTACAAATGATGAATTACAGCAAACATGTGCAATATATCCATTATTACAGCTCTGTGGGATGGCAGTAAGGCGATATGGTCTGTTGTTATAGAGCAACCCAGTCTCACAACACGATTTTTAATCTATTGATTCGTGTTCACCAACACGATTTGCCCCTTTTTTTCGTGTTGCACAGCACGATTTTAAAAGCAATGTATTTCTACTGCCTGCAGCACGTCTTTTTCTCCGGTCGGGTCGAGGGAGACCAGAAGCTGTGTGGTTCATAAAAACATGTTCTTACTCAATATCAAGCCACAATTATTGCTTTTATTTTAAATCGTATATTTTCGGACTTTTGTTGCCGTCTGTGAGGAAAATAAATGGGGCTCAGACAATAAATGGGGCTCAGAGCCTCAGAATACGGAAATCTGTATTTTTAAATATTTTTTTCCTTCTAATTCGTTATTCTTTTCAAAATAACACACTGTTATTTACTTTGACCTTTAGTCATGTAATACTGTGATGTAGGGTAATCCGTTTGTATTAACAGGGAGGTTATATTTCAGCATTTGAGATACAGCTTGAGGCCTGATTTGGTAAAAAGCCCACTTACCACGACAAGGTACAGGCCATAAATGGGATAAGATATGACAAAGACATAAGGTGAAAAACAAATGAGAAAGAAAGGCATACACATATACAAACAGGTATAAATGAATAAATGTGTGTATATATATATATAAAATAGTATCATTAAATAATGCTGTCAGATAAATGAAGTACACAGTAATAGTCAAGGTTATATTCAATATTTCTGCACTTACACCAGCTGATAAGATATTTAAAACGTCTTTTGTTTGGCCTGAAAACAACATTTGAGAATACACACAGGCTATTTATAGATGATAAAACACCAGTAATACAATCTCAGGACTCTTCGATATGGCTTTGATTACAGGATCGTTTACTTTCAGTCAACAAATCCTTTGGAAAGACAAAAAACAACTATTCAATATCCTGCTTTACCGCGACCGCTATAACTGCCGAAGAAGAAGTCTATGACGCTATCGCGTAGAGCTACGTTCTTGCGTAATGCGGAAGTGGGCGTGGTTAAATCTAAACTGGGTTGGAATAACAATAGACGCATAAGGGACATTTCGAGCATCATTGCGATTGTCAACATTTCTGAGTTTAGGATGGCCGAAGACACTACACTACCCATAATCCCCAGCTATCGTTTAGGACTACAGTCCCCGTAAGGTTACGCAGAGCGTCAAACAGCTGTGTGAAATGGAACGAAACCACGCCAGACTATCCAAAACTGGAATCAAACGCCCCCCCAGAACTACACATGCTGGCTATTGTGTTTCGCAAAATGTTCTATGGGACGTCTCTACTGAACGTTTTCGTTTTTCCCATAATTAGAAGTTGCCAGTAATAAACACATTGGTGTTATCAAATGTAAAACATATAATTAATAAATGGGTGAAAATCGCTTGTGTCCATAATGCGCAGCATTAATATATAGCATTAATATATACCCACATGACAGCTCATTGTTACTTTGTAATTCTACTCCACTGTGTGAAGAGAAATTGAAGATGTTGTTTAATTGTTGAATATATTTATGATCCACGTCAAGTATTCAGTTTCGGCGGCATTTTCTCAGTTTTTCCAAAGGTCTTCTCATCAGGGCTCTATAAATAAAGAACTACGGCAGATCTGTAATATACAATGCAGCCGAACCGTGTATTACAATGCCGTTATGTGATGACTTTCAAAGACAAAAGCAAGAACACTCGGAATTAAGTATTATTTTATTCTTTTAAAATGTTTTCCGGATTTCATATCATATAAACACCAAATCCCAGCATGCATTGCGGCTAAAACATCCAATAAGCGAGCTTAAAACCATAGCTGAGGATCTTGGGTAATCGCTCGAAATGCCTACGTCTGTTTCCGGTTATTTTTATTTTGAAATTCAGTTCCTGACGGACGCCAAAAAAGCCCGAGATTATGGAATTAAACCAATAAATAAAAGCAAGGATAATTGAGTGTTATTGGTGAGTAAATAACAGTGTGTTATTTTGAAAAGAGTAACAAATTAGAAGGAAAAAAAGATTAAAAAAATACAGATTTCAGTATCCTAAGGCTCTGAGCCCCATTTATTTTCCTCACAGACGGCAACAAAAGTCCGAAATTATACGATTTAAAATAAAAGCAATAACTGTGGCTTGATATTGAGTAAGAACATGTTTTTATGAACCACACAGCTTCCGGTCTTCCTCGACCCGACCGGAGAAAAAGACGTGTTGCAGGCAGTAGAAATACATTGCTTTTAAAATCGTGCTGTGCAACTCGAAAAAAAGGGGCAAATCGTGTTGGTGAACACATATCAATAGATTAAAAATCGTGTTGGTGAACACGTAATACTGTGAGACTGGGTTGGAATAGCAGACAACATGGTGCTGGTCTTACCTAAGATCATTAACGTTTTATCAGGGTTCATGTTGCACATGCACATGGTCAGTATTGCCTTCATGTGTTGAGTCATTTCCAAGTAATATCTGAATTTAATATGAAAAAATACAAAATAGGCAGGTATTTCTGAGAATTTCAGCATACCAATTTCAATGGAAACATTGACTAAATCTTTGTTGTTGTTTATTAATTTATTGAGAATGGTTAAAGACTCCAGCAATTCAGTAAGTTAGTGATGCAATAGCTCTGAAATAGAGTCTAACCAGGTCTTTGAAAGAAAGTCTGTCCATATAGCCGGTTTCCTCTTTCTACCTATATGTGTGGAATTTACTGGGGTTTATTTGTTGCTAAGTGTGTGTGTATTTTTTTAGCCACCCTAGCAGCACTGGTGGTTCTAGGGATGGTACTGTAACATTGTTTGTTTGTCCAACACTGAAAGATTGTAACTACTGCCCCTTTTAGCTGTCAGAGGATTAACCCTAATGCCTTTGGTGATCTTCAGACATTTCCTGAAGTGTAGATTACTATTGAACAGATTATCGTGACATTTGTCACAGACATTTAGGTTCAAATTAAATGTAGATGATCCGTTCATTTGCGCCAACATCAAATGAACATCTCTGTCCAATCCTTTGGTTTATGACATCCCCATCAGCCCCAGCTGTTTTAGCTTGCCAATACAGAAAATAAGGGTTAACACAGTAAGCGTTACACCTGATATACATCAGCATTTTGCTTATTGTAAGTCGCTTTGGATAAAAGTATCAGCTAAATGCAATGTAATGTAAATTTAGCCTTTCCATTGAGAGCAGGTTAGCATTCTGTTGTTAGCATTTTACTCACAGCTCCCCTGTGCATAAATACACCTTCAATGGTTGTATATTGATGTAGTTATCAAGTGTTGATGTGTTACAAGTGCTTCACCTCCTTATAAGATCACTCTGGAGCCTGTGGGGATTAGAAGCCCTAGCTAACTCATCAAAGAAAATCTAAATAAATGTCCTTCATTCACCACGATCCAACCCAAAGAAACAATGGCCTCCAGTAATATTTCTGTTTACAACCAGAAAGATTTGTGAACACAGCCAGTAGAAAGCCCCAGCAATGTAACACAAGTCAACACTTCTCTGATTACTGATGCAGCTTGAATGTGTCCAACTCACACATGCACCACCAGAGTAATTTCTATAAAAGCTAACAAGCCAGCCAGGGTGTGTGTGTGTGTGTGTGTGTGTGTGTGTGTGTGTGTGTGTGTGTGTGTGTGTGTGTGTGTGTGTGTGTGTGTGTGTGTGTGTGTGTGTGTGTGTGTGTGTGTGTGTGTGTGTGTGTGTGTGTGTGTGTGTGTGTGTGTGTGTGTGTGTGTGTGTGTGTGTTGCAATCAGAAACTTGATTGTGTGATGAGCCAAGGTCATTGTAAAAGAACAATGCGCTGGTAATCATAGGCCAGCGGGAGAGAGTCTGCAGGCATGTCGTACTCTGTGATTATTGAAGCCAAAAGTCTGGCAAATCTCTCTTTAATACTCATACTACTCATCTATGTGTATTTGACACACACACACACACACACACACACACACACACACACACACACACACACACACACACACACACACACACACACACACACACACACACACACACACACACACACACATACACACACACATGCGCCTGATCAAGGATTTGACTTAGTGATTTAAAGTTGAGGTAGGGAGTTTATTTCTGTCGTCATTGGGGAAAAATCCATTATAACCTTTCAGCATATTGTAATTCATGTGATACCCCTGTGGCTGTTCCCTGAAAAGACACCATAGAAGCCATCATTTTAAAATACAGCATTCAGCATTAAGCTTTTGCATCACCCCTAATCCCATCCCAAGAAAAGAGCATGGACAAATGCAACTCATATTGTAACCTGTAGACTATTCTGTTAGTAGTCATTTGTGATCAACATTATGATCATCATCGCAATACTGTTGTCAACAGCAATTCTATGAGAATCACTGTCTGGTTTTCTTTGCAGTTTTATTGGCCTATACAGCCCTTTCAGATGAAATACTGCGGTTCAAAGGTTTAGCATTACAGAACATTGGAAAAGCGATATAGAGATGGAAAAAAAAGTTTGCTAATAGATTAGCCTTCCTGTAATTATTGCCGTTATCTGCCTTGAGCTAGCTGCAGTCGTGAGTCTTTTAACCGCCATTCTGAAAGTCCTTAAATATTGTCAGACTCTTTGTTTGTGTCTTTTGAGGTTGCTTTGTTCTGTAGGCAGTTGTTGTCCATCCTGGAAAAGCTATTTTCCTGTATTATATTCTCCTGTGAATAAGGCTTTCACCATCTGAAGGGAAGTTCATTTGTAGAACAGGAACGCCAATGTATCTGGCAACTTTGTCTAAAGCCTGAACACTGAGCCAGGAGGAGGTTCTGAAGTCTAGTTTTCTCTCAGATCAATTGAATTACAATACACTTAAAGGCTATTATGGATATTATGCTAACAAAACTGGCCAACCCAAGCTATAAGTCTTCATGCACTTGTTGTGGGCCTCTGTTCTATATAAACTCTGCTGTCGAGAAGCCATGTGGTTCTAAGGCCTCCCATACATATTCATGTATGCAGCATAACAGATTGATTGGCCTCTTGTGTTTTAATTAGAGAGAACAGTGAGGTTGTAAACTCTGTCAAGCTGGTTCCTGAGCTGAAGAAAGTTTCAAGATATCTTTGCTGGCTAATTTTAAGGCAAGTCATGTTCTGTAAAACTGGCCCCGGGAACCTTCCTCACTCTGTCTTCACCGAAAAACGGCTTAGTCAATAATAATTTAGGATTCAGCCCTGCTTAAAAACCAACGCATGTATGCACCCTAACTCACACCAACCCACACACACACACTGCCTGTCCTGCGCTGCAGCAACACATCTGCACAACCCTGTAGCTTACAGATATCCTTTCATCCATCTTCACACTTTCCTCAGCCCCAAAGAATGTTCAGCGGACGTCTTGATTTTTAGCTGAGTGTGAATTATTCTGGTGAATGAATAGGAGAGTGGAGCAGGCTCCTTTTGGCTCACTGAAAAAACTGATTATGACCCCTTTTAGATGTTACATGTTTTAATCTAGCCTTTTTTAATAGATTGTAATGTGTTATTGCATCCTTCTTATGTTTTTTAATTAATCTTAACATATATTGTCACTGTTTAAAACAAGCTCATTTCATTCATTTAAAAGTAATTAGAAAAAAATATGTACAATTTAATTACCACATATACTGTCCTGTCTGCGCATGTGCGACAAGCAGCTTTTCCATTCGGAAAGACAGTCACCGGACTGCCTGCGTAGTATAGGTCCGCTGTCGTGAGGTGAACGTTCTCCACGGCTCTCCATTTTAAGTAAGTAGCTCATTTATAGCCTTTGGTGTATTATATTATACTTAAACAGGTAGCTTAATAACTAACATTAACGCTATTGACGGTTTGTTTTGATAGATTAACATTAGCAAACGTTAATATAGGCCTACAGCAGCTAGCTAACTGTTAGCCTACTGTTAACCTAGCTTAGTTGTGTAGTAATGTTTAAGTAACCTAATTGAAGTGCAACTTGCATCATTATAAGATAACTTGATACTACTCTCAATTTAAATACGTGATAAATGCAATCTGTCTTGTTAGACTTGCTTATTAGTTTGTGGCCAATATAAGTTGAATGTTAACTGCCTGTTACTATGGCTTTTTTTGTAGCTTCATCTTCCCTGCTGCCCCCACTGGCCGTGCTGTGTTCCTAACCGACTGTAAGTTTTGTTTTTTATTCTTATCACTGTGGTAATATTAGGACACAACTAAACATGTGAAATCACGATGGTAAGTGTGCTTTTGGTAACGTTACTCTCTGGCGGCAAGGGGTTAATGTTACCGCGGTTAACGTTCATATCTTGGTCTTATAGGCGCTTTCACACCGGAGTACTTTTCCCCCCGAACTAGGCTGATGGGGAGGGGGGAGAGTAAATCGCCAGAACGCCGACACCTCCTCATCACTCCACCGCTCCCATGTTTTCTTTTGTGTTGCCATAAGTTATTCTCTCTCCGTTGGTGCGCTGGTCTAATGCTAATAATGCGAGCAAATAAAATGGCGTCTTCACAAAACTTTTCAGAGTTTCACGGGGGTGGTTTAATATTCGCCCAGCCAATCAGAAATTCTTAGTGTGGCCGACACACCCACACACCTTTTCTCCCCAGCAGAGTACCACCTCTCTAGCAGGACGGTCTGTTTATCGGTAATTGAGACATTTAAAAAAAAAAATACACGTCATATGTATTATTGCTACTTAAACATTATATTGCAGTCTGAGTTTCGCAACACCGTTTATAATATGCAATAAGACATAATGCGTTTGTGATGTATTTTCGATCTTTCCATTCCAGACAAGAGATCTTTCTCTCCCCGGTCTGTGTGTGAGGGGACGGGCAGTTACACATGCGGCTGCTACATGCATGCATGCATGCAACACACACACACGGCGGAGAGAGAACTAAGCGCTCCGAGATGTGGTTAAATTAAATTACCCGTCTTGAGGTCGACAATGCTCTTTGCCAAAAGTGAGAAATAATGTATTGCTATTGAATAGAATATAATCATGTAATGTCATTGTACAATGAAAGCAAGAAAAGCTTCTCCCTTTTTTAAAAGGTGCCATCAAGTGCAATAACAGTTTAGCATGTAAGGGCGGTAACACAAGCAATTTGTCTAAACATTTAGCAAAAGTGCACCACATCCAGTAATATTTAGGCTCTATTTGAAAAAAAAAATGTGTTAGTCACACAGGATTTTGTAGGATTTCGAGTCATTGGCCCAACACAAGTTAGTAATCATTGGCAATCAATTACCTTTTTTCATTTACCATTATTATTTTTAATTTCTGCTCGTCTTTATTTTTATTGCAGGTTTTTATATCTGATGTTGGTGTGATGTGGAACAGAACCTTACTCTTTGGGGACCTCATGTTGTTTTGGTAAGTCAATTTATCAAACAAATTCCTTAATCTTCAACTTTTCAGCAAACTATTAGGATTTTCGTTTGGTTCACTCTGCTTAGACCCAAAGGTGACTGTGAAACACCATCACTAATGTTTAATTCCCCCCCCCATTTCTCTCTTTGTTGTTTGTCTAGTTTATGTGGCAATGTAAAGACTGTGGCGGAAGAAAAGAGGTGGTGAAGGGAAATCTATCTGCTGGAGAGTTCAAAGTCAGATGGCCTGCACTTTTCCATATTGATGAGGTAAGTTATATATTTCACATGGTGAATGTATGGTGAAATGCCTATTTACTGTACACATTGAGCTGATACAAAGCAACATGATCATACATTTGAAATGGTGTTTCTGTCCATCTGATAATTATCTTTTAGCTCTGTTTTTGCTTTCCACCAACTCCTTAGTAAAGTATTTGGCTCTTTAGCTGCTCAATGTTCCGCTGTCTTCACCAGCTATTCTATAACAGTCGGTTTGATTGTCTGAAGAAAACAGCTGCTGCTGGAATTGGGGTTTTCACTTTATTCCTCAACATTTTACCCATTGTCAATAAAAAAAAATGACCTTAGATTAATAGAAATACTTTGCTTAGAACACACTGTACACCAATACACATCTTATCAAGGATTGGTTAATGAGGTCAAAATTAGAATATATCCTTTAATTATATAGTAGATACAAAATATCATTACACCAATGGCTGAATGTGCTCTTTGTCTTCTGTCGTTTTGTTTTTGCATAACAGATACTGCTGAATTCCTGCGCATAACGACTATCCCACTTGAAACAGCCTTCATGGCGCAGTTGGACAGCCATCTACCTCAGCTGACATCTGTCTTCCAGAAGAAGGGAGGAGTTGTTGGCCAGAAACTAGCCAAACATCTGGCGATCTTGCAAAAGGTAAATGTGTGTATATACACTGTTTTATACAAATTGTTATATACTCTGTAGAGCAATTTTATGAAATGTACTGTATAGAGCCCCATTTCCAAATGTAAAGCGTCTTTGGGTTCAAGAAAAGTGCTATAGAAATATAATTTATTATTATTATGATTTGCCTCACAACAGCCTGGATTACTTGCCAGGTGCAAGAATGCAACACACATTTCTAAGGATATCTGATCTTAATAAGGCAATAGTGGCATACTGGTTAGAGAAGCAGGCTTGTGACTGGAAAGGTGCAAATTCAATCCCCAGGTGGGGAAAGTAAAAAAGCAGAACCTGCCTTGAGCAAGTCACTTAATCCTCAATTGCCAACAGATCAGACTGTGGTTGTACGAGGCAGATTCCAGGTGTGAACTGTGAAGAACAGAGCATTGCTCTTGGTAAAAAGTCCCTGGAAGTGCCCGGAAAAAAAAAAGTTTTAACAACATGTTTATTTATTGACTTTTCAGTCCTGTATAATCATTTTGCGCAAAGATGGCACTGTTTGTCAGAGCACTTCATCCTTCTGGGATTTCATGAAGAACAGCTCCAACGCCTGTGTGTATGGGAACACTAACACCTCTGGTGCTGGTCCATTAACTGCCAGTGTTTCCCACAGATCTGTTTCCCAAATATCTGAAATATACTTGGGGGGTGGTGGTAGCGGGGGGGGTGAGGTGACGTGCAACAACATTAACCTTTCTGTTGGTCGCTTGTTAGCAGACCCTTCACGCGATGGCAGAGCGAGCAGGTACAGGCAGGGCCCATAATGATAGCCCTATAGTTTAAATCTACTACCCACACATGAACATATGGAAATGGGTTACTATTTAAAAAAATAAATGTATTTAGGAACCTATCCATGTGATTTTTAGTGGGGGTCGACCTCAAATCCTCTATGGGGGTCCAGGGGCATGCCCCCCCCCCCCGGTAAGATTTTATTTTGGAGTTAAATGCATCAATCTGGTGCATTTTGAGGGGAAAATATAGAGACTAGATCTATGGAAACACCTATATTAAACATAACTGTATACATTTCAATAATCATAAAATCATGGCCATAACCAATAACATACCATTTCCAATATGAAAAAAACACTGAAACTTGTTTATTAATTAATTTGTGGTTCATTTATAGTTGTGAGTGTGTCTGTGCTCCTGAATCAGCCTCTCCTGTCTCCCTCTCCCTCCTCTCCTCTCCCCCTGTTCCTCTTTGAGGCAGCAGCAAAGACTAGTTTTCTCTCAACAAGTTTTAAAAGTGTCTTACCTTTTTTCACCTAGTTAACTTTTTATTTATTTATTCATGCATATTTTACTAATCACATTACATTTCATTTAGCTGACGCTTTTATCCAAAGCGACTTATAATGACCGATTACAGGACATTCTCCCTGGAGTAACTAAGGGCTAAGTGCCTTACTCAAGGGCACACTAGTGGTGGTGTTCCTCGCAGGATTTGAACTCACAGCCTTCCGATCTTCAGCCCACCTCACTATCCATTAGACCAATCACTACCCTCTCAAATGGAAATATGTGTTTACATAACTGGTGACCACACCGTTTGAGACCCACTGAGAACTTAGACTAAGTTAACTATCTAAACACTCAGAGAGTCCTTTACCTCACCTGAGCTGAGCTTATCCCAAGCTTGAATGACACACAGAGACCAATCAAGGGCTTTGATTTGTGATCTGTATGACAGTGGCCATGTCGGCAGGCCACATCATGTGGACAGCCAGTCCCCCAGTGTGAGGCAGGCCACTTAACAGGTCAGAAGGAGGCGAGATCAGTGCAAGGGAGCGAGGGATCATTGTCCACAAGTTAATCGATCGCAGATGGCGTCGTGGTCACGGACGAATAAAAAAAAAAAAATTATTAAAAAAAAACTTTAAAAAAAACAAAACTAAATGGGTCGCGAAATATACTTGGGCGGCCGTTAATATACCTGGGCGGCCCGCCCAAGTATAGTCTGTGTGGGAAACCCTGTTTTAAGATCCTAGTGTCAGGCATCAATTTTAGATAATTATGTTTTACCTTATAAGGAGCATGAAGGTTGAGAATATTTATATGTATGAATGTTGATATTCATATTCACCCTAAAGCATTTCAAACCATCAGCTTGGTTCTTTATACAATGAGGTTGGCTTTATTCATTGTTTTTCTTATTGTCCAATGGAAAGACCATAATCAACAATGTCTTAATCCATCTGTCAATCCTCTCTGACTTCTGACACTCATCACCAAGCTTATTGGGTCCTATGTAAATCTTTAAAAACACCTCACACATATTTAGTTTGATTCAGAAATATATACAGTATGACCAGCTTTGTTTTCAGGGATTAATAGGTATGTGAGCAATATTACAAAAAATGTATTCGATAAAGTATGTAATTAAAATTACATATATTGAATACATGCATGTTTTTTCATTAAATATACAGGACATCGCAGGAGATGACGTCACCAGAGACCTGCAGAAATGTACCATGGGCATATATGTCATCAACAAGTAGGGTGGAGAACCTGGACATTATGACGACGTTGGAATTTTTGTTGGACTAATCATTCTGGACAAAATTGGATCTGTAGCCCGAGCTTGTGCCATCATGCTGGGACTCATCTATTCACTAAACATGGCTTACCCCAAAGAGCTAAGGTACTACTATGAATTCGTCCAGAAAGTGCTCTTGCAAATGGATGGTGAAAGGCTTTCCCCCAAAGTCCTTGGACTGAAGAACAAGATAAATGCTGGACTGTAGGATTTCTTCAGCCGCTCTTGTGAACCGATGCCATTAAGCATATACTATCGAAACGGCAACTTTTTCTACTTTAGCCAAGCGTAAAACATTTAATTTTTTATTTGTATATGGGCCATTTACATCTAGTTCTGGAGAAGAATGTGAATATATTTCATGTATTAATGTGAGGAATGTTACATTCTCCTCAGCTGTTTCAGTCACATGTCAGGATTTATTCGCTGTCTGTTTCCACTGCATTTTGTTGCTCTGATGGCCTCCACCTCTGCCGTGTGTGTGTGTGTGTGTGTGCCAGGTTGCCAGGTGTCCACAATCCAATCACCTCTGCTATGAGACTCAAGTCCTGACTCCTCCACTTCGCCATATCGTAGACTCTGTAACCACAGTCAGTCTCTAGCTTTGGAAAGTCTTCGATTGCGATTCCCTGTTTGACCTGTTTTCTCCTGTGCCGGCAGCTTCAAGCCAGCCTGACTCCAATCTCCTGTCTCCAGACCACCTCCAACGTTGGACCCTGTCCCGTTCCTCCTGGCTCTTCTCCAGGCGCTCCCCAACCTGGTCAGACCTCCGTTCCCCTCTCCCTTGGACTCCGTCTAGCTTCCCTGGCCCAGAACCCCCTCCCCTGCCTACAGCCCAGTATTATTCAATAAACGTTATTATTGTGCTTGAAACTCTTTCCTCCAGTCTCTGCTCTGCTCCTGGGTTCCCTGCTAGCCTTAACAGTGGCGAGATTGTACTGTTAAGGCTAGCAGGGAACCCAGGAGCAGAGCAGAGACTGGAGGAAAGAGTTTCAAGCACAATAATAACGTTTATTGAATAATACTGGGCAGGGGGGTCTGGGCCAGGGAAGATAGACGGAGTCCAAGGGAGAGGGGAACGGAGGTCTGACCAGGAAGAAGAGCCAGGAGGAGCGGGACAGGGTCCAATGTTGGCGGTGGTCTGGAAACAGGAGATTGGTGTCAGGCTGGCTTGAAGCTGCCGGCACAGGAGAAAACAGGTCAAACAGGGAATCGCAATCGAAGACTTTCCAAAGCTAGAGACTGACTGTGGTTACAGAGTCTACGATATGGCGAAGTGGAGGAGTCAGGGCTTGAGTCTTATAGCAGAGGTGATTGGATTGTGGACACCTGGCAGCCTGACACGCACACACACGAGGTGCCATGATAGTTGCATGTTGTTTTTATCGAATCAGAAGATGTTTAAGACACATGCTTCATGTTACGTCATTTTGTACAAGATAATAAAGTAAGAGTATGTATCAAATATGATGTTTGTTTTATTTTTAATATATTGAAAGTAAAAATGTTTGATTAAATTCAACTTCATTTTTGTATGTAGGAATTAAACTATAGAATTGATCTGAATGTACAAAAAGAAAAAAGGTTACATTACATAATCCATTTTAGTACACTTAACATGGGTTTAGTGAGTAAATTCTACTCAAAATAGTTGAGCTGAAAATTATCAGTATGAATAAGATGCAATTACTCAAAATAGTTGAGCTGAAAATTATCAGTATGATTAAGTTGAAATTACTCAAAACTAATAAGTACAGTGAACTTAAAAAATATATCTGGATTTAGATAAATTTGTTTCGTGCAACCACTTACCTAAATAAAATTAAGTAAATCCAACATAACAATTTTTTCAGTGCTGACAGCCTTGTCAGAAATATTGCAGACACATGCAAACCCAGCAAACCCTTGCTGCAAGCTCGAGGGGAAAAATATTTAACCTTTTTGACGTGGATAATCATTAATCCGGCTGTATTGTGCCAAAAAGGCGGGGAACAGGTGTGTTGCTAACCCCTCCTGCTCTTTTCCCCAAGCTATATTTGTAGGAATTATGCCGACAAAGTTAATGAGTGTGTGAGATCAGTTTCCCTGTAAAGCTTGATTGTCCTTATCAATGGGAACTAACTATACTGTTCAAGGGAGGAGGATTTTGAAAATAATCAGGGATAGCAGGGTCACATCATATTTTATTTGCTCAATCCACATTTTACCTATTTTAAAACAACTGTCCCACACTAGCTGAACTCTTATTCTCTTACTCTACAAGCTGATTGAAGCATTCCAATTGGGACTTTTAAAAACCATATATGGCGAAGTTGATGCAGTCTGTCCCTGCACCACCTGTCTTTGTGCAGCCCTGCATCCTGTCTCCTGCCCTCCACCTCTGCCTCAGTGCTTCAGCCCTTGCTCTCTGTGGCTCACTCCCAGAAAGCACAGGTGTGTGTGTGGGCTTAACCAGATGGCGATGTTGCTGATGCAGAGTGGAAGCAGCCAACTACACGATTGCATGCAGGTCATCCAACCTTTTCTAACACTAGATACAAACTTTAATCAGAAATGTTTCCACACGTCTGTGGGCTGCTTGGCACATCTTACTGTAGAGGAAGAAAACCCAGTTAATACAAATAAAATAAAACACTATGCTCAGCGGAAGTTCAACCAGGAAGACCTTCTTTACTCATTCATTTACTATTTACATGTTACTACTCTCAATAAGTGATCGGGGGCATCACTCCCCAACAAATCACATCGCTCTATTCTCACAAGCCTATCATCGCGCTCCGCTAAACCTTTTAATTCTGCTCTCCCGTCTGACAGCTGTCATTTCAGGTGACTCAACGCAACCCTCCTCCACCCCTTTTGTCCATCTGAATCCAGGGTCAAGCTAAGCCACTCCTCTTCAGACCGACCCAACTATCCATTCACCACCACCAGTGTCTAGACCCCGGGGGGTTTAATCGGATCGGTTCTCCCCTCCAGAATGATACTCCTGCACAACGGGGCCTAATCCCCAAAACTATAGGTTACTTACGTAACCTCAGTACTCAGAGTAACATGAAGTGAGATGTCTCACTATGGGATGCGCCTCATCGCGGAGCACACAGAAGCATCAATCTCATTACGCCAATCCTGATTGGCTGGTGATCTTGACGTCAGCGTCAGGGAATTCACCCCCTATAAGTAGCTTGCGCCACGACGCATGCGTCATTCAAAATAAGCACCTCTTCTCGCTTCACCATAGCAAGGAGGGCCGTCTGGTGAGACATCTCACTTCATGTTACTCTGAAAACTGGGGTTACGTAAGTAACGTATAGTTCTCATTCATAACACTCAGTTCGATGTCTCACTATGGGAAATTGTAGCTCCCGTATTGCCAGACGAGCTTATCTCGAAAATCACCAAACCAACCAGAACTTTAACAGGTAGAGCTCTGACTCAACCAGGTGCCCAGCACTGCTTGAGTCACACTGGGAGTAGACATCCTGGACAGAGCCCAGGATGCAGCCAGACCCTGAGTCAAAAGAACTCGTGGACCCGAGGGTGCCTGCGAACTCTGACTCGTATGGGCCCCAAAACAATTGCTTCCACAAACCAGTGGGAGAGCCGTTGTTTAGTAACAGGCTTGCCCATATAAGGGTTAGCCCAGGACACAAGGGGTTTGGTCATTATGACGAAGCACCCTTGATCTGTTCCTGTACGTGCGTAAAGCACGGGCTGGACACGGCAAATCCGGCCGCTGTTCCCCGGAGGAATACAGTGGCGGGGAGGATGCCTCAATTTCAAATATGGTACCTGAACCAACCGCCTTAAAATAAAGGCAGGGTTGGACTTCAACCACACTCTGTTTGCCCTGGGGCGAACCGAGTGCCTGAAGACTGTACAGATAGCGCATGAGTGCCACTGGCTCGCTTTGGCAGCTGCCAGGGTCAGCTTCATGTCACACTGTATTCAGATTGTACCACTCACGGGTCAGGCCCATAGAGCCAAGCGCTCTGGGTGTGGGTGAAAGATCGCCCCCCCCCCCCGCTTGGGACAGTATGTCCCTGCGTAGTGGGAGCTGCCATGGCTGCCCGCACAGCAGCTGATATATCTCCGCTAGCCAGTACATAGCTGGCCAGTGCGGAGCTATCAGAATAAGTGTGTGGCGTTGCTCTCTCACTCTGGCCAGAGTTGGAGGTATCAGAGCCAGGGGTGGGAACGCGTACAGAAGGCCCGGGGGCCAATCGTGCGCGAGTGCATCCACGCCTAACGGTGCATTTAGATCACGCATCGAAAAGAACAGCTGACACTGAGCGTTGTCTTTCGATGCGAACAGATCCACCGCGGCTCTGCCGTAACGCACCCACAGCTGGCTCACAATCCTTGGATGTAGAGTCCAGTCTGCATAAAGTGGTGCCTCTGGACAGTAGCTCTGCCCCGAGGTTCATCACTCCCGGTACGTGCGTCGCTCTCAGGGAGAGGAGATGTCTACCGCTCCATAGGATAAGTTTGAGCGCCAGTGTGTGTAACTGGAGAGAACGCAAGCCCCCTTGGCGGTTAATATACGATATTGTGGTCGTATTGTCTGTCCTCACGAGGACGTGATGTCCCCTGAGGAAAGGCAGAAAGCGTTTTAGGGTGAGAAACACTGCTAAAAGCTCCAGGTAATTTATGTGCGCCCGCTGTAGGTCTCTGCTCCAGAGACCCCTCACCGGGTGACCTTCATAAATACCTCCCCAACCTGTCAGACATGCGTCTGTGGTGACCACTTTCCGTGAAAGGACAGCACCCATAGGCACACCTCGTACTAGAAAAGTCGGGTGCAGCCAGTGGCGCAGTGCCATTACGCATTCCACAGTAACCATCACTCTTAGTTTAGTTTTAGGGCGGCCACCCAGCGCTGAAACTCCCTCATGTGTAAGCGTCCCAGTCGTACGACCAGGATGGCTGACGCCATGAGCCCCAGCAATCGCAGGCATGATCTGAAGAGAACATGTTTGCGCAGCTGGAAAAGAGCGAGACAAGCTCTGAAAGCTTTCACTCTTTCTGCTGACAAGCGAGCTGAAAAGGGCACCGAGTTCAGGCGTAAACCCAGGAAGAGTATAGTCTGTGCTGGGCACAACATGCTCTTCTCTGTGTTTATTATGACACCCAGGTTGAGCAGGTGCTTTACGAGGACATTTGTCTGCGTAACAGCCTCCTGCTCCGACTGTGCGAGAAGCAGCCAGTCGTCCAGGTAGGTCGCCAGGCGAATACCCTGTTGTCTTAACGGGGCTATTGCGGCTTCCTTACATCGTACAAACACCCTTGGACTGAGAGACAGACCGAAGGGGAGTACTCTGTATTCATAACAGATCCCCTGAAATGCGAATCTCAGATATTTCCTGTGTGGGTAATATACTGGGATGTGAAACTACGCATCTTTCAGGTCGACTGATGTAAACCAGTCGTTTTGTCGCACGAGCTGCAGCAGAGATGTGAGCATTCTGAACTTATATCTTTTAAGATATTTGTTCAGAGCCCTCAAATCAAGTATTGGCCGAATTCCGTTCCCTCCCCGTTAGAGTCAGTGGAGATGTCACATCTCTTCCCCTCTGAGTCTCTATTTGTTGTGTTATGGGGCCCTCTAGTGTCTGAACACAGTGGTGCCCCTTTTCGACAGTCCCCACCGACACTGCACATGCGCGTGACGGTGGTGCCCTTAAAGCCCCAGCCGGCACTGCACATGCGCGTGGCGCCTTCACAGACCCGTCTGTAATCCGCCTTTTGAGAGATGCCGTAGCTGCTCTCAGAAGGGGAACAGTTGACGGGCTGTTTATTGGTTTTATTGTTTTTCTTTTCATTTTTTTGAGCTGTGCCCTCGGCCTGAAGCCTTGATGCGTCAGCGGCAAATGTTTTATAACAGAAAAATCAACAAATGTGTGACATGTGTTTGTACGGACTTGAGGATGGTGTTGAGGCATCTCTCGAGGCGGCGGGAACACATTTAGAGCTGGGGAACCGTGGACTTCCAGCTCTGTCACGGAGGGGAGAAGGAGGGGCTGTCACGCCGCTCGCTTCTTCTTCCTCGACTGCTGGCCGAAATTCTGGGTTGGCTGCGCCTGAGCTGCAGCCGGAACCGGAGATTTTCTAGGCCAGTTCGCCCTCGTCTCCAGCCTGGGCTGGGGACTCGGGGCGGGCTGCGACCTCTGCGTCTTCGGTGCTTTAAACCGAGCAGGGTTCGAGGCAGCTTGGGCGAAGGACTGCTGCTGCGAAGGACTGCTGCTGCGAAGGACTGCTGCTGCGAAGGACTGCTGCTGCGAAGGCAGCGGCTGGACCCTTCGAGAGAGGCAGAGGTGGAGTGCCTCGTCCTCCTTCTTTTTCGACTCACAACTCCTTTGCATGGAGGCGAGAGCAGAGGCGAGAGCGGAGCCGAAAATTCCCTCGGGAACGATGGGCATATCCAGCACATCCTCCTTTCCCGGTCTGGGAGGTTGGTGAGGTTGAGCCATTTCGCTCTTTCCTGCACCACCATGATCCCCATTGCCTGGACGGCGCAGCGTTGGACACGGAGACAAATGTCCGTGACCGCTGCCATCTCGTCGAGAGTGGCTGCCCCCGGGTTACCCGACAGGTCCTCGCAGAGCTCCGCTTGGTAAGCGGTTAGCAGCGAGGACACATTCAGGGCCCTGGCGGACAACGCTGCAGCTTTGTAGGACCGTTCAGTCATTGTCGACTGAAAACGGTCCGACTTTGCTGGCAGCGTGGGGTTCCTGATGGGCCCATCCTCTGTAGGAGGTGGGCCGCTACCAGCGGTTCCATGGGCGGTATGCGGAGCAGGCCGAGCTTCTCCATTCCGTCACAGTCTAGGGAGGAGGCACCCTGGATTGGGACCTTGTTGCTGAAGGGCCGGTCTCTCCATGAGACCGACACCTCATCCAACATCTCCGGGAAGACCGGAAGGAGTTGCCTCTTCGTCCGCGCTGCTTGGGGAAAATGTTTCCCTTCGTAGCAGGACCTGGAGGTCTCTTTGGCCATTTCAGGCCACGGAATGTCGAGTCTGGCTGCAGCGCGTTTACACACGGCCTGCAGGTCCATGCTCAGACAGGGCGAAGCTGGTGTGCTATCGCCCGGGAGAGCAGCCTGAGCCGATGACATGAAGGTGTCCTCTTCCTGTTCATCCGACTCGGACAGGAGGAATGCCAAGGCCTCTTCATCCTCATCGTAGTCCAGCTCGAGGACATCCTCCGCGGGTGAGACCATGGTGAGGTCTAACCAGGAGCCCCAGCTCGGTAAAGCGTGGGGTTCCGTTCCCGCGTGTCTTACCGGTTCCCAGCCTGCCAGGGCGCGGGATTCTGGTTCTGTAGCCATCGCAGATAATGAGCCCCAGACCGACACGGAAAGGGGTTCACTCTCTGCGGCGGACGCCCCCGTGTCTTGACTGCCGGCCGGAGGGTCAGTGGACATGGGGGGGTCCTGCTCCGACAGGCTAGCTTGTCGTGCTAACCGTCGGCGGAGGCTCTTTACGGTGAAGCGGACACAATGTCCGCACGAGCCGGGGTTGTCGATAGCGCCTCGGGCGTGTTCCAGCCCGAGTCAGGACGAGCAGACCTGGTGTGTGTCTGTGCCCGAGATCTTCAACCCGCAGCTGCAGAGTCGAGCCACCGAGTCCCTGACTCCTCTGGTGTGAGGGAGAGGGGCGTCCATCTTGTTCGCCTCGTGGCGTGGAGAGGGCCCGCTCTCGACAGGTAAGATGGGAGAAAAAAGATGTTACCACCCTGTCCTTAATCCGGAGAAAAGTACGGTGTGGGTCTTTTATTCCCGGAGAATACTGACTAGTGTGACAGTATGCTCCTTTAATCCTTTCTTCGTCCGTGGAGAAGAGAAAATAAAAAACTTCCTCGCTACCGTGGTGTCGATAGAGAGGGAGCGAGCTAGCAACAGGTGTGTTGCTAGCTTAAAAAATCAGACCTACCTTACTTTCCCGGGAAGAGAAGGGCGAGGTCGATTTTAATACTAACTGGCGTTAGTATTACCGTCTTCCTGCGAAGCAGAAGGAGTAGCCGGCGAGCGCCCGTCGACCGAAATGGGTATTTGGTTTCAGACTGTGGACCGTTAAGCCTGTCCGGCTACTGTAGAGATGTGCTCTGAAGCGAGAAGAGGTATTTGAATGACGCATGCGTTGTGGCGCAAGCTACTTATAGGGGGTGAATTCCCTGACACTGACGTCAAGATCACCAGCCAATCAGGATTGGCGTAATGAGATTGATGCTTCTGTTTGCTCCGCGATGAGGCGCATCCCATAGTGAGACATCGAACGGAGTGTTATGAATGAGAACTGCATTACATTTATTTGTGTATTCCTGGCAATACATATGTATTCTTACATCAAAACCGTCTCTCCTGATTGAAGTAATATTAGATCCTGTTTGTCTAATCGCCACAAAGTATGTCAAAGTATGTCAAAGAAATTAAATTAATTTTTTTTAATTTAAAATATTTTAAATTAAAAAAAATTTTTTTAATTTCCACAGAGTTAATATAGCCTACTATTTCATTTCAAAAAATAAATTAGGTTCATTTAAAGCGGCCTTCCTATATGTTTATTTGGGGTTTCCCTTCTCTGTAGTGTGTTATATGGGTTTTTGTGCATGTAAATGGTCTGCAAAGGCTAAAATCCCAAAGTTCCCTCCAAAGGGAGTTTCTCTCCCACACACTGACTGAAACGCAGTTTGTTTTTTCCGTAACATAGTGACATAACTTTGTAATACTCACACTTCTATTGGCTAGTGCTCCAAAAATATTGTAGGTGAGCTAAGGGGCGGGACATCTCTAAGTGGTTAACCTATAACAACCAAGCCAGAAAGCTAACCAATCAGAGCAGACTGGGCTCTTGTTTCAGACAAAGGGTGAAGAGAGGTGCTGCAGCACAGGTAGTATGAGGAAAATAAATACATTTTGCTGATATTGTTGGATGTCTGATGTCCGTGTTATACACTGAGAGACACAATATTATTTCCAAATCAATGACTGCCAAATTGAGATACATAAGATAAGATAAGATGGACTTTTATTAATCCCTCGTGGGGAAATTGTTTCTCTGCATTTGACCCATCCTAGTGTTAGGAGCAGTGTGCTGCCATTTTGAACGGCGCCCGGGGAGCAGGCCCAACCATCCCTGGTTGGGCCTCCTGTCACTATTACAACAAACAATAGAAGCAAACAGCACATCACCTTGTCCGCATTCACTTGCAATAAAAATGGTTTAACAAAAAATTAGAGCTGTTTGTGTTTCAACGTGCACAAAATATACTGAAAACAAAAAGCAGGCACAGCACAAGTACACATGGTTTACCGGCTGAGGTGAAGCTCTGGTCTCCAGGTGAAAGGTGTTGACTCAGGAGGTTGTTTCCAGGAAATGCAGGGGTGTTTACAGATAGATGCAAGAGGGAGCAATGGCTGGGGCTTAGTGAGTGGGATCAGCTGCTGTCGGATCATTTATTTTAAAATAAAGATTTCACAAGGGAATACCTCCCTTGTTAACATCCCCCCTTCCTCAATTGTAAAACAAAGATATTGCAAGAAAATCATATAAACGAATGAAGGAGGGTTTTCTTTTAGCAAAAGCTGGATATGCTGAGTCTGATCATTTCAGTCTTACAATAAAAGGTTTTGGGTGTTGGTATTCCTTCATACATTGACGAGTTTGAGCTATATCATATTTATTTTATGAGTATCTGGTAAATTGTTTTAATTAGTTGAGTATATAATTAAGAAATCGAAGGAACACACATCTATGTGACTGTAAAAGAAAATCAACAACATTTACAATTACAATCAGATAATGTATTTTTATGTAAACAAAATTAGGTATTTTGGCAATGTCAGATTCTCACTTAATCCAGGAATGTAATAGTAGTGGTGTTCAAGTCAACAGGGATGTTTATTTGTAAATCTGAACAAATATATAAATACTAAGAATCCAACCAAAAACAAGAGTTTGTGATCTGTGTGCATTTAGTACAGTAAGCCATGGCAAAAGTGATAACAATGGCAGTCTGACCAACAAGGCAATAGCTCTGTATCTGCTGCAAAATTGTGCAATGGGGGATAATTCATGGCTCAATATAATATGTATTCTTGTAGAGTGAAACCAGAAGATGATTTTGTGAGCAAGGTACAGTTGTTGTGATTATGCTCAGGTCGAGAAGGCAGTGTTTGTGGTTTCTGGAATAACAGGGAATAACAGAAGTACCTGTTGTACGTACACCCTGTGGACAAAACATTAAATTGATATACAATACAGATGTGGTTAATCTCAAAAGACCGAACTCTAAGTAAACTGTAGTAAGGTATGAACTTGTGAGATTCCAAAACGTTATGAAATCCTCACACAACTATAACAAGTTCTCACAGCAATACATAAACAATAAGGCTGAAAAAGCATGTTGATGCCAAGTAAAAAACAAACAAATATTGTTAAAATAGTAGGTCAGATACTTGCACTGTCTGCAAAGCCATATGTTGCTATCTAGTCTGGCATACTTAGACATGCACAGGCTCCCATACAGCCAAAAATAAATAAATGTCTGTCCCATATCCAACACGCTTTCTGTAGTGAAAATAGGAGTCAAACTTAGGAAGACAGTAAACAAATCAACTTCTCCAAGCAGCTTTGGGAAACAGTAGCTTTTTTCTATCACCGTAGTATAGTATTAATGGACATTGTCAAATGCAAAAATGATGGTTACATAAATGATTACAATAACATCAGCGGAACATTTGTGGGCTTATACTTTACCATACACAGATATTATTTGGGACAATCCTCTATTAGATAATGGGAATGGTAACCGGGACGATCTCTAAGAAATCTGCTGCATTCATCCTATGTTGCAAATGTATTATCTTTTCAATTTACACACGGCATCTATTGCACATCTGTCCGTCCTGGGAGAGGAATCCCTCCTCTGTTACTCTCCCTGAGGTTTCTCCCATTTTTCCCTTCTAACTGTGGGTTTTCTCCGGAAGTTTTTCCTTGTACAGTGTGAGGGTCTAAGGACAGAGGGTGTCGTATTGTCATACTGATATTCTGTACAAACTGTGAAGTCCACTGAGACAAATGTAACATTTGTGATATTGGGCTATATAAATAAACATTGATTGATTGATTGATCCTGGAGTCATATAGTGACTGTAAACAATTGAGCAACATGACCTAGTGAAACACAATCTTAATGAAATGGTGTTATGTTTCCCACTGAGATACTCTTTTGGTGCTCCTGGATAGAGATTAAGTGTGAAAAGCCTCCTGTGTGAAAAACTATTGTTTTCCTAACAGGCTCAATATAAGCTGTTTTAGCTGCCCTCGTGCTGTGCGTTCGGTGTTTTCTGTGTGTAAGTGCAGTTGTTTATTTTACTCTCTTTATGCAAGTGTGTATATGCTAATAAGAGTTTTTTTTTTAAAGAGGTGATGAGCATGAGTGGATCATTAGAGCAATATTGAAAAAATATCAAGGGCTCATTCCAAGTCTGAGCACATACTGTAGTCCGGCTCATTACGAGGCTGAAAACTGTTCTCGGCTTCACAAGGCAGGTATAAAGAGACTCCCTTCCTCTCGATCCGCCCCCTCTCTCTATCTTTGATATCTCACTGCTCGCTGTCTTTCTGCCTCTCCTCATTCTTTCACCAAAAAGGTGTTCTGCTTTTCTAATAGTTTTACATTTATATCAAACCCCCACACTTTTTTGATTTTCCCCTACGCTCTGCTAAACCAACTTTTACATTTAAAATCTGAAAGAAATCCAAAACAAATTAACTTTTCATTGACATACACATTTTTAGGTGATTGGTTCTAGTGTCCCAACAGTGAAGCAGTGTTGGCAGCACAGATTTTCTTCACTTTTTCATTTCATTCCTTTAAATTAGGGAGGAGAAGACACTCCGGGACTCCCTGACGACTCGTTCAGCTGATTAAATTCAACATTTGCAGTCTGAGCCACGGTCTCTGGATCTTGATGGTGGGATGCAGCCTCTTTTGGGCTTTCTATCCCGATATTCTGTGTGGTTTAATTGGATCCGCGTCTTATCAAAATCCTGTGGTGTGCATCCACCTTGACGGGGTACAGAAGGGAGCAAACATGAACTGATCAATCTGATGATGAAGAAGGAATTCAAGAAGACATTTGTTATAACAAAGGGGAAATAAATGCTAGATGGTGGCATTTTCCAGAATGACAAAAAAAGACGGACAGTAATGGGAGAGAGTGCAGAAGAACATACGGTCACATGGGAATACAATTCATTGCGTAAAAAAATGAGTGACATCCAATTTGGATTCACTTGTAATGACAATGCCAATACAACATGCGGAACATGTTGTTTATATAATAAGCAAATTATGTTTCCCTTAGCAGTGAGTTGAAAATATGTTGTATCTGTTCAGCAGTTGGAACTTGAATATAGTTGATTGTAAACAGCTTTTCTAGCAATACTTTCAAGTTCAAGTGATACAAAATAAATTACACAACCTTGTGAACCAATTATTTGTAAAAACCAAAGAAGGACATGGTGTATTATATTGGACATATAGAGAAACTTAAGTTTGTGATCAGACGGAAGCACAATTCAGCTAAATGTGTTTCAACCTTGACAACTGTAATACAATACAATATAAATCATTTGATGTTTAAAACATGTGCAAGTGCAATCACAATAACCCCCCATAGTCGTTTGAGATAGAATCACTTTGGTTTTGATGTTATTTTGGTTATGTAAAACTATAGACATACAGAACGTGTATGCCCTTATGTAATATAGCATATTATGTTTTGCAAGAGTTCACCCATGATCTGATTAGCACAGCATTGCAACATACAGATACTGATGACTTGTGAAAACTTCATCTATTTGTCCATGAACATGTCCAATTGATTAATCCAGCCCCAGTATTTTTGTCCGGTGGGGTCTTGGAAGACCGGAAGCTGTGGGGTTCATAAAAACATGTTCTTACTCAATATCAAGCCACGATTATTGTTTTTAATTTTAAATCGTATAATGTCGGACTTTTTTTGCCGTCCGTGAGGAAAATAAATGGGGCTCAGAGCCTCAGAATACTGAAATCTGTATTTTTTAAATCTTTTTTTCCTTCAAATTGTTCCTCCTAATTTGTTATTCTTCTTACTCAACAATAACACTCAATTATCCTTGTTTTTATTTATTTGTTTGATTCTATAATCTATGGCTTTTTTGCCGTCTGTCAGGAACTGAATTTCAAAATAAAATAACCGGAAACAGATACACCATAGATATATATAAACACTAGATGGCTCATGGGAGATTTTCCAGCATAGCTGACCGGCCGCCATCTTGCTACAGTTAACAGTTACTCTGATTCGCGTTATGGTAGCTGTTGTAAGGTGAGTGATCTGCACAAAAATACTCTTAACTCACTGAAATCTTGACTGATTTACAAACGGTTTGGTTTATTATAAACATGATTAGCATGGCTATGATACAGGATGCTTGGACATGTTGAAATTGCAGCTTTTCTTTGTGTATGTGGTTGTATTTATTAGCTGGCTAATAACAAGAGGCTGTCAGTGAGACCTAGTATTACAAAGTTGACCCAGCAAATTTACACCAGTGGGAGAGGCAGAACTGCTCTTTCTTTTCAACACAACTTAAGTTACACATGATTTCTTCCAAGTGGTTTGGCTTGTTAAAAACATCTTGCATTATGATACAGGAATTTGCTGGCTTTGTGTTTACAGAAGTACCTGACTATTCCGGACTTTTGTGCAGCCTACGCATGCTCCAATCGCCGCTGTCTGCAAACAAGAACCCGTGGGATCACCACATATGTTTATGTTTGCTCAGTCTAATAAACCCATAACATGGTTGTGAAAGAATACCAAAGCTGAGGCTGGACGATGATTGATTGTTGGTGTGCCATGTGTCACCGTGTGTCTTATTGGTTTTGTGTTATACTGTATTTTATTGTGTGCAGCTGGTCCTTATCTCCAAGACACATTTAAAACAAATAACCTTGAAGTCCCATCTCTCCCCACCTGCTCCTGCTTCCTACATCCCCTCCACACCACACCAAGTTGTTCTTCTTAATAATAATAATACATTTATTTTGGGGGGCCGCCTTTCATAACACCCAAGGACACATAGGATAGTTTATGTTTAAATTGTTCCCTATATTGCATAGGGGCAATATAGGGAACAATTTAAACAGTGGATTTTGTGATATATCATCCGGGGTGAGATAAGACAAACCACAAATGGACTACAGAAGGACACAAAAGGACACATGGTACAGTTTATATTATTCTTGGTCTTTTTTCAATAACATATTTCAAAGGTTCTGGATTTGTTTACAAATCTAGAAACTAAATACAAAACTAGGATGATATGAAGATCTCATGTCAAAAATAATTGTGATAAATTAGACAGAACTGGCCTGTCTGTGAGCACATTTTATGTTGGTATGGTTCTTCTGATAAAGGTGTGAATATCTAAATAATATACCAAAATATGCTATTGTCATTAGTTGTGTCCCTGTTCTTAAAGCTAAGGCATTGCTAAATTAACAACTCTTGGCTTACAGAGTGGTAACATGAGACCGATTTTTATATATAAAATATAAATGTATTTTAATTTTATAATTTATTTTAAATATTAACAATATAATAAAATAAATGGAAATATATATACACCGGCAAATATTTAATATAAATACCTTGTGTGTGTTTGTATAGCTATTGCTTTATCTGATTAATGTTATTTTCATATGAAAGTCCATGATTATAAGTATGCAGTATCATAACTACATCTTTGATGTTTATAAAAACCAAACCGTTTGAAAATTGGTTGAAAATTGAGCAAGCTATGGTTATTTAAATAGTAAACCATAATGTAATGAATGAGAGAACTCCCTGTAGCAAGATGGCGGCCAAGTGGCAACGTCGGTCTCCATTGGCCAGCAGCGCGGGTGAGTCATCTAGTGTTTATATTAGGGCTGTCAGTCGATTAAAATATTTAATGGCGATTAATCGCATGATTGTCCATAGTTAATCGCGATTAATCGCAAATTAATCGCACATTTTTGATCTGTTCTAAATGTACCTTCGAGGAATATTTTTCAAGTTTTTAATACTCTTATCAACATATGAGTGGACAAATATCCATCCATCCCATCTTCTCCCGCTTATCCGTGGTCGGGTCGCGGGGGTAGCAGTTCCAGCAGAGAGCCCCAAACTTTCTTTTCCCTGGCGACATCAACCAGCTCTGACTGGGGGATCCCAAGGCGCTCCCAGGCCAGCGAAGAGATATAATCCCTCCACCTGGTCATAGGTCTACCCCTTGGTCTCTTCCCAGCTGGACGTGCCTGGAACACCTCCCTAGGGAGGCGCCCAGGTGGCATCCTAACTAGGTGCCCGAACCACCTCAACTGGCTTCTTTCGACGCGAAGGAGGAGCGGCTCAACTCCGAGTCCCTCCCTGATGACCGAACTTCTCACCTTATCTCTAAGGGAGACACCAGCCACCCGGCGGAGGAAACCCATCTCGGCCGCTTGTATCCGCGATCTCGTTCTTTCGGTCATGACCCATCCTTCATGACCATAGGTGAGGGTAGGAACGAAAATGGCCCGGTAGACAGAGAGTTTTGCCTTCTGGCTCAGCTCCCTTTTCGTCACAACGGTGCGGTAAAGCGACTGCAGTACCGCTCCCGCTGCTCCGATTCTCCGGCCCATCTCACGCTCCAATGGAGCGTGAGGTGGACAAATATGCTTTATGCTAATGTTTATTATCATTTGAACAATGACAAATATTCTCATGAATATTAAACACAACAACCTCTGGACATTACAAATATTCGCCTCAATTCAACCTGGAACCTCTCTCATACAGCAGGAGACACTGTCGTCACAAGTACAGCTATTTCCCACACTTATTAGAACTTGACAGACTGATGGCTTCCCCTGGACGTGTGTGTGTGTGTGTGTGTGTGTGTGTGTGTGTGTGTGTGTGTGTGTGTGTGTGTGTGTGTGTGTGTGTGTGTGTGTGTGTGTGTGTGTGTGTGTGTGTGTGTGTGTGTGTGTGTGTGTGTGTGTGTGTGTGTGTGTGTGTGTGTGTGTGTGTGTGTGTGTGTGTGTGTGTGTGTGATCGTTGGAGCTATGTGCAACTCAAGGCATATGCTCGAACGGGAGCTGCCTGGACGCTGCAATCATGTTGCTGCAATCATGAGTGTGCTGACTTTTCGTACAATGTCCCACTGTCTGGCTTCCTGCATAAAGTCAAGTGCTCAACGCAGTTGTGTGGATAGAGCGCTCCTCTGTTTTCATTTAAACAGCTCCTTATATCCGTTAGCGCAGCTAGCTAGCACCCGATGCTAACAACAACAATGCAAGTAAGGTATCTCTCTCGCTCGCTCGGGCCACACATGCACACACCCTCCCGGTCCTCCCGATGGCCAGTCGGTGCCTGCCGGTGAGCGTGGAAGTGTGGTCTGCCACAAGCAGGCGGCAGGAGCGTTGTTGGCACTTGACAATCACCTTCCCTGAATTTTACTCAGGTGTAACTACGGTCTGATTTAAGGGTTGTTTATATTTCACATCATCATAATCTGTAAAGTAACTAAAATAAATGTAGTGGAGTAAAAATACAAAGTAACAATGAGCTGTCATGTGGGTATATATTAATGCTGCCCATTATGGACACAAGCGATTTTCCCCCATTTATTAATTATATGTTTTAAATTTGATAACACCAATGTGTTTAATACTGGCAACTTCTAATTGTGGGAAAAACGAAAATGTTCAGTAGAGACGTCCCATAGAACATTTTGAGAAACACAATAGCCAGCATGTGTAGTTCTGGGGGGGAACAGCACTTTGATGACGAGCGTCAAAGTGCTATTTGACGCTCGGCGTAACCTTGGCGCACTGCCACTCCAATATGCAATCTCAGAGCTTGACTATTAATCACGGGGTTTGTCAAGCAAAGGGACTGTAGTCCCAAACGATAGCTGAGGATTATGGGTAGTTTATGTAGTGTCTTCGGCCATCCTAGACTCCGAAATGTTTTTCGGATTTCATATCGCATTAACACCATATCCCAACGTGTATTGCGGCTTAAACATCCAATCACAGAGCTTAAACCATAGCTGAGGATCTTTGGTAATCAGTTCAGTGGGTGTGTATCGCTATGATGCTTAAAATGTCCCATATAGGCCTACGTCTGTTTCCTGTTACTTTATTTTGAAATGCACTTCCTGACAGATGGCAAAAAAGCCAGAGATTATGGAATTAAACAAATAAATAAAAACAAGGATAATTGTGTGTTATTGTTGAGTAAATAACAGTGTGTTATTTAGAAAAGAATAACAAATTAGAAGGAAAAAAAGATTTAAAAAATACAGATTTCAGTATTCTGAGGCTCTGAGCCCAAAAAGTCAGACATTATACGATTTAAAATAAAAACAATAATTGTGGCTTGATATTGAGTAAGAACATGTTTTTATGAACCCCAGAGCTTCCAGTATATATGAAGGATGAAAGTAAAGCCAGCTTTGATATCTTTTGGCTGTTTGGGTTTTTAAAGACTGCTGGGTGTCAAACCAGAAATATATCAGACCTGCCTCTATAACATCACTCAGTTCACTAACAGAGTTTAGATGCAAATGTGTGCTCACATATGCAATGCACACACAATATTAAAGGGGGTACTTTTGACCTTTGGAGATATATGCATTCTGAGTGCCATGAGAAGAGTGATACCAAATATCTGTAGTGGAAATATCAAGCTAAAGCTATCTGATGGGTTTCTCAGTTTAGCATACATATTGGAGGTGGTGGATAACGGCAAGCCTGGCTCCTTCTTAAGGTAACAAAATCCTATAGTTTGACATATCAACTGGTGTCAAACAATTGCTTTTGCTACCTTGCATTTGTGTTGTCTCTGCATGCTCTCCGTTTAGCTACACCACTTCTTGCCTCTGTTTAGCTACACCACTAATATTTCCCCCTTGGTAAAACAACATGTTAAGGATACATCATTATCTACACCAGCAACGTCAAAGAATACCAAGCATTTGTGCGCAGCAGGGAGACAGAAAAGACAACAAGGAGGAGAGCACGTAACAGAGAGTCTGCCAGGAGTGCCAGATGAATGAACTATGGATAACATGCCGACCGACTTACTAGTTGACATGTACGTGCAACTAGTTAACTAGTGAATTGTTTCAAAGTCATACATAGTGCATTTTTTGACACATCACTAGTAAACTAGTTTCACGTACATGTCAACTAGTGAGTAATTGTGTTGAACTAGAGAGAAGAAACCACAACTAGTGGGCTGTAAATATCCACTAGTTTAGGAAAAAGCCATACATGTTGAATCAATATCTAACTAGTTCATACAGTTGCCTATATGGCAAGCCATTTGAGTATTTATTCAATTTCCTTGATATCAGACGGCTGTGGCCTACACTAGTTTATGGCAAGCCATTTGAGTATTTATTCAATTCAATATTCAATAATGTATCTATGCCACAATTTTAGATGCAGATTTTGTTAAACTAATACGTTTGCACTGTGGACCAACACTATACATTGACTGGGAAGGGGGTAGCAATACAGATAACACCATTAAACAGTTACACAACATAACAGAAATAATATCGATAGCAGTGTCCCTAGCAACCACCTTGGTAACAATGAAAACGTTGTATGGACACAATTTCCTGAAGTCCATCCATCCATCTTCTCCCGCTTATCCGTGGTCGGGTCGCGGGGGTAGCAGTTCCAGCAGAGAGCCCCAAACATTCTTTTCCCTGGCGACATTAACCAGCTCTGACTGGGGGATCCCAAGGCGCTCCCAGGCCAGCGAAGAGATATAATCTCTCCACCTGGTCCTAGGTCTACCCCTTGGTCTCTTCCCAGCTGGACGTGCCTGGAACACCTCCCTACCCCTGCGAGATGGAGTTCATGACTTTATGAGCTGTTCATGAGCACTCATGAAACATTCATGAACAACTCATTATATGTTCACTTGTCATGTTCATGAACCAACATTCTTAAAATGCTCATGAACCATTTTAAAGAGCAGTTCATGAAATGTTTATGAACATTGTTCATTCATATAAAGTTCCTGTTTTGCTCATGACAGACTTTTATGAGCAATTTATGAACTTTTCATGATCCAGCCAATCACATCCTTATAATTAAAACCCCACAAAGTTTGCATGAGTATTTCATGAACTTTTCATGACTATTAGCATTTCATGAATTTTGGATGATTGTGGCAAGTTCAGCATATTTTTGAATATTCATGAGCATTTTATGAACTTGTGATGATCAGTGTGATGATTTTAAAGTCCTCTTGAATATTCATCTACTATTTGAACATTTATTTATTTTTAAAAACTTTTAATCTTAAAACAAAACAATAGTGAATTTGAAACTGAACATTATCTGTATTTATTTTGGTGACATTCATATCATTTTATGGTTTATCTGTACTGTTTGAGCAGCAGTACGAGTAAGTAGCACCAAGGTGGAACCTTTGGCAGGTGAGCGGTGACATCTGGGTTATTTTAGGGGGGACACTTCCGCCCCCTCCTCAGAAGCAATCCAGACGATCAACCGGATCCTGTGTATAATTATTGCTGCGTACTTTTCTCTTTTCTACAGGTCAGTACATGATGAAAATGATCGATGTTAACTTGTGTGAATTAGATATGATGTTGGAGATGTTTAGGAGAGTGTCTCAGAAAGTTTTGAGCATGTTTGACATAGTAACGGTATTTTAAAAATACTAAACTGTCGGCAACAATAGATGCCATTTTCGCGGGCTTCAGCCGCGCCTGGGTAAATATGACCTGAGCGAAGGCTCGCAGGCAGGTTAGCTGCTGCGCACGGGTAATATGTTATGTTTACCTGAGTGAGGTCTTGCCGGCACATTGCCTTGTTTTTTGTTTATTAACATTGACAGTGTATTTTTGTGATCTCCATAATATGTTATATTTGGTAAAGATAGATATATTGATAGAAAGTATTATTTGATAGCGGTATGTGTTTATAGATAACCTGTCCTTCACTGCAAATTTAGCTGCTACAACCCGCTGCTGCAGATACACGCTTTACAACATCAGAAGGATGCGTCCCCAGCTGACCCAGAAAGCAGGGTTCGTACGGGTGCTTGAAAATGCTTGAAATTTGACGTGGTGTTTTCAAGGTTGGGAAAGTGCTTGAATTTTGGGAATGGTGTTTGAAATTGAGATAAAGTGCTTGAAAATGTAAATGCTTTACTTTTACAATAAATTGCTGTCTGACTGAATAGTTCGCTTTTTAGATTAAAAGAAAAGAATTGCTTCGCTTCTACATAAAACAGCTCCACTGCGGCCTCCCGCGCGATGCGCGCGACTGGCAAGTGTTTGTGTTACGTGTGACCTGGGCATTCCGATGAGTGATAGATGACTGTGTGCCAGGAGGTTGCCGTTTCAACGAGCGTTGGCTAGCAGAAGACAAATACAATATAAGACGAGGGTCAAGCCCACGAGTAGCCTCCTGCAAAGTTTGCAAAAATAACGATGCGAGAGTCTGCGCTGACGAGCCACATGAAAGGTACGCCGTAGTAGAGCATTTTATATTAGGCTAACGTTGCATGTTACGTTTGTTTAAGCTAACGTTAGCGAGCTGAATAGCGAACTCGATGAGGGATAATAATAATTGCAGGAGGGGACAATCATTTCAGAGGAGCGTACCTAAGTTATGTGCGTTACAGTCGCCATCCTGTGGTTTTCAGAGGATGAAGCTCTCACGGCATTTCGTGTTATAGTCACGAAATATAATCTATTGATTCGACACAGTGCGATTTTGAAAGCAATGTATTTCTACTGGTAGGCCTAGTATGTTTCGTGCCTAAACCAAATGTGACTTTCTCTATCGAAATTAGTCACATTGACCCGAAGACACATTTTCGTTTGTATTTCTGTTCTGGGGGAAGCTCGCGAATGTGTTTGTGTATTTTTGCGTTTGTGTACCGGGGAAACACTTACAAGAAACACCGGCTGTTGTTTTGCTTGCTGTGATGTTACATTAGTCCGTTCTCCGCTTGTAATTATGCCGAAGCTTCAAAGTTGTATTTATCATCTGAATTTGCCGAAACAAGTTTAATATTCTGAAAGCCAAGACTTTGTTTATTTGAAAACAGATGAAAACAAACTGTCTTGTATATAAAATTGAAGTATTATACAAGTAAAACTACATTTTGCTTTAATCCCATGTAATTGTAGAATGAACACAGTCTTCCTTTGAAGATTTATAAGACGGGTGTCTTGAGTAGTCACAATTATCTACAAATAATTGTACACATTTGTAAATATTATTTTCCACTTGTTACCATTGTGAGTCTATTTGTATGCAGCTCTGCGTGATTTTGTGGCTACAATTCAAACTAATATGCTACCAGAGGTGGAATATTGTACTTGAGTAAAAGTACAAGTACTCAGATCTTGTAGTGAAATTATAAGTACTCAGATCTTGTACTTGAGTAAAAGTAGAAGTACCAGAGTGTAATACTCTGTCACAGTAAAAGTCCTGCATTCAAAATGTTCCTCAAGTAAAAGTAGAAAAGTATTCTCATCAAAATATAGTGAAAGACAGTGAAAGTAGTCGTTGTGCAGATTGGTCCATTTCAGAATAATATATATGATATATTTTATAAAGATTGATCATCAAAGTGTTCTCAAAGCTGGTAAAGGTGCAGCTAGTTTGAATGGCTTTGTATACTGCAGGGTAGCTGGTGAAGGTGCAGCTAGTCTGAAGTACTTTGTAGACTGCAGGGTAGCTTGTGGATTTACTCCAGGTGGAACTAAAGTCTGATTCAACACTTGGTTATATTTCACATCATTCATCCACATCTGTGAAGTAACTAAAGGTATTAAATACATGTAGTGGAGCAAAAGTACACCATTTACCTCCGACTTATGTTTACTGCCAACCTAAAAGTACCTCAAAAATAGTAATCAATAATGTATTGAAAAGTTATTTGGCTGATTGTTTTATATTGGCTCAGACAGGTTATATGGGAGGCCTAGTCTACGTACAGATCACTAATTTTGAAATATTAAACTTAGTTTTCTTTTCTTTAATTTTTCATCCTTGTGTAGAATGCTATCACGAAACACACATTTGGTTGTTTATAGCATAAAGAACATCTGATTTAATGTGAGGTAGGGAAATAATCATTTGAGTATGTGTATATAAATATGTAATTTACAACGGCTGTAAGATGCTTGAAAAGCTGGAAAATGCACCTTGAAAATGCTTGAAAAGTGCTTGAATTTGACTTTGGAAAAGGTGTAAGAACCCTGAGAAAGCCACGCAGGTTCTGGTCCAGGCTCTCGTCACCTCACGCCTAGACTACTGCAACTCCCTCCTGGCTCTACCTGCATGTGCCATCCGACCTCTGCAGCTCATCCAGAATGCAGCGGCTCGTCTGGTCTTCAACCTTCCTAAATTCTCCCACACCACGCCGCTCCTCCGCCCCCTCCACTGGCTTCCGGTAACTGCTAGAATCCACTTCAAGACCCTGGTACTTGCGTACCATGCTGCGAATGGATCTGGCCCTTCCTACATCCAGGACATGGTTAAACCGTACACCCCAGCACGTGCACTCCGCTCTGCATCAACCAAACGGCTCGCTGCACCCGCACTGCGAAGGGGGACCCAAGTTCCCATCATGTTCCCATGTTTTCTTCAAGTTTGTATTTTGTTGGTCGAACGCACTTATTGTAAGTCGCTTTGGATAAAAGCGTCAGCTAAATGCAATGTAATGTAATAATTTATATTGACTATGTTGAATTTCTCCTTGAGATACAGTAATTGACTGTGACAGACAGATAACTTAAATGAAGAAATGTGATGTTTGTAAAGTTCAGCTATTTTAATGTAACTGTGTACTTTGAATTTTGAATAAGAAGCAATCCAGACGATCAACCGGATCCTGTGTATAATTATTGATGCTGCACTTTTCTGTTTTCTACAGAAATCATTTATTGTTGCTGTGGTACCCAAGCTTTTGGGACCCGTAACAAAAAAATGTGTGCAGCTGAGTATCAAGAACTGCTTAAAATAGTGATAGGATTAATTGTAGTGCTCCACCTGTATACATGTATGTTTGTTTGTTTGTTAATTTGAGTAAAGTTCTATTGTGATTGACATAATTGTTGTTTTCTATGGTTGCCAATTGACCCACAGTCAATGGTTCATGAATAGTTCATGAACAGTTCATAGCCAGCCATTGAATTATATTCAGTGACTGGGTGTGAACTGTTCATGAATGGTGCATGAAGTTGTTATGAAGAGTTCTTGATATGTTCTTGGTTGAAAACTGAATATCCCGACACACTCACTGAAAACTCAATTTCATGAATTGTTCATGAACCATTCCAGCACAGGAGTTTCATGAGTAGTCCATGAACTGCCCTAGTGCCATTTAATGTTCATGTCACTTTCATGAACAGTTCATCAACTTTGTTATGAGCTGTTTATGAGCTGTTCATGAATATGGTTCACTGATATTTCATGAACTTTTCATGACAAGTTCATGAACAGTTCACTATCATCTCACTGGGGTCTGCCCGCGGGTCTCGGTGGTATCACGCTGACGGCTGCTGGCCTAGCAGCAGGACCAACATCCACACCATCGGAGGACGGGGGGCCCGCAACGGAGGCTAAAGGCATAGCAGCGGCGATCCACGCATCATCGGCTAGCTTCAGACTAGGCCGGCTAGCTGTACAGCTAGCTCCGCCGGAGGATCTCTTTATCAGGGTTGCCAACTCTCACGCATCTGGCGTGTGACCAGTGGCGTTTCTATATGTACAAAAGTGGTGGGGCACAAAAAACTCAGATGTCTATATATAAGCTTCTGCAGAGAGGTTCATGGCTGGTGAGGCACTGGCACTGACTCTTCAGGTTTAAAAATATAATATTATTTTCAAAAGCTTTTTTTGTCTGATGCTTCAATTACATTTAAACAGACAGTTCAACAGAAGGATACCCAAAAAAATGTAATTTTATCATTTAAATATTGAATTGTTCTCTCTTTAGTAAGATTCCATTTTCAATAAAATTGCAGTCTTACCTTGACTTGAAGATTAAGTCCATTTGCCTATCCCTCTGGACAAAAATCTCTATTACTTTTTTGTAAAAGTCCTCCTTATCTTCTTGTAGTTTCAAAAGTGTATCATAAATCTAATCTAATCAATAGATTTTTGATTCGAAAATGATAAAAGTAGGGTAGACATGTGGATATTATCCGGCTGAACAAAACGTAGATTTATCTAACAGCTACGTTTCCCACAGATCTTATTTTGAGCTATTTTCTAAAATCCTTTGGAGAAATCTCGTTGCTTTTTTGTGGAGGGAAGCCATGCGCAGCTTACTTCCTGGTTTTAGGACGCCTCACTGCAGCTCTCTCTCCTCCTCTTCACACACCACACTTTTCGCGGCACACGTACTTACAGCCAATCAGCTCTGAATTATGTGAGATGACGTATGGTGGGGATGGGCAGCACTTTGCCCCTATGGTCATTATTTTTTGCCACACACATTAAATAGGAAAATACTCTGAGCATGCGCAGTGTAGTTTTTGCAGTCACCGTTCACTTAGACAGTCAGAGGGAGGGGCAGGATCAGGTTTTGTCCCACATGGCTCTAAACAGCTCAATAGGCACACACTGTAGACACTAATTAGAAGAACACATACTAAAACAGCAATGTACAGACGAATCAGATGATTAAACATGATCTTAAAATATATTTTATATATTTTTTAATTTATTTTTTGCATTTTGTTGTAATCATTATTTTTAATACTTTCTGCTGACACTAGGTGGGGCTGTGCCCCACCTGCCCCTAATGACCAGTCGCCACTGCGTGTGACACACGCTTTCACTCTCAATCTCACGCTCTAACGCTGCCCAAACTATTCTCACGCCAACAACAAGATGATCCGGCGATCGTTTTTGGTTGGTTATTTACAATATTGAGTTGACAGCTGCTCAAGCTGTCGATCTGCTCCCTTCCCGCCCCCACCACTCTTAACAACATTAACAGACAGCAGAGCAGTGGGAGTCGGTTGGTTAATCCCCGACCCGTACTGCGCATGCGCAGATCTAAGATCCAGTAGAAATGATAAAGAAGTAAAAGTCTGCTGCTTATTGTTCTACTAGGCCAACATAGAGTCAAAGAGTATATGAGAGTGAGAGTGTGTTAATTAATATATTTGGCACTTTGGAGTAAGTCTGTAGATTTGTTTGTGTGTGTGTGTTTCATGTATAGGCCTCTCACGATAATTAATTTAGTTGGATACATTTTCCCAGAAATTATTGCGATAAACGATAATATTGTCGGCAACGTTGTATGACCATTTTAGACCACTGACACAATGATAATATATAATAATAATTCAAGTACATCCTTTCAAACTGCTAGTCACATCCTCATGGAAATGGCAATGTATCGAGTTCATTTTTATTTATCATACGATAAGTCAATTAATTGCTTATCGCGACAGGCCTATGCACACATTAAAACTGTGAAAACAAATGTGTTTGACTTTCATTAGTGAATGAAACTGTGTGCCCTTTATAGTCTGTGTATAATATTGTGTATTTGTATATATATCCTATATATATGCTAAGGTCCCGCTACTGACACGATAGCAGTCATTTTGTGTGCATATGTGTAATTAAACCCATGGTATCAAAACCTCACTCCAGCCAGGTACCCAAAGTTGGCAACTCTGCTCTTTATGGATCCATAAACCATCAGCTAGCTTTTACTGCTCCACTGTCAACAACGGCACTGAGGTAAAACCTTCAAAAAAGGTTCATGGCCACACCTAAAACCCCTGCCTTGGTTTCTCGCTTCATCCCCAAAAACCTGCAACAATGTTTTATGGATGCAGTGAAAATGATTGATTGGGGGGACACTCTGTCCTCTGAAGATATTGGTGAAAATAGTAATCTGTTTATATCTAAAATTATTGATACAATGTCTTCCTTCTCAAGAAGAGGGTGCATTGGGGACAGGAAGGAACATCATCTTCCCTGGCTGAATCTACAATGCAGGAATTTTATGAAATCTAGAGACCAACTATTGAAGCAGAGCTTGAAATCCAGACTATCCACTGATAGACAGAAATTCACTCATGCTCGTAACAAGGTATTAGGTAACGGTAAAAACGTTTGGCAAATAAAAATAAACTATTAGGTAAACATACCAAACAGGAAAATAATGTACTAGAATTAAAAATAAATGATGCCCTGATAAAAGACCCTGCAGTGTTGGCCAGCTCTCTCAATGAGTATTTCTTAACTAGTGCTTTGGACATTACAAAGATCTTCCCGCCATCTGAGGTCTCACGTAGCCCGACTGTGCATAAAAACACCCCGTTTTTGAAGGAAATGACAGGGGCTGATATAAAAAATATAATCTTAGGGTTAAGAGGTTCTAAGGCTATAGGGATGCATATGATTTCGACACCAACTTTATAAAGACACATATCGACGGTCTAATAAAACCAATTACTATGCTAGTGAATCAATCTATTAGCAAGAGGGAAGTCCCATCATCCTGGAAGGTGGCCACGGTGACACCGATTTTTAAATCTGGGAATAAGGCAATGATATCCTATTATAGACCTATCAGCATCCTCCCCGGTGTCTCTAAGATAGCTGAGAAATGGGTGTCAAAACTAATCACCAAACATTTAGATAAAGGTTTCGCTCCACTCCACCCAATGCAGTTTGGTTTTCGTGCTCACCACTCCACTGAGACAGCTAACTGTGTCTTTGTGGAAAAGGTTAAATGTATGTTGGACACGAGCCCATATGTAGGTGCTATCTTCCTTGATCTCAGGAATGCATTTGACACTGTTGACCACAAAGTGCTCCTTCCAAAGCTGACTTATTTCAATTTTTCTGCAGTTTCTATACATTGGCTCAAGTACTTATCGAACAGAAAACAGTGTGTTCGGGTCAACGGTGCAAAATCACCCTACCTTGTCAACCCTGTTGGGGTTCCATTCTTGGACCGTTACTTTTTTCACTGTACATTAATGACTTGTATTAGGTAAACATACCAAAACATCGGGTATGTCCTGAGTTGAATGTGCAAATGTATGCCGATGATGCGGTCATCTTTATACATGGGAAAAATACAGAAATAATCTCATCTTGTCTCTCAAATGCTTTGGACAAGGTTCAACACTGGCTGAACAACATTTCCTTATAGAGTTAAACGTAAAAAAAAACAGTATGCATGATGTTCAGTAAACGACCAGTGAAAATCGAAGGATCCAATGTGTTTTTAAACGGAGCAGAAATAGAACTAGTATCCCAGTTCAAGTATCTTGGAGTCATATTGGACTCAAATTTGAATTTTAAGAAACATATCAAGAAAGTATCCAATACCATTAAATTCAACTTGCAAAATGTTAAACAAATCAGACCCTTCTTAACTTTCAATGCTGTAAAGTAAAGTCATACCTCCACTGTATGATTCTATCCCGCATTGAATACTGTTACAAACTGGTCGTTTCAAGCCTGAAACCCATAGAACAGCTGTACAAGAGAGCTATCAAGGTGTTTGACAGAAAGCCAAATTCATACCACCACTGTACCATCCTTGATAAACACAATGTATTGAGTTTTGACAATTTTAAATCTTTTAAAAGTATGTGTTTTATTTATAAATGTTTACATGGACTGCCCCCCCCCCCCCCCCTCTCCCTTAGGGGAATTCATCCACAAAAAACACACTGGACGCTGCACTAGGTCAGACACCAGAGGAGACTGTGAAGTCTGCCGTAGACGGACCACTTTTGGACAAAATGTCCTCTCCATTAAAGGCAGCTCATTGTGGAATAGCCTCCCAACTGAGATACGGGATTGTCCCACCCTCAATAGCTTCAAAGGTCAACTCAAAGAATGGTTGAGAAACAAACAGACGTGCATTCACCACTAAATGCACCTTAATACAGGGGTATCTCCTCCTGCACTTTATGTAGCTCTTTTATCTTCTCTTGCACTTTATGTGTCGTTGCTGCTATTGTACTGCCATGTGGTAAATACTTGTGTATGCTGCTCTTGCTCTTTTGCATATCATGTATTTATTTGTTGCTTTATAAATGTCATGTTCTTATATGTTGTATGTCAGATGGAAATTAGCTCAAAGCTCAAATCTGGCATATTTACACTTGAAGCATTATTCGTCTTCAGTATTCATTAATGTGCATTGTCCCTATTCAAAAAAATGAAATGGACCACGGAATAACTCAAAAACGTTATTTACCTAAAGTATATGGCTCACCAGATGAGAGTACATTTCCTTTAAAAGGCCAGTATATAGTCTTTGACTCACATTGCCTCAGGAATCCTCTGATGAGAGAAACATTGTAATTTCATTAATATTTGAGTTTTAAAAAGTACTGAGTCACTCACTACTTGAAACATTTTCCCCCAAGATGAATAGTTTTTTGTGCGAAATCAGAGAGGCAGGAGAGAGAATAATAATGTGAGAATACCATTAAACTGTTTCTTACCATATTTGTTATGAGGATTGCGAGGATTTTCTTTAACATCAAAGGGCTAGCAGGGAGGCAGATGACATACATGTCAGTCGATCCATCTGGTGTGTCTGCCGAGTCTTCCTCATCCCCTTATACCATCAAAACACATAGCACTTTTCCACCCTATCCATCAGAACCTCCCTCCTTACAGCAGCAAGACACACACATTTGCAAGTTAAGTTTATTTGTTCCTGCTTCTTAATCACAGTCAAAGTCTCGAAGGACTTCCCAATGCCTACATTATGGGAACAATGAATGCATGCGGTGACCCCTTCAACCTTAAGACTCTCATTGAGCAAGTAAAACACCCACTAAATACTCAGTCTGCAACGTGAGTAGGCGTGCGCGAGAGAGCATTGTCTGTGTTTATGTGTATATGAGTGAGAGAGAATTGCCAGATCTCATTAAAAGCTTTTTACAGTAGGCAAAACGCAATGGTGGGGTCCTATTGTTTCAGCCGAGCAGTCACGTCAATACCGTTAAAAAGTCAATTTGATAAAGGAGAGAATGAAGAAAGATGAAACAAAGAAAAGAAAAGAAAAATAACTGTACAGAAGCAAAGAATCAAGTATTGTGCTGACTCCACAGGTAAAGGGGCCATATGCTGGTCATGCATTGAAAACGGGCAAATGCAGATTTCTTTGGCACAAACAAAGTATAAGATGAGCATGCAGACACGATGCAAAGAGAGGACTGAAAGAGGGACCAGGCAGGAGATCCATCCAAATGAGATCCTGAGAAACAACCTCTGCTTTACCTGCCTGCAAGATGCTGAAAGTCAGTGCGAAGTAAAATAATGTATATGTTTCGGAAAGCTCAATTTACTATAAGCTCGTAAATCTTTACTTAAACAATAGGGAATTATCCTAGTATCATTTAAAAGTGCATGTAAATGTTCCGGCTTTTCTGGTCTTTGGCTGTTTTGGTAATTTGGAAAACAATCCCAACATTTTAGCATCCAGTGGTTTTGTTTAATGGTCTCGTCACTGATATCACTTTATTAGTTTCTAAAAAGCAACAATGGACTGAAGAAGTGCCTTAAAAACTCAATTTATTTCCAGGAGCTGCAGTTCGAGAATAGTCAATTAACACAATTAATGTGAGTCATTTATCCAGCCTATAATAAGAGGTTTGTGGGGAAATGATTTGTATTCATGATGAGTATTTTATCACAGTGTTAAAGTGTTACATTGAGAAAAAGGGTTATGACTTAAATGGCATTGTGATTCAGGTAGTCCGATTTTCTCATCTTACTGATTTTTCCTCTAAGTTATGGCCTCACTCTTTTGGTCAAAAAGTCTGACCCTGACCTGATACTGGTAAAAGCACAACTCGTTGTTTATACATTTCTCTTTGTGTACAACTAAAAAAATACAATCATATTGGATCCTTTCTGAGCTTTAAAAGTACTTTTTAACGTTTAACAGACAGGCAAGCTGAGTCCCACTGCTTTCAGTCTTACTAAGCCAAGCTAGTTGGGTCCTACATTTTGCCACAATTTGACAAAAGCAAAATAATATATAATGATATTCTTTGTGCTACTTCCGAGAATGACAATAAAGGGGTGCTTTGTTCACTTCCTTTTACATCAGCATTGAAATGATAGGTGACAGACCTTTTTTTATTCCTGTGGATTTTCATCAATAAACCCACTGAGGCAATTCTACCATTTTAACACTAAAAACACATTTACTACCTGATGTGCATTGGTATGCCATATATTTTCACGGCAGCTCCGATTACAAATTCCTATTACCATAAATCTTACTAGACCTACAGCCGGTGGGATGCCATATGGGAGTGAGATGCCACAATATGCCAAAATCAAATCCGAAGTAACTGGATGAAGTTTAGTGGCCGCTGGGTTTTTTAATCCCAACTTTAATCTAGATTACATCCACATCTGGCATGTCCCTGCATGCTTCCACATCATTGTTGGACCCCAAGCAGCTGACCACTTTTCTCAGAAAAGGGAGAATGATCCGACCATTTGGGAAGGAAACTGAGAGGATGAGACAACCTGTTTATCCCAGGATTCCATAACTAAGATTTGTAGCCAGGCTCCTTGCCAGGGTGGTGTAACAAGGAAGTGATGTAAGAAGCGGATTGTCAGAGAATGTTTGTTCACAGAGTATTTATCTGTCGTTTTGGCTGGCACAGCTGTTTCTCTCTCTTCTTCTCTCAGAGAGATTCAGCGACAGGACTCTGACTGAGCATCCCGAACTAGCCAAGGAGATTATACTTTCATACTCAGAACCAACCAAAAAACTGCAGCCCAGAAAATGGATTACTCGGAGAGCTTTTATTTGGAGCGATGCAAAGTACAAGTCATGGTAGTTAGCGCTCATTCTCTCTCTCACTCATACTCTTTCTCCCCACCACAAACACTTTTCTTTCTCTTCATGCTTTCACTTCCTCATCTGATTAAAAAAACAAACAAGTTGGATCATACTTCTATAATATTTGCACACAGTTATCCTGGAAGTCAAGGAAGAGTAGGGAGAAACCGAGCATGTCCAAGCATATATCATATATATGGGCCAAACTATATGTTTGCTTATATTTCTTCTCAGAACATGAATTTGAAGCTTATCAAAAAATAAACTTAGGAGGAGTACTTCTTTGAATTCATGACAGTAAAGTAGAGTATTCAGTATGAGACACTTTTCCAGGGCATACTGTAGGCAACTTATTTTAAATAATTGAATGAGAATGAAACTAAGGAGTTGCAGTTGGGTTTCTAAGTATTTTCACAGTGGAAGGAAAAGCAACTTTGGATTGAATATTGCATGTTCATGGAAGCAGCGGGTTACTAATATTGCTGCAGAGGCTTTCCGGTCAAACAAACTGGACCGTCCAAGTTAAAGGGTTTTAAGTCTATCAGTTTCCGTGCAGTCTATAATGTGCACATTTGAGCTCCTTACCAGCAGACCAAAGAGCAAAAGAAAGGCTGTCTGTTTAATCTCCCTTAACCAATACAATGTATATCTTCTTATCTATCCTTTGGAGCAAAATTAATTTGCAGTTATTTTTGTGTGAAACACAGAGATTAGTGGGCTGGTATCTTCTTGGAAGTTTAGGATTGAGTCAGTTAGTGTGAGTTCTGTTCAGAAAGCTGCTGCTGGCAGGCTGTGGTTGTTATTTCCTGCAGCGTCACCACCTTTCCCTAACAGAGTGAGGGGCTCCAGTGAGTGCACACTCTCCTTGTCTGGATGTAACCCCAGCCCAGGTGGAGCAGGGTTCTCCTTCCATTCACCCCCTCCTGCCTCCTGCTGTTCCCCTGAGGCAGCAGCAGCAGCCGCAGCGGCCGCGGCCGCACACTCCTCTTTGAACAACCGGTCGTGCTCCATTTTCAGCTCTTGGTAGGAGCGGGAGAACATGTGGAAGATGGAGGTAGCAGGAAAGGCCATAATGAGGATGCCACTGAGGATGCTGCTCAGCGCTACAACCTGTCCTGGAATGGACCTGGGGACCATGTCGCCGTAGCCCACTGTCGTCATAGAGATGATGGCCCACCAGTAGGAGGCAGGGATGCTGCTGAAGTCATGGGTGCCTGTGAGTTCGCTCTCAGCAAAGTGGACCAGCGGGGAGAAGAGGGTGACGCCCACGCAGAGAAAAAGCAAGAGGAGGCCAAACTCACGGGTGCTGCGCCTGACCGTCAGCCCCAGCGTCTGCAGGCCGAGGGAGTGACGAGCCAGCCGCATCACGTAGAGAATCCTCAGCGCCCGCAGGATTCTCAACACAAGGCCCAGCTTGTCCAAGTAACCCTTACCTCCTCCAGGCCTCTCGTGGTCCAGGTTGGGGTCCTCCTCCGTCACCACCAGGGAGACGTAGTAGGGAAGGATGGCCATGGCGTCGATGATGTTGAGCGGCCCACGGAGGAAGTCCAGCTTGCTGGGGGCCTGGATGAAGCGCAGGCAGAACTCCAGGGAGAACCAGGCCACACACACCGTCTCTATGATGAACATGTTGTAGCACTTAGACGAACACTCACCCTGAGGTAGAGAGAGTGAGGAGAAAGAGGGAAAGCGAGAGACAGAGAGATTGAGGATGAGAGATGGAGTTTGACAGGGGGCAAGACAGATCGGGTGAGATGGAGAGAAGACAAAAATCCTGAGGTCAGATAATCACCCTTTGTAATCATTCATAAATCATGAGTTACAGACACTCATTTGGATGAAGCTACTGCAGCAGCACAGACAGATAATGCACTGACACTATAAATCAATTATTTCATTAGGGCAGGTTTCAAAGACTAATGTGACACTTTGTGGGAACCGTGACAGAAAGCAATCAGGTTTGCATGCCCTCTAACTACAATATCAAGGAAAAGCAACGCAACATATACAAAAGAGATTTAGGAGCTGAAAAGTTTGCTGTAAACATAATGATTTTTTTTGACAAATTAGGCCTTTATTCCACCTCACATTTCAAATCTTGCTGCAATCACTGAATGTATTATTGAGTCTTTTTCATACTTAAGAAAAAAGATTGAGTTTCTATAAAGCAGTAACTATTACTGGAGACTAGCACTGAAGCAAATACAAAGTGCTTTAATAGACATTTTCACAAATAATTACACCCAAGAAAACTCAGTGGGGAAAAATCCTTCAGAAAACAAAATGTATTCCAAAACTTGTTGTATAATATAATTCTTCTTTTGTGTGTATTGTTGTCAATATTTAATTGGGTTGCCATTAAAGGAACACCCAGGCTTAGAAAGGACTTGACAAAATGTTTACAGAATTTTACTTAATCTCTTAAGGCCTGGTTGTGCTTGAAATAAACTAGTTTGCCATTCGACAACTCAAATAGCTTATAGCTGTTTCAAAAAGCAATACTGAAAGGATGGTCTAAAACTTTTATCATAGAGAAGGAGGTCTGAGATTCAGTTTCCTCCAAATTTAACAACATTTTATTCCCACTTGTCTCCAGAATAACACATATAAGCTTTTATAATATGATGCCGCGACATGAGAGAGCACTAAGGACAAATAATTTCAATCGTTGGGGTTGTACGGTAACATTGTGGTTTGGTAAAAAATGAATTTTCTTGTTGTGTTAAAAATGATAATTACTTGGCTAAGGCTGATGACTAGTTGCTGACATGGTTAACAGAACCCAGCGCTGACTGATGATTAATAGAAGGTCAGTGCAAAAACTAAGATCAGTTGTGTCCAGATACTAGTGTCAGGTCGGCCCCGTCCACTTTCATCTTCCCCTCTTTTGATTCTGATATAGAGGGGTCATAATTGTCAGATCTGCTGGGGGTCTTTATCACTCAGAGCAGGGGTGTCAAACTCAATTTCATTGCGGGCCACATCAGCATTATGGTTGCACTCAAAGGGCCGGTTGTGACTTTAAGATTATATAAATATACATAAATATATTATATATATAAAATAATGTATTATACATTATTGCCTCTGCATTGGATTATTATCGGATAAGGTAATAACTTAATAATTAACTACGTCTGAAAGCAGAAGTCTAGGGAAAATAATTGCAAATGAGATGCATTGTGGGACATGTAGTTTATGGACAACGTGTTTCTGTAAAGCGGCATGTAACCGTATAATAAACGTATTATATTCTTTGCAAGCTCTTGCGGGCCACATAAAATGAAGTTGCAGGCCGGTTTTGGCCCGCGGGCCTTGAGTTTGACACCCCTGACTTAGAGGTATTTCATTATTGCTTAAATAACTGATGCTGTAATTTTTCTTGGTTAGAACCTCATTTCAGTCAACACCCAGTACATGTGCATTTCTCTCAGTCGTATCAAGAATGTTTTTACATATTATTCCTCTAAAAATGAATATGAGACCAGATGCCTTGATGTATCATTAAGATGAACATTATTCAAGTTTGATTTAGGGCTTCTTCTTTCATTATCTAGCTTCTCCCCATTTCCTCATCGTTCACTCTTCCTTTATCTCTAAGCCACTGCCACTCATCTATTTTCCGTTCTTATCTATTCTCTCTCCTCCACCCCTTCTTTTCCACTACCTGCCTCTGTCTCCACCTTCTCATCACTCATTCTGTTTCCTCCTTCATCACCCTCCCTGAACTCCTTCCCTCTCATCCTTCTTTCTTTTTGTACTTGGCCCCCACCCTGCTCTCTTTCTACTTGAATTCCTTCATTCAGCCAGCATTCCTCTAAGTGAAACACATCCCCCTCCATTGTCCCTCTATGCATGATGCATCCTTCACACAGGTGTCCTATTCCTCACACTCTCATTTATCACTCGTGTCCTCTGACTTCCTCACTGACTCTCCTCCCAGTGTGACTCTTAGCCTTCACTTAATTCTTACGGATTGATGTGTATCTGCGTTATTTATAGGGTTGCAGAGTATATGCTCTCCTTTTATTAAGTTAGATTTGACATTTACTGTAGACTTTAGAAGATTAAGAACATTTTCTTTTTTAAATAAATTGCTTTTTTCCACTGTTTGCGAGTTTAAGGTGATGCCGGAAGTAGTGATAATAGCAGAAGTACTGGCTGTATATACTCTGCATCCATATTTACAGTATTCCAACTGCACTGGTCATGGCAGCATCTTTTATAGCCCATTATAGACTCTGCCAAAAGTATTACTGCTATTAAAGAAGCCTGGTTGGTTTGTTTACTTTCACACCACAAACAAACCCAAACAGAGTCCGCTTGAAAGCAAAACCGACCTTTTGGGGCACCATCGTTTCTTTTGTGTGGTCCGCAACAGAGTTTTTTCTTAAGTGAGGCGAACAGGTCAGGGGAAAAAGCACCGTTAATTCTGTTTTGCAATCCACCAACTCTTGAAGAAAATATCTCGCTCTAAAGATGCTAAAAGCTCCACTCAGTCAACAGTGGGTTATTAACTTTGTAAGATTGACGGTTCTGAGGGTTCAGAGGTTTTTTCAGAACTTTTGTGCTACAAAACATTGACCTTTATATATATATAAAAATAATATACCCTCAAACAAACCATGGGTGACCAAGGCGGTTAAGTCCAGTATTCAGAAAAAGAAACAAGCTTTTAAACAGGGAAGTGCCTCTGATCTTGATGCTAATAGGGAACTTAAAATAGAAATTCTGAAAGCTAAACAGAATTTTAAATCTGAACTACAAAACAAAATGGCTGCAAACAACCTTGGCTCAGTCTGGAGTAGCATGAAAACCATAACAGGCCTCCGGGAAACAAAGAATAGCTGCCATGTGACTCTGGATGGCTTTAATTCAGATGTTGAGTTTGCAAATGCCCTAAATCACTTTTTTTGGTAGTCCCTGTTCCCAAATCCAGAGGCCCCAAAACTCTTAACGATTTTAGACCAGTTGCACTTACATCAATTCTAATGAAGATATTGGAAAAACTAGTCAGAGCAGAAATCTTAAGGAAGACTGAGCATGCACTCGATCCCATGCAGTTTGCTTACAGGCCACACAGAGGAGTGGAGGATGCCACGGTCACCTTATCTGACTTACAATAAACACTTGGAGGGAATTGGATCTCATGCTAGACTTTTATTTGTTGATTTTTCCTCTGCTTTTAACACAATTCAACCTCATATTCTAATTGGCAGACTTTTAGAACAATTTGAAATAAGCAATAATCTTATGGGCTGGATTTTTGATTTTTTTTTTTAACCAATAGGACACAAAGAGTGAGGGTGAATGGGACCTTATCTGATCAAGTCAGCTCCTCCACTGGCTCCCCACAAGGATGTGTCCTTTCACCACTATTATGTATACTTTACACTAATATGTGTCAAAGTAGGTGGGAAAATAGGACTATTTTAAAGTATGCAGATGACTCTGTAATTGTTAGTAGGCTCCAGGACAATGCACCAGCCAGGGCCCTGTCATTGACGACTTTGTCAGGTGGTGTGAGGAGTCCTTTTTACAACTGAACATAAGTAAAATCAAGGACATGATCATTGATTTTAGAAGACATCCCCACATACATGAAGTCTTAACAATCCAGAATTAGAAAGTAGAATGTGTGCAATCATACAAATATCTCGGGACAATTATTGACTCAAAATTGAGCTCTGATCCAAACTGTGAAGCTGTGTGCAAAAGGGGGCACCAGCGTTTGTACTGTCTTAGGAAATTGTCCTATTTTAACATTGACAAAACCATGATGATTATGTTTTATCGTGCTTTTATCGAGTCAATTCTGTCTTTTTCACTAATGTCATGGTTTGGGAACCTGACTTTAAAGAGCAGACACTCTCTGAGTCAGTGTTGTGCGTAGACGGCTCTGCTAAGATTGTTCCCTAGTTTAGGTTTCATGTTATGTGTTTAGATAGGTTCCTGTTTTATTTTGATAGTCTTGTCTACCCTCATGTGTCTAAAGTCCGTTTCCTGCCTTGTCTGTTTTCCCGCTGTTGTGATTGACTAATTGTCTTCACCTGGGGCCTATACTACGAACCTGGTTCAACCTAACCTGGATATGTTTGAGTTAGCCGGTTGGCCTAATCCAAAACATACGCGCTCTCGCTAAACTGTACTACGACGCTGGTTATCAAGTGGATCGCTCAAGCCAGCCGTGTCCTATCTAGTTAGGTGCGCGTTCACATGAAAGGGGTGGTATTTGGAGCATTCGACCAATCACAAACATGGAGAAGCGTACTGACAGCGCAGCGTCATACTTCCTGAATGAAAAGTGAACTTTAATACTAGTCAAAAATGAAGAAGTTGAACTTTAAACATCCATGACTTAAACACTTTATCCAGGATAAAAGCCACATAGCTGCACCTGCAAGGTGAATACAGCTGGTAACAGAACAAGTGTTTGAATGCGTACATTAACAGGTTTATGATATCACTGCCCCGCAGTGGCGAGCCGTGACTTTTCTACCTAGGCCCTCTGACCCCACCCCCCTCTTCCCTTGAAAAAAAAAAATGTTATTACGTCACAGCCTATAGTATACTTCTTCAGCGGAATATCAAAACAGCGGCCCAGGGTGCAATACGCAAATTAACGCGTGCGCACCCACACACACACACACACACACACACACACACACACACACACACACACACACACACACACACACACACACACACACACACACACACACACACACACACACACACACACACACACACACACACACACACAGCCTTCTACTTGCTACAAACTTAAAAAAAAAGACGACGCACACACACATCATCTCGGCTCGCGCAGCACACACACAGACAGACATAGATTGCGCAATAATGTATTGCGCACCTTGGAGGTGCAGCGCAGGCATATTGTCACTCAAGAGATGCGTAGTTCATTTGGAAAACATGTTTTTCTTTTAGCCTATTTACCTCGTTAACGTAAATAATACTCTTTCATGCTATCCGTCATTACACTTGCGACAGCGCTGATCAGGTCATTCTGAATCCTTGAAGATGTGCCGGTAAAGACTGTTGATGTGGCGAGGTGTGTGTGCAGGTCGCTGTCATATTCTGCCACTAAATCCAGCAACTCTATGTAATTCCCCTTGTTTGATGAAGTTACACTCTCATCGTGACCTCGGAACGGCAACTCCTGCTTGCCCAAGTACACCACACAATTTATGAGGCGTTTCAAAATTCCTCGGTTCCTCTTCACCTTTTCATTATGAATGATGACACCCCGGCGTTGTTGCTCATCCAGCTGGAGCTCTATCCTGGTGTCCCCAAATGTTTTAAGCCGAATAGTAGCTCTGAGGTGACCTGAAGCATTCTGATGGCGATGTGCTGATTTGGATAAACTTCCTAAATCAGAATATAAATCTTTGGCCCATGACCCACTGTCCGCTCCAAAAAGCAAGCAATCCCAGCAGTACAGCTTTTGTTCCCTGGTTGATCCGGTCATCCAGTTGTATCTGGCGTAATTGCCGATATTAAAATGCCTCTCGAACCGTTTGGTTTTTTGAACCAAAATAAGCTGTGGTGTTGGTCGCCCTTTGGTAATTAACTCCAATTTATCCGTGTAACTCATTCTTGAAAAAGACTCAGTTAGTAGTTTCGCAACGATGTCATCACTATCACTAACGTGAGCCATCGTGAATGAACGTATGCTAATTATCTAATTCCTAGCTTGACCCGTTGATATATCACATGCATAAACTTGGCAGCGCAGCGGGCGGAACCTGTCATAAAGTCCGCGATAATAAAGCCCTCCCATTTAGAGGGGAGATATGATTGGTCAATTGGACTGTCACTTGACATTACTCTCTCGTTGAGTTTACTATAGCGGGCCCTCTGTGAATCGCAGAGAGGGCCAGACGAGCTTTTTTCATGTAACGGTTAAGCTAACCCTTCACATTCAAACAGAAACTGAACAGGCAGATTCGAAGGATTTATTTCTTTGGAAATGTTATTTTAAATACAATTAAATCAAGTTTTTTCGGTAAAACTAATGAAAAATATAACAAAAATAATATTTAAAAAATATATATTTAAAAAAAAGATATATTTTTTAAATGTTTTTAAATATTATTTTTTAGAATATCTTAGGCCCTCACAGAGGGCCTAGAGGGCCCTGACCGCTCGCCACTGCTGCCCCGTCTAAAACACGATCTGACTTCAATTACATTTGTCTCGAGTGTTTCGTCAAATTAATGTGTTGCTTAAAATAATACTTACTGCATACAGTATGTGACACTGTGAGTGTTGAACGGCCAGATACGGCTCAGCTGACTCAGATAAGGAGATATATGATACATTATGAAGTGATATGCCGCGGACTGTACTTAATGTACTCTGATCCGGTTACTTATGTTGTGGCAGATATTTAAGTAAGCTTTCTTAACGCTAATGTTATAATAGTCAGATTGCTCTGAAGATGGAGGTGATATTCTATTAATGTTCACGTTCACACAGTCGGTGATTTTTTCTGTATTTCCTTTCTCCTGTAATATGACTTGATCGCTTTAAACTCCGCACACTGAGCTCTGATTGGTCAGCAGGCGGTGCTTTCACTGAGTTGAGCTCTTAGCCTGCAACCTAACCTGGTCCCGACCAGGTTAGCTGCTTAGCATATATTACCATGGAGATCTAGCCTGCTAAAAAGAGAACCAGCTTCGGATGACCGGAAAGCCGGAGTTTTCCCTGAATTTAGCCGGCTAAGCGAAAATCCTGCTTCGCAGTATACCCCCCTGGTGTTGTCTGTCTAGTATATATAGTTCTCGTCTTCCCCTGTCTCGTTACCAGATTGTCTTGTGTGTTCCAAGCCTTCCAGCGTAAGATCATTTTGTCATTGTCCATAGAGTTATCGTCCATAGAGTTAGATTAGTGTATTAGTTGTTGCTTTATGTATTCAGTGTGTTATGACCTGTCTACATTAAAACACTTTATTTTGATACTTTGTTTGTCTCTGCATCGTGCATTTGATTCCACGCCCTTGTACAGCCCTAACAGTCAGATCATAAAGTGGTCCAGCAGACTGATTGGTGAGCCACAGCTAAACCTGGAGACCCTGTACCTCAGGCAGTTACAGCGGTTATCCAGCTCCACACTCTAAAAACGAATTCAGGTGACCTTTCACCTCCACTTAATTAAATGCATGGTTGCAAGATAAAAATGTGAGTTAATTGATTTAGATAAACATTTTAAGTTGCAAACATGAATTTATAAGTTGTGTTGACGTAATAATGTTGGTAATTACATCAACTTAATATTGTGTGTAATTTGAACTCTGATTTCTGTGTTAATTGACTTAAAACTAAATTCAAGTTGTAGTAAGTTATGCAATTGGCTTGGTAACTTAATTGTTCTACACCTTGAGTTAAGTCCACTCCCACTTAACATGCCTGAACAAGTTCCCACAGTTAAGACAAATAGAAATATACAAAGGACATTTTAAGGTGAGTGTCATATTTTGTCATTCAAATACAGTAAATAGCCTTGTAGTTGCACTGTATAGGCAAACTTAGCAGCCTTTGAACTGTGAATAGTTCTGTGAGAGGATACAAAGTAGTAGAGGCTACTGTGAGAGTAAAAATACTTTGGTTACTATTGTGATATCGCTTTTTATTCAAAATGAATCTCGGTGAAGCAGATCAAGGACATGCTTCTTGAGGTATGATCGCTATTTAGAGTTGTCATTGAAATGCAAGTTGTTGGCAGTCACCCATTCAGAATATATTCATTTAGGTCATTTCTCTTTTTTTCCTTTTTCAAAAATAGCACAATACAATTGAAATACGCAGAGAACTATAGCCATCCACTGCCTTGTCGTGTACCTTGGAGAAAAGGAAGAGGACCTTTTCAAGGAGTTTAGCGGCGTAATTAAAAATCTTGAAATAAAATAAAATCCATGAGCACAGGACAAAAGCACTGCTCTCTGTCAGTTACATTTTGAAGCATATTGCACTTTTGGCCACACCCCAATCAATAATATCTTAGCAATGTTCAGCATGGATAGGTGTTGACAGCAATGGCATGGGAAAAGGATTGTGTAACATTTGAAAAGTGGCTTCTGCTCTTCACTTAACCAGTTCACATATTGTATGGAACCTGCAAAAAAGACGAGAAGATACACTAAAACTTGCAAGGTTGTGATTGACAAAATCTGTTCACATGCATTTAAACACTAGGCAAAGTACTCAAAAGCACCACTGTGTGTCTTCAGGACCACGTTGCCATGATGACACACACATGCAGACTTAATAGGTGAAAACAATACCAGCGTTGCTTTAGCAGCTGGTAATAATGGCTCTGAATTCGCTAAGAGTGACAGTTTAAAAAGTATGCATTACCTAATTCATTAACTCTTATGCGCTAACCTATTATTTAATGTGCTTCAAAAGGACATGAATATCGCCTTCATCAGTGACCGGTCCACCCCAGGATCTGACCATACGATGGCAACCATCGTGGTCGAGGGAAACAAATGAATGAGCAAGCATTCTGCGTTAAATGTGTTCATACTGTTTGAACTAATGACTGTCGGCAGTGCAAACATCTTTGTTACATCTTTTGTAAAATTGATGTGTGTGATCTGCAGAGTTTGTTTGATTTGACATATTTGGCACTGGTTTTAAATATGCAAAGGCCTCTAACTTCGTTGTGATGGCAGCATGTATTTGCCGTGTCCCCATTTCCCATGGTAATGTGGCTAATGTGTTTATTTATCATTTGTGGGGCAATTTAAATTTGTGTTATTTATCTTTTTTTTCAAGATTTAAATGAAGCTCAGCGCAAGTTCTTTCAGGAAGACTGGGTGTATATACATCCACTCCGCAGCTGCATATAATCAGCTCATCACAGGCGTTCTCTTTAACCTATTACATTTCACCTCATTCTCCAGCAGCCAATCACCGTGCTGCAGCCAAACTATAAAATGGTTCTCCTCTCTCCTGCAGTCAGCTGTGATTTCAGGTGTTCATGCACCTTATCATATGGCATATGGCATGTGTCAATAAATGTTCAAACTAAATGAATTCTCTCCTGATTGAAACATCACGTGTTGAAATAAACAACTGCAGTTCAAAATAAAAAGTGAATTGCCTAATATCTTTGTTGTGGAATCAATTAATTTCTTTCTTTAAAAAGGCAAAAACATGAAAAAGCTAAGAAAAAAAACTATTGAATACAATATATTTGGAGCAACTTCATTTATAAATGGTTGTCAACTTAAAAACGTGTGTTCACAATGATGGTAATTAAGTACATACAATTTTAAATTCCTTTTAAATCATGTGGTAAAACAAGTTGGAGCAACTTAATTTTTGGAGCAATCAACTTAAAAACTTGTGTTTATAATACCAATTATTAAGTAAGTGGTAATTAAAAACACCTCTGATTGTAGAGGGAAAGCCTTCTCCCCTAACTCAAATAACTTTGTTGCGTTAAGACAATTTCATTAGAAGTTGTCTTAACTCAATAAACATTGATGCAAACCGTTGCGTTGATTTTCTTTGTTGAGCCAAGGCATTTGTTTTTAGAGTGCATATTAGACGATGACTCCCACCCTCTGCACTCAGAATTCAAGCTTCTTCCTTCGGGCCGGGGGTTACTTGTCCCAAAGAGTAGAGCGAAGCGGTATAAAAACAGTTTTATCCCAGCAGCTTTTGCACAAATTAACACATCATAGGAGCGTTACACAGATGCCTATTTCTATTTATTTATTTAATTGTGAATTTTGAATGTCCATGTTTGTACTAGTGTTTTCCTTCTTAAAATGTTTTTTAAATATTTTGAGATTTGGTTGAGCAGGGTATACTTGTACTTTTGCTAGTCCTTTATTAGAGATGTGTCTGTTGTTTGTGTTTGTTTTTAGTGTCAGGATGGAAGTGTCTTTTTCTCTGCAAACAGAATCTACCTACGGGTACAAATAAATAACCTGAACCTGAACCTGAACCTTCTCCATCTTGAAACAGTTTTTATGAAAGCATGAAGATTTATATGATTTTTAGATAAATATTCAAACCCAAGGCCCCTGGTTCTATATCTATACAATCCATCTCCCGGAAATATTCAGTTATGTGCATCATTTTTTTCACATTTTCTAAATAGTCTGCCTTGCATATGCAACACTTTGGATCTTCATTAGTATTTCAATTTGGAATATACTCTGCTAAACAGCAAGTCTTTGTATTGACTGGAACACAACATAAAAGCTAATGTACATGTCTCAAATGTGGCTACCATTTTGCATAATAATATTCCAAGTGCCTTTTTATGACCAAACAAAAAAACTTTGTGGTAATCATAAAAAGGTCAATTAAAGTGCACAAGTGTTGTATTTGCCCCTGAAGTATGCGGTGTGAGCTAAATGTTGAACACAAGCAAACAAAGCAGATATTTCTCAGTGCTTCATTACATTTTTTTCATCCTTCTAATTGGGTTAGGGTAAGAGAAAGGTCAATTAAAATAATAAGGTGTGGTTTGTGCTGCTACACAAAGGGTTTCATGAATCAGCACCAACTCAGTTTCTAATCCATCATTACAACAAACTCTTGTAAATGAACACTTGTAAATGGCTAACATTCTAAAAGTTAATGATAAAGAACTATATTTGAAAAATATATGTCTTGTGTAATTCCTTGCCATACAGGCAAGGAATACTACAAACTAGTCTCACTCTTGCACATCTGACATTATACAGTATTGAAGTTGTTAAGATTCGGCAGTCTTGAAGCAACATTAGCATTCCTTTGGAGTCATGCTTCTGACCACCTGACATATGAAGGTAAATCCACTCACGTTCAGGTTCTTAAACTCTTTTAATCCTCCCATCCACTGACTCCTGAGGGAAATAACAGGCTGTTTGTCTGCTAAGTGCTCCACTATTTCCACCCTCTACCACTTGATGCAGTGAAGGTTACAAACAGTGATTTTATCAGCTTTTTTAACTAATAACAGCGGCTGGCAGCACCTGAAAACAGGGTTTAAAACAGCCGAACATAAGCTATAAATGGCTATAAATAAATTGTAGGCTAATGGCAGAGTCAAAAGATAATTCTCTCAAGGGACATGGCAAATGAAAAATAGGGATTTATACAGTATATTATATACAACAAATATTGGTTAGTACAGCTTTAAAACAAACACACTAAAGACAAATCAATTTCTAAAGATTCCACATTCAGTTTGACATGATAATAAAAGAGGAAATATCAATGTTATGAATTCATCACTCACTCTTGTCATCACTTGTTTGTAATGCGTATTAAAGTTAAATCATTGAATTTGGCTCCAGGACAGCAGTGCAGCAGCCTACAAAGTAAAACCTAGGATCCACATGTTCTCCAAATAACCTGAAATAGAGACTGGGGAATTTGTTCCTCAAGCAGATGATCTTTACAAAAGGACAAAGCAATAGTTAAAGGATCTCTCCCTTAGAATTACCACTAAAATAAATCTGTGACTCAAAATGACCCTTTACACTGCTATCACGCCATAATCTTTCCTTTTTTCTCTGATGTCCAGTCCTGCTGAGTATTCTAGTTTATCCTGTATCAATCTTTCAGACAGTTCCTCCCCATAGCTCACATGTTCTGTCTCTCACGTGCGCTATCTCATTTATGACCTTCCTCCTGCTCTTTCTCTGACATTAGCCCCATCAGGGCATTGCGACACCATCCTTCCCCTCTGCTTGATAGGCCATTTCTTTTAGATTTCGACTTCTGTCTCTCACTCTTTCAGACACACACAGATTCACACAACACTTCCAACAATACCCACCATCTCCATGACCTTATCTTCTCTGTACGACTCCCTCTGGAACCAAAGTCAGCGAAGCTCATTTCAACTGTTCACCCAAGCAGCTGTCTCACATGGTGTTTCACATTACCGGCCGTGCATTAACACCTCTCAATGTCAAATTAGGACACATTAAGACAAGGAGCGAGCATACAGAGCTTTCTAGGGACATATGAAGTGACCCATGCCAAAAAACTACTACTGCAGAATCCCACAAAAAGGGAGGTGGTCAATCTACCATTAACCTGCCTGTAAGTCAACGAAACCTCAAGCCAGAATAATTAAACAGGCTGACAACCTATTTAAAAAATGTGACCAAGCAAGACCATAAAGGACAACTGATACACACACACACACACACACACACACACACACACACACACACACACACACACACACACACACACACACACACACACACACACACACACACACACACACACACACACACACACACACACACACACACACACACACACACACACACACACACACACACACAGAAAGATGTATATACCTCCAGTTTGCAGTTTACAGTATTGCAGCAGACACTGAAGAATCCCCATATTGACAAGCTAATGTTGGCTCTAGCTCTGCAGTGTAATTGGATGTTTTTTTGCAGTCACCACCCTGATTAACCATCTGGCATTATTTGCATGATTAGGATCCTTTTCAGGGTGTTACATTGATGTTTGCGTTAATGGCTGGGCAGATGGTCAGAGCGATGAAATTAGTGCCTCAAAGTATACTTGTCTTTCACACACAAACACACACAAACTGACACAAAACCCGCCATCTTGTTTTTCTGAAACTAGAAGTCACGGGAGAGGATGAAACGCAGGCAAAAATACTGACAACACAAAGACTAGACTACATTGTAAATGTCCATTTTCAAACAAAAGGTAACCACTTCCTTAATAGTAATTGACTATTTTACTCTAAAGGGGACCATTATTTAAAATAATGATGGAGAAACCAAACTCATTCGAAAAATATTTGCTGAGGTCATGAATCAAGTGTGACTTAGGGTCATTTCCCCATAGACTTCTATACAATTGGATTACAATAACATCTATTGAAACATAAACAAAAACATGACTTTACTGATGTAGCAATTCATAATTCAGTGCTGACAAAGAAATAAATGCACAGCTTTTTTCGGTGTCTTTAAAATTATTATTATCCGAGCATACTTGCATCTTGCGTTTTTTCCAGAACTAATTGAGTTTAACATTGTTGTTGACAGCCTCCCATCCACCCTGTGAGAGTGACCCATTACTAACAGCTGCTTGATGCTTCCACAGCAGGGTCACTGTGTTCCAGGGGTTTGAAGTGTAAATGTGTCACTTTATTGTTAGACAAGATAAGGCTTCTAAAACTCTGAATTACGAATGTGTTTTTGTTCTACTTCTGGATCAGATAAAGCTCTTCTTCTCACTGTCTGGTAATTAGGATGACTCTCAGTATATGCAGGATGTGGATGTGTGCTTTTCTAACCCCTATATGACTATAAACCCCAGTATATGCAAAATGTTGTTATCGTACTTTAGAAAAATGCTCCCTGGGGTTTCGTTCTAACTTTTTATTTCAGTCCCTCGCTCCGTCTCAGCATGTTTCTAACTCAACAGCTGTCTATCATCTCTCTCCCAATCAGGTAAAAAAAAAAGCCCCCCATGATGATCCTACCGCAAGAGAGGGTTTGGGTAGAAAAGGGAACAAAAGATTCAGCCCATCAATAAGCTTTACCTTGCAGTAGACCTTCAACATACTTTCCACAACTAATGTCTGATTCTCAATGCTGCTGCACTGACCTTGCACTCACTTTTAAGCTTCTAGGAAAAAGAGGAGAGGGAGGAGTGAAGGGGCGGCTGGCAGTGACAGAGACAAAGGAACCCGGAGAAAGACTCAGGGGGTGTGGATGAACGCCATGGCCTTCGCTGAAATACTGTACATCCAGCAGTGTGTTCACTAGTCATGGATTATTAAAGGGGTCGTATCATTTCACACTTTCATCCATCATTAAGACAGTCTCCTGTAACCTGATGGATGAATGTATGCACGATTGCTCAGTGCATGTTGAAAAAGTACATACTTCAGTCACAATATGACCATTTGTATCAATTACTCATTCTATGTTTGGGAAGAAAACTATGTTTGTCTTGCATGCCTCCACACTCCGAACAATGCCAAACACAAAACAAATCTTGATGAATTTAAGTAAATGAGAATAGGGAATGGGAATTATGTAAGACATCATGAACAGCAAGTTGACCATCATTGGAGGATACCAGCGACCGCAAACAATTACCTGTTCGACTAGCGACAAACTTTTCCACTTTAAACTTTTTAAACATTGTGGGTAGGCACTGTCATGTCGCTGGCTTTTACAGCCACTCCTATAAACAACGAGGAAAACAAATAAAGGTCCATGGGATTACATTTAATTATGTTATGCTAACATGGAAACGAAGTAGACGTAGCAAACATCAGCAATAGACGCTGAATGTGTTGAATGGCAAACATCTGCTGACTGTTTACTGCAGGTGCAGAGATTTGCTTATTTACATTTATGCAAACCACGGTAGTGAAAGGATTTAAAGCATTAAATATTGTAGTTTATATGAATATAGTGGTAGACTTATTATGAATGATAGGCTGACCTTTTGTCAGCATTCAGTTCATGTTACCTCTGTCTGGATGACTCTAAATATTATCATATACTATACCAACACACTCTCACTCCCTAAACGTCCAGGAGCGACGTTTGGTCAGGATCCGTGGCGTGCAGTTGTGACGCTCCTAGGCTCCTTCAGCGTCATAAAGGGACGCAAATAGCTTTCAACTGATTGCAATGTATTCCCATCTGCGGCGGGATTTGACGCTCATGGAAGCACGGCATTCGTTTGTGTCGGCTGCCCTTAAAGGCAATGTGAGCGTCCATTCCCATTGGATAACGGAGAATTGTACACCCGGAAGTAAGTATTCCTCTTACTGTCGATTGATTTTACAGTGATATCTGCACTACTCATCAACTCAAAAACACCAGATTGTCCTTGTTAATTACACAACATTGATTGGTTTAAATTGTGTGCAATGCTTTTGTATTTCTCCCCTTCGATTCGGAGAAACAAATAATTTTTCTGAGTAAAGGATGGCAGAAGACAATACACTACCCAGAATCCCCAGCTATCGTTTGGACTACACCATGTGCTCTGTTTGACAAACCCCGTAAAATCCTCAAGCTCTGTGATTGGAGAGTGTGCTCCGAGGGTTACGCCGATTCTCGAACAGCACTTGAAATGGGATGGAACCACGGCAGACTGTCCAAAACTGGATTTGAACGGGTCCACCGCGTCCCCCCTCCCCCACCCCGTCCCCAGAACTACACATGCTGGCTATTCTGTTTCGCAACATGTTCTCTATGGCACGTCTCTACTGGGAGTTGTAGTTTTAAAAGACGTTTTCGTATATCCCATAATAAGAAGTTGCCATTATTAAACTGTGTACATCCCTGGAGGTTTAGGGGACAGGAAACACTCAAATTTAAAACATATAATTAATGGGTGAAAATTGCTTGTGCCCATAATGGGCAGCATTAATATATATAAACACATGCCAGCTAAGGTCAGAAGAGCTTTATTTAACAGCTGGACTTATGTTTGTGACCCCTGTTGTTAATTGATAACATTACATTAATTGATAAGCCTGAAACATGCACTTGTCAAGGTTCAGAGGCAAATGTTGCAAATATGGCAGTAGCCATCGATCAGCTTAAGATAAGATATACTTTATTGATCCCAAGTTGGAACATTTGCGTTACATCAGCATGTGTAACAGTTAAATATGCAGTGGTGTTTATTTGTAAATCATTTAGTATAATCACACAAATTCTGTGTTTTATATTTAACAATTCTGTGTTCTTTATTTCTTGATTGTTCAATACCTGACAAGGCCGGAGATGAAATATCTACATACATCTTATAAGAGTATAATACATTATGTATAATATCAGTTAAAATAAGTACTTCAACATAGTTAACATTGCTGGAGGTATGCACAAATATTGATAGATGTCTTGTAATGCACTATTGAGGAACCTGCAACCCAAGTTTTTCATTCAGTGCAGAACTACACCATAGTTGTGTAGTCCTATATGATATGTCAATAAACCTTAGAAAATCTTGAAATCTTGAAAGGGATGTGCAAAATAGTCATTACATACAGTCTTTAATTAACTATTAGTAGAGAATAACGAGTAATGAATATACTTTATAGCAGGGTCGGCTCTAGAACAAGTCGAATGGGGGGGCAATCATTTACAAAGGGGGGGCACACACTGCCGTCAACAACCAACACACACCAATGCAACTTCAAAAAACATGCTGTAAAGTCTATTGGGACGGGTGGCGCAGTGTTTTGTGCATCCGATCATCAAATCAAGGGGGAGTGCTGGGGAACTCCAGTTCGAAACCCGCTCCTGCTGCCACTGCGTCAGGCCGTTGTGTCCTTGGGCAAGACACTTCACCCGGATTTGCTTCTGTGGGTGTTGTCCACAGTACATGTATAATACCAATGTATACTTGTAAAAGCGCCTCGATGATCTAGAGGCGTGAAGATGGACGGTTTGGTGCAGTGCGCTGTGCAATGATCATCAGATCAAGGGGTGAAACCCACCGCTGCTGCGTCTGTAAAGCCGGTGTGTCCTTGGGCAAGACACTTCACCTGAACTTGCTCCTGTGGGTATTGTCCACAGTTTCTGACCATTGCATGTATGATATATGTGTAATGTGTGTATATGTAAAGCGCTTTGAGTCATTGAAAAAGCGCTATAATAAATGTAAGGAATTATTATTATTGTCTTTCACACACATTGCAGGGTGTAGTGCTATTGTATAGGGCACCTATGACCTGTGCATGCATGCACGGTTGTGGCACGACCACCAAAACAGAAGCATATGGACATAGGCCACCATATAAAAAGGGTGCAAATGTATTTAGTATCCTATCCATGTGAACATGTTTTAGGTGGGGGTGGACCTCTAGGAGCTGGCTCTAAGGAGCATACAGCGGGAGATGCTCACGACCAGGGTGGGAATTTCACGACGGCCACGACGGCCATGGCCGTCGTTGCCCCGCACTTTGGCCGTGATGCCCTGTTAAAAAAAATGCAATTCACGGCCAAAGTGGCCTTTGTGCCCCTGTCAAAAGTAAAACAAAATGTCCTGTGGTATTGGTATTTTGACTAGCAATTTAGTTAAATTGTTTCGTTTATCAACGCTACAACATAGCGTTTCGTGAGTCGGTTGTCATTGTTGGGGGGGAAGGCAAACAGCTGTTTGCTGCTCGCGATGTGCTCCGCAGCAAACAGCTGTTTGCTGCGGAGCACAGCGCGAGCAGGCTCCCGTGAGCGGGAGGGCGCTCTATGGAGTTAGATTTGGGTCAATATTCTAGCGCGTAAAACAAGCTACTCACGAGCGGAAAATGTGCTTTTACACGCGCATAAAATGACCCTCGCGCGCAGATTAAACCCCCGCGAGCGGCTCTGCGCCCGCGAGTGGCTCTGCGCTCGCTCGTGAGAGAGACAGCCTTCTTGCTCGCTCGCGGGAGTGTCAGTTTCGCGGAGTCTGTCTACGCGCGCGTGAAAAGTTTCTGGGATTTTGGAGCGGAGCCACTGGACTTTGATTGACAGCTGCAAGAAAACCCGGAGTTGCCAGGTTTGATAAATGCCTGCACTACCAAGAGCCGAGGAGTGACGGCAGCAAAATCAGTTGGACGAGATTGAATGGTAAAATTGTCCATAAAAAACTATTATATTCGTAAAGTGTACAGCTAATATATATATATATATATATATATATATATATATATAAAAATGTATTTTATATAAAACAATATATTTTTGAGTGGGCTGTATCTGTCGAAAATTGCTAGCTACTGTCTGCTGAACACTCTTAGAAGGGATGTGTCAAATATGACACAACATGTGTTGAATTTCAACACACCTACAGAGTGTGCTCAGGGACAACACGTGTTGTGTTTATTTATGTGTAAATCATTTTTACACACAAAATGTGTTACATGCCCCTAACACACAATGTGCACATTTTACACATTGTGTGTCATAAATGTGTAACCAAGATGAACACACTCATTTGTTATTTCTGCACATTTTGTGTTATATTTCTTTAACCAGAATTAACATTTGATTGTGTTATATCTGCACATTGTGTGTCAATGACGAAGTACCAGGTGGTGGATATGGTTTTTATTCAAAAAAATTGAATGCAAGAATAAATTCATTGGACATTTATTTACAAGGATTTCATTAGCACAATATGTCATTAAGAAAATAATTGTTAACATTTAAAAACATTAATATTTTTCTAATTCATCAAATGTTGACAGAATAGATCATTCATAAAATCACACCTAAAAAAACCTTATACCTTGGTTAAAACAAACTATTCAACTATTCAACAAACTATTGTTGTAAATGACTTTCAGCTGAGGGAATATAGTGATGAGACTCTTCACAAGGACCACCTTTTCAGTGTTGGATGGATAATTAAGGATTAAAATGAATGACAAGTGAGCTATTTATTTTTTATTTTTCAAAAAGAATACAAAAAGTTCTAGCATACAAATATTACAAATGCGTGATAATAAAGCAATTGGTTATAAAGAATGTCCTTTTGTATCAAGCAAATACATTTTTACAACCAATATATCACTTAAATGCAACAATTATATATACACATATGGACAACTTTACCATTCAATCTCGTCCAACTGATTTTGCTGCCGTCTCTCCTCGGCTCTTGGTAGTTCAGGCATTTATCAAACCTGGCAACCCCGGGTTTCCTTGCAGCTGTCAATCAAAGTCCAGTGGCTCCGCCCCAAAGTGCCAGAAACTTTTCACGCGCGCGTAGACAGACTCCGCGAGGCTGACACTCCCGCGAGCGAGCAAGAAGGCTGTTTCTCTCGCGAGCGAGCGCAGAGCCACTCGCGGGCGCAGAGCCGCTCGCGGGGGTTTAATCTGCGCGCGAGGGTCATTTTATGCGCGTGTAAAAGCACATTTTCAGCTCGTGAGTAGCTTGTTTTACGCGCTAGAATATTGACCCAAATCTGACTCCATAGCGCTCCTTCTTCACTACAGACTATCGCGCCACCTAACCATCAAACAGGTTTGTTTTCCACAGACCTTATTTCCAGCTATTTTCCAAAACCCTGTGGAGAAATTCCATTGCCTTTTGTGGAGGGAACCAGCAGCTTACTTCCTGGTTTCAGGACGCGTCACTGCACCTCTCAATATGATGCCAATATAAACAAGGTCTTCTGTCGGCTCTGTACATCAATGCCGACCTATGCTTACAAGTAAGTGAAGAGTAGACAATATAAAGGTATTGGCGAAATGTCCCAGCAGTTTAGGATAATGAAGGTTCTAATCAAATCAATTACATATAGCCATTACATGTCTAACTCCTAATGACAGGAAGGCAGAAAGTGAATTATACAAATAATAATACTCATAATAATAGCAGACATTTTTTAACAATGACCACAATATCATTGTTTTAATAAACCAAATATCAACAATTGAGGAAAATGAGGAAGAACTGATGATTAAAATGTTGTAGTACAAGTAGTAATGTAGTTAGTGCATAAATTATTGCAACAAATGTGTTAATTTTCTTCATTATTAGTCGATTTATTTTTGGTGGACGAATGCTCCGGGCCAGTGGTTACAATGGTGGGGCCAGTGACAATACAATGTTACCCTTACTGTCTACCCCTGACTGACTTATGTGGTTTACGGCTGAACTTAACGTATACGTTTAAGAAACACTATTGCTATTCAGCCGTTTGTAAAACGACTGGTGTTGACGTTAGTGCTACACTTTTGAGTCATGTTGATTGACCAGCGTAATTTAACCAAACAGCCTTTGTGCCCTGTCATGTGGCCTTTGTGCCCTGTCATGTGGCCTTTGTGCCCTGTCATGTGGCCTTTGTGCCCTGTCATGTGGCCTTTGTGCCCTTAAAAAAAATGTGAACGGGAAGGCCAAATGGCCTTGCCCCTAAAATGACGAAATTCCAAGCCTGCTCACGACATCTGCTTGGGTTTCTCAAGACAGTTACACAGAGCGACAGACTCTCACCGTCACCCCCCCTCGCTTCTCGGGCTATCTGTATTCACAAGCCCGGGGAGAGTCAACCCATATTCTAGAAAGGAGGGTTTTATCTATAATGCCCGCCGAGCAGAGTCAGATTACGCAGACAAATGTCCTCGTAAAGCACCTGCTCAACATGGGTCTCATAATAAAACTAAACCCCACGCTCCACGGCGTGCGGAGAGTATTGGTTATTATGAAATGCGTAGTGGCAGTACGCCACTGGCCGCACCCGACTTTTCTAGTACGGGACGCGCCTACGGGTGCTGTCCTTTCACGGAAGGTGGTCACCACGGACGCATGTCTGACAGGCTGATAGGGTATTTACGAAGGTCGCCCGGTGAGGGGTCTCTGGAGCAGAGACCTCCAGCGGGCGCACGTAAATCACCCGGAGCTTTTAGCGGTGTTCCCCACCCTAAAACGCTTTCTGCCTTCTCTCAGAAGACACCAACACGACTACAGTATCGTGTATGAACCGCCATGAACTGCGTTGTCTCCAGTTACACACACTGGCACACAAACTGATCCCTTGGAGCGGCAGACGTCTCCTCTCTCTGAGAGCGACGCATGTACCAGGAGTGATGTACCTCGGGACAGAACTACTGTCCAGAGGTGCACCACTCTATGCAGACTGGACTCCTCATCCAAGGATCGTGAGTCCGCTGTGGGTGCGTTACGGCAGAGCCGCGTTAAATCTGTTCGCATAAAGAGAAAATGCTCAATGACAGCTGTTCTCTTTAATGCACGATTTAAACGCACAATTTTACTTGAATTGTCACTGCACAGCTGCTTTTAACCCAACAGATGACTATGCGCTATTAGTAAGAGGTTTTTGCAACAGCTCAGATCAGTTGGACTGTGAGCAGTTTCTATTTTTAGGACCCCAGGGGTGCGCATTGCCCCTGAGGCTCACAACCACACAGCAGGCTCTTTATGCTGCAGACACGATTCCTCACCTCACACTAGCGGTCACTTTAGGAAGTGATCCTGAGGTAGTGGGGGCCATGACAGCCCACTACCATGCTCTGCTGGAAGCTGCAACAGCTCCTCTCACACACACACACACACACACACACACACACACACACACACACACACACACACACACACACACACACACACACACACACACACACACACACACACACACACACACACACACACACACACACACGCACACACACACACACACACACACACACCATCCAGCCATCCATCCATCTTCTCCCGCTTATCCGTGGTCGGGTCGCGGGGGTAGCAGTTCCAGCAGAGAGCCCCAAACTTTCTTTTCCCTGGCGACATCAACCAGCTCTGACTGGGGGATCCCAAGGCGCTCCCAGGCCAGCGAAGAGATATAATCCCTCCACCTGGTCCTAGGTCTACCCCTTGGTCTCTTCCCAGCTGGACGTGCCTGGAACACCTCCCTAGGGAGGCGCCCAGGTGGCATCCTAACTAGGTGCCCGAACCACCTCAACTGGCTTCTTTCGACGCGAAGGAGGAGCGGCTCAACTCCGAGTCCCTCCCTGATGACCGAACTTCTCACCTTATCTCTAAGGGAGACACCAGCCACCCGGCGGAGGAAACCCATCTCGGCCGCTTGTATCCGCGATCTCGTTCTTTCGGTCATGACCCATCCTTCATGACCATAGGTGAGGGTAGGAACGAAAATGGCCCGGTAGACAGAGAGCTTTGCCTTCTGGCTCAGCTCCCTTTTCGTCACAACGGTGCGGTAAAGCGACTGCAGTACCGCTCCCGCTGCTCCGATTCTCCGGCCCATCTCACGCTCCATTGATCCCTCACTCGAGAACAAGACCCCGAGATACTTGAACTCCTTCACTTGGGGTAAGGACTCATTCCCTACTTGGAGTGGACAGTCCATCGGTTTCCTGCTGAGAACCATGGCCTCAGATTTGGAGGTGCTGATCCTCATCCCAGCCGCTTCACACTCGGTTGCGAACCGATCCAGTGAGTGCTGAAGTGCCACCTGCACTCACACAATATGGACCCCCTTCAGATTTTTATGAGGTTCCTGCCACATTATGGGCTAAACACAAGAATCATGTGGGGTTTGTTTGTTCAGCCCCTCCACACAGAGTCACACTTAAAGCCAATGCCAGATTGCCAGCTATCAGACAGTACAATTTACCCCATAGAGCCATTTTCGGAATTGAAGGAGTCATCCAATCTCTGCTCGATCAAGGCGTATTAATCTATACGTCCAGCCTGTGTAATACTCCGATTCTGCCCATACCTAAACACAATCGCCCTGATGAGTGGCGTTTTGTCCAAGATTTGCAAGCTATTAACGCTATTGTCATTCCGACAGCTCCTATAGTGCCTGACACTAATTCGATCCTTGCATCATTGCCGCCAGATTCAAAATATTATACCGTCATTGATTTGTGTTCAGCATTTTTCTCTGTTCCTCTGCATCCAGACAGCCAGTATCTGTTTGCATTTACTTTTAAAGGTAAACAAATCACATACACGCGCCTCCCACAGGGGTATGTTGAATCGCCTACTGTGTACGCAGCAGCTGTTAAGAGAGATCTGGACACTTTGGTCCTTACAGGAGGTAGTACCTTGCTTCAGTACGCAGATGACCTGTTGTTAGCTTCTCCCAACATGGACGCACGTCGCATCGACTCCATTCTGCTCATGAAAATACTTTCTGAATGCGGACACAGAGCATCCCTGGCTAAGTTGCAGTACTGCCAGACTGAGGTCACATACCTGGGTCACATTCTGAGGGATGGGCACCGACTCCTCTCGCCAGCAAGGATTTGTCTTTTGAACAAAGTGGCACCACCCCGCACAAAGAAGGACATGCTTTCTTTTTTGGGCATGGCAATTTATTGCAGACATTGGATATACGAGTACGCTGCTATGGACTCTGTCCTGCGTGCTGCCACTCTGCAGGCTGCTCCTAACATTGTTCAATGGTCTGAGGACATGCACACAGCTTTTCAGGACTTAAAGCGAGCCCTGACATCAGCTCCTGCCCTGGGGCTCCCTGATTACCATCAGCCGTTTCACCTGCACGTCCATGAAAAGGGGGGCTTTGCAACGGGCATCTTGGTACAGAAACATGGCTCTAATTTCCGGCCTGTTGCATACTACTCATCTCGACTCTCCCCTGTGGTACTCGGTATGCCTTCATGCCTGCGTGCAGTGGCTGCAGTTGCAATTGTTATCAAACAATCCTCTCCCATTGTACTGGCCAGTGACTGTGTAGTACATGTCCCACATGCAGTTTTGCATATTCTGAACACCTCTGCTACTCAGCATATGACAGCAGCAAGGCGATCTGGTTATGAAGCAATAATTCTTTCAAGCCCACACATCACACTTAAACGCTCCCCCCCTCTAAACCCAGCTACGCTGGTGCCAACTCCAGATTTTGAAATAACACATGACTGTGTCACAACGATTGACATGTCTTCTTCCCCTAGAACTGATATGTTGCAAACTCCTATCCCTAATTCAGATATGATTCAATACACAGACGGGTCTGCGAGCAGGCCGTCTGACACAGTACACTTAGCAGGCTATGCTGTTGTGAACGACTGGGAGGTTTTAGAAAGCCGGGCCTTGCCAAATGGCACGTCGGCTCAGGCTGCAGAGTTGTATGCTCTGCTGAGGGCGTGTATTTTGGCTAAAGATAGAGTTGCAACCATTTTCACAGACTCCAGGTATGCATTTGGTGTGTGCCATGATTTTGGTGTCTTGTGGAAAATGCGCGGTTTCTTAACATCGGCCGGTAAGCCTATTCAACATCATGCGTTAGTAGCTGAGCTATTAGACGCTATCATGCTCCCTACACAGCTAGCAGTAGTTAAGTGTGCTGCTCACACAAATTCGAATGATCCTATTTCGCGTGGAAATGCGTTAGCCGACACTGCGGCTAAACAAGCAGCAGTTTCCTGACACAATCCGCAGAACCCATTTGTTTGCCTTCCTTTAATGATGTCGCGGACATGCAAGCCCGCGCTGATGTTAGGGAGAAAGATTTATGGCTAAGACGAGGTTGTACACTTGACGCTGAGTCCAGCTTGTGGCTCCACCCAGACGGACGGATGGTTTGTCCACGTTCGTTCCTCCATGTTTTGGCACATGTTGCACATGGCAAATCACATGTAGGAAAAGGAGGGATGAATGGGATTATAAAGTCACAATGGTTTGCTCCAGGCATTACACTAGCTACACAGACCCTTGTAAATAGATGCATGATATGCCAGCAGACAAGAAGAAGAAGTGGTCAAGTTCAGCATGAACACTTACCGCCCCCCTCGGGGCCCTTTGTAAATATGCAAATTAACTTTTCACATATGCCACCATGCCAAGGATTCAAATATCTTTTGGTAATAGTGTGCCAGTTCTCCAAATGGGTAGAGGCCTACCCTACCAGAAAAGAAGATGCTAGAACAGTTGTAAAGTGTCTTCTCAAAGATGTTATTCCTAGATTTGGTGTGCCCACAGGAATTAACAGTCACAGAGGTCCAGCATTCATTTCTAAGATAACCCAGAGTCTAGCTACAGTGTTAGGGTTCAAATGGCAATTGCATGTTCCCTATCACCCACAGAGCTCAGGCCAGGTTGAGAGAATGAACTTGACTATAAAGGAGAAACTCACTAAAACAATGTTGACCACAGGACTAAAATGGGTAGATGCGCTGCCGCTAGTTCTGTGCTCCATTAGAAGCACACCAAATGCAACGACAGGGCTTAGCCCACACGAAGTATTGATGGGAAGGGTAATGTTCGCAGGATCTAGCCCCCCAGTAACACCCCACAAACTCACTCTTTTGTGGACAGATGATTACATGACTAACTATGTCAAATATCTAACTGACATGTTGAGAAAGTTTCACAGGCAAGTGGCTGACAGGCTCCCCCAGCCTGGAGAGGAGCCCACCCACCCCTTTCAGATTGGTGATAATGTACTAATCAAATCTCTTGAAAAAGATGCTCTGTCTCTCAGGTGGAAAGGTCCTTTCCAGGTGTTAATAGTGACCAGAACAGCCCTGAGAGTACAAGGGAGACCGGAGTGGATTCACGCTTCCAGATGTCGTCTCTCTCCTCTACCGGATGCTGGCGTGTGAAGGCAGTCATCATCATCGTCATTCTGGGTCTTCTGTACCTGGCCAAGGACGCCCTGCTAGATGAAGCTGTGGAAATCCCAACGACAGGTGGCGAGGGATCTCGCCCGTCTGAGGAAGAAAATAAGGTGCTCTTATCTAAGAGCGCAGACGACTTGGTAAAACGACACCAACGGGCAAATCAGTGCCTAGCGACAAGGACAGGTTGTATCCAATCACCACACAGACATTCAGTATGGTGCAAGAGACACAAAGAGAGAGAAAAGGAGGGAGAATCAGGGGGATTGTCTCCCTCCCTGATCATAAATCAGAGACTGTTTCTTTTAACTATCCAGCTTCAATATGTGATCCATCTAACTGTATTATTGTATTTCCTGTGTCCTTAGTTTACTCAACGTGGGAGATATATCCAAGGGACCAGTACCATGGGGACGGGGTTGCATCAGAGGGGGTAAGAATAGCTCTCAACCATTGAAGAAATGCCCCCAGAACTGTGGTGTAGCACTGTAGAACAGTTTAAGACACTGATAAGGGATAAGGCAACATGTAGAATGAGGAAACCAGATTACCAGGTTCCCAATCCAGGTGCTACTGCATGCAAAATGTCTGGACCAGATAGAAAAACAAATTTTCTATCCACTCCACTTAAACACTCAGGAGGTGATGTAGATTTTTCAAAAAAGGCCTTAATCACTCCTTTTAAACGAACTAAAACAAATTCTGCAGTAAGTTTAATGTTAGACTACGCGCATGAACGCAATATTAGCAACTGTTGGCTGTGCCAAAATATGCCAGAATCTATGCATTCTCCTATGTTTAGCCCAATTCCTTTCACGAAAGCTGACTATGATTTAGTGAGCTGGAATGACATAGCATCCAGAATTAGCAATGAGGCTGAGGACTGTTGCACTCCTTCCTACCCAATAGACTCTGATAAACCGTTACAATATGAGGGTATAGTCTCTCTCATTGTTGATACAGTAAATACAAATTACCTGCCTGACGGTTTCAAACGATTGATGTTTTTAAAACTAATATATGTGAAGAAATACATTAACCTAGCTTTTGAATACAGATTCCAGTTAGCTCTGGTCCAAACTAATTGTTCGGTTAATTCCACAAGTCCAACATGCACAAAACAACCACACATGGCATCTTTGTTGGTTAAAGCTTTAGTGACAGTTGTGCCCTGGTTTGGCTCCAGAACAGTGGACTCCGTTGAGGTTAAAATACATGACTGTACGCAACCAATACCCCTAGGCAATCCCCCTACACGTGACTGTTCAATATATGTTCCCCCAATTGTAGTACATGAATGGAAGAATGTGTCCATCTGTTTCCAGAATGAAGCAGGATCTCACACCTCTCCAGATGTGGGACACAGCGACTGTAATACCATAGTGAGGGTACAATTAGCCAGAATTCCCCTCCCACAGAGAGTTTACTTAGTTTGTGGGGACCGAGCCTATGGCTGTGTGCCCTTTGACATTTTTTATGGCACCTGTTATCTAGCCTACCTAATTCCTTTAATCCGTAAAGTAGAGGCTAATGAGATTGCAGCGATACTTCCCTCTCTACACAGGAACAGCAGGTCCATTACAAAAGGACAACAGATAGCGAGCCTATTTTTGCCTTGGTACGGCATTTATGTTAGTCAGCAGGAAATCATGGCGTTATCCAAAGTAGTGGAAAATCATCTAAATGTATCAAACACAGCGATGTTAGCTGAACACAAAGAATTGCAGGAAGTTAGGACAGTAGCACTACAGAATCGCATGGCGCTGGACCTCCTCTTAGCTGCCCAGGGGGGCACATGTAAGGTGATTGGAACAGAGTGCTGTTCTTTTGTCTCTGATGCTACACCTGAAGTTATGGATATGGTTCATGATACTGCTAACGGGATAAAAGAATTGCATGAAACTCATGGGTTTACATTTGGGGATTTAAGTGGAACCCTTGGATCCTGGGGAGCGGGGTTGGTTAAATGTGTTGTTACTGTTTCAGTGTTTATCTTGGTTGAGCTAATCCTAGTGATTTGTTTGATCACTGTAGTTAAATTAGCCATACGCAGGGTTGCCAAGACTGCCCTCCAAGCCCCACAGAGGCTAGTGGGGTATTCAACTGTAGATGACACAATGTTGATGTACGACGCCGAGCTTCCAGACCCATGGGTCTCCATCACAGTTCCTGTGCCATGGGTAACCCCATTCAGCGATTGATAAATTGATTAAAGAACAGATGTTTTGATTTTTCCTTGAATAAAGAACAGATGTTTTGATTGTTCCTTGAATAAAGTACAGATGTTTTGATTTTTCCTTCCTCAGGTTGTTACAATAAAATGTCTGATTTTTCCTTTTCAGATTTTGAACAAATGTATTTGAATAAAATGTATGTACTGCTAAGTGCCTTACTCTGGAATAAGCATACTGAAGTACACGCAAAGTAATGTTAAAGATTGAGGACACTGTAGCTTTACAGATTACAGATTGATCGATTCATCACTGTGAATGTATACCTTAACTGGGAATTTTAACTGGATCTCTTATGATTCTGATTTTATACCTCAATTGACACCGTTGATCATCTCATCTTAAAGCAGAGGCTACTCAGTATTGGCCTATCCAGCCTTGCAGTGGGGTGGTTTGTGAACTACCTCTCTGAAAGGTCCCAATGTGTTCATTTTGATGGACTGTCTTCTGAGTGGTTAAACATTTATAATGGTGTACCACAAGGTTCTGTTTTAGGACCACTTTTATTCTCCATATATATTAACAGCGTAGGTGATAATGTGGATGAAGCTACTTTACATTTTTATGCGGATGATACTGTGATGTATTGTGCAGGTCCCACCATTAAGGAGGCTGTTGTTAAATTACAGGCTGTTTTTAACATTATTCAGACTCAGTTCTCTGAATTAAAGCTTCTTTTAAATGTGGATAAAACCAAGGTAATGCTCTTTTCAAAAGCAAAAAAGACACCAGAGCCTGTTTTAGATATTGTAACTACGCAAGGAACAAAACTTGAAGTTGTTGCCTGTTACAAATACCTTGGTATCTGGCTTGATGATTGTCTCTCTTTTAAACTTCATGTCAATAACCTGCTAAAAAAACTGAGGGTTAGGCTAGGGTTCTTTTTCAGAAACAAGTCCTGTTTCTCGCTTGAGGCCAGGAAAAGGCTAGTCACTGTGACCTTTTTACCTGTGCTGGACTATGGGGATCTGGTCTATATGAATGCACCTGCCAATTGCCTGGTCAAGTTAGATGCTGCGTATCACAGTGCACTGAGATTTGTGACAAACTGTAAGGCATTAACCCATCACTGTACCCTGTATGCAAGGGCTGGTTTGCTTTCACTAACTGTACGGAGGCTCAGTCACTGGTACATTTTTATATACAAAGCCATGCTAGGGAAACTTCCATCTTATATCTGCTCCCTGATCTCACGGAGAATTGTAAGTGGCTACTGCCTGAGATCGAATGCTGTGGATTTATTAAATGTGCCAACTGCTAGGACTGTCTTAGGGAAGACAGCTTTTAGATGCGCAGCTCCTCTGTCTTGGAATAGTCTGCAAATTAAATGGAAACTGAACAATCTGGTGCCACTAAATGTTTTTAAAGCTCGGTTGGATGCTAGTCAATCAGAAGCTATTGGTACCTGTTTATGTGGATAATTTTGTAAATGATGCTGCAAGATGTCCTTTTGTTGTTCTGTTTATGCTTTTATGTTTCATGTGGAACTACTTGAACAGGTCTCCCTTGGAAAAGAGATCAATGATCTCAATGGGATTTTATCTGTATAAATAAAGGTTTGAAATGAAATGAATTGGATTTCTTATAATCCTAAATTTTAATTGTGTTTTAATAAGTAATTGCCTTGAAGTAAATCTTTGAGATGTAAGCTGATTTTGAATTTGTGTTTGATGAATGAGATTAACTGAGTGGTAAATGATAAAAGATCTTGTTTTTGAAACATATATTTTACTATTATATTTTTGTATTGCATGTGTGTTATAATTGTGCTTTTTGACAAAAGAAGTCAAACACTGAAGAGAGATGATTTTTCTATTGTGGTTGTCTGTATCAACCATTGTGGTTGAATGTTTCAATCTTATTCTGCTTTTGATGTAATTAATGTAATAGGAACCCACACAACTCTGAGGACGTTTTATTTGATTTAAGTAGTGACTGAAATATTCTTAGACTAATGTTAATTGGTTATCAATAAATTGATAAAAAAGAAAGGATCTGTTAAAGAATATTTTAATGTGATCTGTGCATTTGGAGACTTTTAGTCTTTTCTCCTTTGTGTCCTGTTTGTAATTTGAACAGGGCAAAGGTCAAGAGGCTCTGCCTTTCCTGTGGGGGAAGTGTGGACCAGGCACGTTGGCTTTAACAGGCCGTTCTTTGTTTTCAGCATGTCTGGTACTAATTAGGGAAAGCGCGCGATTACCAGCTCCCCCCCTTTTAATATATAGAGGTTTTCCTGCATTGCGTCCTCAGTGTTGCCAGGGTAATTCAATGATTGAGATACCTTGAAAATGCTCCGGCCGTTTGACTCTCAATAAACTTCAGTGGTTGATTAAGCAGATTCCAGCTTCCATTCTTTCATCGCATTGCTGAACAGAAGTTTTCTTCACACTAATCACTCCCCTTTTAAACTGTATTCTTGTGTTACTGTCCTATAGTATTTCATACCCGTTTTTTTATTTATTCTCTTATTCTTTAATAACTATAATGATCATATAAAAGTATTCCTCGCAAATACTGGTTTACATAAATAGTGACCAAACCGTTTGAGACCCACTGAGATCAACCTATTAACTATCTAAACACTGAGAGAGTCCTTACCTCACTGAGCTGACGTTATAAGAGCCTCTCAGTCTGACAGGAGAGGACTCTCCTCCACCTTGGTGTATAAACAGCTCTTTATATCTGTTAGCATAGCTAGCTAACCAGATGCTAACATCAACATTCCACGTTACCGATTGCGCACTCACAAAATGCGCTCGTGCCACACACACACACAGAGCCGAGCTTGAATGAAACACAGAGACCCAGAAGTAGGCTACTTGTACTGTACTGTATATCATATGATTTTCGATGGCTTTACTGTATAATCAGTGTAACAGATGAACAGATTGCCACCGGGCTTTCATCTAAACACACAGCCACGTAATGATAACAAAACAAAGGTCGGGGGTCATTGGTCAAGCAACACACCAATCAGAGAGCAGCAGTGAGCACAGCAAAGGCTGTGTTTTATATTTGTATTCTTTATTTCTGACCTATTTCACACAAAAAAACCTTTAGTGGAAACGTTTTCACTTATATGATTTTTTTTTAAAAACGGCAAAGTGGCAAGGCTTGCCCACCCTGCGTTGGGGGGGCACCAGCGGCGTAGCTGTGGGTGGGCCCGGGTGGGCCTGGGCCCACCCACATGCACGTCTGGCCCACCCACAGCCAATCAGCGCTTCATAGCGCAGAGCCGGGAAGCCCAGAAGGAAGTGCCACAAACTGCAGTTCATCTAGTGGCCGACAGGGGATGGATGCAAAAAGGAGCAATTCCCATAGACCCCCATGTTAAAATGCCCAACTTTACAGCAGAAATAAACATCTTTCTTGCCTGAATCCAATAAAACGTATTCTGGATATAGTTAGATTCCACCTTCATGACAATGGAATAGGGAGTGCATTTTTTTACCGTGAGTTTTTATAGTAAGTAAAGTAACTTTTGCCGTGAGTGAATGAAAGTATTATTTCATCTTGAGGTCTGCAGTTTAGCGTGTACACATTTGCTGAATATGAGAACACTCAGTGTGTGCCCATTGTGCGACTGTCAAGGATAAACAACCTGTGCCCCCGATATATGTTGTATGTATTATTGCTACACAAACATTACATTGCAGTTTAAGTGTCGCCAACTCCGTTTAAGAGATCTCGCCCCCGTCTGTGTGAGAGGGGGCGGGGCAGTTTACACACACCAGCTGCTACAACATGCACACACACACGGAGGAGATGGCGGAGAGAACGCGCTCCGAGGTGTGGTTAAACTATAGCCGTGTCTATGTGGACAATACTCGTTATCAAAAGTGGAATAAGAGTTTATCATGTGAGGGCGGTAACACGAGCAATTTGTCTAAACATTTAGCAAAAGTGCTCCACATCCAGACGGAGGAATGCACCGGGTTCCACTGTCTTTCTAGTAGCTCTGTAGCCCCATCCACGAGGAACATTTCCACGTCAGGTGTTATGTTTGCTAGCAGCGACACACCGAGTTAACTACATTATACAAACATGGGTTAATGATTAGAGGAAATTGAGTTATTTATTTTGTTAAAGTTTCAGCTATTCTGTTTACAGTTCTGTCATCACATTATTTAATATGATTTGTTAAAACATTGTTGTTTCTTTTGATGTGAAATATTATGTATTTAATTTAAATAAAAAGCAATGTTAGTTTTGTTCACAATTTGTTTAGATAGTTTACCTTCTTTTTTTCTCCAAAAGAACCGATAAAAGTAATGTTAAAGGACCGGATCGATAAGACATAGACATAGACATACTTTATTGTCATTTCAACAAGACACAGAGTGTACTATTAAAACGAAATTTCGTTGTACTGGCTTACAGGAACAGGACAATATAAAAACGTGCTAAAATTGTACATATAAATAAATAATAGTGACGTGGTGCTGATACAATTAAAGATAAAGTGTGCGTTTAAAATATAAAGACTTACTATACATATAAATAAAATAGACATACTATATAACAAATATGTGCCCTTTACACAGCGTAATGTAATCTTTATGTTGCTGTTCAGCAGTCTGATGGCTTGGGGAAAAAGCTATTGCAGAATCTGGCTGTTCTGCTCTTAATGCTGCGGAGCCTCTTGCCGGAGGGCAGCAGGGAGAACAGAGCATGGTGAGGATGAGTGGGGTCTTTAAAATGTTCTGGGCTTTTGTTAGGCAGCGTTTCTGAGCGGTGTCTCTGATGGGAGGGAGAGAAACTCCGATGATCTTCTCTGCTGTCCTGACCACTCTCTGCAGAGACTTCCAGTCTTTGGCGTTGCAGTCTCTCGACCAGATGGAGATGCCGCTGGTCAGCACGCTCTCTGTGGTTCCTCTGTAGAACGTGGTGAGGATGGGAGGGGGGAGCTGTGCAGGAAGTGTAGGCGCTGCTGTGCCTTCTTAAATAGTGATGTAGTGTGAGTGGACCAGGTCAGACTGCTTGTGATATGCACCCCCAGGAACTTGGTGCTGCCTGTAGTCTTCACTTGCTGTGCCGTTGATGTGGAGTGGTGGGTGCTTTTTGTTCCTGAAGTCGACAATCATCTCTTTTGTTTTATCGACATTCAGGATCAGGTTGTTGGTGTTACACCAGTCTGTCAGATGTTTCACCTCCTCCCTGTAGGCCTGTTCGTTGTTGTCCCTGATGAGTCCCACCACTGCTGTTTCGTCCGCGTACTTTATGATGTGGTTGGTACTGAACCTGGAGCATAAGCGTAAGCGCTATCGATAAAAGTAGTAGTACCGTTAAAGCCTTAACGATAGCCATCCCTATGTGGATGTCAGTTTTACACACATTCTGAGGCCGCCGTGCCTATGTTTTTGTTTTCACTGCTAATTTATGCTTAAGTTCTATTGGTGCATTAAACAATCATTACAATCATTAATGAAGTTTCAGCTCAGACCCCACACTTAATGTCTCCCCCTGGCCCACCTACATTTCTCCAGGCCCACCCACACAATAATTCCTGGCTACGCCACTGGGGGGCACAGTGACTCATTTGGGGGGGCATGGCCCGCAAATGACCCCCCATGACGCCGACTCTGCTTTATAGGGATCCTATTAATATCTAATAATAAAAATAATGAAATTCAATAACATGCTTTAACCACTAGGTGTCCCTTTATATCAGCGGTGCACCTTTATGGTGTAAATACAGCCTATCTACCAATTGGATCAAATATAAAAGTCAGCCGAATTAGTGTTGATACTGCAAGGAGACGTATTGTGTGAAAATAAATGTAAGATGTTGTTTAATGGCTGATATATTTATGATCCACGTCACGTTTTCAGTTTGTCTAGAAGTCTTCTCCTCAGGGCTCTATAAATACAGAACTACGGCATATATGTAATATTTAATGCAGCCAAACCGTGTATTACAATGCCGTTATGTGATGACTTTCAAAGAGAAAAGCAAGCACACTCGGAATAAAGTATTTTTTTAAAAATGTTTTCGGTCTGTTTCCGGTATTTGTTAATGACGATGTGCTGTGAGATGTGAGACTGGAATTGCACAGGGGAAAATAACGTAGGCTATCTTTAGATGCGGATTTTGTTAAAACTAATATGTTTGCGCTGTGGACCAATACTATACATTGACGGGGAAGGGGGTAGCAATAAAGATAACACCATTAAACAGTTACACAACATAACAGAAATAATATCGATAGCAGCGTCCCTAGCAACCACCTTGGTAACAATGAAAACGTCGCGATTTAAGTAATCTTCGTAATAACTAGCAAACTAAAGATCATGTACATCCACTGCACACATAATCTGAAATAACAACTCCTATTTCTCGCATCAAATTACATCAAAACGCATTTTAATGGCTAAACTAACTTTAAAATAGGCATTTTCCACCGAGAATAAAACGAAGTTCGGCCATGTTTTCTTTTTCTGCAGGGAGAAATTTGAAGATCACGTGACATAGACGCCAGCCATTGGAATGAATGGTGAACAAAAACGGGGTTTGTCAAACAGAGCACATGGTGTAGTCCAAACGATAGCTGGGGATTCTGGGTAGTGTAGTGTCTTCTGCCATCCTTTACTCCGAAAAAATATTTGTTTCTCCGAATCGAAGGTGAAAAATACAAAAGCATTGCACACAATTTAAACCAATCAATGTTGTGTAATTAACAAGGATAATCTGGTGTTTTTTAGTCGATGAGTAGTGCAGATATCACTGTAAAATCAATTGACATTAAGAGGAATACTTACTTCTGGGTGTACAATTCTCCGTTATCCAATGGGAATGGACGCTCACATTGCCTTTAAGGGCAGCCGACACAAACGAATGCCGTGCTTCCATGAGCGTCAAATCCCACCGCAGATGGGAATACATTGCAATCAGTTGAAAGCTATTTGCGTCCCTTTATGACGCTGAAGGAGCCTCGGAGCGTTACAACTGGACGCCACGGACACTGACCAAATGTCACTCCAGGACGCTTAGGGAGTGTGTTGACTATACAATTATAAACGTTTAGATTTGAAGGTCCTGTATCAAACCATTTGTTAATTTGACATGGGTAATTTGAAATTTCTGTCAGGTGTAGACACAAGAAAGGCGACAACATCAATAACAGTACTTTACATTGTTCTCTTAATTCATAAGTACAGATGTCATTAATAACTTTATTTATTTTTTAAATAATGCTCCTGTGTTTTTGCCCAGAGCTTCTCTTGGTAAGGGAATTTATATATTTTTTTTCAAAACAGCTGACAGATGACCAGGGAAAACTGATAGATATTGATGGCTGATGCCTATAGACGCTATCCTCCAAAGATGGCCGCGGCGACCCAGAATTCATAGTGGTTTCCATTCGCTATCGTGAAAAACAACAGCAAAACTATATCAAAACATGAAACTCTCACACAACGTGCAGTATCATCAAAGACTCAATTATAGAGTTGTGTGTTCACTACTTAATAAACACATACATTTTTGCTAAAACCAGAGAAGTAGGGTGCGTTAGTAGATTGTGTTTCAAGTTTCAGTAAAATTCCTGTTTTTGGTACGTATTGAGCAAAAGCCTCTATAATTAAGACTTGGATTTTCTATTAAAACACATGTAAAAACAATAACATTTACAATGGATCATTTTGGTGCATTCCTTAAAGTATTTATTTAAGAGCTCAGTTGCAGCCATTCAATAACTTGATATGTACTGTGTCATGATTAAAGACATGTCCAATGACTCCACTGACACTGTACACTGAGCAGAGTGTGGAGTAGTTTCATTTCCATATGAGGCTGAGTTTCCTATCACTGACAAAGACCAACAGCCTGTTCACACGCAAACACACTAATGGAGAAAAATGACTGAGGAATGGCGGGGAGGATAGATAGATAGAAAAGAGGACAATTGGTAGGTGGCTGAGCGGTGTAGAAGGATAGAGATTACAAGATCAGCTGATGAAGAAAAGATGACCTGACATCTGAAGAATAGGGTTCCCTTCACACTCCATGAGTCTCTATTCTGCCTCTGTCAGGAGGTTACACACACATACACACACACAAATACATAAACTACCCACAAACACGTACACAATGCACTAAACGAGGACCCTGCGTTTCTTCTACAAAATGCATCCAGCATAGTTAAAGTTTCTCATCCAATATTCACACACACACACACACACACATACAGTACACACGTACACACACACAAACACAGATCTGGCACTGGCTCTTAAAGCTGCACATACTATGGGAATGCTGTGGTACGGTACAGAGGGTGCGCTGCGTCGAGGTGGAGCTGCAATGTGTTTGAATTTTTCCTGGCAGGATAGGTTGAGATGCCCTGCAATGATCAGAGAGGGCTCTGCAGGGGAGGGGGGGCACCTGCTGCTCAGTACTTAATCTCGGGGGTTTAAAGCTGCCGTTGCTTTGGCGTGTGTGTTTTCCTCCTCTCAGTACTTCTCTCTATGGTGTTTTTTGGTTTCCCTGTCTGTGTAATTCCTCACCTGCCTAAATACAGTTTTATTAATGTGATTGTGACCTTTTTAATCATTAAACTCTTCGACACACTTTAGGTCTGCAGATCCTTTCAAATGAAACGAGAATCTACGCAGTTTTTCCTCTTCTGTGTTCTGAGGTTATGAGCCGCCCATTAGTCAAGTTTGTTTTCATAATTTTCTGTATGCTAATTTAAAAAAAGGGTAACCAGTTTGTTTATAAAATATAAATATACATTTTCAAAACAAATGGAATTCATTCAGTGGCCTAATCTAAAAAAAATAGAAATATGTCTCATCACCTATTTTCTGTCTAATACTAAAAGGTGGTGTTATATCTCTCACAGGCTCCGCCCTCTACTGGACTCTAGGGGTACTACCTTACCCTGCGAGCATTCTCCCACTGAGACTTCTATAGACGTAGCCGGCCTTGGGCGGGCCTACCTGAATGCGCGCGCATCACACCGTATAAAAGGAGGCCTCGCCTCCTGACTATCATCCTTTTCTCTTCAGCAGCGGAAGTGTTTTCACAGAGCTTAAAAAAAGACAAAAAATAGAGAGTAATGGAGTCAGTTCTTGACCACAGGACCTGCCCGAAATTTCCAAACCTGATCGCGGGGGCGGATCCATACCCCTTCTGCTTTTTGTGTATGGGGCCTGACCACGGCGTGAGCGGTATGGGCCCGGCGCCGGCATGCTCAGCCTGACAGATGCTTCCTCGGCTCACGCGTGAGCATCGTGGGCAGCATTTCCTGTCGGCGGAGGCCCCACAGGAGGAGGTGGAGGATTCGGAGCTCGACGTCGTCGAGATGGGCGATTCAGGAGAGGAGGAAGTGCCGTTCCGGTTCTCCCTTCCGTGGGGCCAGTCAACCCCGATTCCGGAGGAGGAGGACGAGGATGCCTCGGTGTCTGGAGGTCCGACTCTCAGGTCTGCGCGGATAGATTTCCCAGCAGTGATGACCCTGGCAGCGGAGCGTGTAGGCCTACCGCTCCCCCCACCGCTGCCACCGAGGCCTGTAAGCCGCCTGAGACAGGGGTTTTACGGCCCGGTGCATCCAGCGCAGCCGACCTTCGTTTCGCCCCAGCTGCCTGATATATGGCGGTGTGTGGAGGCGACATGGCAGCAGCCATTTAAAACGAAGGCCCCAGTAGCCGCTATGGCAGGTATCATCAAGGTGGAGGGCCGCTCGGACACAGCGTGTTCGGGTGTGCCCCCCTTTGATGAGAGCCTGGCGGCCCCTGCCCCCGCTGCCCCGGGACCGAGACACACTAGAATATCTGGACAAGATGCTCAAGCTCGGTACGCAGATGGCGGTTGCAGCAAATAATCTCGGCGTGTTGGGCTTCTTCCTGATCACCCCTCAGGCAGTCGCCCCCGCCCTCCTGTCTCAAGACGAGAAAGATTATCCGGACCGCGCTATAGGTCAGATGAACAATCTGATTCATGGCGTGGCCGCTGCAGCAGGGCGGGTGATTTCCTTGACCACAGTGGCATCTCGTCACGTGTGGTTGGGACTCACGGCTCTATCTAAGAAGGACCGAGAATATCTCCTCGGAGCTCCCGTGTCCACGGAGGGGCTCTTTGGGTCGATCTCCTCGGTCACCCAGCGCTTCAGCCGCCTGGAGGAGGAAAGGGTCCAGCATAGCCGGATGCTACCGCTGGCCCCTCCTCCGGCCCCGCTACGCGCTCCTCCACGCTTTTCCATGGATGCACAGATTCCCATGAAAACTTTTAAAAATAAAGAAAAAGTTGATCTGTATCCAAGTCTAAGTGTCCTTTGTTTCCACAATGCTACACTTACACATGATGTCTGTACAGATTCCCCACTCGCCGCCCCAGCCGTAGCTCCTGTAAGAGGGGAGGCTAGTGGGAGTGCGCAGATGAGAGTGATAACACGCAAGCAAAGCTATCGTAGTGCTATACGTGTACAGAGGCATTATGGCCGGCATATTGCTTTTAGGGAACACACTAAGCCTGGGGCTAAGACTCCAATTAATGCAATTTACCAGAGTTGTAAGAGTTGCATTATGGCAGCGCCCGCACTCACAGAAGAGCGCGTGGCGGTGCGTTCAGGGGCCTTAGTAGAACGCACTACTCCTATATGGACTCCGATTAATGATGTCCACCATAAAGGTGAGAACGGCATTATAGGGAAGCGCGCGCTCACACATGAGCGTGCAGCGGTGCGTTCAGGGTCCTCAGTAAATAATTGGTCCTTTCTGTGTCGACCCTCCATGGGCGAATCTTCCCTTCATGGGGAGTTTTGCGGCGGGAAAGGTCGCCAGAGAATACCACAGCGTTATAGCTGCGGCCCCACAGCTGAGGGCATGCCCTTTAACACAGTGTTATGGGGAATGGAAACTCAGCTGTACTATCAAAGTGGATGGACCACCACAGCCTGGATCCACCACAGCCTGTTATAGGCCAAAGTAGCTAGGATTCCAGCGATGATGTGAGGAGCGGAGAATAGAGCCCCTATCTTGTGAGTTAGGCTCTATTTTATCCTTCTTACAGTTATTGGTGGACAGAGGGCTTGCGCATTCAACAGTGAAGGTGTATGCAGCAGCCATCTCGTCCTGCCATGAGGGATTTGGCGGCAGGTCAGCCTTTAGTCAACCACTGATGTCGCGGTTTTTACAGGGGGTCAGGAGGCTGCGCCCAGTAGTGCACGCCTCCACCCCACAGTGGGACCTGCCCGTAGTGCTCGAGGCTCTGACCTCGGGGCCGTTTGAGCCTCTGGAGCTCTCCTCTCTGAAAGCATTGTCGTGGAAAACAGCTTTGCTTCTTGCCTTAACGTCAGCCAAAAGAGTGTCCGAGTTAATTGCTCTGTCGGCGTACCCGAGCTGTTTACGGATTCGGGGTGACCGGAGCGGCGCGACACTCAGACCGAACCCCTCCTTTGTGCCCAAGAGCCTAAGGAGTGCGTTCAGGCCAAGAGCTATTTAGTTAGGGGGTTTTAGTCTTCCCCCCCATGGTGGGGACAGGGAAGCTAAACTGCACCTCCTCTGCCCGGTGCGTGCGCTAGCATGTTATGTGGAGCGCACGGCTGCCCTTAGACGCACCGAACAGCTGTTCGTGTGCTTCGGGGGCGGGGTGATCGGGAAAGCTGTCCAAGAAACGCCTGGCAGGCTGGCTCTGCGAGTGCATTGCACATGCCTACGGACAGGCAGGGAGAGCCTGCCCCACGGGGGTTCGTGCGCACTCCACACGGGCTGTGGCTGCGTCGACAGCCTTATTCAACGGTGTGAGTGTGGAGGATATATGCACAGCGGCGTCTTGGTCGACGCCAGGCCCCTTCATAAGGTTTTATCTCTTGGACATGTCCGGCTCTTTCTCCTCATCTGTGCTGGCGGGGGCAACACAGGACTGGTAGGGGGGGGGGGTTGTGGGTCAGTTGGCATCTGACCCCCTCCCCGGACGTAATGCGCCTTCGCTGTTCTTGGGCCCTCTGAGGGTCCCGGGATGGGCGAGGGGCATGCTGGGCCCTTACAGGGCTGGAGGGCTGCTCTCCTCCTGCCGAAAGGCCGGAGGGGGGTAGCCCTCCACACACTCTGCACAGGGTCAGTGTTTGAGTGTGGGGCATGGGCTCTGGCGCTCTCCCGGTTATCCTTAGGGATTCAGGGAGGCAGGCGTATAGTAAGCCCATTCGGGGCCGAGGGGGCTCTCCCCATCCGTCTGTGGGCGGGGGGGGGGGGGTCCCCCGGCACTGTTTTTTTAGCACACTTTCTGCGAGGTAAGCGCAGCAGGGTGTGCTCTGTCAGCCACAGCCCAGATTTCTCCTCGGTTACACCCGGGTTAAAGGAGAATGTGGGGCAGCAGCTGCTGACAGTAAAAGCCGGTCAGGGGCAGTAGGGTGGAATGTTGTTGTTGGACGACAGTGCGCATATACATCGCGGCTCCACCCACTGTACCCATAGAGTCCAGTAGAGGGCGGAGCCTGTGAGAGATATAACGTTGGGTTAGGTATTGTAACCCTTGTCATATTAGCACAGGCGGAGCCCTCTACTCAGGGCACTGTCTGTCCTATTCCGCTCGCTGAAGAGAGGTGTAGGATGATAGTCAGGAGGCGAGGCCTCCTTTTATACGGTGTGATGCACGCGCATTCAGGTAGGCCCGCCCAAGGCCGGCTACGTCTATAGAAGTCTCAGTGGGAGAATGCTCGCAGGGTAAGGTAGTACCCATAGAGTACAGTAGAGGGCGGAGCCTGTGCTAATATAACAAGGGTTACAATACGTAACCCAACGTTTTGTATCATTTATAATGTTTTGAATTAGCTATAAAAGTCAATAATAGATGGTGTTTTTGTGTTCAATCACAGTATGTATTTACCATTTTATACCCCTTGTGTTTTTGGGTCCTGTTGAAATAAAATAGTCATGTTTTAAAACTTGATTTAATAAAGTCATGTCAATCATCTTTGATCCCAGTGTGACACAAACAGCTTTGTTCAGTCTAAAACAATTTATAACCTAGAGACATAATATAACTGAAGAACATGTTGTGTTGCTGTTGTGTATTGTATATGTTGAGAATGCTGAACATGTAGTGCCTTACAATAAAGGAACTTATTTAAATTAAGCTGTATTTGTCTTTTTAAAAGAAAAGAACAACTAGCATATATATAAAAAAACAATAAATCACCATCACATGTATACATAACACAAAACAAGGTTCTTTTAAATGTTGTTTGAAGTCAAATGTTAACTATCCGTATTATATTCACTTCAGATGAATAGTATCAGAAAATGTAAAATAAGAAACCAAAGTATATCAGTAGGTGATTCTCTTTGCCATTGTTTTCATCTAGTCTACACTTTTACAACAATTAAATGCTTGGTTTTGGTGGGCCACCCCAAGATTTTCAGTGGCCCCATTTGGCCACCCCTATGAACAATTTATGGAGGCGCCACTGCTCCACAGCTGCTTCCAATCACATTGGTGTCCACAGAGAGCTAAATGTCATCAATCACGGACCTCTACACTTGGGCCCTTTCTCATTTCTCTAACTCCCCTCCTCGACTCCTATCCTCGAGACTTAGTCCCGCCAACAGGAGATGCGAGCGGAGGAGCCGAGGAGGGGAACCGAGGAGAGAGGAGGGGAAGCAGCAGGCGGTTAGAGAAATGAGAACTCCTCTCCTCTGAGCGGTCATTTTAAAGAGACGTCCATTAATGATGACAGGAGGCACAGCAGCCCTCTGTCTGATGGACAGATGTGTTCATGATGACTTATATATTTACTTTGATTCATTCACAGTGCGGTATAATGAGACAATAACAGGCTACAGATGCGGACACACAAACATACACACACACACATGTATATATTTATCTAAATATACAATTTCAGAATCAAACAGAGCACTCATAATAACGTAACACTATCAGAGACTGGATATATCCCCCCCCCCCCCCCCCCCCCCTCTCTGGTCGCTACAATGAGGAAAATAAATTACGGGCCAAAAGTTGTATTTACAAGTATTACAAGTAAGCAGAGGACACCAAACCAACTGAGACCTGTCTGTCCGCTGCATCTACACACACACTGTACCACACACACTACACATAATCAGGCTACAGCCGTTGTGTATTTTATTGTGAAGCACTGAATGGTTTTAGAAAAATATCGACTCTTTGTTTGTAGATATCTACTAAACTAAAGCAAATAAAGAGAGTAGGCCTGTTATACTGAGTGATATATATTATACACACTGCTCTGCTTTCTGCAAGGACCTCACAGCTGTTCTCTCTGTAAACATCGCGTCGCGATGAAAGCAGTTTCTAAAATAATATCCAGGGGATGCATGCAGAGCTGTCATTGGCTGAGATAAGTCCGGCCGTGCGTCACGACTCTTTGAAACATCTCTGTTCCCGGAAATGCATCCGCGAAGGAGCCGTGGAGGACCATGGAGGACCCATCAGTGTATCCTCGGTTATAGCTCCTCCAGAGAGGCTCCTCGATGTTCGATGCTCGGTCCTCGACGTGCATTTAGAGAAATTAGATGTCCTTCAACATGGCGTGCTAAAATTCATTTCCGGGTCACTACCGGAGGACAGAGGAGTCGAGGAGTCGAGGAGTCGAGGAGGGGGATTTGATGAAATGAGAAAGGGCCTTGGAGACCTCAAAAATCGGGGCTGTCCAACTGTCAAAACATGGAGGGATTTAAGGTATTCTGTCGCAGGCATTCTGAGCTCTTTATGCACATTTTCGGTTACACAGCATTTCTTCAAACTTTAACTGATGGAATAACTTACGCCCAGGGTGTAATAAAAGGTTAACAAAGAGGATGCCGCATGCTTGAGCTTTTAAGATTCACAATATCTACATTAACGTTGGCCAAATATAAAATACACACAACATTTAGACGAATGCATGCAACTGAATGTTTTTCTTTGTGGGCGAACAGCGTCACTGGTTTATTGTGTTAAGTCTTATTTTGGCTTCACCAATAGGGCGCAGATTCAGCCCACTGGCCTTAAGTTTATTTAAGTCCTTATAAAGACACACTTTTCCTACACCTTTCTTTCCTTTTTGGCAGAACTTCACAACTACGAATGATGGCTGAAATGTATGGAACTTTGTGTCCTTGATAAATGTTTGCTTTATTTTTAATGATGATCTTTAAAAAAGCACAAAGTAACTTGTAAAAAAAAAGGATGAATATTTGGGTATGTCCATTTTGCTTAAAAGGTCATAACGGTAATTTATCAACCACAATGTAAACTGCGCAATCACTATTTCACTGTAACACAAACAGCCATCACTAAAACCTCAGATGTAAGATGGTTATCCTCCATATTGTGCTCCTCTATGCTGTGCTGTGCTGTTCAATCCCTTTCTGGCAAGGTCCGGATAAACGCCTCGTACTTTGCTGTTCTCTCCCATAATCCCACTTGGCAGCCATGCAGCACATCGGACAGAGGGAATACAGCTTGTAACCAGATAGGCCGCAATAGGCATGGTATCTGCTCCACACTGATACGGTCGAACGGCCCACAGACATAAACACAGGAAATACATGTGAATACTAATTATTAGTGCATGTACATTCACACACATGGATTTAGTGATTTAATGGATATTGGTATTGCATATAGTTCAATCATAGAGAACCTCTTGTGGTTTGAGGCTGTTAAAGATGGTATCTCTTCTATGCAGTCGAATCCTGAGCAGAATTTTAAACATCTTGGACTTTTTTCATGACTCTTGATCACCTTGAATGGTCTATTTCACATTCCTGATGATAAGGTCATATGCAGCTGTAAGGTCAGCCCCCTAACTATGTTTGTGAGACATTATGAAAACCCCAATGGCCTCCAATGGGTTCACCACCCCTCTCTTGCTTTATGCATCTGCATTATCTTTCCTCTCATTTTACACTCCCTCTCCAGCTGCCAGCATGCCTAAAATCCTATTTACTTGATTTGACTTATACATGTAGTGGCTCTGACCGACTGCCAGCTTTAGTCCCACCCCGCTGAGCCAACATCGTTTACAGACTTGGACACGTAGCTCCCTTTGTGTTCTTTAAAGGGAGGTGAAATTATGAGGAGGGGAAGATGGCAGATGAAGAATGCATTTTTAATTTTGCCCCTGATGTAACACACTCCAACGAGGCTCATGATTGATGATGGTGCTTTGTCTTTTCGGCTCAGCAGATGTAGCCAGCTGACTCTGTGTATGGAAAGACAAAGAGAGCACTCGCGCGCACGCACGCACGCACACACACACACACACACACACACACACACACACACACACACACACACACACACACACACACACACACACACACACACACACAGTTCTTTGCATCTCCTGTTATGTCACTACACATCCCAGGAATTGAATAAATAAAATGATATGCTGGGAGGACCTACAATACAATTGTATCACGCCAATAGTATTCACTTATTTCATACTGTTGGCAGTGTTGTTTTGAGCTGCAGGGGAAATTCATTCATGTTTTCAAAATCCAGATAGTAAAAAGTGTTGGACACCAAATCACAACTCCCCCTCAGAGACACAAAATGTGGACACTTGCTTTGTGGATTCACATAATATAATTCTGCACAGTTTCAGAAGCAGCATACACGCATAAGCTGAAATTCTACTGAGATTTTATCTCAACCAACACTTTGATCTTTTCAAACTGAATCTCTCTGTAGCTGGACATTAGTGTAACACAACAGATAAGAGAACAAACTCTGCCTGAATTTGGGTGCTGGAGATATGACAAGCAGAACTATAATGGAAAATGTTTTCCTGCCTTTATCAGAATAATGTATACTGTATGCGGCAAATGAGAAAACTCCCTGGGGTCATTAGATTATCTTTATTATTAAACAGCTCTGCAGTCTGTCTGTAAATGACCTCACATGGAGAGTGAATAAAGATTGTATTATGTCCAAAACACCCAGTAAAATTGCAGCCCCCATTCTTTATAAATAACTCGGTGATCATATCATTAATGACTATCCTTAGTTTTACATTTCAATTACACTGAGAATTGGATTCCAGATAGTGATTGGTTTCGGGTTATTATTATCACCGCAGCTCTGTTGAACAAGACGGTGATTGAAGATCATTTGATGGACTTGGTGTTACACATTATTACAAAATGATTTTATCTTAATGAAATTAGCTTTTGTAATGTAATATGGTGTATGCTGTGCCATGGACAATTTATCTCACCCATCCTCTTTAACCTCTGCAGTGAATTTGCTGTCACTATCACAAATAACTATTAGGTTTCCCAGTGTTCATGTTGTTTATTTATTTATTTTAATCGTTTATGTGGTAGGGACATTGCACATTAATGAACACTTAAAACAATAAATGCGCCAAGCGTAAATATGCCAGATTTAGCTTTGAGCTACTTTCCATCCGCAGTCCCTCACATAAAACATTAAGAAAATGAAATTTACAAACATAGCAAATACAAATACATAAAATGCAAGAAAAGCGCAAGAGTAAGAGTAGAATACCCAAGTATTTATGACATGGCAATACAATACAGCAGCATCAATACATAAAGTGCAAGAGACTTGTGCCTGTTGTTTAGACAGCAGCAGAAGACATGCACGTAGTACAACATGCTTGGTTTAATCCTGATCCAACAAAACCTTGTTTTCCAATGATCGGCAGAAAATGTGACAACAAAAAAGGTTGTTTTTACAGCTTGTTAAGATCACAGAATTAAACTGTTTTCCTCATGCTTTGCTTAGCATCTATTTATTTGTTCAGATGAGGGAAAAACATGAAAATAAGATAAATCTAAAAAAAGATATCTTTATTTATGATCTATCTGGCCTTATAATTATTAATAGACAGTTTGATCTCTCCAAGAGAAAATAAATGTTATAATGAATCTATTTAATAGTCAATTCTTTGTTTAGTTGTATAACATCCTGTATATTTATTCAACAATAATTCTGTGCTAATTGCTGTCTTTAAAAATAATATGACTAGTTTCTCAAATAAGTTATGAATGCATGTATGCTCTGCTTACTGTACAGTATGTGAGTCATCTCCTCCTTCTGTACCCAGGTGATATTGCCTCATCTTAAAACTTGGAGCATCTCCTCTGGGAGGAAAGATGAAGGACAGGGAGGATAGAAAGGAGTCCTCAAGGCTGGTTTATCGTTTACTTCCTTCCCTCTTACTGTGTTCTCTTGTTATCTTACACTCCTTCTCCATGACCCAGACTTCTCATGCTACCGCTCTAATGCATAAAGAAACACCTTATCTCCGCTTCAGGCATCACAAGAGACACATTATCTCTGTCTCACTCACTTTTTTTGTCTCATAAAAGAACAGCCATCAGCCCTCTCTTTAATCACTTGTCCAGGCAGTTAGATGTCAAGGCTATACTTGAGAACAAGGTCAATCAGAAAACGTATCAAAACCCACAAACTGAAGCTGAAGTCATACAATCTTCTACTCGACAGTCGCTTTCTAGTGACTTGTGATTGATGCCCTGGGACGTAATTATTGAACAGCAAATCCCTCTCCAATTCATGGCATTAAGAGCATAAAACGGCCACTTGAATTACTCCCCAGGCCAGACTATGACTGAATTAGGGAAGGGAGAGCAAATCTGATGAGGCTTTCTAAAAATACTCCATCATCCGGCGTGAATATATTAGAGGCATGAATCTGAGCGACACTTTGATTTATAGTGTCCGCAGTAAATGCATGAAAATTAATTCAGAGAAAATGTCTGCTTTGCTGAAAAGTTATAATCTGAAATAATGTAGATAGAAAGTCAATGTCCTTTGGTGTATGTCATTGGAACAGAAACAGTATGTACTGTAGACTCAGGCAGGGTACCAATGTGTGCTGAGACCTGCTGCTTTCCGGAGAGATTTAAAATACTGTATATACCATGTTCTTTCCAATCTAAACACTGATGCTATCCTCCCAGTGATTACCAGGGTCAGCGCTGGGTCAGGACAGTAGTCACTGTGGAAATGTGTCTCATCAACTATTGGATATTGCTATCGCAATGTGAGATGTTCATGGTAAAGAGAGAAAACACACACACACACACACACACACACACACACACACACACACACACACACACACACACACACACACACACACACACACAGAGGGATTACATTAAGAAGCCTTGACTATAAAGGGAAAATACATGGAAATAATTAAATCAAGGTCAATGGTATCACAGCAGTGGATAGTTGCATACATCTGACTTCAGTATTATTCCATATTATTGATGCCATGCAGAAATATTTTCCACAGCAATTTTATTTTGTTCTCACAATTAACTTCAGGAGCAGGGCCACGCCTCAACCACACCTCTCATCACCTGCTAAGATACCGTCAAGACATCCGGCCTCGTTTGTCCCAGTTCTCACAAACCACCCTTCCCTTTTCCCTTCTATTCACCCATTCCCCTTCCTACCACATCCTTATCTGTGAGGATATATTCTAACGCTGTGAGAATGGGTCTGCGGATAGTAAGGATCGACTGAGGACGGCAGAAACACATTACAAAGATATACACAGAGGGGAGCAGGAGGAGGGGGAAATGAAGCACTGTTTATCTCTTGCCTTTTTTTTTCACCAGCATCTCATCCATTTCCCCTTTTTAATTATCTTACCAAAACATTAACTTCACTTCATCTCTAATGCTCTCTCAGACATATCCAGTATGTGTTGTCTTCCTCTGTCTTCCACTTATTTGGTTTTTCCTTTAACACTCAGAAGTCTATCCAAGGCAGGCAGAGGAGGAGATGAATGATGAGTGGACCAGGGGATTTTGGCACAAACCGATAAGAGACAGAAACAAACAGGGGCCATGTGAATTAAAAATGACAGGAGTCCTGCAGCTCCTGCATGGCTGGGCTAGCCAGACAGTGTGGATGGAGTTCAGGAGCCGAATACACAAGGCTGGTCTGACACTCAGGAGCATGCAGAGACAACACATGAACACAGCAGATGGAGTTGTTTACTTTTCGAAGGAGCTGCCATCCTATTTCCAAGAATTACCCCAAATGTCCTTACAACCTGCAATGTCCTCGAAAGGTTGGGAGACAACTGGCACACACACACACACACACACACACACACACACACACACACACACACACACACACACACACACACACACATACACACACACACACACACACACACACACACACACACACACACACACACACCAAGCCGTCTGCTAGAAACTGCCTGGGGAGATTGTTTGGCGTAATGTTCCTGATTAAAAGGTTGTTAGCATGTGTTAACATTTTAAACAGCATTATGACCTCAAAATCACAGTTGAATAGAGTAGTATTCCGTGAATGTCATCAAGTGAATTACCAAAACTAAAATGTCAAAGGTCATTATGTGAACATCACAGATTAGAAAAAGGGGAAATAGGGAAGTCATCTTACTGGAAAGCTATTTAGCTACCTTGCAATATTCAAAACATAATAACTAGTTCACTAGCAAGGACCACGCAACAACAATATGTTGGTTAAATATACTTTGTTTGTGTGTGTGTGTGTGTGTGTGTGTGTGTGTGTGTGTGTGTGTGTGTGTGTGTGTGTGTGTGTGTGTGGTGTGTGTGTGTGTGTGTGTGTGTGTGTGTGTGTGTGTGTGTGTGTGTGTGTGTGTGTGTGTGTGTGTGTGTGTGTGTGTGTGTGTGTGTGTGTGTAAAAGTGAGAGGAGTCCCATGGCTGCTACAGTGTTCCTGGGTGATTTACAAGCCACATTTCCATCAAGAAATACAATCTCTTTGCAATCCCGCAACACTTGTATTGTGTCTCTGTCTGAATATCTGGGCGCTTTCTCCCTCCCGCTGTAGATCTGATCCTTTTGTTATGAACCTTGTCACTGCTGTCAGCAAACAGAACATAAATCTACAGGAGCTTCTGACTCCACTGTAACTATAGGACCATTCTTAGAGATATGATAAAGGCTGTAAAATGTCCATATCTAAGTCCTGCACGTTGACAGAATGAATCAGAACCAGAGTCTCTGTCCAATCCTGTCCATCTGTGTTCCTCTGACTGACACCAATGGCTGGCCTCCCCCCTGACAGCGAGCTCCACTCATCAAGCATTCTGCAACCGGCACTCCTCAGCCTCACTAAACTCTCCAACATCACCCTCCTACACAATATCTTTTGGCTGACTGTGACTACTCATAATAAAATCAATACAGGGGCGCTGCTGCTGATGACTTCTCAACATCTGTTGAACAGGTATGTGCAGTTTTCATGCACCACAAACATAGAACACATATACATACTATTTATTATTCAAGGGCACAATTCGATAAGATGGAAAACGTTTTAGTTGTGTGAAGATAAAAGGTTCCCCTGTAGGTGAAAAAGTAATAAGGAAACGCATCATAAATGAAAAGTGTTTGTTCTGAAGTAAGATATTAGTTCAAAAGATAAATAAAACTAAATAGTAAATGTGTGCAAAATTCTGAGACAGCCATGTCGGTTATAGTGGATGAGATCATTACTATTGTATGCAAGTGACTGCCAGTGCTTCTATGTGTGTGCAATTTATTGCGAGTGTGAGTGCGTCTGACTGCTTTGTACAATTGTGTGTGTGCGCACGTTTTTGGTTTGAGCAGTGGCGAGCCGTGACTTTTATACCTAGGCCCTCTGAACCCCCACCCCCTTCCCTCGAAAAATTATTATAGTTATTACGTCACAGTATATACTTCAGTGGAATATAAAAACAACGGCCCGGGGTGAAAAACGCATCAATGAAAGCGACCTTCTACCACACAAAACAACACCTGTAAATAACCCAATTTGTGTTCTTTGAAATTGAAAAGGATATTGCATAGTGTTTGTTACTTTCGTTGCAGTTGTATGTCTTAAGTGTAATTTGGCATGCTTTTATTTTGAAGGCGAGTTTACGCTGTTGACAGGAAGTTGTTGTTGCTAAGGAAACAAGAAAAGCTTCACAGCGGGCGGAACTTGTCATAAAGTCCGCGATAACAAAACCTACCCATTTAGAGGGAAGATATGATTGGTCAATTGTACTGTCATTTGACATTACTCTCTCATTCAGTTACTATAGTGAGCCCTCTGTGAATTTACAGCAGGACCACCAAGCTCTCTCGTCTTCACAGTAACTCGCAGAGACGACTAAAGGAGCTTCTTTCATTTAACTCTTCACATTCAAACAGAAACTGAACAGGCAGATTCGAAGGATTTATTTATTTGGAAATGTTATTGTAAATACAATTAAATCAAGTTATTTTGTTGTTAAAACTAATGAAAAATATTTATAAATAAATATTTATAAAAGTATATATATTTGTTTTAATGTTTTTAAATATTATTTTGTAGAATATCTTAGTCGGGCCCTGACGGCTCGCCACTGGGTTTGAGGTAGAGTAAGCCAGTTTCCTTATTCCCCAGTGTTTACTGACAGATACTGGACAGGCCTCAGTGAGCAGTTCTGGCTTCATTATCCCACGCTGCTACGGGTAGAGAAAGAAAAGGACATGCACAACAACAACACACACACACACACAGCAGCAGCATCCCACAGGGATATTTAAGAGGGTGACACAACAAGGAGTTTAATATTTGCGAATATTTAAGACCACATTTTTGCAGCATCAGAATGTCTCCCACGATCTGAAATGAATAAAACATGACTCTAACACATTTGTTTTTTGTCTAACTCATAACAAACACTGGCATAAGGGTGATACAATTCAATGTTAATTTCCAGGAAACAAAGTTAGTGTTGGAGATGATGAGCATCCAGTTTGTCATGTTAAGTTATGAGCACCTCTGTTGCTTAATGGTGACTTTGTCTTTGAGCAAGGGAGAACTGTAAGAATTGACAGCTGTAATCCGTCACACCACTCATGATAAATCTCGCTGACAGTCACTGTAGGCATCCCAGTAAAGAAACCTATATTTATAGGCCCTATTACAGTTTAAGGATTATAATTACATTTTTAGTATCTGTTTGACTTTGGTTCAGAGCCCTGTACTCCTTTCAGAACATTAAAACACTATTTCACTCACCCTTTCCTCCTCCTCTCTGAGGTCCGGCATGGTGCTGATACACAAGCTGATGACCGTCACTGCGACCATGATGACCGACAAGCAGGCAAAGATCTTTCCTGGTATGCCAGACTGCGGATTCTCCACCATATCTCTCAGCCAGTTCATCACCTTCCGGTATCTGGTCTCTTCCACCGGTATACGCTGCATGGCGTTCCTCTGCCTGCACTCCTCCTCGTAGCGCTCCAGCTCGTTCATCTCCTCAATGCGCGTGTACATCTTCCTCTTGCAGCAGCGCTCCATGTACGTCAATTCCACCCCCCAGTAGGTGAGCTCATCGTGCAAGGAGAGGACACACATCTCCCGCAGAATGCGCAATTTACCCGCAGCCAGGAAGTTGAGGATGACCCTGAAGGCAGATGGCGAGCGATCGAAGAAGAACTCCTTGCAGGCTTCGTCATAGTCGTCGCAGACGCTGGCGATGTCCTCAGGAGACCGGCAGCCACAGAGGCGTCCAAGGCGTGTGAGGGGGAACTGCTCCAGGGTGGTCCAGGGGAAGGTGTAGCGGTTTCCCCCTACGTTGATCACCGCCAACAGGGCGTGGTCGATGGACACCAGGTCCTCCGGCCGACGGATTAATTGAGCCCTCTGGTAGTACACACCCTGGAGAGTGGACAATGAAAAGGTGACATTTTGACAACTTATTTGAAACAATTCTTCAATTTTTTTAAATATTTGATTGTAGTATAAGTCGTACTCATACCTTGATGGTCTCAGTCTCGGGGATCTCTGTGAAGATCCGGTCGAAACTGCTGTCATCACTGAGGGACAGATTACTGAAGTCATGGTTGGCGTTGCTGATGATGGGCATTGCAGCATCTGGAAAGCTCGCTGCTCCGGACTGGGCAGCTCAGACCAGGTAACGACGGCAGAACAAGTCTACAGATTGCTCCAGGCCAACTTTCTGGCCTCAGGAAACAGCAGTCCTTTCCTTAATCACAACCTCCAACAGCTCACGTCAAAGCTTGCACAAGAGAAAAGAGATCCTGCCACAGCCCAGGTCTATTGTAGACGAGCAGATCATAAACATTTCTGTATCTTTCAGTCCTTTTGGCCTCAGAGCCCTTCATAACAAGATGTTCTCCAATGACATATAAGATATGGCTTTGGCTTCCAACCAAAAAAGGAAAAACACAGAAAAGGAGAGGAACGAAGAGTACCAGGAATCCTTTTGTCACATTTCAACGTGGGTGAGTTTTGACATTTCCATCAGAGGTCTTCAATAGACAGCGTATCACGTTTCAGCATCAGATCAGTGGGTAATCCCGGTCTATAGTGAGTGTCTGGAAAAGGAGAGCCCCGATAGAGAGTGGGTTAGGATTGATCAGTGGCTGAAAGCTGCAGAGGATGAGCTGGATGAGTCAATGAGGTGTCCTGGGACTGTGCAGGATCCTCAGTGTTGCTGCAGCAGGATTAGGGAGGACCTGGAGACGTAGTGGCAGCACGCAGCTACTGAGAGAGAAAGAGAAATGTCAGAATGGAGCTATGAGAATGACTGAGGTTTAGACGTGACAAAGACTAGGAAAGAGATGTGTGCAAAGACAAAAAAGGGTGAGGAAGAGAGAGTACACCTCAATGAGACTGCAGTACTGTAGGCTCCACCCTCCACTTTCACTTCATCCCAGTCACACATCAGTTCTTCTGCTATAAATGGCCAGTATGGTCAGCACACAACTTGATCAGATAGTTATGGTATTTAGACTCAACATCTAAGACAGCCAGCATGGATGGTTTATTTAGTATGGGTATTTAAAAGTCTAAAGATTAAGCAGAAAAGAACATTCAGGTCTGTGGTGTTATTCACACTCAGACTGAGTTTTGGTCGCTGTAAATGGGCAGAGATCCAAGCAACAGAGGGTCCAAAATATTTTTCTTGGCACTACAATTGCCCTGAAACTTTTTGGCATCATTAGATGTTACAGTTGCCCAGAATGGTCCGCTGAGTATCAAAGCCTTAAATAGTTGTTGCTAATATCAAGCTGGGTCCTCTTATCACAGTATTTGTCATTTATTATGTGAATAACTCATAGTTCGTTATGTTCCTATTGCAGAGTTACATACAAAAATACCAGCTTATAAAGAAGTAAGAACTGCAACAACAAAAAAAGGACAATAGACCTTTTCCACAGCTGACATTGTGATGGTCATAGTAGAAAAAGCACAGGCTGCATTCCAGGAAGCCATTGTTGATGCTATCAATTTCACTTGTGTCTGGGCTGCTATGACATGTCAATGCATACCTTTTTGAAGTGTGTTTTGATCTATAGATATAATACTTTGTACGAGTGGCAGTACAATCAACCAGCTCGACAACCATCTGAGATGAAAGCCACTCTGTGAGGCAGTGGGTGAGAATGTGTTTTGTATTGAGTGGTTTGGTGGCAAAGGATGAAAGAATAAGACCCCAGTTGAAACAGCTGGAATTATCCTTAGAGACTCATTGTTCCTTTCTTCTTGTATATAGCTTCTCCCGATAAAGCTGACTAATATTTGGATGTCTACCCTGTGATTTTCTCTTGCCAGCTTTTTTTGTGAAAAAAAAGCAATGATAGATTTTCTACACAAGAATCTCTAAGGACAATTACAGACTTTTCTACTTGTTTGTAAATACATATTCAGGTACCTAAGGTCCAAGTACCAATATCACACTGTGAAAATACACCACTTACATGTAAAGTCTTGCATTCAAAACCTCACTTATATAAAAGTATGTCATTGAGTTTTTCTTGCAATAATACTGCTGAATTCATGTTTTTGTTGAATGTTGCTGCTGTAGTTATTTTTGAGGAGTTAAATCTACGGCCATGTATCGTATTCTAAAAAAATCCTCATATTTCTGTATCGTCAGAAAATCCAATGAGAACCATATATCACTTAAAGGTGGGGTAGGTAAGTTTGAGAAACCGGCTCGAGATACACTTTTTGTTATATTCCATGGAACGCTCTTAACATCCCGATAGCAATGAATATCTTAAGTGCTTTGACAAAAAATCCATAAAAAAATGTCATCTGTGGAAGCCGTAGTACTGTAAAAAGCACGACCAATCATCTGAGCCGGCCCGGCTAAAGTAACTGGATGGCCTACCTGCCTGTCAGCCTTCCATCTGTGCACAAACTTATCTCGTGCCCTCATTGGTCATGTGCGTGTTCCTGTGTGTTGGAGAAGGGGCTCTGTAAGGAAGTGGCAGATTTTTCCCGGCTGTGTATTTTCAAATTCTAGCGCACTCGAGCTGGTTTCTCCAAAATGACCTACCCCAACTTTAATATTTAACTTTTCATGAGCTAAGAAATACAGCCATAGTTTCATCTTTGTTATGATGCCTATGCTGTGTGCTGCTATAGGCTTAAGCTCACCTTTCTCCTCTCTACTTTATCAGTGGTGTAAAGTAACTAAGTAGATTTACTCAAGTACTGTACTTAAGTACAATTTTGAGGTACTTGTACTTTACTTGAGTATTTCCATTTGTTTCTACTTTGTACTTCTACCCCACTACAATTCAGAGGTAAATCGTGTACTTTAACTTGATTTAATAGCTATATTTTGAAGATATGGATTTATTATGTGAAATATAATCAAAACTTAAATAAGACTTTAGTTCCACCTGGAGTAAATTCAAAAGCTTCCCTGCAGCATACCAAGTCATTAAAACTAGCAGCATTGATGCATCAATAATTATAATAAAAAAACATGATATAAATGATTCTGAAATGGGCTAATCTGCATAATGAGTACTTTTACATTTGGTACTTTAAAGGGGGCCTATCATGCATAATGCACTTTTGTAGGTCTTTTATACATGAATATGTGTCCCCGGTGTGTCAGGGAACTCACCAAGTGTCAGAAAAAACAACCCTCTCTCTTTTCCTCCATACCCAAATCTCTAAAAAAACGGAGCTGATACAGACTGATACGGATTTGAAATATCTCTGACGTCAGAAACAAGGAGCTCCGCCTATATGGGCAACTCTCCACCTATCAGGGGAATGAGAGGTTGTGTGGCATGGTAACAGCATGGTAACAGCATGGTAACATGACGCTCATGCCTCACCCCCCTCCTTTGCAGGGGGGCGAGGTCAGCTGCAGCTCATTTGCCACAGAATAAGCCATTGTGAAGACAGGGCTGGAATAGAGCAAATAGAGCAAAATGAGGCATGGCTAAAATGCATGATCTGTTTGGTATTTTGAAAAAAACAACTTCACAGACATGTTTTATATAGGTATGGCCCTACAATATATTATTAAAATATAGCATGATAGGTCCACTTTAAGTACATTTTGATGCCAATACTTTTGTACTTTTACTGAAGTCACATTTTGAATGCAGGACTTTTACTTGTAACAGAGTATTCCTACACTTTGATACTTCTAGTTTTTCTAAAGTACAAAATCAGAGTACTTTTCCCACCTCGGCTTTTATAAGCACTTATTTTCCATAAAATAATTGTACTAACTCAGCATCCAGAGCATAATGCCCTTAGTTTTAAATAAGTAAATATAACATTCACATTTTATTTTGTTTTCATTTGAATTGTCTATGTCGATGTTCCATTTTTCCTAAGTAATTAGGTTTCTGTAGAAGTTTTGCCTGGTCCACTGCAAGGATCTAAGGACAGGGGGTGACATATGTACACTTTTTAAAGCCCCTCCGGACAAATGTGTAATTTGTAATAGTGGCCTAAATAAACAAAATGTTATTGATCAATTGATTAAGATCAATGGCGTTGAGTAAAAAGGACAATATTAATCTTTAAGATGTAGTGGAATAGTGGTAAAAAGTTGTATAACATATAAAATGCTCAAGTAAAGTCATAGCACATCTCAATTGAACCTAAGTAGAGTATTTGAATATAATGTAAAGTTACATTCCACCACTGGCAGGCACCCATACAACACTCATCTGTCACTGTGACCAGCTGTGACTCACAGATGTCCTGTAAGACGAATACAGAGTATGTGCGTGTCATAAGTACAGTAGCACTACATATTCTGTTCACAACAGCTTATATAGAGCAGGAATATTATCATCAGTATTGCGATTATTCTGCTCATTGACTATTTACAGTTGTACCCACAGGCTTATTGAATGTGTGACTGGACAGCAGCGACAGTTTGAAGCATTGGGCCGCACCAACAGGCTTCACTTATTCAGATCCAGGAGAATAGGATCCTGTACTGGAGGAACCAATACATCACCTTTGTCACAAGGGCTGTGCCTCATTTCCATCTCACCGGGTGGAGGAAAGAGCATGATAAAGAATGTATTAATCGATTTGTATTCCCCGTGAATGTGGCCGTTTTTTCGCGGTGGGAAATTTAATTGAGTTATCAGCTTTGCTATACCTCCCCCTGTTTTCCGCTGGACACAAGTAATAGACTGTGAAGCGAGGATAACAGAGGAAGTGGAGAGTAAACTTGCTTTTTTATTTTATTTTTAGAGTTTAATAACATGTGAAGGTGGAACGTTTTACAAGATGCATTACTTCGAACCTATATACATTTAAAAAGTACTCAGTTAGCAGTGTTGGGCAAGTTACTTCCAAAATGTAATATATTACATATTACTTATTACTCTCTTTTGAAAGTAATAAGTTACATTACAAAATTACTGTCTCTGAAATGTAATGAGTTACACTACTTTAGTTACTTTTCTAGTTACTTTCACCAAAAATAACCGCAAAAGAATGGCTCGGTATTTTAAATGCTAAAATGTAGTTTAGTGCAACTCATTATACATCCAATGAAGGGCGATGTGGTTTAGCATAACAACTGTGTAGGCCCTTAAGGCGACTAACAACTTGTATTACACGGGTTAGTTGAATACTCGATTCTGATTGTAAATTCTCAACATGTGACACGTTGTTAATCCAGCAGTACAGACCACTGTCAAGGACTATAATGAAGGTTGCTAAGGAGGATCAAGAAAGAGAAAGGAAAAGAGGTTAAAAGACGGAGCGCTGGACGTCAGATAAATCACCAGAAGAAGGCAGAGAGGAAGTAAACACTAACAGAACACGGAATGGGCTCTGTAGTGTGTTTAGCATATGGCCATACAGGCCCGGTTCCAGAACAAAATGACTCGGGGTGAATCTGAGATTACAGCAGTAGTAGGTTTACATGAGCAATAGTGGCCGGCAACAGCAATGAAAAATAGCATTGATGGTCCCCAATGAACAGATTATGGCATTTGTTATGTTTTGAAACCAAGCAAGTGAGAACATTTCAAGTGAGTGCACTTTTAGTGCAATCCTGAAATATTTCATATAGTCCAAAGTGGACTGTGACAAAGAAAAGCACAACAGCTTCAAAACTGTACTGATAAAACAAATGAGAACATATTGTAAATCAAGGCAAATATAATTTGAACCAGCTCATGGTTTGAAATGGCAAACATTGAAAAGCAAAAGTATTATTAAAACCATGTAGCCTATTAAATCATCACTTTGGTCCCATCATATACTCTGGGAAGAGAACATTTACTGTCCTTGAAAACTGGTATCACATCATCATGTGAGGTTGAATTTGTGACCTGGAGATCATTTCAGCTGCAACATTAGCTTGTTGATAAGCTTGGGATATGAGATAGTTTTGTAGCCATTCGTGGTGAAGGCATCTGTGCTATTGTATGCATTATATTTGACCCAACATTTCTACAGGCATGGCAGAATATGGCACTATTTTCACATATTCTAGCCCTTGTCTATTTGTATACCACGAGCTGCAAAATGACCACCTAACCCCACTGTACAGGCGGGTACTTGTTTAGATATACCTGGGCAGGCTCTGGTTTGCCGTGGTATCCTGGCACCTGCGGGCCGCAGAGGGGCGGCGTAGTTTCGGGCAACGAAGAGTGCTGCTCCGGGGTTGAGGGCGGCGAGTCAGGCGGGAGTAAGCTAGTGTCCACAGCGGAGGGTAACGTGATGTTCCCATCTGACCCGTTGCTACTGTCTGCAGTAGATGCAGTGTTTCTGGCGTTTAGTGATGGTTGCTTTAACCATTTTCGTATAAATGATTATCCACAGATGTGTGTCACTGCTGTGGAAGCACTTTGGAAATGATGCACGCGCAGCGGAGCAGGTCACGCGCACCTGACACAATTTGTTGTTAGTATTTTTCGCACCGTTCTCTTTTTGGAATAGAGGGTGCACTGCATACCATGCAACTGCCCGAAGATCCCGGCTCGAAGCCTGAAGAGTAAACACCAGGTTTACTAATCTACCCGCACAATTTGTCTGGTGTCGGAATGTCTCGCTATGTTAGTACATTGTTAAAAAACAAAACACCATTTAATTTCGGGTTAAAATGTGTTGTAACTGCGTTACTGAGCATTGTAACGGGTAATATATTACCCACATTGCATTAGTAATGCGTTACATTACTTCGTTACAGCAAAAAGTAATATATTACTGTAACTCCGTTACTTTTGTAACGCGTTACACCCAACACTGTCAGTTAGTCCTGGCGAAGAAGAGTGGTTGAAAGATGTTGACTTGTAACCACTAAAATAAAGGTTCTTTAAATACCCATCCTCATTGTTGATCGCCATCCTGCTTTTTCCACTTTTTCCAAAAGCACCCAGCCCACTTTTCATTTACAGTTGAGTATACAGGGCAACCATTCAAAATAGTATGGAACTAAACTTTGCTTCTTTGCTTTTTTAATTATGTGTTTGTTATATTATACTGTCCTCTGCAAATTGCCCCCTCAGCAGTTTATATTAATTTGATTGGAATCTCAAATAAAATCACATTTTAAGTTTTGTATGGGCACATACAAATATCAAATAAATTCTCTTTCCTACATGTCTTTATGTTTCTACATATTTAGTTTGTGATTGAATCATGCATTCAGTCTGAGAGCTTATATTATATTCATAGGCAAACTGCATTTGTCAGAAGCTAGTAGAGAGCGTCTCTTATGGATTCTCCGTCTCCCTCTCTCTCTCAACTTGAAAAAATAAACACACACATATATACACACACACACACACACACACGCACACGCACGCACACACGCGCACACACACACACACACACACACACACACACACACACACACACACACACACACACACACACACACACACAGGGACTATTTTCCCTTATCAAGCTTGGACCTTAATACGATTGGTTAATAATGGGCAATGAATGTGCTTTTCATGAACTCATTGTGTTTCTATGATGAAGTGAATAGAAAACATAACATGGTACACCTTAATTCAAAGTCACATGTTATTAAAGGGCATCATTAAACCCCTTCCTATTACCATTATTGCTTTCTCATTTTGCTAAATCAAATGTCTATCTGTATCTTTATTATTCTACTGTATTTGTGGAGATGAAAAGAAAACAGCATTCCTTATTTTAAGTAGTGGGACAACATTACAACTTCAGACAAATACCTTCAAACCCCCAGAAACTTATGAAGTGCATCTTACCATCCTGAGCCCGGCACACGTCCCTCATAACGGCCAAATCAGCTCGCTGTGAAATCCCTGTGCCGCCTTGCAGTCCCTCCGATCATTCTACACTAAATCAGGGTGTCAACGATCATTTCCAACCGCCACATGTTGTGATAATAACAGATATACCTCTCCGGCTTCCCCATCATCCGAGCCGGTGCAGGGCGCGCACGGAGTCTGAACATACCAGAGATGGAAGCGGGTACAGGTCTGGTGCGCTGAAAAGTGTCCCGGTACAGCTCGGTTAGTGGCGCTGCAGGAGGAGGAGGAGGAGGAGGAGCAGGGGAGGGGGAGGAGCAGGGGAGGGGGGAGCCGGAGCCGCGGTGCACAACACAGGAGAGTTCAAGTTTGCGTAAAGGTGACACACATGACCAAGAGTAGTCTATGTGAATGTCTGAGCTCCAGATTAGACAAAGGTGGCATTTTACCAAAAATGGGCAGAGAGCGTGCACTCGATTTCTCTCCTTTCCTTTTAGATAATCTGAAATTCAAGGACACTGAGGAGATGCTCTCAACCAAGTTTCCTGCCCTGATCACTTCACGCGCAATAGGGGGCGCGGTTACCTCCCCATTACCGTCCAAGCAAGTGTTACATTACATACACTTACAATTGAAAGTAGAAATATAAAGAAACAATGGAAACATGTCTAAAAACACCATAAAGTCAGTCAGTTAATGTCTCGTTGTATAACTCTTAAACTTAATTCTAATATGTTAGTCTGAAAAAAGTATGCAGTAATAAAGTGTCCACATTGTCATTTTCCCTGGGACTTGCACAGTACTAAAATAAATGGATTTTGTAAACTGAGTTGGTTATTCTCTATGAGATGTGTTCTGTCCTATGTATTAACTCCCTTTAAATTATGGGGTTGAATTGCTCTTGTTTTCTTTGTGTTTCATTTGTGATTATACTTTTTAAGTTTTTACTTGTCTTTATTTGTTGTTGCAACACCTGCATTTCCTCTCTGTGAATCAGTAAAGGCTTATTTTATCTTATCTGAGGAGAAAATATACATTGGATGACAGGGGCACATACAACAACCCAAAACAATTCCATTAAACACACTGCACTATTAACAACGATGCAAATATAAAAACACAAATGTGCAAACACATGCAAATGAAGAGACGAGAGATGTGCAGCATTTAGAAAACATTCACCGACTTGCTGATACATGCGCTGGGATATACTAAAAGTGCTGTATAAACAAAACGCTGCAAGAAGCTCAAAACACAATGGAAACGGGCACACTAAAAAGTGATGCACACCGCTGGCACCATAGCGCTTGTCGACATTCGGGGATTATGAAGTTGGCCAACTGTCACTGGAAACTGACCTAAAATTGGCTTATGATTACTTCCAATATATGTTTTGGGCCATTATGGCACATTTGCAATGGTCAGCCACCATATTAATGTCCTTAGTCAGCATAAAACATCGACTTCCAGCTGTTCTTTTCATTGTATTCTTTGTCTGGAAATTTTCCAAAGTAAATATAATACCTTTACTTTATGCTACTAAATCATTTCTAGCTTCTGTAAATGTAGTATGTGAAAATGCATGTATGTACAGTTGCAACATACTGTCTTGTGTCATATTTGCTGCGCCCAATGGCACAGAAATAAAAGCTGCCACAGATACAGTGTTGGATCACAGATGCACAGATCTCTGTCCACACAGAATCATCAGGGCAGTGATATATCAAAGTGACACTGAACAGCTGGTCAAACTTTTGGCTGTGCCTCAAGTCAATAGACCTCAGTGTACAATGCTGACTTTGAAAAACACAGTCAGTTCCAGATCAGCGCCTGCTCTATCATGCCAACCTCTGCAAGGCTGACCCTGAATACAAAAAAAAAAAGCTAACAGTTGAGAATAACTTATCAATATGCTTGCAGATTTGTCTACGTTGCTGGCCTCACACACACACACACACACACACACACACACACACACACACACACACACACACACTCACACACACTTTGTTCTTAAGAGGCAGCTCATTAGGTTCCATGCGCCTGAGGGAACCGCTAAAACAAGCAAACACTTTGTCCAGGCCCTTATGGCTGCTAACGGAGCAGACAACACATTAGTGAGGGTAGAGATGGAAACTGAAGAGGTGGGGGTCTCTGTGTGTGTGTGTGGGTGTGTGTGTGTGTGTGTGTGTGTGTGTGTGTGTGTGTGTGTGTGTGTGTGTGTGTGTGTGTGTGTGTGTGTGTGTGTGTGTGTGTGTGTGTGTGTGTGTGTGTGTGTGTGTGTGTGTGTGTGTGTGTGTGTGTGTGTGTGTGTGTGTGTGTGTGTGTGTGTGTGTGTGTGTGTGTGCGTGCGTGCGTGCGTGTGTGCATGCGTGTGATAGAGTTATTGAATCCCTCCATCACTATTCATTAACCTATGTGCAGCATATGCCCTGAGTTAGTTAGTGTATGCAATGTGAGACAGATCACACACGCTGGGCTCTTCGTTTTTTTTTGCTTTTGACAAAGGGGATTTAGGAGCCCATTAATCCCCCTCACTGAGACAGTAATGACATACACCTTTTTGATTCTGTCTGTCATTTTCCTACACTTTAAAACAAATTTACCCACAGGCAGAAAGAAATAAACACTCACACAAAGACAGTTATTTTCTTCAATCTGGATTTTGCACAGGTGGCAGATAGGGTACATCCCGCTCCTCCAACATTGAACCGGCTAACTGGTTTATGTGTAGCACCACCCCCAGCACTCTCTCTGTTTCCCTGCCTCATTGTTTTTTATTAATCTCTCACACACCCATACCTGCAGCTGCCATCTCACACACACGTGTGTGTGTGTGTGTGTGTGTGTGTGTGTGTGTGTGTGTGTGTGTGTGTGTGTGTGTGTGTGTGTGTGTGTGTGTGTGTGTGTGTGTGTGTGTGTGTGTGTGTGTGTGTGTGTGTGTGTGTGTGTGTGTGTGTGTGTGTGTGTGTGTGTGTGTGTGTGTGTGTGTGTGTGTGTGTGTGTGTGTGTGTGTGTGTGTGTGTGTGTGTGTGTGTGTGTGCATGTAGAAAGGTACAAACTCCAGAAACCAGCACACACAAAAAAACACACAAAGATAGCCGCAGCCCTGTTGCTACTAATAGCGAGCCTCAATCTGGCGGATTAAGAGTTTAATCCCTCACAGGCAAGAGGGGCTGAGATGAGATTGCAGCAGCCGGCATGCAGCCGAGTCAGATGAGCAGGGGTGTGAGGTGCGTGCAGGAGACGAGCAATGACTTACTCAGCTGTTTCCACACACACTTTCACTCCAATGGCCACCTTAAGGTCCCCCTCGATGGTAAAACTCTCTGTTTTGCCTCTCCTCACATTTCCCAGTGTCTCATCCCTCTGTGTGATTCTCTTACCGCCCTCCCGTGCTGGGATATGTTTGATCTCAGCACTTGGAAGTTTTGATCAGGTTAATTGCTCTCTCGGAGGACGCTGTGAGTAGACGGACTGGACGGGATGGAATAAAGAACAACGGGAGGGGGCTCAGGGAAAAACAGAGTGCAGAACATGGAATACAGGAGGTGAAGGGGATAAGGGATTTGTTTGGGAAAAGGATGACAATGGGGGAACATTGCAGGAGTGAAATGAAAAGGAGAGGACAGGTTGATAAAACACTATGGTGATACAAGAAGACTATATGTCTCTGATAACAAGATAATTATTAATTAATTAATATTCATGTTAATTAAACGTCCAAACGCTGTCTGATCTGTGTTTCACCTGAAACTGTCACTGTAGACAAAAAAAACATGAGACTAAAAACAAATCCCTCAGTTTACAGAAGACTGATCTGGTACAATGCCAGGCCAAACTGTAAAAGCCACAGTATCGAGCAAATACTAGGCTGTACAGATGAGGATTCACAGCAAAGGTGACAAAAACACAGTTTTTAACACATTCAGCCACAATGACCTTGACAAACAGCTTAAAGACACAGTCTAACTGGATGGTCTTGGTATGAGTGGCTATCTTTACTGAATAAATAGACCGATTAACAATCACCTTGCTGGAATTTGAACAGGATTTCAAGAAAAATAAGAGCCTACAGCTATGCTTCTGCTACAGCTATTTGAGATACATGTTGCTAACATGCTCACAATGATAATAAAACATGCTGATGTTAAGATAGTAATGTTTACCCAACACACTCTCACTCCCTAAGCGTCCAATAGCGACGTTTGGTCAGTGTCCGTGGCGTCCAATTGTGACGCTCCTAGGCTCCTTCAGCATCATAAAGGGACGCAAATAGCTTTCAACTGATTGCAATGTATTCCCATCTGCGTCGGGATTTGACGCTCATGGAAGCACAGCATTCGTTTATGTCGGCTGCCCTTAAAGGCAATGTGAGCGTCCATTCCCAGGAGTAAAGGATGGCAGAAGACACTACACTACCCAGAATCCCCAGCTATCGTTTGGACTACACCATGTGCTCTGTTTGACAAACCCTGTGATAGTCCTCAAGCTCTGTCATTGGAGAGTGTGCTCCGAGGGTTAAGCCGATTCTCGAACAGCACTTGAAATGGGATGGAACCACGGCAGACTGTCCAAAACTGGATTTGAACGGGTCCACCGCGTCCCCCCTCCCCCACCCCGTTCCCAGAACTACACATGCTGGCTATTCTGTTTCGCAACATGATCTCTATGGCACGTCTCTACTGGGAGTTGTAGTTTTAAAAGACGTTTTCGTATTTCCCATAATAAGAAGTTGCCAGTATTAAACTGTGTACATCCCTGGAGGTTTAGGGGACAGGAAACACTCACATTTAAAACATATAATTAATAAATGGGTGACAATTGCTTGTGCCCATTATGGGCAGTATTAATATATATACCCACACGCCAGCAAAGGTCAGAAGAGCTTTATTTAACAGCTGGTCTTATGTGTGTGACCCCTGTGATAACATTACATTACATTAATTGATAAGCCTGAAACATGCACTTGTCAAGGTTCAGAGGCACATTGTGCAAATATGGCAGTAGCCATCGATCAGCTTAAGATAAGATATACTTTATTGATCCCAAGTTGGAACATTTGCGTTACATCAGCATGTGTAACAGTTAAATATGCAGTTGTGTTTATTTGAAAATCATTTAGTATAATCACACAAATTCTGTGTTTTATATTCAACAATTCTGTGTTCTTTATTTATTGATTGTTCAATACCTGACAAGGCCGGAGATGAAATATCTACATACATCAATATAAGAGTATAATACATTATGTATAATATCAGTTAAAATAAGTGCTTCAACATAGTTAACATTGCTGGAGGTATGCACAAATATTGATAGATGTCTTGTAATGCACTATTGAGGAACCTGCAACCCAAGTTTTTCATTCAGTGCAGAACTACACCATAGTTGTGTAGGCCTATATGATATGTCAATAAACCTTAGAAAATCTTGAAATCTTGAAAGGGATGTGCAAAATAGTCATTACATACAGTCTTTAATTAACTATTAGTAGAGAATAACGAGTAATGAATATACTTTATAGGGATCGTATTAATATCTAATAATAAAAATAATTAAATTCAATAACATGCTTTAACCACCAGGTGTCCCTTTATATCAGCTGTGCACCTTTATGGTGTAAATACAGCATATCTACCAATTGGATCAAATATAAAAGTGAGCCGAATTAGTGTTGATACTGCAAGGAGACGTATTGTGTGAAAAGAAATGTAAGATGTTGTTTAATGGCTGATATATTTATGATCCACCTCACGTTTTCAGTTCCTCATGTTTGTCTTCTCATCAGGGCTCTATAAATACAGAACTACGGCAGATATGTAATATGTAATGCAGCCGAACCGTGTATTACAATGCCGTTATGTGATGACTTTCAAAGAGAAAAGCAAGCACACTCGGAATAAGGTATTATTATTATTTTTTTTAAATGTTTTCGGTCTGTTTCCGGTATTTGTTAATGACGATGTGCTGTGAGATGTGAGACTGGAATTGCACAGGGGGAAAATAACGTAGGCTATCTTTAGATGCGGATTTTGTTAAACTAATATGTTTAGGCTGTGGACCAACACTATACATTGACGGGGAAGGGGGTAGCAATAAAGATAACATCATTAAACAGTTACACAACATAACAGAAATAATATCGATAGCAGCGTCCCTAGCAACCACCTTGGTAACAATGAAAACGTCGCGATTTCCTGAAGTAATCTTCGTAATAACTAGCAAACTAAAGATCATGTACATCCACTGCACACATAATCTGAAATAACAACTCATATTTCTCGCATCAAATGACATCAAAACGCATTTTAATGGCCAAACTAACTTTAAAATAGGCATTTTCTACCGAGAATAAAACGAATTTCGGCCATGTTTTCTTTTTCTGCAGGGAGAAATTTGAAGATCATGTGACATAGACGCCAGCCATCGGAATGAATGGTGAAAAAAACGGGGTTTGTCAAACAGAGCACATGGTGTAGTCCAAACGATAGCTGGGGATTCTGGGTAGTGTAGTGTCTTCTGCCATCCTTTACTCAGAAAAAATATTTGTTTCTCCGAATCGAAGGGGAAAAATACAAAAGCATTGCACACAATTTAAACCAATCAATGTTGTGTAATTAACAAGGATAATCTGGTGTTTTTTAGTCGATGAGTAGTGCAGATATCACTGTAAAATCAATCGACAGTAAGAGGAATACTTACTTCCGGGTGTACAATTCTCCGTTATCCAATGGGAATGGACGCTCACATTGCCTTTAAGGGCAGCCGGCATAAACGAATGCCGTGCTTCCATGAGCGTCAAATCCCGACGCAGATGGGAATACATTGCAATCAGTTGAAAGCTATTTGCGTCCCTTTATGACGCTGAAGGAGCCTAGGAGCGTCACAACTGCACGCCACGGACACTGACCAAACGTCGCTATTGGACGCTTAGGGAGTGAGAGTGTGTTGTGTTTACCATGTTCACCATCTTAGTTTTGTGTGATAGCATGCTTCCATTCACTGATCAGCACTAACTAAACATGTGATCAGATAATTCGGGTATATGTGCAACTCCAGGGAATTAAAGTGATAACAATTCACTGAATGTATGTACCAAAAGTCACAGCAACCCATCCTGTAACTGAAGAGTCAGGGGATCACCAAAATCAATAGAATTACATTGAAATACATCGTGTGGGCACAGAGGATGACTGTGCCAGGACTTGTGCCAAACTTATTAGTACATGTTGAGTTTATGGTGCGTTCACACCGGACGTGATGTGATGTTTGGGGGTGGCGTGATTACATGTAAAGTCAATGGAGTGACGCGGACAGACGCGAATTCGCTCCGACGGCAAGCATGAAGCGGTGGACGCGAATTCCGCGGCGCGATTGAGGCGATTGAAGGGGGCCGCGACAAACGCTCGAGTTAAATTTTTTCAACTCGAGCGCCGTATTCACTCGCGGTAGCCAATCAGCGGTGAGGATCTCAGCCTGCCGTCACTGACGTTCAACCAGAAAACATCAGCCGTTAGCTGTTAGCACACAGAGCTCACAGCTCCTCATATCTGTTCAGAAACTGGACAAAAGTTAAACAAGTACAAACCACAGACTGTCTGTCTCATGGCGAATACAGTCGCTGGTTTATTTATGTCTGTAGGCCGTTGTTGTGAGTGTGGACGGAGTATATACAACGTTAGCTTAGCCTTTTCGACCCGATCTCCATTCAGAAAAAAAGCATTTTAAAAGGTTTTCCGCCTGCCGTCTGTCTGCAGACTTGTCAAGCATTAATTCATGGTTTTTACTAACCGGTATCAGTATGTTGTTACTTCGGCATCATTTAGAAACGTGTATTACAATTTAATCACGGTAAAATATGTTCATTTTGTTGTAGTTGTAGCTCCCGAGCCAGCGCGTCTTGTTTGAATGATGCGAGTAAACACAGCTGGCAGCCGCGGTGAAACCAAGCGGCAAACTCTGGGGAAGAGCCGGGACGCCATTACGGAAGTGCCACACACTGCAGTTTATATATTGGCCGATAGGCGATGGCTGCAGAAAGGAGCAATTTCCATAGACCCCTATGTTAAAATGCCCAACTTTACAGCAGAAAAAAACATGTTTCTACCCCTGGCTCCATACATTTTTATTATCGATATAGTTAGATTCCACCTTCATGATTATGGATCTGTGAGTGAATTGTTTTCTAACACGACCCTTTTATTTATATTAGGTCTTAACGTTTTTGCATAAATTAGGGCGTGGTCACATTGAGTGACGGCTCTGTCAAGTGACTGCTGTTGCTAGCTTCTTGTCTCTCTGCTAGCTGCTCCGTGAAGCTACAGGGACTCTGCCTGCTCAGCTCATCCAGGAAACATAACTTGAAGCCGGCCGTGGTTGTTTGTTCTTCATGCTTATATATCGGACTATTGTGACTCGCTCTGCGGTTAAAACAGACGGTGCATGAATGTGGTTTTTTCGGTAAGTGAAATTCGAGTGCTTTATTTATGTGTTAATGATTTTAATCAGCTACGTAATGAATGTTAAGGCTTGGGTTAGCGTGTAGCGAGTGGTAGCTACATCGGTGCTAACGATGCTAATCGTAGCCTCCAAGTTAAAATAATAGACTGTAGCCTATATATAAAGGTTAAAACTAAATAGACGTTAAGTGGGATAATACTGTTGAACAAACGGCTTCTGTTTGAGGTTGATAAAATAAGGACATCCTTGTAACGTAGAGAGATATTTTATTATCCTATGTAGGTAGGAACTGTATGCATCGCTAAGGTTAATTTAAATTGGCTATGCTAAGCTAACGTTGAAGTAATGTATGTGAAATCAACCTCACAATAAGATGTGTATATTACAATTATTAATGTCATATTTCAAGATGAATACATAGATATTACAATATGGTTGGTTGAGCTGGAGCATTATTGAGCTTACACGTTAACGTCAGTCATCTGAAGAACGAACCCAAACCTTGTTGTTTTTATTAATTGCATTACCAAATGGGGATCAAATAAACAGTAAGCATTGGTAACACAACTTCCAAAGTTAGAGTAAAATAAAAAGGACCCTGACTCGGACAATACACAATCCAACATGTTCAACAGAAGAGAATCAGTTATATTGTTTGTACACATGGTACTTTACATATATATATATATATATATCTCGTGTGCATCTTGACCGGGTGGCGACATTACCTATTGATGCAGCAGCCACTGTAAGTACTATTCGTGTTTAATTAGACTTCTCTATTTCAGTTATTCTACTCTGTATAATTGTTCTGTAGTTATTGTAGCTAAATCGGCGCTTTTGAGAGATTTTAAATCTCAGATCTGATCACGTGAAGCTGTTAAACAGGGCTCAGTAGGCAATCAAGCGTGCATTAAAATAGGCACGGCCTCTCAGCTGTCGCCCATCAGCTGTAGAGAGTTAACTAATTAGAGGGGCGTGGCGCCACAGCTGCGAACTCAGCAATCAGGCGTCCATTTAGGTAGCTCTTTCCTTCAGCGTCAGACAGCCGAAGACGGACAAAGACATTGGAGTCCTGCGGGAGTAAGACGGACAAAGACATTGGAGTCCTGCGGGAGTCACGAGGGTGGCAAAGAGGAGGCAAATCCTACCTTGATTGAGCTAAGTATCGCTGGTGTTTTATTTTTATTTTCTTTAGCTTTCTAGCCCCTCATGCTATAATCATGTGTATTTTCTCCATTCCTGTTCATGTGTCTTCTCGCAATTATCACTGGCCCCGTGTATCTCCTAATCGCTATAACCGGCCTGCTCTCGTCTATCCCACGTGCTCCACTGACATCCAACATCTAGTTTCAGGCGGCCTGTGGAACTGCCAGTCAGCTGTTCCTAAGGCTGACTTCATCTCTCGCTACGCCTCCCTGCAGTCCCTGGATTTCCTTGCTCTCACTGAGACCTGGATTACTCCATTCAACACATCCACCCCAGCAGCTCTCTCCACAGCATATTCCTTCTCCCATACACCCAGACCCACTGGCAGAGGAGGGGGCACTGGTCTCCTGCTCTCTCCCAAATGGAGCTTCTCCCTCTTCAAGCTACCTAACTTCACTCCTTCCACCTTTGAATTCCATGCCGTCACAGTAACCCATCCTATACAATTAACCATTGTTGTTCTCTACCGTCCACCAGGCGCCTTGGGGGACTTCTTGGAGGAATTAGACCATCTCCTCTCACACATCCCTGAAACTGGCCCTCCCGCTGTACTTCTCGGAGACTTCAACCTCCAGACGGGGAAGATAGACTAACTAACATCTCTGTTAACCGCCTTTGCTTTCTCACTGTCTCCGTCCCCACCAACTCATAAAGCTGGCAGTGTCCTTGATCTCATATTCTCAAGGAACTGCACTACTTCTAACCTCTCTGTAAACCCGCTCCACACATCCGATCACTTCTTCGTTTCATTCTCTCTACCCCTTTCCAAACATAACAAACTAATCTCTTCTCATCCTGCACCTGTCCGCCGTAACCTTCGTTCCCTCTCTCCCTCTACCTTTGCCTCATCGGTGCTCTCAGCCCTCCCTTCCTCTGACTCGTTCCAACTCCTGCCTCCAAACTCTGCTGCAGAAACTCTCCTCTCTACTCTCTCATCCTCTCTGGACTCTCTCTGTCCTCTCACATCTCGGCAGGCTCGTTAGTCCCCTCCTGCTCCCTGGCTAAATGACGCACTGCGTGCTAATAGAACCGTCCTTAGGGCAGCAGAGCGGAAACGGTGGAAATCCGCGACGACCTCCTAACCTATCAGGCTCTCCTCTCCTCTTTCTCTTCTTTGATCTCTCAGGCAAAAAGCACTTTCTTTTAAGATAAGATCCAATCTTCCTATTCCAATCCTAAACAACTATTTTCCATCTTCTCCACCCACTTGGACCCTCCCAAAGCCCCTCCCCCCTCCTCACTTCTGTCAAGCGACTTTGTTAACCACTTTGAAAAAAAGGTTGACGATATTCGCTCTTCTTTTTCTGACTCACCTTTACTCACCGCTGGTTCACCAGACCCTCCTTCCACCCGCACACTAACCTCCTTTTCCCCTCTCTCGCCAAGTGAGGTTCTTACCCTCATTACCTCTGCCCGCCCTACCACCTGTCCTCTGGACCCTATCCCTTCAAATCTCCTTCAGACTATCGCTCCTGATATTCTACCGTTTCTCACCCATTTCATCAATACTTCTCTAACTTCTGGTCACTTTCCAAACAGTCTCAAGGAGGCAAGAGTAAACCCTCTCCTAAAGAAACCCACTCTCAACCCGTCTGATGTTATAAACTACAGGCCTGTCTCTCTCATCCCGTTCCTGTCTAAAACACTTGAACGCGCTGTCTTTAAACAACTCTCCTGTTATCTCCATCAGAACAACCTTCTGGATCCGCACCAGTCTGGTTTCAAGGCAGGTCACTCCACAGAAACTGCCCTCATTGCTGTCACTGAGGAACTGCACACTGCTAAAGCAGCCTCCCTCTCCTCTGTTATCATCCTGTTGGACCTGTCTGCTTCATTCGACACGGTGAACCATTAGATCCTCCTTCGCACTCTCCAAGAACTTGGAGTTTCAGGCTCTGCACTTTCCCTCCTCACCTCATACCTCAAAGACCGTACCCACAGGCTAACTTGGAGAGGGTCCGAGTCCGACCCTTGTCAATTAACTACAGGGGTCCCTCAGGGCTCTGTTCTTGGTCCCCTCCTCAACACACTCTCACTCCCTAAGCGTCCAATAGCGACGTTTGGTCAGTGTCCGTGGCATCCAATTGTGACGCTCCTAGGCTCCTTCAGCGTCATAAAGGGACGCAAATAGCTTTCAACTGATTGCAATGTATTCCCATCTGTGTCGGGATTTGACGCTCATGGAAGCACGGCATTCGTTTGTGTCGGCTGCCCTTAAAGGTAATGTGAGCGTCCATTCCCATTGGATAACGGAGAATTGTACACCCGGATGTAAGTATTTCTCTTACTGTCGATTGATTTTACAGTGATATCTGCACTACTCATCGACTAAAAAACACCAGATTATCCTTGTTAATTACACAACATTGATTGGTTTAAATTGTGTGCAATGCTTTTGTATTTTTCCCCTTCGATTCGGAGAAACAAATAATTTTTCTGAGTAAAGGATGGCAGAAGACAATACACTACCCAGAATCCCCAGCTATCGTTTGGACTACACCATGTGCTCTGTTTGACAAACCCGGTTTTTTTCACCATTCATTCCGATGGCTGGCGTCTATGTCACATGATCTTCAAATTTCTCCCTGCAGAAAAAGAAAAAATGGCCGAACTTCGTTTTATTCTCGGTGGAAAATGCCTATTTTAAAGTTAGTTTGGCCATTAAAATGCGTAAGATTTTTTTTTAAATCCCCCTAGAGGAGGTTAGGTCCCCCCCACTTAAATCATGTTCACATGGATAGGAAACTAAATTGCACACATCTTGTGTCCATATCTTTCTGTTTTGGTGGTCATGCCACAACTGTGCACGTGCATGCATGCACGAATCATGGTAAAATATCTGGATTAAGAGGTTGCTTTTTCTTTGCACAGCATGAAAGAAAGGCGAAATGAATGGGCTGTGATTTTAGTATTTTTAAGCAAACGTCAATAATTTGTACGGCCCTCGGAGGTTGTTGAAAAAATTGAAATGGCCCTTGAGAGGAAAAAGGTTTCCCACCCCTGGTTTAAGGTGTCCAGGTCCGAGTGAGAGACAGAACTGGACTCCTCACAGCAGTGAACTTCAGCACAGGTACAAGACTCTTTTTTTCATACTGTACAAAGAATCAAGAAAGATATTGGTTTAAATGAATGAAGTATTGACTTTAATACACTGATATACATTCCATTAAACAATACTAAATACTAGATCACCTACACATCAGTTAAGTTGAGGGTTTTTTCCATGCAAAAAGTTACATTTAGATGTTAACAAGCACTATGATTTTGTCACCTTTCTAATTTAATGTATTGAAGGCAAAGATATTTAACACATAGTGAGAACTGCTACTATTTATCTCTCAATATTGTCTGTAAAAAACGTGGTAAAAGTGATTCTTTCAGTGAGACAACAGAGCAAGCTTCTACAGTTGCACTACATTTTGATAACAGTTAAATATTATTTTGATAATAACATATATTTCAATGTTGATGAACTTCATACTGTTCATTCTCTGATTGTCTTTGTAGCTCACTGTTGAAATAAAAAAAAAACATTACAATTACAAACACACAAACACACAAATACACTGCTTTCATAAATAACACACTTGTTCTGCAATAATATAATTAATAATAATAATTCCTTACATTTATTATAGCGCTTTTTCAATGACTCAAAGCGCTTTACATATACACACATTGCACATATATCATACATGCAATGGTCAGAAACTGTGGACAATACCCACAGGAGCAAGTTCAGGTGAAGTGTCTTGCCCAAGGACACAACGGCTTTACAGACACACCCCTTGATCTTGCACAGCGCAATGCGCCACACCGTCCATCTTCACGCCTCGAGGTCATCGAGGCGCTTTTACAAGTATACATTGGTATTATACATGTACTGTGGACAATACCCACAGGAGAAAATCCGGGTGAAGTGTCTTGCCCACACAACGGCCTGACGCAGTGGGGCGGGAGCGGGTTTCGAACTGGAGTTCCCCAGCACTCCCCCTTGATCTGATGATCAGATGCACAGACCACTGCGCCACCCATCCCAATAATAATAATAATGTTTTATATTTCCTGTCATTTTTGTTAGGAAAGGACATGCCTGAAAGACACAACATTTTCTCCTTCTCCGAGGGTCAAGAAGAACATCCAAGAGGAACATTAAAAGCTGATGTTATGAGATTTTAAGACCAGTACACTAAGAAACTACTTTTATTGTAAAAACAGTCAGCTGATCGAATGCACCTATTTCCACATCTACACTCCATCAGCTGATTATTTCTATTTGCCTCACTTTATGAGTTTCACAACACTTGTGCCTTGTACCGCAGAGTTTGCAACATCACAAATAAATGGGGCCAATCTTCAGTCAGATATGAATGTGTAATCTAACATTTTCAGTAAGAATAATGGACCAAAGGAGTGCAAATACAAATACAATTTATTGAAATGTGAACCATAATCAAACGTTTTAAATAAAAAGCACATATGGACAGAAGGTGTAAACCTATTAAATGTATAAGTAAACACATTTACTCAAATGAAGTGACAGACTAGGCCTGTGCAGTTGGTATCAGCTTTGCCCAGCATGGGCTCCTCCTAGGCCTGGTCTTCCTCGCTGAGGAAAGACCCTCAGTCCTCTCCACACCAACAGACTGGACGTCCATCACACGGAGGTTTCTCCCTGAAGTCTCTGCAGCCCTCTGGACACCACGCTGTCTCAATCCGTCCACACTGAATATGAGAGGGGGAAAATGAAAATAATAAATGCTTTAGTTTAGACAATAAGAAACATAAAGTTGACTGTTGAGTTGCTCAGTTTTTTTAGATTGTCAATACTATTACTGTATAACTAATATATCAGGTGTAAGTGATGAAAATGGGGGATGTTGGCTTATCTGGCACCCACAGCTCACAGCCAACGTGCGAGTGAGTGGGAGCGAGCGAGGGAGAAAGGGAGGGTGCACCGGTACTCGCTGTTGTTATTAGCATCTGGTGCTAGCGGCTCTAACGGATAGAAGAAGAAGATGTTTCTACAATGATGTGGAGGGAGAGTCCTCTCCAGTCAGACTGAGGCTGATAACTACACCTCAGTGAGGTAAAGAACTCCGAGTTCACTTTAGTCTAAGTTATCTCAGTGGTTCTCAAACGTTTTGATCACAATTTATGTAAACACATATTTCCAAGGCACTCCTTTATAATTATTGGGATAAAACAGGTTTGAAATCATTCCAATGTATACTATAGGACAGTAAACCAGACATATCGTTTTAAACTGGAGAGATAAAAACATATGCATAAATAAAATAGTAAAATAAGATATTGTAGCGAGTAGCGACCCTGCATAGGATGTCCAGGGTGTCACTCAGGCATCCCCCGTCTCTCTGCCAATCATGGAGCTGCACAGTGATGCTGGTTGGTGTGCGGGCCTGTGGTTGGGGGAGCGGACGGGGGAGGGCGGGGAGTTGTGACGTAGAAACTGCTATATATATATGTGAGGGATAGGAGTTAGGTTAGTGTGAGGTAGAACCCACGAAGTGACATGTACCTGTGATCATCTGCGAATAAGAAGAGTTATTAAAGCCTAATAACTAGAAGCCTGTTTCCGACTCCCTTTGTGAACGTTACATTGGTGTCTGAAGTGACTTTTCGAACGGAGGACGTCTATCCTGACGGGAGTCCGTAACTGCGTCACGGAGCTAGCCGGGAAGCTAGCGGAGATGGAAAAGTTCAGCAAGATGGGAGTGAAGCAGGAAAATAGTGATGAAGAGGAAGATGGAGCATGCGGGTGGTCGAAGGACATGAAGAGAGAGTTCATGAGTGCACGGGAGGCGAGAGAGCGCCTGAGAGAGTCGGCGGTGAAGATGGCTAGAGACGCGGGAATGTCGCCGTCTTCCGCGCCATTTTGCGCCATTTTGCGCCATTTTGCGCCATTTCCAAGCTGGATGTAAACAACAATGGCGGCGCCCATCAACCAGCAGCAGCCGCCGCCGGGTCCGTGAAAACACCCAAATACTCGGGTAAGGCAGACTGGGAGGCTTTCCAGGCCCAATTTGAGCTACTTGCACATGCCGGGGGGTGGTCAATAGAGACTAAAGCACTACAGCTAGCTTTGTGCCTCACAGACGAGGCTCTTTCATGTCTGCTACTACTTAGCCCTGTGGACTTTCAATTCATCAGGGCTCTCCGCCCTACGGACTTGAGGGTCGAGGTACAGCTGCAGCATCCACAGTCCTTGCAGGCGGCCTTGGAGATGGCTGTGGAGAGAGAGAACGTGTGGAGTGGAGCTGCTAGGAGCGGCGGAGTGCCGGCGGCGCCGGCTGTGAGGAGCTGCAGGGAGGAGGAGAAGCCTGCATAGGTTACCGAGATGACGGAAATGATAAGGGCTGTTTCTCTTCAGCCAACACACAGACCAGGTACCTGGGTCTGCTGGGAGTGTGGTCAGCCAGGACATTTGGCCAGAGACTGCTACAAGGCACGCCGATCCCAGGGAAACGTCGGGGGGCCCGCATAAAGGAGAATATGCGGAACCAAGCCCAAAGACTCCCCAACCAAACCACAGCTCTATTGCCACCGACTCAGACATCCGAGGAAGGAGCCCGACAGCACAGCCGGGGGAGCCAGACTCTACACCCTCCTGAAGAAGATGACAGCACAGGCGTGGAGCCTGTCGTCGCGGTGGGCCGTGCTGGTGGAGACTCCTGCTATGTCCCTGTCGATATGGAAAGGGTGCCCTGCGCTGCACTGGTGGACACAGGCTCTACAGCAGGGGTCAGCAACAGGCGGACCGCGGTCCGGATCCGGACCCAGACGCCGACCTATACGGACCCGGAGCTATAATCAATACATTAATAGGGGATTTTTCGGCGCCTCCCTCTTTTTTAACGCTGATTTGGGTGACTTGTGTAATTCGTTGAGAACCGAAGAGTTTTCGTTTTGGGGGTGGGGGGGAGGGAGTCCGTCTGTCAGTCCGACTGACTGACAACTTCTCACTTCACAAAAGAAGAAGAAATCTAGACCGCAAAAATAATTAAACAAGCGAGTAGTGTTTTTCCTGGCCAAGGACAGGTTCCTTGAACACAACACGAGCGTAACGTGTCTTCCGTGTATTCACGTGGTTTATGTCTCGTCTGAAAGGAGTGCTGAGCACCGGAACGCCGCTCCAGCCCTTAAAATATTGCATATAAGGATAATAATCCATAAGGAGCCGTACACATGCTGCAGTGTTTGCGTGGCTGTGTCTTTAGTTGTAAACACAGTGGCGATCTGTTGTTATTAGCATCTGGTTAGCTAGCTATGCTAACGAATTTAAAGAGCTTTTCTACAACCAGGTGGAAGAGAGCTAGATGTTGAGAGGCTTAAATAACCTCAGCTCAGTGAGGTTAAGGCACACCTTGATATGATCATTATAGTTATTAATGAGACTAAATGAAAAACTGGTATAAAATACTATATGACAGTAACAAAAAAGTTGTTAAAAATAACAAGAATAGAGTTTATAAGGGGAGTGATTTGTAAAATATCCAAAAAGAAAAATATGCTTACAGTTCTGTTTCATATGGATGTTGAGAGATGTATCCATAGATCTCTTAATGTTGCTCTCAAAGTGTACCAGATTGATGCTTTTAACTTCAACATTTTAAGCAAAGGTTGAGTTCAATAATTTGTACGACCCTCGGAGGATGTTGTAAAAATTGAAAGGAGAAAGGTTCCCCACCCCTGCTGTAAAGAATAATAAAAACCCTTGATTTTTAACTTAAAGGTGGGGTAGGTAAGTTTCAGAAACCGGCTCGAGATACACTTTTTGTTATAATCCATGGAATGCTCTTAACATCCCAATAGCAATGAATAGCTTAAGTGCTTTGACAAAAAATCCATAAAAAAATGTCCTCTGTAGAAGCCTACTGTAAAAAGTACAACTTGACTCGATGATCAGCCCAGATTTACAAACTCCTGGCAGGAAAAGCTCCAGCTCAATTCTCACACTGAATTTAAAAAAAGTGAGTGGACTGCAATATAAGAGGGAAAGAAAGAGAAACTTTGAAACTGTTAAATTGTTATGATGTGTAAATACTGATATTGTTCTATAATCGGCTGAAACTGTTAAGTCATGATGTGAAACGGTTAACAAAGAAAAAGGGACACTCAAGCTGCTGCTACACTTTATTTGAATTATCTAAAATTAAGCACTTTTAAGATGCACATATTTTCAAAAGCTATTTTATTTATTTTCTCTATTTTATTTGTAAATGCAGCCCGAGAGGAACATTACACATATCCACAGTATTTAATGTTAATTGACAATAAATATTGTTGTTTTTGAATTGTACTTTCTTTATTTGATTGGCAGTCAGTTGTTGATTATGCAGACGTTGATAAAGCTACAGGTCACTTCAATATATATCACACTAATTCATGAAGTAAGTTAGACATTTTGATGTTCCGGACCTTTGCATGGGGACATTTTCTCTAACTGGACCTCGTTGAATTTTAGTTGAAGACCCCTGCTCTACAGTAACCCTGGTGAGAGCAGATGTGTTGCCCAGTGGGACTATGTTCGAGCCGACATCGGTGCGTCTACGCACAGTCACAGGAGAGTTGGCGACTATGAAAGGAAGAGGCGTGCTGTCTGTGTCGGTGGGGGGAGTGCAAGTGCGGCATCCCGTGTGGATAGCGGATGTACAGGACCCATGTATTCTGGGTTTGGACTTTTTGAAGGCGACGGGCAGCCTCCTGGATCTTCAAGCAGGCACAGTGAGTTTCCGGGGGGGGCCTGTGATTACTATGACCCGTATCCACAACCCTGCTGAGCCTGCGGGGAGACCCCCTACACCCACCGTGAGTACCCTAGAAAACGAGGAAAACCCTCCCTCCGTTCCTGTGTCCCCGGTGACGCCCACTCAGGACAATTCCCCACCTGTCACCCCTGGACTGCGCCACCCGAGCACAGCCCCCCCCCAGTTACCCCAGACGGAGGTAGAAGAGGCTCAGTCTGCAGTATTGGAGGTGTGGAGGAAGAACTGTGGCGGCCTAAATCCCGAGCAGCAAGAGCAATTGGGGCAGCTTCTGCTAGAGTTCCAGGGCTGTTTTGCCAAGAAGGAGGAGGAGGTGGGCCGAACGCATCTGGTGGAACATGAGATTGATACGGGGGACTCGCGGCCCATCAGGTGTCGCCCGCGGCGACTTCCCCTGGCTCGTCAGCGGGCTTGCGACGAGGCAGTGCAGAGCATGCTGCAGGCAGACATAATCGAGCCCTCCGACAGCCCCGTGGGCAGCACCGGTAGTCATGGTCCCGAAGAAGACAGGTGGCTGGCGGCTATGCTCAGACTACAGACTGGTGAACGGGGTCACCAAGAAGGATTCATACCCCCTTCCCCGCATCGATGAGTCCCTGGACCTGGTCGCAGGGTTGTCGTGGTTCTCTTCCTTGGACCTCCGCAGCGGGTATTACCAAGTCCCTCTTGCCCCAGAGGACAGACCAAAAACGGCTTTCTGCACCGGCCGGGGACTATGGCAGTTCAAGGTCCTCAGTTTTGGGCTGTGTAATGCCCCGGCCACCTTTGTGTGATTGATGGACAGGGTGCTGTCTGGGATTCCCCGCCAACAGTGTTTGGTCTACCTGGACGACATCCTGGTCCATGGCAGCTCGTTTGAGGCGGCCCTGGGATCTCTGAGAGTGGTGCTGGAGAGGATCAGAGCCGCTGGTTTGAAGCTACATCCAGATAAGTGTCATTTCCTGCAGAGAGAGGTCACTTTCCTGGGACACAAAGTGGGGGGGGGGAGGGCATCGGCACCCTGCATGAGAAAGTGCAGGCGGTCACAGGCTGGCCAAATCCTCGCAACCAGAAACAGCTGAAGAGTTTCCTGGGCCTGGCCTCGTACTACAGGAAGTTTGTACGGGGTTTTGCTGGCACTGCCGCACCCCTGTTCCAGCTGCTGCAGAAGGTCAGGGATTTCCTGTGGTCTGAGCAATGTCAAGCAGCGTTTGACAGCCTTCGGCGTGCCTTGAGTGAAGCCCCGGTTCTCGCCCCAGCCAACCCCAGGCTGCCGTTCACCCTGGATACAGACGCTAGCGGCGTTGGGGTAGGCGGAGTGCTCTCCCAGACTACACCAGAGGGGGAGCGGATGGTGGCATACTTCAGCCGGGCGTTCAACAAAGCGGAGCGACGATACTGCACAGTGGTGCTGTCCATCAGGCACTTTAAGTACTACCTGTGCGGGCAGGCGTTCACGGTGAGGACGGATCACTCTGCATTACAGTGGCTCATGACGTTCAAAGAGCCAGAAGGGCAGGTCGCCAGGTGGCTAGAAGAGCTCCAAACTTTCGACTTCAGGGTGGAGCACCGGGCTGGGGTGCAGGTCAAATCTGAATACTACTCACCGTGAAAAGTGCAAAATTAACTAAACACACACACACTTAAGAGGCGGTGAAGTGCACGTGAGGGTCGCGGTGAGTATATATATTCAGATTTGACCTGCTTGTTTCCCCCTCCCAACAGTAACTGTCTGCGCTCATTTAGTCGGTTTTTATACGCTGGATACCATTTTAAATAGCATAGTAGATGAATTCCTAATAAATTGTTGTTGTATTTTACTGGTTAAAATATTGTTTGTAAATGTGTCTATTTGATAATAAATGTCATACTCTTGGGAGAAAATCCTTGTCTTAAGCCTTTTTGTTGACTGCCAACTGTATGAATCTGTGGAGTTTTTGCTGTTTGATCAAGTTGAGTCAGAGGGCAACTTTGATCAGTAGAACAGCTAAACTTTAGGCCGTGTGCGCGGCCGCGGTTACATAAAGTTAAATTCTGCTGTGATAAAACGCCATCCTGTTCTAAACCACATCAAGGATTATTTCTGAAACAGTATGGAGCTCAAATGCTTTTTCTCTTGCAGGTTTATCACAAGGTGAGTTCCTTTTTTTATTTCCTGCTTTTTAAACACATGTGCTCTACACTACAGGTTAGCTCTGAGTGTTAGCGAGGCTTGCTAATGTAAACAAAGACAAGATTACGCCCAAAACACGTCAGGCATTGTTTCTGATAGCAATTTTCTGTGGGTCCGCTGCCGATGTCAGATCGGCAGCAAATCTGTATCCACTCGTTGTACCCCTGTTTTTAAAAGATTTGGGTACGGAGGAAAAGAGAGAGGGTTTTATTTTCTGACGCTGCGTGAGTTCCCCGACGCACCGGGGACACATATTTATGTATAAAAGACATCACAAAGTGCATTTTGCATGATAGGTCCCCTTTAATGTATATTTTCTTGTGTCTGACGCGTTGTGAGAATGAACGTGCATATATATTTACTTGTGTGCGCGAGCGTGACACACATTGCAGACCGCAAGTTAACCGCAAGTTTACCTTGACTTTCTAATGCTTCTAATGTCATTTTTGCCGAGGTTCAAGGCATTGGCTACAGACTTTACTGGCATTGATCCGGACCATTAAACTTGTATACAATTCACAAGTGGACCTTTAACAAAAAAGTTTGAGTACCCCTGGTCTAACCTATTCTACCGTAATAAGCCTACTAGTGGAGACTTTTAGAACCACGTGCTTCCATGATATGTTCTATGTTTCTCTCAGCTGAGTGACCTGACAGGGACTCTCCCACGCAACATATTACTGCACAGACTTTGTGGTTTTATTTTTCCTCTTCTCTCTGCACTTCTTTTACTGCGTCTTAACTTGTCCTGCATGTCAGATAGACTGCGGAGTATATTTGAATTACTCATTGGAGGGAGTTGATAGATATGTTGTTTCCCTCTATGGTGTGAGGTGCCTGCAGAGTGAGAACTCATATCTGTATAAACTGCAGCCCTTATTTGTATAGATCTATTTACTAGAATTAATGTGACTGATTGAATGAAACCAGTCTCTGATCATATTTCTAGCCTGCTCAGCTCCTTCCCTTGGGGCAGTTCATCACTGTGTCATTATTTGCTCTCACATGTTGTGACACACCAACAACTAAACTTTGATATTTTACTTATTAAGTTCTTCAACTGTCTGAAAAACAGGTTTACATAAAAAGTTCAAAAACTCATAATCAATGATATACCTGCCGGCATAGAGAGTATGTGGATACATTATATTTGTGATAATCCGATGTGTGGATTTATTATTGGCCAGCTGAGTATCGGTCGGGGAATATCACATCAATGAGTCACTGGGTTTTGGCAATAAAGACATGGCATACGCCTCTCTTTAGTAAGGTTGCCAACACAAGGAAAACTTTCCAATTCAGCCTGTGTGCTCTATTACTTTTGTACTCAGAGGAATATCTCGTCATATATATTTTAGAAACAGTTATTTTGCTCATAATGGCTACTTACGAGGTTACAAGTGATGAACAAATAGCAAAATCGTTTATCATGGCTTTCGTCTTAGGTTTAGCTGCAATGATTTCATATTTTTTCACAGACAAGGAGGCAGAAGAGGAGATAAGAGAGCAGTTGTGGCTCTCCCAGAAACAGGTAAGAGATAGAAATAGGCTAATATTTATGCAGAATATGATTGCTTTTGCAGGTATTCTAAACTATTTAATGTATTGGATCAAAAACTTGTATCTTGGATAAACTTTACAAATATAGGTAGCAAATAAAACTGGTATGTTATACATGCTTTTTAACTTAGTTCCAACTGAGATTTAATGGTATAAAACAATGTTTGTTTCAATGTGTCTAGGTAAGGTCAAACTATTACACACTATTATTAATGATACACACATACATACACACATGGTATTGTATTTGTATAGTCTTGGTACATCCTGCTATGTCAGTGTAAAAGGTAAGTAAAAAGATTAGCAATGTTGAGTGGCTACTTCCTGGTTCAGACAACTCCATTAAATCATGTTTTTGTATCCATGCACCAAACACCCCAGGCTTTCTACTGGTTTCTGGATGCTGTTGCAGGAAGTTTGGCCAATGGCCTGAACGCGCCCTTACAGTATGTAACAGACTTCCTGCATGCTACTGGAATCAAAGGTAAAACAAATCCTTTAAAGTATAATGTAATTTATTTGAATGAATTCCAATGAGATTATTTCTCAGTGTAAAACGGGTAAAGTACATTTTTTGCAAATCAGCTTTTGTACCATTGTGGTTTAAAATGACAATAATCCCAAGAGACACAAAAAGTGGACATTATATATGTTTCATTAATATATATGTCATAGTTATGTAACAATGTAATATTATATAAGGCCCTGCATGGCAGTCCTTTTAGCTGCACAGTCAGTCCTATTGTGATCTACTACATGCCAACAGCTCTATTTGGTTGAGGGGATTAAGATGACATCTCTGTGGGGAAAATACAATTGTATTTCCACCTCTCACAGGTTGCTAATAGTCTTAATTGACTTTAGAGACTTTAAGTTAACGTAAAGGCGGCCCTATTCTGCTTATGGGTTTCCCTTCCAGAAGTGTTTTCTTAAGGTTTTTGTGCATGTAAATGGTCTGAAAAGGCTAAAATCCCAAAGTTCCCTCCAGAGGGAGTTTCTCTCCCACGCACTCCGCACCATACCTGAAAATCCTTGATTGTCCTTTGTTTACTTCGTACCTCTATTGGCTAGTGCTCATTGTACATGATAGGCTCAGAAAAAAACTTGTTTAACTCTAAAGCAGGTAAACATGTCACAGTAGAGGCACAACATACAATTATGAACCTGAATACTAGCATAATAGAGCCCCTTTAAGTTTGAGCTGCATTTGGGTAGATGCGCAACATAAGCTTAGAAACATATTATGCACCTGGTTCTAATGGTAGGGATCACTTGTACCACCTTAATGCTTCAGAAAATGCACACTTCACTCACCAGTGAGCCAGAAATTGAATATGAAACTTTATGAAAGAGTCACAGTTTTATTGCCAAATCTACATGGTAAGAAGAGATAATGGTTTGCAATAAATATGTATTCCTACATTTGGTACTTAACATAACTTCCAATCAGGTGAATTACATATGTTGCCTAACTTTGTTCACATAAGCAATGTCAGTCAGTCAGTATGAACTTTTGGTTTCACACAGTAAACACACACTGGTATCCGGGATGAACAGTGTTTGACTTATTGTTTCTGATGCTCCCACAGCCTTTTAATAACGGCCATTTAATCAGCTGATAGTGTTTGAAGTGGGTGCTTTATACCTTGGTATCAGGAACATGACATATTTGATAATCGTCCCAGGGCCATAGACCTCCAGGTTAATAGCATGTCGGTAGATGTTGGTTTTTGATTCACTGCAAATATCAATCATCTTTGAGCTTCATCTGAAATAATTGTTTTAATTCCCTGTAATGATGTGATGATCTCCTATGGCTCCACAGTTGACCTTCCTGTAAACCCAGTGACACCAGATGGGATCGTCTTTGTAGCCCAGTGGGTTCTTCTGCTTCTCATATGCTACGCGGTGATCGCCCTTGCCTTTGTAATGTTCACCTTCTTTCTGAGAAAACTGTGGTGGCTGCTGAAAGTTGCATTGGCTTTGGCCTGTTTCGGAATAATCCTCAACAACCACAGTATCGACACAAAAACCATGGTGTTTAGTGTTATGTGCCTGGGGTGTATCTGCATCCTATTTGCCATCAGGTCATGGAGGGATTGGACCATGGCTGCTAGAATTGTATATCTTGAAGGGCAGGTGAAGATCTTAGAAAATCAAGTCAAAGAGACAGACCTATGGAGAAGAAGATGTTTGATTTTGGGTTGTTGTCTGATAGGTCTTTTGTGTTTTATGTTTTCTATGGTCAGATTCATTTATGTTGTGTTATCTAATTGAAGATATTCTACAAAACTACTGAAAATTTGAGGGGGGAGTCTCGCTCTTTTCAAACCCCTTACGTTATTTCTGGGCAGCAAAACACCATAACACAGCATGTAGGTTCAATGAACCGCAGGATACTGGGTACCATCTTGAAGTTGAGTCAGCATGCCTCCAGGCTTTAGTATGTAGCCTTGATGTTTGTAGCCAAAATTCATACAAAATATTAAATGAATTTTAAGCAAAGTTGTCTTTCATACTTTTAGTAACCTACTGTGATTTAATACATATTTGATCTGTGTGAAACTTTCTAGGTTGAGTTTCTTTAGCAGTATGTGTTGATGCTGTTATAATTGTTTTATTTTGTAACTTTATTACAACAAATTATTGGAGGATAACAAAAATAACATTAAAAATACATGGAATGTATTAAATACCATTATTAAAAAAGGAAATGAAAAGGCACAATACCCAAACAGTTTTCTGTCAAAAAACGATACAGTAATTTATGACATGACCTCAGTTGCCGAAGATTTCAATAAGTACTTTGTCAATGTTGGTCCTTGTCTAGCTGGAGAAATTCCAAATACTGGTTGTAGTGATGGTGTTGAAAGTAAAGATATATATGTGAAGGAAACTATATTCTTAAGAGGGACTGATGAAAATGAAATTATTGACACAGTTAAAAAACTTAAGAGTAAAAGGTCTACAGACTGTCATGATATTGACATGTATACAGTTAAAAACATTATTGAATGTATAGCCAAACCACTAACTCACATCTGTAATCAGTCAATACAAACCGGTGTATTTCCAAATAAAATGAAAACTGCTAAAGTCATACCAATACATAAATCTGGAGATAAACATTTACTGTCAAACTATAGACCAATTTCATTGCTCTCACAGTTTTCTAAAATACTGGAAAAAATCTACTATACAAGACTAAATGACTTCATCACCAAACATAACATACTCTATGAACAACAATATGGTTTCAGAGAAAACAGAACTACATCATTTGCAGTTATAGAATTTATGGAACACATTACTAAGGCAATAGAAAAGAAAGAATATGCAATAGGGATATTTCTGGACCTTAAAAAAGCATTTGACACGGTTGACCATGAATTATTAATTAAAAAACTACAGAGATATGGCATTAGAGGTGTTGCACTATCATGGCTATCCAGCTACCTACACAACAGGGAACAGTACGTTGAACTACAAAGCCATAAATCACAACTACTGCAGGTTACATGTGGGGTGCCTCAGGGCTCAGTCTTGGGGCCATTACTACAAGTCTACTCTGCTGTGGGGACGATTTAGAACAGCTATTGGTCACAATGGAGAAGGAACTGAGCAGGATGAAGATCTGGTTTGACCAAAATAAATTAACATTGAATGCAAGCAAAACCAAACTCATTATATTTGGGAATCGATCGACCAATACAGAGAAGAAACTCACTATAAATGGCGTCCAATTAGAAAGAGTATCGGAAATAAAGTTCCTTGGAGTAATCATAGACAATAAATTAAGTTGGAAACCACATATAAGCTATATCAAAGCCAAAATATCCAAATCAATAGCAATTCTGAATAAAGCCAAATACCTAATTAATCAAGCTTCTTTGTTTATGCTGTACTGCTCCTTCATACTTCCATACATGATGTATTGTGTGGAAGTTTGGGGGAACACATATAAAACAAATACACATCCTATCTTCATCCTGCAAAAAAAGAGCCATACGAGTTATACATAAAACTACCTACAGAGAACCAACAAATAAATTGTTCATCAAACTAAAAACACTAAAACTACAAGACCTGGTTGACTATAAAACTATTCAAATTATGTTCAAAGCCGCAAATCAACAATTACCTCATAATATCCAGGGACTTTTCACACAGAGAGAAAGCATACACATGTTGAGAGGAAACTGCATTTTCAAAAAACCACCCGTACGAACAAATGCCAAACTTCATTGCATCTCATCAAAAGGTGTTAGTCTGTGGAATAACTGTAACGATGCACTGAAATATTGTACAAGTCTATCTAAAATGAAAGTATTATTTAGGAGTCTAATCATTAATGGTTATGAACAGGACCTGTAAAATCTCATTTGTTGTTATTTCTTGTAATTGTAAAAAGTAATTTCTTTCTGATTGTTTTGTAAAAAAAGAAAAGAAAAGATTAACAAGACAAACATGTCGCTGATGACGATGACCTAATGTTTTATAAGAAAAATATATGTTAGAGGGGGTAGGACCAGAAAAGTTTTTTAAGCTTCTTCTTGCCCCTGTTGAACATGAACAGAGACTATCTGAAAATTATTATTATTGTTTTTTTTCTTTTGTTTTTTTTTGGTACTTTGTTATAATTATTAATCTGAGTGAAAAGGAAAAAAAAAAAAAAAGAAAGGAGAATATATATATATTATTGTTATATATTTGTTTTGTTTCTGACATGTTCAATAAATTGACTAACTAACTAACTAACTTTCAATTACCTTGTTGTTGAAATGTGCTATAAATGACCTGCCTTCCATTGCTCTGTAGATATGTTCAATTCAACATAAATAAATCAAATATATTTGTTATAGATACTCACTTCTTGTGTCTAACTCACACTTCTGCTACAGATTATCATTAGCTTTAGATACACTTCTAAATATATTTTGGGCGATCCGAAGCCAAAAAGGAAGTAATAAGTAAATGGCTAATAGGAATGGTATGCAACTCCAGTTTCAATGTTGAATGTTTAAATGTTGACAAGGGCCAGTGGTGTTAGAGACTTGTCGAAGGACATGGAGAAAGACTGCATGCTCATGAGTATTACTGAAGGCGGTGTGGAAATAAGAGACTGACTGCACTAATCCTGTGTTCAGTAGATGTCATGACAGTTTCCAGAGATGTACATTCCGACAAAACTTAAACAACACTGCATTTTCCAAGCTTTATTTATGAATTATTATACTTTATATATTGTATTATAACTGGAATCCTGGCTGTGTTTAAACTGGACAAAACTAGACTGGATGCGGGGTCTTGTTGTAAGTAAGTAACCTCTGTCTTTATAATGATGGCTGTTTTAGGCCCCGTCCATACGGAGACAAAACCGATTTCAAACCGAAGTCGATTTTTTCAAAAAGTCTTCCGTCCACACGGAATTGTATGGGCTTAGATATATGTCTCATAATCATTTGTGTGAACATAAAAATTATTTGTGTGTAAATATGTGATTTGTAAATGTAAAACAACATCCACAAATGCATTTAAAAGATTTGCAAACACACAAATAAATGTGCAAATGTAAAACAGATCTGCAAATGCACAAACTATTTTTACAAATAAAAAAAAGATCTGTGAATATCTCTTTAACATTTACAACTTTCGATCAGGCATTTGTGAATCCATTTTGTATTTGTCGACCAAAAATGCGCTTGTGGATCTCAAATCTCTGCTCGTGGATCGTCTTTTTACACACCCAGAGTTTTGAGACAAACTTTCCCCCGGTCTCGGCTAAAATATACTCATGTCAATCGGTTATTTTCGGAAACCACGTGATAGCCTGCTGATGACGACATGTCCGCATGGTTTTCAAAGTAAGAGCATGATGATTTGTTTAATGCGCTGTAGGCATATATTCCTTTCTATTGCTTTCATTTGTAGGTAGGTAGGTAGGTAGGTAGGTAGGTAGGTAGGTAGGTAGGTAGGTAGGTAGGTAGGTAGGTAGGTAGGTCGGTCGGTCGGTCGGTCGGTCGGTCGGTCGGTGTAGGATCTATAGTTTGATAGATATTTCGATGATGATTTGAGGAGAACGTGTATAAACTACGTCTTTCCGCAGCGTCCATGTAAAGTTGGCGTCAACCCTCACGGGGTGAAAACAATATTTCCGGTCTCAAAGTTTTCATAATAAAACCGGAAGTATTCCCTTCACTGTCAAATGATTACACAGTGATATCTGCATTACTCATCCACTAAAAAACATCAGTTTATCCTTGTTAATTACACAAAATTGATTAGTTTAAATTGTGTACAATGCTTTTGTGTTTTTAACCTTCGATTCGGAGAAACAAAACAAATAATGCTTTAAAACGTAAACATGCCGGATTTGAGCTTTGAGCTAATTTCCATCCGTAGTCCCAATAGATAGATGGATAGATAGTTCATTCATCCCAAATTGTGAAATGTAAGTATAAACATAATAACATTAATTACAAATCAAGAAATGTGAGATCCACAAGCGCATTTTTGGTCGACAAATACAAAATGGACAAATGCCTGATCGAAAGTTGTAAATGTTAAAGAGATATTCAAAGATCTTTTTTTTATTTGTAAAAATATTTTGCGTATTTGCAGATCCGTTTAACATTTGCAAATTTATTTGTGAGTTTGCAAATCTTTTAAATGCATTTATGGATGTTGTTTTACATTTACAAATCACATATTTACACACAAATTATTTTTATGTTCACACAAATAATTATGAGACATATCTAAGCCCATAGAATCGGCTCAAGAAATGTGTCCGTCCAAACGAAATCACTCGAAACCGCTGGAGACGCTGTAGTACATATGCCGTACGCTGTACTTCCGCCACAAAATACACCAAAAGCAGCTAATAAGACCCCCTGAGCATAGGCATAAGGCAAAAACAAACAAACAAACAAGGTAGTTCATGTAGTTCTCTATGTCTACTTGTTGCTGATGGTTGTGGTAGAGGAGCTGTAGATCTTGCACTAAAATCTGTATCATGGTCAGTAGCGTCTGGAGCACGAACGCAACTCTGTGATCCGCCACTGTTGTTGTCGTTGGCGAAATGCATCAGCAATGACGCGGCAGAGGTGGGGAGAGACGGGGCTATGGCGTCATCGATTCAGGAAAATATCGTATAGGGGCGTACACAATTCATATCCAAAGCAGGTTCACAGCTTTTCAACAAAGCTCCCTGGTGACTTCAAAATCCCTTTTGGAATACGGGAATCTTATACAGGCTGCAGTCAGTGCTGTCCACCTGGTAGTCCCTTCGATTTGGTATTTTCTGTCATTTATGAGATGTTTTTTCTTTTAATACTATGAACGCATCTAAGTCCATGTTTTACAAACTCAACTAAAAAATGTTTTTCTTTCTAACTTATACTTAAATGGTTTCAAATGTGTGTCTTCAGCTCTTAACTGTATTGTTTGGAGGGGATGGCCTCTTTAAAACCACTTAAAATTAATGGGAAAATAATAAGCAACCCATCAAAAAGCCATCCCTTTCCTTTCTTTCCCTCTCAGACGCCAGATATCTTTAAGAAGACTGCTCCGAAACTATCAGCCAACCACTGGAAAAACACTCAACGCTCCATTTGTGTCTCAGCTTTTGGCTGAAAGCTTTTTTTTCTAAGAGTCCTAAAGATGTGAGGAGCTTTTGACTATGGCAGTAATGAAGGCAGCTGCCATCACCCAAATAGAAGATAAAAAAGGGTTGAAACGTTTGTGTACTTCGCCAAGTGCAATGAAAGATCTCATTCTGGAGATATTTCTCAGCTAAAGAAGGCGAAGCTGAGAAAATACTCTTGACATTTTCATGAAATTTGGAACAGTATTACATATAGTTATTTGCTTAAGTCCAGACTGCTTAGATGAAGACAAATCCCATGCAAAAGGGTTGGGAACTCATTATTCATTAAGGCAGTGTAAATGTGAACTCTGTACAGCAGCAGCCAGAACTCTCATGCTCTTGAACCCAAAACCAGAGATATAAAAAAACAGTTTCCATCAATGGGACTGTATCAAAAGGGCTAGTGGGTGTAGTTCAGCCGTTTGGTGAATAGTGATCACAAGTGTGTTTTCCTCCCTGCCCTGATTTGATCCTGGAAATGTCTTTTATATGAGTAAAGCACTTAGAATTGCCTTGTGTTGAAAAGTGCTATATAAATAAACTTGCCTTGCCTTGCCTTGCCGAGACAAAGGAAACAGTAGCCCAACATTTGGAAACACTATCCTTGCTTACTCTTATTATGCTCTCAAGTTCTCACTCAGGTATATTTCTCTCCTCTCCATCTTATTACGGGTAACAGAATACACAGTATCGGGCCGTGGGATCAAAATAGAGCTCCTGATAGAGTGATAATGTCTGTGGCGAGAAGGAGAAGGACCTAATCTGGCCAGCCTGACATCAGTCACCAACTATCCCTCTGCATTACCTTAATTGGATAGTTATCGATTATCTTGGAGGAGCGGGTTACATTTAGTGGCACGACTCTGCAGGCCAGCACGTTGCTCCTGTTACTTAACATTCCCATACATGTGAGTTCCTCTGTTTGTGCAAGTGTGTGTCAGGTATGTTCCTGCACTTTCTTTATTAAGGGTTTATATCTCAACCTCTAAGACTTGGTATATTATGTGTAATCTAGTGTATGACATTAAACAATAAAGGTGAGTTTGAAGTGATACAATCTGCGTATTCAAAGCCAATTCCATACAATTCAATTGAACTGGGATTATAAATATATAATGGAAATGCTTAATGGGTAGAATTGTGAATTATACCAGTTATTTCCTTATTTTCAATTCAAAACTCATTCAGAAACACCCTGGAAATGAATGTAAATTACCCAACCATTGACATTCAAAGACAGTGAACTACTATCTTGTATGGTGCTTTTTTCTCAAAAGCACACCTGACCACATATTGTTAACCTCACTTCTTATGTCATAATGACCAAATGTAAACAAACTAAACAACGCAAGTGAGAAAGGTAAAACAATTTTCATGAATTGCGACTCCCCTCAGGCCTCTGCCAGGGCTTTAGTTGTATTGTTCCTGGTTGTTTGGAGCTGGGCCATCAAGTGATATAAGGCAGCTGGCCTCTGCCTACAGTTTAATAGCCTGCCCCATCCTGGGTGTCTGTGGGCTTCCTCTACACTAGCATCATGTCACAATATTTTCAGTTGCTGTGAGATGCATAATAGTCTGCTTTTCCCTTATCCTAGTCCTTGTGGCAACATGGTTTTAAAGTAAAGGATACATTTGAATTCCATCTTTGTGAAATCAAATTGCTCTCTTTAGGTGAATCCCTTATGGTAGCTTCACTTAGACTCAGAGCTGGGACATACAAATTGGGGACTCTCAGATTCAAAAAGTAAGAAGTCTGTATTTTTTAAACCGGTGGGGTTTGGTAAGACCTTGATTGGCAAAAAAAACATCAGGTAAGGTGATAAATTATATATATGCATAATATATATTTTTTTTCTAATGTGTTCACTTACTTATTATATATATATATACATATATATATGCATAATATATATTTTTTTTCTAATGTGTTCACTTACTAAATTTAATTTAGTAAGTGAACACATTAGAAAAAAAATATATATTATGCATATATATAATTTATCACCTTACCTGATGTTTTTTTTATTTTCATTGTGAAATTTCTTCACTGTTTTTTACTGGAATGTATGCTACGTTAAGCTCAGTGCCCAGAGGGGGCATGTTACCCTCTGTGGGATCATACAACATATACTTATAAATAGTATTTCTACCTTAAACTGCAACAGGTAACATTTGAGAGGTCTGAGTTTGTTTATGGGGGAACATACTGATTTAGCCGCACATACAAACACCCAAACAGGTACAGTATGGGAGTGCAGAGAGAGAAAGGGACACTTGGAAAGACAATGTAAGAGATTCATATCAATATTTTATTTTAAATTTCATGCAGAATTTGAGTCTAATTTGCTGTTGGGAATTGATGTAGTTGTATGTGTGTCCATTGAAGCGTGATAATAATTTTTTTTAACACATTCCAGTTCTGATTTGTTCATAGCCTTCATTTGTTTTTTCCATGGACCTACAGGGTGAAAGGTCCTCCCTGTCTGCACATATTGTGTTATGCTAATGGTACAGCATGTTGGCCAGTGGCTCTGGTGCGTGCTGCGGTGTCTTGCCAATGGTCTGTTTGCTTTTTTGACTGTTTAATCGTGGCTGCCTGGTGTGTTAGAGTCAGCTGCCCTCATTGTTAATCAGAGCATCCACTCGGTACATGTCAGCATGCTAACTCGTTTTGAGTTGTCATTTCTTACCCCAGCTGCCCCTGGGTTTCCGGGTGGTGACTGAATGTAGCAATACTGTCAGTGCCAGAGGTATGCGGACAATCAGTCTCAATGACAGAGGGAGAAACAGAGAAGAAGAACAGGAGGTGAGGACGGAGACCGTTTGAAATTATTGAAGCCCTCTATCACGACACAGTGGCCTACAGTATGCCCACAGCTGGTTGGTATGAGACTGATCACACTGGCCTTTTATTTCTCCCCTATTCGATGTTGCAGTCCAAACCGAAAAGGATTAGCTGGAATTCAGACTGCCTCTCTATGAAAACAATGAGTTTGTCTGCTGGTCCCTCCACTTCTGCCCTTTCCTCTTTTATTAGATAAAACATAAAAACTCAGAGCGTGCAACAAAGATGAAATCAATTGAGTGATTCATGAAAAACACCAACGGCACCATCATCATGATGAAGGAGATGATGCTCACTCAGTTACAGTCACTACTGTCACAACTTCCTACACACATTCTTAGGATCTCCAGCAGTGTTTAATTCAGCAATTAATTTAAGAGGAAATGGAAGAGAAAAAATATTTTGGCAAAAGCAATTTGGAACATGTTGTTGGAGCTGTGAGCACATTGCTCATTTTGACTCAACCTGGACTGCTAGCTTGTTGTTAGTATAGGGTGCTTGGGCGACAAGAAAAACAACTGGAGCCTCAGCATGTTGACAAAAAATCCTCAGAGAGGTGTTGTGAAGGAATTTAAAGGAATAGAAACATGCAATTGCCTCCAAATCTCTATAGGAACCCTACAAAATAAAGATCTTGGAGATTGAACCTCGTGAAGCGGTGCAACAGTTCAGTGTTGAGTATGAATATCAGACGTCTCAAGGGACGCAGCTCAGCTAGCCAGCCAAAGTGTCTAAACAAAGTGGCAGAAAGAATTGAATACAAAACACCTTTGAGAACTCAGTGAAAGAGGAAAATGTCACAAAAGCGTCTCACTGCTGCATTTGTTGCAGCACTGAATCGAGGAGTAGTATTTTGAGCTGTGCCAACTGCCACCATCAAAGTATATCAAATTAACTAGTAGTATATATAGTATGTTTACATGGATTTAATGACAACTACCACAGGATTACTTTCATTCTGAGAAAGAGCCTCTTGTGTTTCTTTTGGGAACCATAAAGAAAAGCATTTCGATGTCTGTAAATTATGAATCAGAGCAGAATAATGAATTTTGACGCAGATTGTGGGTCCCCTCAACTCATTTCAAAACCTAATATGAGATTCGGTTTGATTTTGGGGAAATATGCATTTGCTGTCTTTCAGACCAGCCTGTCCTCCTCCAAAAAACGACCAAATAGGTTGATTGTTCAGCAGCTTATTACGACCTACTGTATAGTCACGTTTTAAAGTTTATCATCTCTAGTGGTCGTGTAAGAAACAACAATTTGCGGCATATGCTTCCGTTGATTGCAAACACTCCGGAGGGTCGTATATTCACTAATACGTTTTAACCGTCTCTGGAAAATCCTAAATTGTAGGATAGTTTGGCCATTAAAATGCTTTTTGATTTGATTTCTAGAGAGAAGTGTATATTTTACTTTTAGAATCCACGTCCAGTAGATGTGTAGGATCTATAGTTTGATAGATATTTCGATGATGATTTGAGGTCTCGCCAGGAGAACGTGTATATACTACATCAGTGTATCCTTGTTAATTACACAACATTGATTAGTTTAAATTGTGTACAATGCTTTTGTGTTTTTAACCTTCGATTCGGAGAAACAAATCGTTTTTTCGGAGTTTAGGATGGCCGAAGAGACTACACTACCCATAATCCTCAGCTATCGTTCGGGACTACAACGCCCGTTTGCTTGACAAACCCCGTGCTTAGTCCTCAAGCTCTGTGATTGGATGTTGGAGTGGCAGTGTGCCAAGGTTACGCCAAGCTCTTTGAAATGGAATGAATCCACGGCAGACTATCCAAAACTGGACTTGAACGGGTCCAGCACAGCACCCCTGGGAATTGTAGTTTTAAAAGACGTTTTCGTATTTCCCATAATTAGAAGTTGCCAGTATTAAACTGTGTACATCCCTGCAGGTTTAGGGGATACGAAACACATTGGTGTTATCACATTTAAAACATATAATTCATAAATGAGTGAAAATCGCTTGTGTCCATAATGGGCAGCATTAATATACCCACATGACAGCTAAGGTCAGAAGAGCTTTATTCAACAGCTGGTCTTATGTCTGTGACCCCTCCTGTTGTTCATTGATAAGCCTGAAACATGCTCTTATCAAGGTTCAGAGGCACATTTAGCAAATATGGCAGTAGCCATCGATCATCTTAAGATAAGATAAGATATACTTTATTGATCCAAAGTTGGGAAATGTTTTTGTTACAACATGCAATTTATTGTTACTTTGTAATTCAACTGCACTACATTTATTTTAGTTACTTTGCAGATTCTGATTAATGATGTGAAATATAAACAACCCTTAAAGCAGACTTTAGTTACACCTGAGTCAAATTCAGGGAAGGTGATTGTCAAGTGCCAAAATAAACTATGCAATATATTAGACGTTAAATACTTTGTCAGACTTAATATTTATCTGTTGATACCCCCAAAAGAAGACTTAAAGTATTCTTTAATGTTTAAATAAAGCCTTATTAGTTTGTCTGTTTTGCACATCCTCCTCTTAACATCTTTGGACTTCCTCCATTAGCTGTTTTATTGTAGAGATCACTACAGTATCTTCTTGATATTTTCTATTCTATATTTCTATCATTGACCTTCTACTTTCCCCCTATTTTGTATGTAGGCTACTCTTAATATTTTAATTTTTTCATTAAATATAACATATTCAACAACAAAAATGAACTAACGTGCTTTAACGGGTTCGGGTTAAAAAACTGTCAAGTTGACAGTGTTAACACAATAAATTATACTTTCCAGTTTAGTTTATGACGGATTTACTTTGTTATCCACACATATATTGTTTTGATATTTGTAACTCCAAACATGACCCAGTGGTCTCGTTAATAAAACGTAATAATATGAAACATAATATTACTATTAACTTTATTGTGAAATTAAAACAGAACGGTAAAGAAAAATACAGTTTCAGTCTCTTGATGTGAAGCTTATGCATTGTACCATGAACCTGTATAGACTTGTAACAGTCAACTGCATGAAGAGTTGGAAAGGTAGTTTCTGAAGATGTTACAAATAACACACAGCATACAATGCCATAATAACTTTTTTATTATTAGTGTAGGTCACTTATGTATGTAAAACATCTGAAGATGTGTAGTTTTATTCATGTTTTCACATAATTTTACAGGATATTGCTATAATATTTCACATGTTTTACTTCTACACATTAATATCTGATCTGTAAAACATCACAGACAGAAAGGTATATCCGTCTAAGCTATTGTTATTCTGAATCCATAGATGTGTCTCCCATCACCCAAATCCCCTGACTATTCTCTCAACTCAGTATTTACATTCTTTAATGCAAAGAAATATCTTTAAAAACTACAAGTCCCTTTATATCAGCTGTGCACCGTTATGGTGTAAATAGCCTATATACCAATTGGATCAAATATAAAAGTCAGCCGAATTAGTGTTGATACTGCAAGGAGACTGTAACGGCCCCTACACACGGCGGCGTGCGTTGCCGCTTCAACGCTTCTGCCCATTCACTTTGAATGGGGTGACGTCACGATTCGCCGAACTGCATTGTGGGAGCAAAGCGTAGCTTCTCTCGCGGTGCTCGCTGCAAAAGTAGAGCAATGTTCTACTTTTGCCGCCTCGACGGAGGCGTCAGCCAATCAAATCCCTCGTATGTAAATCTGACAGTACAAGCAGTAGCCAATCAAACCGGGTGTATGTTGGGAGAGCCAGACCGCAGTTATTTCCCATATGTCAACAAAAGGAGGAGAAAATGATCGTGGCGGTAGGGAACATACAGGGATACAAACCGGAGGAGCCAGGCATGGGGGGAGGTGGCAGAGACAGTGGGGGAAACTGGTAGGTTTTCGCTTGTTTGGGGAGTTTATATCCAGTGTATTTCGTTTGAATGGACAGCTAGCAAGCATAGACAGTATATTTAGCCAGCATGGATGTGGCATGAATGCTTTGCGTTGTATGTCCGGGGCGGGACATTCATGTGGTTGGTTGTTGGTCGGGCTGCTCGCGTTGATTCCCCAAGCTCAAGACACGCCCACCGCCAAGCGGCAACGCACGCCGCCGTGTGTAGGGGCCGTTACGGATGCTGTCTGTCTGCTCTTTAATCTGCCTGTGAGTGTTTTCAGCTGTGTGTGTGTTCATGTAAATGAGCTGTGTGGTTGCGCCAACATCATTGGCTGCCCATCTCCTGATCCGCCTCTGAAGATGGGGATTGGATTGACGGCGTCCAATCGCAGCGCACAGCCGGCGCACACCTGCTGGGGAGGAGTATAAAGGCTGAGCACGGACAACACTCTGGAGGCTCTGTATTGTGTGACAGACGCCTCATTGTGACAAAGCCTTCCTCCTGTGATTCTGTAGACTGACTAGCAGTGTGTATTCTGTAGGGTTCTGTGCGAGCACACTGGTTAGCAGTGTGTCGTGGTATTCTGTGTTTGTGTGTGTGTGTTGCGTAGATCCAGGTTGCTTAGCTCCTGTAGAACCGCACTTAGGATAGTTACATTGTGAAACAGCTTAGACCCAGGTGATTAGCACCTGTAGATCAGCATTCCTGTGTGTATATTGCGTAGATCCAGGTGATTAGCACCTGTAGACCCGCACCAGCTGTGTTTGCTCACAGTCCCGTTTTGTTATTGTTTGTTTCCACTTTAGAAGTGAGGTATTTTCTTTCTTTTGTATAGTACTGGGCTACTCTCTTTTGGAGACCCTTTTGTGAACTAGTGACAGCTTGACCCGTTGTTGGGCCAAGCTGTTTGTGTGCAACGTTTTGCTCAGTTTGCCGTTACAAATAAAACCACCGGTAACCAATACCAATTACAAACTGGTCGTGTCGTTTCCCTTTCTTACCCCTAGCAAAGAGGGAACGTAACACGTGGGGGATCGTCCGGGATCTTTAAATCAATTCCTGGGGTTATAGGTGGTTGTATTGTGGCTAAAAACTGTGTAAAACGTGTGGGAGGTACACCCAAAAATGGCATCCTTCACTTTGGAAGCGTTCTTGGTTTGGCCGTCTTATGAGGAGCTGGACGGGTGTAAAAAGGACGACTTGATAGAGATAGCGCGGCACTTCGGTCTTGTGGTGAGCCGGCAAATGTTAAGGCAAGAGTTGAAGGCATTGGTAGTGGATGAGATGGTGAGAAAGGAATTATTAGTACTGGCTGTACCTGCTGAGCTCCCAGTGTCCAAAGTTCTAACTAAAGACCCGTTACGTCAGAGGCAGGAGGCGGAGTTTATATCTACTGAAGCAAAGAGTGGTGACAGCGAGGGGGGCGAGTCGGATGAGGCACCGCTCACGCCGCCTCGCAGAGGTCCATCCTCTCCTGTGGGCAGTACAGATTCCCGGGAAGGGAATAAACTCAAAATCCGTCTTGCCCGACTACAGTTAGAGGCAAAAGACAGGGAACAGGACAAGCAGCACCGGTTCCAGTTGGAAATAAGGAAAATCTGGGCAGATAAGGAAGTCCGGATCCGGATACGGCAGATGGAGCTAGACTCCGAACTGCGCACATCCGGTGTTGTTGGCAATCCTAGAGAAAGCTTTTCACTTCCTTCTCATCCACCTGCCTTCAATGTAGGAAAAAATGTTGCGTTGGTGCCGGTTTTCCGTGAGGCTGAAGTGGATGCGTATTTCGGTGCGTTTGAACGCATGGCAGCGGCATTACAGTGGCCGGCTGACGCCTGGGCTCTGTTAGTGCAGTGTAAACTTCACGGGAGAGCTCAGGAGGCGGTTGCTGCTCTTTCAGTGGAGGACAGCCTAAATTATGACCTGGTGAAGCGTGCCATACTTAGGGTGTACGAGTTAGTTCCCGAGGCTTATCGGCAGAAGTTCAGGAATCACAGAAAGGGGGCTAGTCAAACACATGTCGAGTATGCCAGGGAGAAGGGGATGTTGCTCCATAAATGGATTGAATCATGTGACGCTGCAGAGTATTCTGCCTTTAAAGAATTAATCCTGATGGAGGAGTTTAAGAGAGGATTGCCTGACCGTATTGTGGGGCATATAAATGATCAGAAAGTGCAATCTCTCTCCGCAGCTGCTGTACTGGCGGACGAATATGTGCTAATGCATAAAACGGTGTTTTCTCCGGCTATTGCTGAGAACTCTCGCCGCATGCCGGGTGCACCTGTTGGTCAGCCAGCGAGAGTATTCATGAGGAACAAAGAGGAGAGAGAGTGTCACTATTGTCATCAGCCTGGGCATCTTATTAATAATTGCCTAATTCTGAAGCGGAAGGAGCAGTCACCAAATGTGACCAGGCCGAAAGGCATCGGCTTAATCAACACTAAATCACGCAGTATTTCCACACCTGACACTGAGGAAGAAATAGATCCCTGTTTTAAGCCTTTTGTGTTTGAGGGATTGATATCACTAACAGGTGAGTCAGACGATCAGGGACCCGTCCGCATTCTACGAGACACTGGAGGCTCACAGTCAGTGATTGTTGCCTCGGCTCTGCCATTCTCAGACAAGTCAGCGTGTGGGTATGGATCACTATTATGTGGCATTGAAATGGGTTACGTGCCCCGTCCCGTACACAATGTACACATGCAGTCAAAATTAATTACTGGATTTTTCCCTGTTGCTGTGTGCCCAGCATTACCTATACGGGGTATAGTCCTTTTAATGGGGAACGACATCGCAGGAGGTAAGGTAACTCCTGCACTTGAAATATTGGATTCTCCTCAGACTGTGTTGTCTGAGGCCACAAATGCTCACATTTTCCCCATTTGTGCTGTCACCCGCGCGCAGGCGCATAAGAGTGACTCGGAGGTGTCGCTAAATGATACAATGTTTGGGACCCTGTTTACAGATGAAAAAATGCCGGAGGAAAAGCCAGTAGTGGCGAATTCCGTTCTCCCTGCTATGACCGCTGCGCCAGCGCAACCTGCCAGCCCAGCCGTTGACGGTTCCACACTCCCGGTAACCCGAGAGCGGTTACTCGCCGCGCAGAGGGCGGATCCGACGCTTGCGAAGTGTTTCGAGCAGGTGGTGAGTAATGACAAAGCAAGGGGTGAGAAGGTGGCTTATGTGTTGGATAAGGAGATATTAGTGCGCCAATGGTCCCTCACTGCTACTGCTGAAGCTGACTGGAGTGTAGTGCATCAAGTAGTCGTGCCGGTGCCATACCGTCAACATGTGCTATCTGTAGCCAACCCTGTCTCCTAAAAATTACGTTCCCACAGAACTAAACTGCATTCTCAATTACGTTTAGCTAGAAACGTATTTACTCCCAGGTTACGTTCCTTATGAACGTATCTGAAATACGTTTATTTTCTACATATCTTTGCCATTTATTGTCTTGCTTATAATAATGATATTAGTCATTTATAAATATCATTTTAGAGCACACCTTTGAAATCGACAATCGGGCTCGATATATGGTTAAATTAAAATCAGTAGGCGAGGCTGTAATTTCGCCAGCTGTTACTCTCATGTGAGAGGCAGAACATAATAGTTTTAACATGCCAAAAAGCTGCTGTGTCGTTCATTGCACCTCAAACATTAAAACAAATCCAGAGTTACGTGTTTCTGTACTTCCTCTAAGAAGAAAGGACAGTAACAGAAGAGCTCTGTGGCTTCAGGCTTGATCGCCGTTCAAATGACAGCGTTGGTTTCCCCAAAAGTGGGCGGGGCTGTAAAGTGAAGTAGATTTTACTGTCATCTATTATTCAAAACCATTCTATTTATTCTAACGTATTACATGCCAGTGTATTATCTTTTTATTTATTTGTTTTTATTTTAAATCGTATAATGTCGGACTTTTTTTGTCGTCTTTAAGGAAAAGAAATGGGGTTTAGAGATTCAAAATACTGAAATCTGTATTTCTTAAAATCTCTTCCTTCTAATTTGTTATTCTTTTCTAAATAACACACTGTTATTTACTCAACAATAGCACACAATTATCCTTGTTTTTATTTATTCGTTTAATTCTATAATCTTGGGCATTTTAGCATGCTTTTTAGCCGTAAATAAAGTCACCAGAAACAGACGGGACATTTCGAGATTTAGGATGGCCCAAGACAATACACTACCCATAATCCCCAGCTATCGTTTGGGACTACAGTCCCGTTGACAAACCCCGTGATGTTGCGCCAAGGTTACGCCGAGCGTCAAGCTCTTTGAAATGGAACGAAACCACGGAAGACTATTCAAAACTGGACTCGAACGCCCCACCAGAACTACACATGCTGGCTATTGTGTTTCGCAACATGTTCTCTATGGCACGTCTCTACTGGGAATTGTAGTTTTAAAAGACGTTTTTTCCCAAATGTAGAAGTATTAAACTGTGTACAGCCCTGGAGGTTTAGGCGATAGGAAACACATTGGTGTGTACACATTTAAAACATGTAATTACTAAATGGGTGAAAATCGCTTGTATCCATAATGGGCAGCATTAATATATACCCACACGACAGCTCATAGTTACTTTGTTATTCTACTCCACTACAATTCAGAGGTTAACCTGGTATTTTTACTCCACTACATTTAGTTTAGTTACTTTGCAGATTCTGATTAATGATGTGGAATATAAACAACCCTTAAAGCAGACTTTAGTTACACCTGAATACAATTCAGGGAAGGTGATTGTCAAGTGCCAACAATCAGGAGAGATATTTGATAGTTGGTGCTTGAGAAGACTAAACATTTATCTGCAGATCTTTATAAAGTATATTCATTACTCGTTATTCTCTACTAATAGTTAATTAAAAACTGTATAATGGCTATTTTGCATATCCCTTTCAAGATTTCAAGGTTTTCTAAGGTGTATTGATCTTATACACAACTTGGGTCGCAGGTTCCTCAACAGACATCTATCAATATGTGTGTACTGTATACCTCCACCATTAAACTGTCATATTCTGCACATTTCTTATTCTATCTACATACATAAGAGTATAATTAATGTGTATAATATCATTTAAAATAAGTGTTTCAACATAGTTAACATTGCAGGAAAGCAATATTTTAGACGTTAAGTACTTTGTCAGGCTTAATATTCATCTGTAGATAGATACCCCCAGAGCTTTTTTCTTGTTTAAAAGAAGACCTTAACCTAAAGTATTTTTTAATGTGTTAATAAAGGTTAATTCGTTTTTCTGTTTTGCACATCCTCCTATTAATATCTTTGAACATCCAGCACTAAACTGTTTTATTGTAGAGATCACTTAGTATCTTCTTGACTTTTTATATTCTATATTTCTATCATTGACCTTCTACTTTCCCCCTATGAAAGTATGTACTCTTAATATTGTTTTGATCAAATAAGATTATTCAACAAAAATAATTCAATAACATGCTTTAACCACTAGGCGGTGCACACAAGGTACACACAGCATACTAATACTAACTTTGTATTATTAGTGTAGACACTTATGTATAACATCTGAAGATGTGTAATTTTATTCATGTTTTTACATACTTTTACAGGATATTGCTATACTATTTCTCTTGTTTTACTTCTTCACATTAATATCTGATTTGTAAAACATCACAGACAGAAAGGCATAGGCTATCCTTCATTTAATAGTAAGCTATTGAAATTGTGATTCCATAGATGTGTCTCCCATCACCCAAATCCCCTGACTATTCTCTCAACTCAGTATTTAGATTCTTATATTCAAAGAAAATCAGTAATATCTTTAAAAACTACAAGTCCTTTTTTATCAGCTGTGCACCGTTATGGTGTAAATATAACCAATATACCAATTGGATCAAATATAAAAGTCAGCCGAATTACTATTGATACTGCAAGGAGACGTATTTTGTGAAAAGAAATTGAAGATGTTGTTTAATTGTTGATATATTTATGATCCACGTCAAGTATTCAGTTTTGGCAGCAGTTCTCCTGTTTGTCTCTCTCTATAAATAAAGAATTACGGCAGATGTGTAATATTTAATGCAGCCGAACCGTGTATTACAATGCCGTTATGTGATGACTTCCAAAGAGAAAAGCAAGCACACTCTGAATTAGGTATTATTTTATTTTTCGTTGTCGGATATCATAGCTCCATATCATATCAACACCATATCCCAGCGTGCATTGCGGCTAAAACATCCAATCAACAAGCTTCAAGCTGAGGATCTTGGGTAATCAGTTTAGTGGGTTTGTGGTGTGTATCGCTCAAAATGTCCCGTCTGTTTCCGGTGACTTTATTTACGGCTAAAAAGCCCAAGATTATAGAATTAAATGAATAAATAAAAACAAGGATAATTGTGTGTTATTGTTGAGTAAATAACAGTGTGTTATTTAGAAAAGAATAATAAATTAGAAGGAAAAGATTTTAAAAAATACAGATTTCAGTATTGTGAGGCTCTGAGCCCCATTTCTTTTCCTCACAGACGGAAAAAAAGTCAGACATTATACGATTTAAAATAAAAACAAATAAATAAAAGATAAAACACTGGCATGTAATTTACGTTAGAATACATAGAATGGTTTTGAATAATAGATGAGAGTAAATCTACTTCACTTTACAGCCCCGCCCACTTTTGGGGAAACCAGCGCTGTCATTTGAACGGCGATCAAGCCTGAAGTCACAGAGCTCTTCTGATACTGTCCTTTCTTCTTAGAGGAAGTACAGAAACACGTAACTCTGGATTTGTTTTAATGTTCGAGGTGCAATAAACGACACAGCAGCTTTTTGGCATGTTAAAACTATTATGTTCTGCCTCGCTCATGAGAGTAACAGCTGGCGAAATTACAGCCTCGCCTACTGATTTTAATTTAACTAGCCTATATATCGAGCCCGATTGTCGATTTCAAAGGTGTGCTCTAAAATGATATTTATAAATAACTAATTATCATTATTATAAGCAAGACAATAAATGGCAAAGATATGTAGAAAATAAACGTATTTAAGTTACATTCATAACTAACGTAACGTGGAAGAAAATATGCTTCTAGAAGATATGTAGAAAATAAACGTATTTGAGATACGTTCATAACAAACGTAACGTGGGAGAAAATACGTTTCTAGAAGATATGTAGAAAATAAACGTATTTGAGATACGTTCATAACTAACGTAACGTGGGAGAAAATACGTTTCTAGCTAAACGTAATTGAGAATGCAGTTTAGTTCTGTGGGAACGTAATTTTTAGGAGACAGGGTTGCTGTAGCGCATGAAAGTCAATGGTCGGGACACTTGGGCGTGACAAAAACCTACCAAATAATTCTGAAGCATTTCTTTTGGCCAGGTTTAAAGAAAGATGTCTCTAGCTTCTGCCGCTGCTGTCATGTGTGCCAGGTTGTCGGTAAGCCTAATCAAAAATTTCCGCAGGCTCCGTTACATCCCATACCTGCTATAGGTGAGCCCTTTGACCGGGTGTTGATAGACTGTGTTGGTCCTTTACCACGTACGAAAACAGGTCAACAGTATTTACTCACGATAATGTGTACATCGACTCGTTTTCCGGAAGCGATTCCGCTGCGTAGCATTACTTCAACAAATGTAGTTAAGGCCTTGACGAAGTTCTTTTCTACATTTGGAATTCCGCGAGTAATCCAGAGTGACCAAGGGACACATTTTAAATCTAAATTGTTCAAACGGGTCCTCCAAACACTGCAGGTTAAACATGTGATATCTAGTGCGTATCATCCCGAATCGCAGGGGGCATTAGAACGGTGGCATCAGACCTTAAAAAGCATGCTGCGAAAATACTGTATGGAGACAGAAAAAAATTGGGATGAGGGAATTCCTTTCGTTTTGTTCGCAGCCCGTGAAGCTGTTCAGGAGTCATTAGGATTCAGTCCCGCGGAGCTCGTCTTCGGCCATACGCCCCGGGGTCCACTTAAAATCCTACACGATGAGTTTCTTTCGGCTGATAGTCCTCCTGATAAAAACGTATTAGATTACGTTAGTCAGTTCCGTGAGTGTTTGCACCGAGCAAATTCACTCGCTAGAGAGTCGCTCTCCGCTTCACAAGCTGTCATGAAGCGTAACTATGACCGTGCCGCTGTCCCTAGGCACTTTGAAATAGGTGACAAGGTCCTCGCCCTATTACTTACCCGGCTCTGCGCTCTCAGCCAAATTCCTCGGTCCATATGAAATCCACGATTGTCTTAGTGACACGGATTATGTTATTTGTACTCCAGAGAGACGGCGCAAAACGCGCGTCTGTCATATTAATATGTTGGAACACTACCATTCCCGCGCCGCCGCTGATAGCCAGCCTGCCGGCTCGAAGAATCAAAGAGTAGCTGTTTCGGCGTTAATAGTGGTAGATAGTTCCGGCCCGTCTGACGACGGTTTGGTAATGCGCTCACATCACCAGCCGGGTGCTCGGTTGTGCAACTCGGAGATGGTAAAGACATTGCCCACTGTGTTAGGTCATCTGCAGGAGGCCCAGCAGCATGACGTAACCCAGTTGGTGGATCGATTCCCGAGCCTTTTCCATGATGTCCCGACACAAACTAATGTGATAACGCATGACATCGATGTAAAGGGCGCGCGGCCGATTAAACAGCATCTGTACCGTGCCAACCCGACCAAACGCGCACTTATGAAACAGGAGGCTGACTATCTTGTAGCAAATGGCCTGGCGACACAGAGCTCTAGCCCATGGTGTTCGCCGTGTCTGGTAGAGGCGAAATCTGATGGTTCTCCGCGCTTTATTACGGACTACCGTAAGGTGAACGCTGTTACGGTGACAGATTGCTACCCATTGCCGAGAATGGAGGATTGCATCGACAATTTAGGTTCCGCTAAGTATGTCAGTAAATTGGACCTACTTAAAGGTTACTGGCAGGTACCTTTAACGGACCGTGCCTCACAAATTTCCGCTTTCGCTACACCTGACTGTTTTCTGCAGTACACAGTCATGGCGTTTGGCATGTGTAACGCTCCCGCTACGTTTCAAAGATTGGTGAATACTGTCCTCTCCGGAATAAGCAATTGTAACGCATATTTGGATGATCTCATTGTGTACACGCCCACATGGGAGATGCACATGAAGATCTTGGGGCAGGTAATCACCCGGCTCGCACAGGCGTCTCTTACTTTGAATCTGGCCAAATGTGAGTTTGGTAAAGCTACGGTCACCTATTTAGGAAAGCAGGTTGGGCAAGGCCAAGTCAGACCAGTGGAGGCTAAGGTTACTGCGGTGGCTGAATGTGCGGTGCCCGGCACCAGGAGTGATCTCCGCCGTTTCCTCGGCATGGCAGGCTACTACCGCAGTTTCTGCCGCAACTTCTCCACTGTAGCCCAACCCCTAACTAGGTTGATAAGTCCCAAGGTGGATTATGTTTGGACCCCTGAGTGCCAGCATGCATTTGAGTGTGTAAAGACACTTTTGAGTCACGCTCCTGTGCTCGCTGCTCCCGATCTTGCGCAGCCCTTTAAACTCGAGGTGGATGCTAATGCAGTGGGGGCCGGTGCTGTTTTACTGCAGGAAGATGCGGCGGGAGTTGATCATCCTGTCTGCTATTTCTCCCATAAGTTCAACAAAAACCAGGTACGCTACTTTACCATTGAAAAGGAGACCCTTGCTTTGTTGTTAGCTCTCCAGCACTTTGAGGTTTATGTCGGGTCTAGTTCTTTGCCGGTTGCAGTGTTTACCGATCATAACCCCATTGTCTTTTTGTCCCGCATGTACAATCACAACCAGCGTCTCATGCGGTGGGCTCTGATCGTCCAGGACTACAACCTGCAAATCTGCCACAAGAAAGGTTCAGAAAATGTGTTCGCAGATACTCTGTCCAGACTGGAGTGACGTGTTCTGTGGTCATGGTGTTGTGAAGTGTTTTAGGTTCACAAAACTGTGGGTTTGTGTTTTAAGGGGGGGGGGTGTTACGGATGCTGTTTGTCTGCTCATTATTCTGCCTGTGAGTGTTTTCAGCTGTGTGTGTGTTCATGTAAATGAGCTGTGTGGTTGCGCCAACATCATTGGCTGCCCATCTCCTGGTCCGCCTCTGAAGATGGGGATTGGATTGACGGCGTCCAATCGCAGCGCACAGCCGGCACACACCTGCTGGGGAGGAGTATAAAGGCTGAGCGGACAACACTCTGGAGGCTCTGTATTGTGTGACAGATGCCTCAACCCTCTCATTGTGACAAAGCCTTCCTCCTGTGATTCTGTAGACTGACTAGCAGTGTGTATTCTGTAGGGTTCTGTGCGAGCACACTGGTTAGCAGTGTGTCGTGGTATTGTGTGAAGACAAATTGAACATGTTGTTTCTACGGCAGATGTGTAATATTTAATGCAGCTGAACCATGTATTACAATGCCGTTATGTGATGATTTTCAAAGAGAAAAGCAAGCACACTCGGAATAAAGTATTATTTTCTGTTATTTAAATGTTTTCGGATCTCACATTGCATAAACACCATATCCCAACGTGCATTGCGGCTAAAACATCCAATGACCGAGCTTCAACGATAGCTGAGGATTATGGGTAGATCGATGTTTTATCAAAACCTCTGAAAAAAGAAATGTGTCTCTCAGAATTGAAAGGGAAAAACCTATGGGAAAAACACAAAAGCATTGTAAACAATTTAAACTAATTAATGTTGTGTCATTAACAAGGATAAACTGTTGTTTTTTAGTGGATGAGTACTGCAGATATAACTTTAAAATAATTTGACAGTGAGGGGAACACGGTTTTATTATGAAAACTTCGAGACCGGAAATACTGTTTTCACCCAGTGAGGGTTGACGCTAACTTTACATGGACGCTGCCGTTACACGTGCTCCGGTCGAGACCTCAAATCATCTTCGTAATATCTATCAAACTATAGATCCTACACATCCACTGGACATGGATTCTAAGAGTACAATATACACTTCTCGCTAGAAATCTAATCAAAAACTATTTTAATGGCCAAACTATTCCACAATTTAGGATTTTCCAGAGAGGGTTATTTTGTGAATATACGACCCTCCAGAGCGTTTGCAGTCAACGGGAGCACTAGAGGTCGAAAACTTTAAAACGTGATTATAGGTCGTAATAAGGTCGCAACAATCGACCTATTTGGTCTGTTGATTGATACCCAGTGGCGGCTGGCCCATAGGGGTCGATAGGGTGCCACCCTCCCTAAACCTTATACCAAAACATTATTATTAATAATAATAATAATGATAATTAATTATATAAATTGTCAATAATTGTGTGTTTAAAATATGGAATGCACAAATATGTGTAAAATATCATTTTAAAATAATTTGCTTTTCCTAGTACACTGTATGACTGAAGTATAGTGCTGGGGCGATGGAGAAATCTCCCCACGGAGGCAGGTCACTTTAGCAGGTTAGCCAATTGCTGATTCAAGATATGAACATATGTCATAAAATGTAGCCAATCAGCGTCCTCAAAACGAGAGGGCCGATTATTTTATCGCTTATATAGTATGGAAATATATATATATATATATCATATATATTTCCATACATATATATATATAATATTTTTATAAGGGTTGTGCTGGTTGTATAGTCTGACCGATGCAGGAAGGAAGGACCTGCGGTATCTCTCTGAGACAGCGGGGGTGCAGCAGCCTGTCGCTGAAGGAGCTGCACAGTGAGGACAGGGAGGCATTAAAATGTAAGACTGTTAAATTAACACTGAAAACTCCTGTTTTTTTTGCATTAAGTCATACTGGGATGTTTGCTGAAATTGATTGCATGTGGCACAGCCCTACCTAGAAACAATTCCACCAGCCGCCACTGCTGATACCACTCTCATGTCCATACGGTAATGTATATGTAGCGGCCGCTCGAAGCAGCTTAGCTTATCTTAACATGATGACTGAAAGCAAGGGCTAACAACTAGCAAACTTCCTTCAATGGAACAAAATCCACATACCAGTAATTGATAAAAAAGAAAACACTGTAAAAAAAGAAAACTTGATGTTCAAAAAGTGTTATTGAGTAGGCTATTTATGCTAAGCTTAGCCTAGCAGCTGCTCGATCCGGTTCCATATCTACTTTACAGGCGTGATAATTGTGTTGTCCTTCTATTTTAACCCTATGCTTCTCCCAAAGTACAATTTTAAAATCAAGGCAAAGCAGGCTAGCAAATCAAAGGTGTGTGTAAGCATGATTGGCCTAAGGGCTAAGATCTTTAATTGCGCACACACTTTCCTCCTGACTCAACAAAGTGTCTATTATTGTTATATGGAAACACACTCACACTCACACACACAAGCATCCACATCCATACATTCTCATCAATTCCTCTTAGCATCCCCAGCTCCCTATCCATCCTTACTCTCACCCCGAACTCAAGCAGCGCATGACTTAAATCCCCCTCCAGAACACAACATGAGGAGTGGAGAACGAGCAGGGGGAGCCGTGTCAGCAGCGAGCAGAATAATAAGGGCAAGAAAGAAGCAGAAAAGTGGGAAGGAACAATGAAGCCTGCTTTCTCTCCATTGTTCTCATGCGGCACTGACAGCCTCACACACAAACCATGTCATCAGTCGGATCAGCAGCAGCCTCGACATCAACATGGACAACAATTAATGAGCAGCGACAAAAGCAATCTTCATGGACGATAACAGGCTTCTTTCTGAGAGCAATTCATGTTTTGAAGTCTCTCATGAACAAGCCATCAATAATGTATTGTAGCTTGAATCTATAGCCCTGTATCTAAATGTATGAGAGGAAGCTGCAGAGCGGAGACAATTGATCCCAGCGTTGCCTATAGAATCTTCCTGAGCAAGCAGGTTATTCCTCTGAGAAATTCCCCCGCGACTCGACTGTTTGGTTAACCTTTGTGTACTTTTATGTTTTTGTGAATGGATTTACAATCTTGACTGGGTGTCAGATGCATTTTGCCTTAAAAATTAGTCAAATGTGTTTGAATTTGTGGTATTATTCCTGTTAAATACGTTCTCAGTCAGCCCTTGCACTGGTTGTTCTCCCATCCAGCAGGCAGAACAGCGCTGTTTGATGCATCACATCGTGAAGAAGACGAACAAGAGCAACTTCCGGCTCGGACCGGGTATCGTCCAATCAGCATCGACTCCAATTCAATTCAATTCAAATTTATTTATATAGCCCAATATCACAAATCATATTGGTCTCAGAGGGCTTCACAAGTCAACAAACACAATTGGCAATGTAAAACAATGTAAAAACAACAAACTTATCTTACAAGATCAATGTCAAAATAACAATTTAAAAAGGAACATAACACAATGACACAAATACAGTTAGAGTACAGTAATTACAATTCCATAAAACGAAGGGTCCCTGAGGATGTATAAAAGGAGGTTTAAAACCAGTCTTAACTGTACACTGTACTAAAGAGGAAAGTCTTCTTAAATGTGTGGGCACTGTCTGCCTCCCTAATCGTTACTGGAAGTTGATTCCAGAGGAACAGAGCTTGGTAGCCGAAAGCTCTAGCACCTGACCTTTTTTTGTGGACTCTGGGAACCACCAACAGACCTGCACTCTGGGATCTTAATGCCCTAGAGGGGCAATAGGAGATTAAAAGATCCTGTAGGTAGGATGGTCCCTGACCATTGAGCGCTTTGTATGTGAGTAAAAGTATTTTAAAATCAATCCTGGACTTAACTGGTAGCCAGTGCTAAAACAGGAGTGATGTGGTCCATCTTTTCATTCCTGTTAAAACCCGTGCTGCAGCATTTTGTATGAATTGAAGGGTCTTTAATGATGAGTTTGGACAGCCTGATAAAAGGAGATTACAATAATCCAGCCTGGAGGTGATAAAAGCATGGATTAGTGTTTCTGCATTGTTGTGTGCACTCCAGAAGTGCAGGGGGAAATTATATTATATTATGCATGTTGTTCTACTGCTTAGCAACACTGAATACGAGTTCAACTCTAAATACATTCATGCGTGCAATCAGGATTTACTCATTGCATAGAAGGAACGTGAATTTATTGAAAAAAATTTTTTTAAATGTAATCGCGTTGTTGATCAGTTATATTTAGAAAATTATAATATCAGGATTAGAGTTGAAACCAAGTATATACAATACTACATATACATTATTCAGTTTCTAAATAAATATAATAACAGGAAAACGGGAAAAACTAGTCAGAAATAGACCAATTTGGAACAGAGACATGAATGGAACAATACTGTACTTACAAACAAAAACATTCTTAACACTGCAGAAATGCTTTCTTTTTAACTCCTTAAACGAGGACATATTTTTCAAATGTTCATATTTGTATTTTATGCTTGTACTGTCACATGTTAACTTTATTTTTCTAATTTCTCAAACGAGAGTCCACTCTGCTCTGATTGGTCAACTGGCTCTGTCCCACTCCTTAGCCTATCACGTACAGTGTGGTAGAGCACTACCCAACAGAAATGCGAGAGTTGCTTAGTGATGTAACCATTTTACGGAAGTTAAAGGAGTCCAATCGAGACGTTTCAGGCAGGGGGGGTGTGTTTGATGCTACCATCAGAAGCTTGTTGGCGCTTAGCATAAAGACCGGAAACAGGGAAACTGTGAGGATCCACAGTGCGGCCTTCCTCTTTTTCCTCTTCTGTGTTTTTGTCTGTCTGTCTTCCTGGCTGGGCGTGGCTGACCTACATTTGGATTACCGTCTCCACACCATAGACTGTATATATAAACTCCACACCGCTCCTGCTGTTGTTCATCTCACTGATTGCCACTGCTCACCTGCACCTGCTTAAAACCCTGGTTCTCATCCTCAGTCTTCGCCAGTTCTTCGTTTATTCTTCAGTGATCCACACACCTGCCAAGTCCAGCCTCCTCCCTGGTCTGTCCTGCTCCTCGTCTCCCCTCTCTGAGCTCCTCGTCCCGGTCTGAACCTCGGTTCCAGGATTCTCCTTCAGCGTCCTTTCCAACTCCTAGACTGTGCCTTGGTCTAACATAAAGCCAATTTTTTACACTTCACCACTGTTTCATTCTTAGTGCTTGCATAGCAGGTTCTCATCTCCATTCCATGCCTAACAGAAACAGCTGGTCTAATTATGTGGAAACAATGTTGTCTTTTGACAGAGTAAGGCTAGCCGTCTCCAGTCTTTGTGTTAAGCTAGGCCAGTGGTTCTCAAACTTTTTCTGTCAGGCCCCCCCCTTAGGAGAGGCCAGTCAGCAATGACTGAAAAGGCCTACAAAGCGGCAGCGTTGTCCGCCAGGGCCCTGAATGTGTCCTCGCTGTTAACCGCCTACCAAGCGGAGCTCTGCGAGGACCTGTCGGGTAACCCGGGGGCAGCCACTCTGGACGAGATGGCAGCGGTCACGGACATTTGTCTCCGTGTCCAACGCTGCGCCGTCCAGGCCACGGGCAAGGCAATTGGGATCATGGTGGTGCAGGAAAGAGCTAAATGGTTCAACCTCACCACTCTCCCAGACCGGGAAAAGGAGGATGTGCTGGATATGCCCATCGTTCCCGAGGGAATCTTCGGCTCTGCTCTCGCCTCCATGCAAAGGAGGTGTGAGACGAAGAAGAGTCGAGGAAGAAGAAGCGAGCGGCGTGACAGCCCCTCCTTCTCCCCTCCGTGAATGTGTTCCCGCCGCCTCGAGAGATGCCTAAACACCATCCTCAAGTCTGCACAAACACATGTCACACACATTGGTTGATCATTCTGTCATAAAACATTTGCCGCTGACGCATCCAGGCTTCAGGCCGAGGGCGCAGCTCAAAAAAATGAAAAGAAAATCAATAAAAACCAATAAACAGCCCGCCAATTGTTCCCCTTCTGAGAGCAGCTACGGCATCTCTCAAAAGGCGGATTATTGACGGGTCTGTGAAGGCACCACCGCCAAACGCATGCGCAATGCCGGTTGGGGCTTTAAGGGCACCACCGCCGGGTATTGTCGATAAGGGGCACCACTGTGTTCAGACACTAGAGGGCCCCATAACACAACAAATAGAGACTCAGAGAGGAGGAGATGTGACATCTCCACTGGCTCTAAGGAGCATGCAGTGGGAGATGCTCACATCATCCGCTTGGGTTTTCAAGACAGTAACACGGGGCTACAGACTCCAGTTCGCTGTCACCCCCCCTCGCTTCTCGGGCATTCTGCACTCGCAGGCCCGAGTAGAGTCAGCCCTCATTTTGGAGAAAGATATTCTCTCGCTCCTAGAAAAGAGGGCTATATCTATTGTACCCGCCGAGCAGAGTCAGGGCGGCTTTTATTCCAAGTACTTCCTCGTTCCCAAACGGGGAGGGAACGGAATTCGGCCAATACTTGATTTAAGGGCTCTGAACAAATATCTAAAAAGATATAAGTTCAGAATGCTCACTCACACATCTCTGCTGCGGCTCGTGCGAAAAGATGACTGGTTTACATCAGTCGACCTGAAAGATGCGTATTTTCACATCCCAGTATATTATCCACACAGGAAATATCTGAGGTTCGCATTTCAGGGGATCTGTTATGAATACAGAGTACTCCCGTTTGGTCTGTCTCTCAGTCCAAGGGTGTTTGTACGGTGTACGGAAGCCGTGATAGCCCCGTTGAGACAACAGGGCATTCGCCTGGCGACCTACCTGGACGACTGGATGCTTCTCGCACAGTCGGAACAGGAGGCTGTTACGCAGACAAATGTCCTCGTTAAGCACCTGCTCAACCTGGGGTTCATGATAAACACAGAGAAGAGCATGTTGTGCCCCGCGCAGACTGTACTCTTCCTGGGGTTACGCCTGAACTCGGTGCCCTTTTCAGCTCGCTTGTCAGCGGAAAGAGTGAAAGCTTTCAGAGCTTGTCTTGCTCTTTTCCAGCTGCGCAAACATGTTCTTTTCAGATCATGCTTGCGATTGCTGGGGCTCATGGCGTCAGCCATCCTGGTCGTACGACTGGGACGCTGACACATGAGGGAGTTTCAGCGCTGGGTGGCCGCCCTAAAACTAGTGATGGTTACTGTGAGATGCGTAACGGCACTGCGCCACTGGCTGCACCCGACTTTTATAGTACGAGGTGTGCCCATGGGTGCTGTCCTTTCACGGAAAGTGGTCACCACGGACGCATGTCTGACAGTTTGGGGAGGTATTTATGAAGGTCGCCCGGTCAATCAATCAATCAATGTTTATTTATATAGCCCAATATCACAAATGTTACATTTGTCTCAGTGGTCTTCACAGTGTGTACAGAATATCAGTATGACAATACGACACCCTCTGTCCTTAGACCCTCACATCGTACAAGGAAAAACTTCCAAAGAAAACCCAGTTTAAAGTGAAAAATGGGAGAAACCTCAGGGAGAGCAACAGAGGAGGGATCCCTCTCCCAGGACGGACAGACGTGCAATAGATGCCGTGTGTAAATTGAAAAGATAATACATTTGCAACATAGGTAGTCCAAATGTTTGGAAATGCATGTGTGTATAATAGGAAGATGAATCTACGAGGATATCCATCCAGGACCTATGATCCAGGACCACAGCCACGACTCAAGATCCAGCGCTCGCGATCCAGGACACAGGACCGCAGGATCATCCATGACCCCGGATCCCAGCGTATATAGACACCAAAAAGAAAGACATTTGGGGAAGCTGGGTTAATCGGAACATGAGAGTACACGGGTATAGACAGAGAGAAGGAAGAAGTAAGATGTCCCCCGACAAACTAAGCCTATATCAGCAAAACTAGGGGCTGAATCTAATCAGCCCTAACTATAAGCTTTATCAAAAAGGAAGGTCTTAAGCGCACTCTTAAAAACGGATAGGGTGTCTGCCGCCCGAACACAAACTGGAAGCTGATTCCACAAATGTGGAGCTTGATAAGAAAAGGCTCTGGCTCCCATTGTACTTTTAAAGATTCTAGGAACAACCAACAACCCTGCATTCTTGGAACGCAATGCCCTAGTAGGACAGTAGGGTATAATGAGTTCTTTAAGGTAAGATGGCGCCTGCCCATTAAGGGCTTTGTAGGCGAGAAGAAGAATTTTAAATTCTATCCTGTGTTCTATAGGGAGCCAGTGTAAGGCAGCCAGAACAGGAGTAATGTGGTCCCTTTTCCTAACTCTGGTTAGTACACGAGCCGCAGCATTTTGAATCAGCTGAAGCGACTTGATTGACTTCTTGGTACTCCCTGATAATAAAGAGTTACAATAATCCAGCCTAGAAGTAACAAATGCATGGACTAGTTTCTCTGCATCGTTTTGAGGCAAGATATGCCTGATTTTTGCAATGTTACGTAGATGGAAGTAGGCGGTCCTTGAAATTGATTTTATGTGGGCGTTAAAGGATAAATCCTGATCAAATATAACACCAAGATTCCTTACAGTCTCACAGGAGGCCAAATTAATGCCATCCATAGTTAGTATGTCTTTAGATAATTTGTTTCGTAGATTCTTCGGGCCAAGTACAATAACTTCAGTTTTGGTCGTGTTTAACATCAAAAAGTTTAAGGTCATCCACGTTTTTAAGTCCTTAAGGCAGTCTTGAATTTTATTTAGATGATTAATTTCATCAGGCTTGATTGATAAATATAGTTGAGTATCATCCGCATAACAATGAAAGTTTACAGAATGATTCCTTATAATATTGCCTAACGGAAGCATATATAATGTGAAAAAAATAGGTCCGAGCACTGAGCCCTGTGGCACTCCATGGCTAACTTTGGTTTGCGTGGAAGATTCATCGTTAACACGTACAAACTGAGAGCGTTCAGATAGATAGGACCTAAACCAGCCTAAAGCAGTTCCCTGTATGCCAACTAAGTGCTCTAGTCTTTGCAATAGGATATCATGGTCGATAGTATCAAATGCAGCACTAAGATCGAGCAAAACAAGAATAGAGACAAGTCCCTTGTCTGAGGCTATTAGAATATCATTTGTGACTTTAACCAGAGCTGTCTCTGTGCTATGATGTGTTCTAAAGCCAGACTGAAAATCTTCAAATAAATCATTGTTTTTTAAGTAATCACACAACTGTTTTGCGGCCGCTTTCTCAAGAATTTTTGAGAGGAACGGAAGATTAGAAATAGGTCTATAGTTGGCTAAAACCTCTGGATCGAGGTTGTGCTTTTTAAGAAGCGGTTTTATCACTGCTACTTTGAATGATTGTGGAACATAGCCTGATAATAAAGACATATTCATAATATTTAATAAAGAAGTGCTAATTAATGGAAAAACTTCCTTCAACAGCTTAGTTGGAATTGGGTCTAACATGCACGTTGATGGTTTAGAAGAGAGAATCATTGAATGTAATTGTTCAAGGTTAATGGCTGAAAAGCATTCTAGTTTACTATCTAGTGAAATATTAGAACTTACGATTCCGGGAGCTGTTGATAACACTATACTGGTCAAAGGCAAGAGGTCATTAATTTTGTTTCTAAGAGTAACAATTTTATCGTTAAAAAAGCACATAAAATCATTACTACTGAGTGCTAAGGGAATAGAAGGCTCAATCGAGCTGTGGCTCTCTGTCAGCCTGGCTACAGTGCTGAAAAGAAATCTTGCATTATTCTTATTCTCATCTATTAATGAAGAGTAGTAGGCTGCTCTCGCTTTACGCAGTGCTTTCTTATATTCATTGAGAGTAATATGCCAAATTAAACGAGATTCTTCAAGTTTAGTGGAACGCCATATCCTTTCAAGTTGTCTAGACTTTTGCTTTATTTTGCGGGTTTCGGCATTATGCCATGGAGCTAATCTATGTTGTTTTATTTTCTTCTTTTTCAAAGGAGCAACAGAGTCTAATTTTATTCGCAGCGCATCTATAGCACTATCAACAACATGATCAATTTGGGGTGGTGTACATTTTGTATAAGTTTCCTCCCCTACATGCAGACATGCTATCGAGTTAAGTATTGGTTGAATCTCTTCCTTAAATGTGGCTATAGCACTAACAGATAGGTTTCTGCTGCAAGAGCTTTTGACTAATGCTTTGTAGTCTAGTAACAGTACTTCAAAAGTTACTAAGAAATGGTCGGATAAAGCAGGATTATGCGGTTCGACTAATAGTTGCTCAATTTCAATACCATAAGTCAGAACAAGGTCGAGAGTGTGATTATAACAGTGGGTTGGTTTATTTACACTCGGTGAGGGGTCTCTGGAGCAGAGACCTCCAGCGGGTGCACATAAATTACCTGGAGCTTTTAGCGGTGTTTCTCACCCTAAGACGCTTTCTGCCTTTCCTCAGGGGACATCACGTCCTCGTGAGGACAGAGGTACACCACTTTACGCAGACTGGACTCTACATCCAATGATTGTGAGCCAACTGTGGGTGCGTTACGGCAGGGCTGCGGTGGATCTGTTCGCTTCGAAAGACAACGCTCAGTGTCAGCTGTTCTTTTCGATGCGGGATCTAAATGCACCGTTAGGCGTGGATGCACTCGCGCACAATTGGCCCCCGGGCCTTCTGTACGGGTTTCCACCCCTGGCTCTGATACCTCCAACTCTGGCCAGAGTGAGAGAGCAACGCCACACACTTATTCTGATAGCTCCGCACTGGCCAGCTATGTACTGGCTAGCGGAGATATATCAGCTGCTGTGCGGGCAGCCATGGCAGCTCCCACTACGCAGGGACATACTGTCCCAAGCGGGGGGGGCGATCTTTCACCCACACCCAGAGCGCTTGGCTCTATGGGCTTGGCCCGTGAGCGGTACCATAATCGGGGGTGCTTTGTCATAATGACCAAGCCCCCTGTGTCCTGGGCTATCCTTTACAAGGGCAAGCCTATTACTAAGCAACGGCTCTCCCACTGTTTTGTGGAAGCAATTGCTGTGGGGCCCATACAAGTCAGAGCTCGCAGGCACCCTCGGGTTCGCAAGTTTTCTCTTGACTCAGGGTCTGGCTGCATCCTGGGCTCTGTCCAGGATGTCTTCCATTCAAGACATTGGTGTAAGCGGCGAGCTGGTCCTCGCCGCTCACTTGTGTCCGCCTTTTAACAGTCTGGGCGTTCTACTCCCAGTTTGACTCAAGCAGTGCTGGGTACCTGGTTGAGTCGGAGTCCTACCTGTTAAAGTTCTGATCGGTTGGCGATTTTCGAGATAAGCTCGTCTGGCAATACGGGAGCTACAATTTCCCATAGTGAGACATCGAACGGAGTGTTATGAATGAGAACTATAGGTAACTTACGTAACCCCAGCCCGCAGAGTAACATGAAGTGAGATGTCTCACCAGACGGCCCTCCTTGCTATGGTGAAGCGAGAAGAGGTGCTTATTTTAAATGACGCATGCGTTGTGGCGCAAGCTACTTATAGGGGGTGATTTCCCCTGACGCTGACGTCAAGATCACCAGCCAATCAGGATTGGCGTAATGAGATTGATGCTTCTGTTTGCTCCCATAGTGAGACATCTCACTTCATGTTACTCTGAGTACTGGGGTTACGTAAGTAACCTATAGTTATTATGCTCCAAATATCTGGAACAAACTCCTAGAAACCTGCAGGTCCACTGCAACTCTTACTACTTTTAAATCCAGACTAAAGACTTTTCTTTTTGTCGCTGCTTTTAATTGAACTATTCATATCTTAGACTGCACTGTAACTTTTATCCATGTATTTTTTCTTTTAATGTTTTAAATTTAAATGTAATTAAACTCCATGACATTCATGAGAGGGACTGCTCGAAAGTAGGATATTTGGGATATCCGTCGTAGCCAGGGTTTACGATCAGTTTTTGGGTGATTTGCAGAGGTGGGACCAAGTCATTGTTTTGCAAGTCCAAGTCAAGTCTCAAGTCTTTGCGCTCAAGTCCGAGTCAAGTCTCAAGTCTTTGCGCTCAAGTCCAAGTCAAGTCTCAAGTCAGGTTGGGCAAGTTCAAGTCAAGTCCAAGTCCTAAACTTTGACAAAACGAGTCATAAACAAGTCATTATGTGTTTTTCACCAAATGTAATGACATCGATCAACAAAATAATACTTAATAATCAAACCACTCTTTATTAGTCACATTAATAATTTAATAATCCATTTTCTCTCTGCTGGTAAAGTAACGTGTTTTTTTCTATTTTAAGAGGGAACAATAAGGTAAGGCTACCGTGGCGGTTTGATTCAGAAGGAGTTTAATGTATAAAATCCCTGATGTTGAGGTGACAGAATGTTTATCACTGTGTACAACATGTTATAAGGGACCCACAATCTATCTTTATGCCAGGGATAATGTGCAGCCATGCGGCGTCTATGGGGAAGAGAACACCTGCATCTAGATCCCTCTGCAGGTGGTACTTTAACTATATTTTGATGCTAATACTTTTGTACTTTTACTTGTAACATTTTGAATGCAGGACTTTTTATTGTAATTGAGTATTCCTACACTCTGGTACTTTTGTACTCAAGTACAAGATCTGAAATGCTCCCACCTCTGACAGTAAATCTTGAGTGGTTACCAAAATAAAGGTAACCAAAAAAGGTTATTTTCATTTTACAAATCCTGCACTCAGCTTTGCTTTCTCCAATATCATTGAAAAGCAGCCAGATGCTGCTTCTTTTTTCGGTTTTCGCTCATTTCTTGACTTTTTCCGACGCACTTGCATTTAAATCCGTCTCCCCGTCACTCTGTGCAGCTGGCCTGTACCACTACACCTGCTGTGACCCCCACCCTTCTTTCACATAATGGTATGATCCTAGTGTGTCCTCGCATATGATTAGCCGCATGGTGGCCCAGCTAAATAAAGTCCCGCCCCTGCCTGCAAGGATTCTCAGCAAGAGTAGGAGCGGCTGAAGATTCCGCTCTCCCCAACGGGAGTCTGCTCTTCTAGCGGCAGCTCGCGATCGGCGTGTTGGAGACCTCTGAATTAAATGATCAAGTCACCTCAAGTCAGAAGGCTCAAGTCCAAGTCAAGTCCCGAGTCATTGGTGTTCAAGTCCAAGTCGAGTCGCAAGTGTTTTGTGATTTTGTCAAGTCGAGTCTCAAGTCATCAAATTGGTGACTCGAGTCTGATTCGAGTCCAAGTCATGTGACTCGAGTCCACACCTCTGGTGATTTGTACTGAGGAACAAGTATCACATCACCGACAGGTGAAAAATAGTGTTTTGGTAACACGGGGTGTTCAGGTAACACTTAAAGACTTTGTTATGGAACGCAAAGCAGAGTAGGGGGCTAGTACACCCTCCTGAGGATCCGATTGTGGATGTCATGCGAGCAAAACATGGTGAAAACCGTCTGTCTAAATTAAAAATATGGACAGAAATGTTCGGATTTCCAAAGGGAGGTTCTTTGAGTAAATTAAAAATCAAGAACCTAAAGAATAAATTACAAGAACATGAAGATGGAATGTAGGGGAAAAATAAAGAATGCTTTCAATGCTCGGTGAGATGTACAGTGTCTAAATTGTTTAAAGTTAAACGTAATTAAACTCCATGACATTTATGAGAGGGACTGCTCGAAAGTAGGATATTTGGGATATCCGTCATAGCCAGGGTTTACGATCAGTTTTTGGGTGATTCGTACTGAGGAACAAGTATCACATCACAGATGGGTGAAAGATAGTGTTTTGGTAACACGGGGTGTTCAGGTAACACTTAAAGACTTTGTTATGGAACGGAAAGCAGAGTAGGGGGCTAGTACACCCTCCTGAGGGTCCGATTGTGGATGTCATGCGAGCAAAACATGGTGAAAACAATCAGTCTAAATTAACAATCGGGACGGAAATGTTCGGATTTCCAAAGGGAGGTTCTGTGAATAAATAAAAAATCAAGAACCGAAAGAATTGAACTATTCATATCTTAGACTGCACTGTAACTTTTATCTTTTAATATTTATTTTTTATATATTTAATTTATTTTATTAGCTTTTCTTTTTAATGACAGATTTTAAATGCCATTTTCTTAATGTCTTTCATTTTTTGTTTTTCTTTTAATGTATCTTTTATTATCTTTTACTGTTTTTAAATGCCTTTGTCTGAATGTCTTTCATTTTTGTAAAGCACCTTGAATTGCCTGGTGCTGAAAGGTGCTATATAAATAAACTTGCCTTGCCTTGCCTTGCCTTACATGGAAATGAATGCAAAAACAATCAATTGAAACACCTACCTTATGAGAATTGTTAGCCATGTTGTTCTTGTTGTGAGTTTATATGCACAACAGTACCTTGCATTACAAAGGGGGCGATCTTTTTTCTCTGTTTGAAGTGTGCTCTTTCGACCTTAGGCACTGGAAGCTGTTCAAAGCTAGCCAGAGCTTTTTGACATAAAAAGAAGTGTGTGTGTGTGTGTGTGTGTGTGTGTGTGTGTGTGTGTGTGTGTGTGTGTGTGTGTGTGTGTGTGTGTGTGTGTGTGTGTGTGTGTGTGTGTGTGTGTGTGTGTGTGTGTGTGTGTGTGTGTGTGTGTGTGTGTGTGTGTGTGTGTGTGTGTGTGTGTGTGTGTGTGTGTGTGTGTGTGTGTGTGTGTGTGTGTGTGTGTGTGTGTGTGTGTGTGTGTGTGTCGGAGAGAGAAGGAAAGAGAGTGATGAAACATGACTTGAATTCCTTAAGCGTCAAAAGGCAAGCCTAGAAAAAAGATATACAGTGAAAGGTGAGCTCATACTCAATCCTTTCATCGGTCTGTCTCTCCTGTCGTTGTTTCCATCTAATCTATACCTCTTTCTTTTCTCCTGCTCTAGCCTTTTAAGGTTGTTCCTTTCTCTTTTTAACCACCTTTAACTCACGCCACTCTTGTTCTCAATTACCGAAATTAGAGTGTGCACACAACAATGAAAGGGGCAGATTACATTACAATGAATTTACAATCATTGTTCACTGTTGAGTGACACGGCGATGTTGCACGATGAATTAACATATGGATGGGCAGGGCTGTTCTGGGAGGCAGAAAAGGCCAACTGTTCTCTTTAATTGTCATGCGAGAGTCTAAAGAAGGGAGCAGTGCTGCAGGCAAGCATGAGAGAGAAGAAATGAGAGAAAGGGAGGATATACTGTAACACAACTAGTAAAGAAAGATTGGAAAGAAAGTTGTAATGAGTCAGCAACCTTCGCAGCACTTTTTGAATCCATTTCCCATCATTTCTAATCCCTTCATTCTTATTCACGCAGCAAATTAGCTCTTGTTCCTCTTCCAAACAATATATCAGAGTAAAACCTGCAGACCACTGTAATTGGCTTATTTGTAACTTTCTGCTTTACATCTGTGTTCTTCTGCTTGGCGTTTGAGGGGTGTAGTTAAAGCCTCTAGAAACAGGAATTACCATCACACAGCCAATCAAAAGATGCAACTGTAAATTAAATCGTAGCATCGCTGTAGTTCATCTACAGATTTCCTCTTTTCAAAGCCGTTGTGCAGATGTTACATAAAGGATAAACAAGCTGGCCGAAAGCCACGTTTGGTGCCAGTGGAGTTCCCATTAATGTGCGAATCACAACTTTTCACTTTGAGGGAGGAGGTATATTTAGCGCTGCCCCTCCTCCCCCTCAGTTGGTCAGGTTTCTGACCCAGTGTTTGTCACTCATCATGATGAGCTGTCTGCCTTGAACAAGCTTCTAGCCTGAGGCAGAAATAACCGGCGAAAAACAGGAGATATAAAACACAAGCACAAAGAATGAGTAATTGTATGAAATAACAATAACAGTACATTGCCATTTTGAGCAGGTCTTTCCTTCTACATCTGTAACCATGTCTGCATTACATGATATACATCGCAAGTAGTGGCAGAGCAACAATTTGGAAAATTCTGGAAAACAAGATTTAAGCAGGCATGCAAAACAAAACAAAGAGACATCATCTGTTCATTTTGTGCTGCACCACTGCCATCTGAAATAAAAATATGGAAATGGAAAACAGTGTAATATTTGTTTTAACACCACACACAACCAGGACCCTGACATTAGCGGCTTGAAGGAATTCACTAATTCTAATAATTAGGTTATCAGAAAAATATATGTGTCCTTAAACAATCGTAATATTGCTTATATTTGTATTCATCTTTCCATCATTTAACCTCTCCGAAAAAGGTGTTCATATTGTTCTGGTTTTGCATAAAAGAGCAAGGAGAGTCTGGCAAAAAAAATATGTACATGTAAAAGGTATTCAATAATCACAAGATTTTGACAAATATTGTTTATTTTGCATACAATGGAAACATGAAATTAACAATTCAATCTAAACACATCTGAACCAGAAAGAACGTCACATTTGTATCTAGATAATCCAAAGAACAAGCTGAAGTAGTTCAACCACCAGTATTATAGGGGTGATAGCAGAAATGTCAGACTGTAGCAACCACGACACAGTCAGTGAAACCAAAGGGACAAATCTGAAGCAGAACCAGCCAACGTCCCCGTCCTGGTCTGTCGGTCACATCCCTCTTTGATTATTCCAGGCTATTTGTGAACAGGCAAAGAGTCACACATCACACGCTTGAAATGACACGTTGAAAGGGACTGGGGATCCATAGTAATCAGATGATCAAATGATTTCCGCTCCATGAATCAGAGGCTCGCTGTGACATATACAGTAAACGCAGCGTTTGCACTTTGTGGCCTTGATGGTGTCTGGGTCCACCACAGAGAATGTATCATGTAGCTGTACATGATGTCTCTTCCTATAGGCCCCTCATCTCTTCATACAGTCCGCTCTTTGCATGCTGCGGATCAATTTTCCCTTGACAGACTTGGTGTTGCATTTCGGAAATTAATTAAAGCTGGAATATGCAATGTGGATAGAACGTATAAAGATACATGTGCCTTCGGGATCATTCCTTTCCCTAAAACTGGATTTGTTGTTGCGTTTAAGACATGTACGGAGCTTTGCTGCGGTCACAGTGAGCAATAAGCTGCTATCTTGTACTCAGAGTTAAAACAGCATGACAGAAGCAGTCCAAAAGTCTTCCAACCTCAGCATGCTGGAGAATCAAAGAGTGATGCTTTAAAGCAGTGCAGCAGTAACTGGATAATCCCTACCGCTGCACACACACACACACATGCACGAGAACACACGCTGGCACACATCTCATTGATTTGTGTCTCTTCTATGAAACTACCATTGAGTTTCTTCTGACACAACATTCATTATTGACATTAAAAGCAGAGAACGCTGCATGAGCCGTGTTCCTACGCATGCTAGTAGTTAGTTAGCCGGCAGAGAGCAGGAGGATTCCCTCAGCAGCAGACTCTCCAAGTGTTTGCATGGTTGACTGCAAAGTGAGAGGGCAGCGCAGCTTAAAACAAAAGTGAAGATCTCATCTTTTAAGCTAAGTGTTTGAGAGACGCCCTCCTCCCCACCAGCCTGTCTGGGCCTGCAGAGCCATAGTTAATAATTCACACGGGGAACAAGAGGTCCAGAAAGGCTCGCAATGATACGAGAAGAGGAGAGGCGCCTGTTTGAGAAAGAGAGGTGTGTGGGAGGAGAAATGTCTCCAGCTCTTTTTCTCTCCATGCCATGTATCTGAAAGCAACAGAGACAGAAGACAAAGCCAGTATGTGTGTGTGTGTGTGTGTCTGTGTGTGTGTGTGTGTGTGTGTGTGTGTGTGTGTGTGTGTGTGTGTGTGTGTGTGTGTGTGTGTGTGTGTGTGTGTGTGTGTGTGTGTGTGTGTGTGTGTGTGTGTGTGTGTGTGTGTGTGTGTGTGTGTGTGTGTGTGTGTGTGTGTGTGTGTGTGTGTGTGTGTGTGTGTGTGTGTGTGTGTGTGTGTGTGCACGCTCTCCATGTGGGCAGATAAGTCACACAGAGGATGTTAAGGGGGCAAAAGGTCGAGGAGTTGTTTACCAGCAGAGAGGACCTGCTATGGGCATCCCTTCTGTGATAGCGTGTGTGTGTGTGTGTGTGTGTGTGTGTGTGTGTGTGTGTGTGTGTGTGTGTGTGTGTGTGTGTGTGTGTGTGTGTGTGTGTGTGTGTGTGTGTGTGTGTGTGTGTGTGTGTGTGTGTGTGTGTGTGTGTGTGTGTGTGTGTGTGTGTGTGTGTGTGTGTGTGTGTGTGTGTGTGTGTGTGTGTGTACTCAGTGACTAAGTGTTCTACTTTTGTGTTTGACCAGTGTGTAGTATGACATCCAAACAAAAAATCAATGTGTCAAAGGCGAAGTGACGTTGAAATGTATTATTTCTAACAAAAACAAGTTGTGTTTTTTGTTCACCACCCTCGCCTCTATCTCCCAACATATAAGGCAAGTTCTGCTTTGGCACTGTCCTTTTGTTTTGGCATTCATTGTGATGTTCAGATATGTCAATTGTGTATGTAATTTGTAGGTATACTCAGGGGCGCCGCCAGGGATTTTGGGCCCCATGAAAATATATCACATTGGGCCCCACCACCAGGCACAGGCCACTTTGTTTATAAATTACCTCGAGGGCCGTACCAAATGGTCTAGCGGTCCGTATATGGCCCGGGGGCCGGAGGTTCCCCACCCCTGCTTTAATATAATAACATTAGTATTAATATCATAACCAAAATGTCGGTGATTAACATTTTGTTTACAGACTGATCACTCAATGCTTCAAACTGTCCATCATCCTAAATAGACTAAAAGCAGTTTTTTGTTTTATATAGATCATTGGCTATGTGGGAAAATACTGTGTTTGAAATGTATAATTTAAATTAGATGTTAGCTTTTTGTTTTATATATATATATATAATATATATATATATATTGTATTCTAGTCTCCCTTCAGATATGTTAAGTGGTATTCAACATAATGCTGCTCACCTCCTTAAGTTTGGAGAAAAGCTGGTTCAGGTTCAGCCTTATGGGGGGACAGGGCTGCTGAGCCCAAAGATGGATCTGTTGGACCTGGCACCAGGGGGAGGGACAACTGATTTAGTATGAATAGGTGCTAAAAATGTGCCTGCATTTATTAAAGGTAGGTAGATAGGTGAGAATGGAGAAACCAGCTCGAGTGCGCTAGAATTTGAAAGTACACAACCGAAAAAAATCTGCCCCTTCTTTCAGAGTTCCTTACAGAGCCCCTCCTCCAACACACACAAACGCACACATGACCAATGGCAGGCAGGTAGGTAGGCCATCCAGTTATTTTAGCTGGGCCGGCTCAGATGATTGGTCGTGCTTTTTACAGCGCCACGGCTTCCACAGATGAATTTTTTGTATGTATTTATTGTCAAAGCATTTAATATATTCATTGCTATCGGGATGTTAAGAGCATTCCATGGAATATAACAAAAATTGCTTCTGAAGTGAATTACCTACCATACCTTTAAATGTCAGCTAAAAGAGCAGTGAAGAGCAGTGCATTTGCTGTAAAGATATTAACAGTACTTAATGTCAGCTTAGTAAACAAAAAAACATTAGCTAACAGACTAATTTCCACCACTCATGGACCACACTAGGGCTGCAACAAACGACTAATTTGATAGTCGATTAATCTATCGATTAATGAAACGATTAATCGACTATTCGGACTATTACGCCTTGCACAATTTCTCAAACGCTCTTATTTAGCCATCAACTTTTAGATTTAGCTTGAGGTTGTTTTAGGCATGTGGAAACTAACAATGAAGACAATAAAGATGAATACTTGATTAAAAAATACATATTATTAAATTAACTAAACAAATTGTTTACAAAATGAACATGGCTTTTCATTTAAATTAAATAAATAATATTTCACATCAAAAGAAACAACAGTGTTTTAGCAAATAATAAATAATGTGATGACAGAACTGTAAACAGAATAGCTGAAACTAAATAACTCAGTTTCCTCTAATCATTAACCCATGTTTGTATCATGTAGTTAGCTCCGTGTGTTGCTGCTAGCATGCATAACACCTGACGTCAAAACGTTACTCGTGGACGGGGCTACAGAGCTGCTAGAAAGACAGTCGAACCCGGTGCATTCCTCCGTCTGAATGTGGAGCACTTTTGCTAAATGTTTAGATAAATTGATCGTGTTACCGCCCTTACATGCTAAACTCTTATTGCACTTTTGGCAACGAGCATCGAGACGGGTAAAGCTTAACAACACCTCGGAGCGGCGTTCTCTCCGCCATCTCCGCAGTGTGTTGCTGCATGTAGCAGCCGCGTGTGTGTAAACTGCCCCGCCCCCTCCCACACAGACCAGGGAGAGAGATCTCGTCTGATCGAAAATACATCATAGACGCATTTGTTTGTCTTTTTGCATATTAGAAACGAGCTGGCCACACTAAGACTGCGATATAATGTTTTTGTATCAATAATACATGACATATATTTTTTAAATGTCCCCAGTACCGATAACGTTGTAGCTTAACGGCGCGTAAAACGCACGTGATGACGTCACCAACGAATCGACGACTGAATTAGTTGGCAACTAATTTGGTAATCGATTTTAATCGATTAAGTCGATTAGTTGTTGCACCCCTAGACCACACCCACCCAGGGCCGGCCCTGACCAATTTGCCGCCCTAGGCAAGATTTTAGCTGGCGCCCCCCCCCCCCCCAAAATGCAGACACTCACTAAGTGGGGGGGGGGGGCTCCTCTAGGGGGTCCGGGGGCATGCACCCTCGGGAAGACTTTTTTTTTTATATTGAAGTTGAAAGCATCAAGCTGGTGCACTTTGAGAGCAACATTAGGAGCTCTATGGAAACACCTCTCAACACCCAGATGAAACGGAAGCAGATTTTCTTTTTCTTTATGGATATTTTACAAATCACTCTCCTTTCAAACTGTATTCTTGTTTATTAATAACAACTTTTTTGTACTGTCAGTATTTTATACCTGTTTTTCATATGTTCTCTTATTTTTTTATAACTATAATAATCATATAAAGGTGTGCCTTTACCTCACTGAGCTGAGGTTATCAGAGCCGCTCAGTCTTTCAAGAGAGAGCTCTCTAAAGCTCCCCCCCCCTCGCGGCCGCTTACACAGTCAATTCCAATGTTAATAAAACACACAGAAGCTGTGTACGTTTTTGGGAGTTTGATTTATTTTAAATGAATACAAATACAATATTAAAACCTATAATTGCACACTAAAACCATTATTTCAAAAAAAGAACAATTTCACAAAAACCTTTGGTTTTTACTGGGACTGGGGCAGTTCAACTTGATTTTTGGGGGGGGGGTGCCATAGTTTATGGACACTGTACGCAATATAGGCGTAGTTCTGTTAGTATAAGATAATAAGATGTACTTTGTTGATCCAAAATCGGGAAATTGTGTTGTTATGAAATAAAAAAAAATATTTTTTTTTATTTCTAACTTTTTTTTTTTTTTAATTTTCGGCGCCTACTATGGGTTGATGCGCCCTTAGCATTCGCATATACTGCCTATGCCGAGGGCCGGCCCTGCACCCACCTTTTCTTGTGAAAAACTGGGTGACATACTGTCGCCCTTTAGTGCCTCTCTCTTGTCTTTCTCTCCTTTCTCTTCTTTTCTTAGAGCCTGACTTTGTTGGTCGTTGAAACATGGTACTACACAGTATGTATGCTAAGTACTAGCATCACATGCTTTCACTCTCTGCAAGTGCTGGTGCCGCACCTCGTTTGGAGGCAGGACCAAACCATTACACGTAAATAGAAGGGGGTGTACAGAGGCTTTGGGTAATTAACTTTTGGAAGAAAATAAGTTAAATGAATAGTAAGTTTAGTGAGTAATTTATCAATATAACGTTCTATTAATGTTAATTATTGAGGATTGATGAAAGGTTACTTACATTTTTTTTCTTAATGTTCTGAACATTTTAGGGCCCCTGTCAGTCACAGGCCCTTAGAATCGTCCTAACTTTTCACCCCCTTACGGCGCCCCTGGGTATACTGGACTTTTTTAAACATATTTTTTGGTTATTATCTTAACATTTTACTGTGAAAACTGAAAACACTGAGTGCACAAAAATATGTAAACGCCAACCAATCTCTTACGCTAATAACCACAATGAATGTATTGTTTTGACCTTACTCCAGCATGACTGTTATCCATTACATCCTGCAAAGTCGATGATGATGATGATGATGATGATGATGATGATGATGATGATGATGATGATGATGATGATGATGATGATGATGATGATGATGATGATGATGATGATGATGATGATGATGATGATGATAGCGACATCCTCTCTCCCTGTGGACTGCTGAAGTGTTTTCTGTCCTGCTTTACCAACTCATTGAGAGCATGCAGGTGAGTAAAAGCAGAAGGTTCCTACTCTCCATGTTAGTCAGGGTAAGGGCATTGTCAATGGAGAACAAGGCCTTGCTGATAGCGTTTCAATTTAGTTATATTTCCTGAATTTATTTTAACATAATGGACTTCAAAGTGACAGCAAAATGTGAAAATCACTGTTCCGTAGTAGATTGTAATATATTGTTAATGCTTCATTAATTCCTTTCCACTTTGTTTTACGTTCTTGAAAGTCTTGCCTCAATACGAAAGTATATTGATTCACAGTAGGGGATTGTTTTTCAGCGTAAAAGCTAAAGAAGACATTTTTTCCACCTCTTCTGTTGTCTCGTATATCAACACTGTAGGAGCAGCAGAGCGCAGCAAGTGAAATGCTTTTTAAATCTCTTTTTACCTTTTTTAATCAATGATTATGTTCCTTCATATCTTCCCGTTGTTTTCCTTATACCATCTTCATCCTTGGCCAGTTTTCACCTCCCCAGCCTTTCTTCTTCCTGCTCTCATGTTGCCATTACCAATAAAAGCATACTCAGCTTACCTTCATGTCTCAGAGCAGGTATCTAATGGGTCGGGAAAAAACTATTAGATTTGGTGAAGATCCAAGATCAGTTTGGCAGCCCCACTCAAATAACAGTGGTGTGAGAGGGATTCCAGTCAATCTGTAGAATGCATTTGTGTTTTTTCATTTATGAGGAAACAAGTACGAATACATATTCCTCATGAATTGAAAAACTGTTATTTTATGGTCAGGCTCGCCCATTAACTGTAACATTATTACCTTTCAAAATAAAAGTCCTAGACATATACACTGCATACATGTCTGAGGGAACTTCATTTCTTCTTATTTCTTCTGAAGATTGAGTTTGCACGCATATTTCATTAAATAAATTGTTGCGAATTAACATCACTGTCTGTATAAACAGATGTAAGTAGGACAAAATAAATGCAAGTATTTAGCAGTTTTCGTGTTTTGTCATCATGTTTCCAGTGTGTAAAGGCTTCAAGGTTGTTGTTGTTGTTGTTGTTGTTGTTGTTGTTGTTGTTGTTGTTGTTGTTGTTGTTCTGTGCTTGCTATGTGCTGGTGAGGTTGTACAGTTACAGCCTCATCACCATTTTTTTTAAATCCATTGAAAAAATGGGTTTCAAATCCGAAAACTTGCAAGTAATGTTTTTAGCACAACCAGGAGGCAAATATGTTTGCAAATAATTGTCCATTTACATACAGCAGTCGTGATTTTGTGCCCCTGATGCACGCTCACTATATTTTTAACTTTGTTTTTGGTTACCGTCAGTGTTGGGTGTAACGTGTTACCCCTCGATTCCACCCTGACCAAGCCGTGTAATAAAATGTAAAACGTTGTTTGTAGCCTTAAGGGCCTACACGGTGGTTATGCTACCACATTGCCCTTCACTGGATGTATAATGAGCTGCACTAAACTACATTTTAGCATTTAAAATACTTAGCCATTCTTTTGCGGTTATTTTGGTGAAAGTAACTCAAAAGTAATATAAAAGTAGTGTAACTCATTACATTTCAGAGACAGTAATATTGTAATGTAACTTATTACTTAAAAAGACAGTAATAAGTAATGTACTGTATTACATTTTGGAAGTAACTTGCCCAATACTAACTTACCGTCACATTTCTTATTCCCGGCATCTTACAGAAAACAACAAAAACGCATTCCCTCCAAGGTGAGGGAACATGAAGTGAGAACAACATAGACAGACTTACTTTATGTGAAATAACCAAAAGGTGTGAGAACTTGGCATTCATGTAGCACTCCATCCGTCAAAGCTGAAAGAGCAAAACTAGGTTTTCCAAAAATCCTTTCCTCACTCTCTTTCTCACTCAGTCCTTTAAACTCTCTCGCTCCTCTGCAGCACATCCAAGGTCAATCAGTGAGAATCCTCATTATCCATGAGACTGCACAAAACACCTCTCAGCAGACTATCCAGAGTGTGCTGTAGACACAGAAAGGATGCAGTAATCATTCAAGAACTGGCATCAAAGTGGCACTACGGAGAAATGATTAACATATACTGTAAATCACATTAAAACCATTTAAATCATCAAAGACTTTGGTACAAGCTGCAGTAAAAACGGTTTCCTGACAGAAACATAAAAAGTGACAGCTGTACAGACTTCCATGTAAGCTGCTAAAGAAGGTGTGATTGGGAACTAAGCGTCCGAATGACAGGCGTCACAGACTGTACAGCTGCCATTTGTTATTCTATCCTCATATTGCCAGAATAAACATTGACTATGGTTGAATGGCAGTTATCACTAAGACTTTCGTCACCTTTTTCTTTTTACACCCCAGCACACTCGGAGGAATAATATGCAGACAGCTGGCGCGTGCATATGAAATATCCTTACACTCTTTTGTTGTAACCTTTAAAGCCACTTTCTTGTTTCATCATCTGTTCCCTCTTACATGTCCTCCTATCCCTGCCACGTAGCCTCTCGCTGCAAGACTTCACAGTCATTCAGCCATGCTCTGCTCTCGACTCATCCTCCCTCCCTTCTCATCTCCTCCTCTGTCCTCTCACCCTGCAGCCATCAGTTATCTCCCTCAGGGTGAAGAGGGGAGGGCACCGCTGCCTTCATATCTCAAGAGCAACCACAACATCTGTGCCTGGAGTTTGACTATCCTACAGAGGAGCACACACAGCAAACTCACTGCACTGCGAAATAACAGGAAGTATGGAACAGAGTTTCTGAATGTACAGTAGAATATAGAGATATATGTGTGGATGAGACTGTGTTTTGATTTAGTATTAAACCTTATGACTAATATTGCACCGGTGCGCAAGTGAGCAGATGTGGCTGGCTCAGGTGTAACTCGGTATCATTGCAGCTAAATAGCACCTTCACTGCCTCCTGCAGAGACAGATGGAAACTGAAGCTGTGATTATAGCCATGAAATAAATAGTACTTGTAATTTGGTTTCAGCAATTTTTCACTATGGATTTGCTATGGTCATGAAAAAGACATAGGTAATTCAGAACACTTTCAAAAGCTCTTGACGGTCAGCTTGCAAATGATGCCCATGGCATGTAATGATACAAAACCTATTTAAAACGTAATAAATCTCATTGCAGCTATTTATATACTGTTAGCAACCTAATCAATCATCTTTCGCTAAATTAAATATCTGAATTACTATACATTACAATTCTTCCTGCCCTTACAAGCATACCGGGGTACAAGCATGTATACATTTATCATCTTGACTTGTCACGCTTACTTTCCAAGCAACCAATTATTACATTATTCTCTGCAATGTTTCTCTACTGACATGACAACACTGACAAGGACCACAGTTTCATAACTAGTGTTGCTAATAACATTCAAGTTCTGGCCCAATAGATTTAAGCAACTGAATTTGAAGACACAAAGTGACTTCAACCATATGAATTAGCTTTCCTTAGATAACTTGAATGTAAAGAGTCCAGTAGCTAAAAATGGACATATTATGCTACTTTTCAGGTTCATGTTTGTATTTTGTGCCTTTACTTTGACATGTTTCCATACCTTAATGTTCAAAAGGTCTTTATTTAGTTTACCCTCTGTCTGAAACCAGAGTCCAGTATACTCTGATTGGTTAGCTGGCTGTCTCTGTTGTTATTGGACAACCGCCACTTAGCTTATCATGTACAATGTGTTGGAGCAATAGACCAAAGAAGCTTATAACATTTCACCAAAAACAGTTAATAGCACTAGTGATGTGATAGAAAGACATGCAGCTTATTCTTTATCCATTAATTTAGTTACCCTCTCAAATGGAGGTCAATGGTTATCTGCAGTAAAACAGGACATTACACAACCAAACCAGATTGATTTTAAGGGATTAAAGGCCAGGTCACTTGATTGTATATCTTGCATTGGGCACTTTATGAGCTTTGCAGTAAAATGTCCAGCTGTTAGATATACAGCGTCTCTCCTTATGTTCCGGAAAGAAACCTTATCATTTGAATATGAGATTAGTGAGCTTGTTGTGTATCAACTTTCATTTCCAGCTTAACGGCAAGAAGCTCTGCACAAGTTGATGTTATCAATGGATAACACAGATGACCTTTGGTTAAATCCCTGTCAGCCACATGTTCTGAGATGTGATGCAAACCTGACAGCATCGAGCTAATGCAGAAGCACAACATGCAAATGACCTCTGGTTCAATGCCCGTCAGTGGCAGTCAGTAATGGTTCATAAACCCTAGGACTGTGAAATGTTGCGATGGACACTCTGCCTTATACCCCTCGAGTAATAGTGGGAGGAAATCGGTTTGGCGCTGTCACCAATCAGGGTTATTACCCATATCATCATCTTCATCACGGTCGTGTTTATTAACTATCATCATTATTATTAGCCTCAACTGCTTACATCCCGTGTCCAATAGATGGTTGCTAGTGATGGCATTCAGTGGTTCGTGCGTCACCTTTGTGTAATAAACTTTGTTCCATGTAAAGACGTTATAATTACCTCACACGAGAGCAGAAAATAGCTGAGAAGCTCCGATAAAGTCCCAGTGTTCAGTTTAACTGCCAGATAAGAGAAGGTTTCATTTGAGTCCAAAATGAGGCATTAAAAAAAACCCTGAGAAAGGTAGAAAAAGAAAGAAGGAAAGCAATTGGAATTGATTGAAACTTTACACAGAATGGGTATGAAATAGAGTTGAGAGTATTGACCTCAATCTAATCCTGAGCTAATTGCTGAGGGAATGGAGGAATTGGCTGTGCGAGAGGCACTTTGTCTTTAAAAAAACAAAACAGCTGGTGTGTGTGGATGACTAGATGTGTTCATACAGAGTGTGTTGCGTGCGTGACCTTACATGCCAACTAGCGAGCAGAGGAGAGAAAGAAGCAGAGTGCTGCGGCGGTAAAAGGACACTGCAAACACTTACACACACAATAACACACACACCTCTCTGAGCCAGGGAACATATGGGAGAACAACACAAAATGCAATTCTGCTTCAAATTGGGGGCGAGCCAGGACCAGGTGGATAAACCCTTTCATGAGCTGCTCTCCCTTTTATTAAACTAACTTATGATTTAAGGCCGCTGTGGGGAGAGAAATGGCAGTGTGTAAAAGAAGTGAAACAAAAAGCTGTCATCATGTGAGTGTCACCTTTTTGGAGCTTTTTGGATGACTTTTAGATGCCTGACAAATAATAAAGTCCCTCTTTACATCCGATGATTCTTTTCATTATCATAATGATATAAATTGTGTATCCTTTCCTGATTAATTTGCTGAAGGGAATTTTTTTAATGTTTTAATTTTTACACAAAATAACTTTTGTAGAGGACCTATTATGCTCATTTTAAGGTTCATAATTGTATTTTGTGCCTTTACTGTGACATGTCTCCATGCTTAAATGCACAAACAAGTCGTTATTTTTCTCATACTGCCGGTGCTGCAGCACCTCTTTTCGCCCTCTGTCTGAAACCAGAGTCCAGTCTGCTCTGATTGGTTAGCTGGCCGGCTCTGTTGTGACTTGTCAACCGCTTAGAGATGTCCCGCCCCTTAGCCTATCACGTACAATGTTTAGGAGCAATACCCAAAAGAAGCGCAGGTGTTTCATAGTGATGTCACTATGTTACTGAAGTAAACAAAGGAGTCAAATCTACGCTTTTCAGGCAGGGGGGGGGGAGTGTGTGGGATAGAAACTCCCTTTGGTGTGAACTTTGGGTTTTTCGCTTTTGCAGACCATTTACATGCACTAAAACCATAACACACTACAGGAAAGGGAAAACCAAAAAAAGCACAACAATCCTGATTATAACATTTATAGTTTGTGTAAATCTGGTGGGGTTACCTTTAAAGAACTGAATTGATTAACACAATTGTAATTTATCAACTAATTGTTTCATCAGCATTGTTCAAACCATCTATTCTACCCATTTACCAGGAAAGAACATCCTTATTAGGCAATCTTGCAAAACACAGAATTATGTTCAATGACATTTATTCTTACCATTTAGTGCCAATGTTTTGTTATTAATCTTGCAATCTGGCCTTTTTTGAGTCCCTGACTTTGTGTTAGTTTTTGTTTTGAGCTTTTGGAGCTTTGTGGAGGAGACTGAGTCACAGTTTTGTGGGATGTGTGAAAGAGTAAAAAGAAGTGTATTGAAGTCAATGTTGCACTTTCTCTGTGAAAGACATTGTTCTCATGCAGTAAACCCTGCTGAGCTGATATTCCGTGCAAGTTGAATTATTTCCACCATAGCTTGGATATTTTCCTGTCATCCTTCCTTACAGTGGAGTCTCTGTCGTTGCTTATCTGTTTACCAGCCTGCGGGCATGTCGTCTGGCTCCACTCTGACAACAGCAACTAATGTCCTCGTCCCACGTTACATGACACTTTGCAGTGCTGGATTCTCTTTCATGATAGACAGCATGCACCCTAAACACCCACACATATACACACGTGTGATTCACAGTCATTCCAGACAAAAAAACTGGCACAACTTCACAGACAGAGAGAACTAATGATTCTAAAATAAACCTGAGGGAGAACCATCTGATGTAGAAAGAGCTGCCTGTCCATCTGTGGACTTCAGATGAGAGAGGTCTGTGAAAGCAAAATAACAACTCCATCGGGGACTTGTAGGTGAAGTAGGGGCAACTTAGCTTGTTTATCCTCAAGGAGACTTTAGTTAGTGGCTCTAAACACACCCTTTCGATTGCAGGACATATTGCAGCAGCATCTAATCTGTTCTATAACTCAGGTGAGCTTCTGCTATGCAGGTGTTATACATGTCCCTTATACGTATGTCCAGCGATGCTCAGCTCTGATCTCAGTGTGATTCTAGCTCCCTGGTAGGATTGACCCCCGCCCCCAATTCTATGAAACGTCAGACAATTGTAAAATCGCAACATCCAAAAGCCGAAGATGACATTTACAAATGTCTTGTTTTGACTACAAACAGTGGAAACCAAATATATTTAGTTTTTAGACAATCTGGACATTTGAACATTTAGTTCCAAAGTCAATCATGATCACGAAATCTTTGAAATGTTTTCCTGAAATATTTGCTTGATTAGCAAATTGTTGCTAAACATTTAGCCATCAACTTGCTCTATATTATGTCACATACTCAGACCAAAGCCTAACTGGAAAGTGTTAATCGTACACCATTTAAGGATCTATTGTTATTATTAAATTAGTTATTATTGTAGCTTCAAAGATGCAATATATAACAACATCTTCACCTATTCAACACATATACATGCACAGCATTAAGAAACTGTACCAACTTGTACACACATGCGCAGGGTTTACTCGAAGTGCTGCATAAACAAAACACTGCAGGAAGCTCAAAACTAGGGCTGTCAGTCGATTAAAATATTTAATCGCGATTAATCGCATGATTGTCCGTAGTTAATCGCGATTAATCGCAAATTAATCGCGATTAACTACGGACAACATTTTTGATCTGTTCTAAATGTACCTTAGAGGAATATTTTTCAAGTTTTTAATACTCTTACCAACATATGAGTGGACAAATATGCTTTATGCTAATGTTTATTATCATTTGAACAATGACAAATATTCTCATGAATATTAAACACAACAACCTCTGAACATTACAAATATTCGCCTCAATTCAATCTGGAACCTCTCTCATACACTAATACAATACAAATGGTGTGTGTGTGTGTGTGTGTGTGTGTGTGTGTGTGTGTGTGTGTGTGTGTGTGTGTGTGTGTGTGTGTGTGTGTGTGTGTGTGTGTGTGTGTGTGTGTGTGTGTGTGTGTGTGTGTGTGTGTGTGTGTGTGTGTGTGTGTGTGTGTGTGTGTGTGTGTGTGTGTGTGTGTGTGTGTGTGTGTGTGTGTGTGTGTGTGTGTGTGTGTGTGTGTGTGTGTGTGTGTGTGTGTGTGTGTGTGTGTGTGTGTGTGTGTGTGTGTGTGTGTGTGTGTGTGTGTGTGTGTGTGTGTGTGTGTGATGGATGGATCGTTGGAGCTATGTGCAACTCAAGGCATATATGCTCGAACGGGAGCTGCCTGGACGCTGCAATCATGTTGCGCACTATCCGTGCTGAGTCTGCTGACTTTTCGTACAATGTCCCACTGTCTGGCTTCCTGCATAAAGTCAAGTGCTCGGCGCAGTTGTGGCGAAATGTCGCTCCTCTGTTTTCATTTAAACAGCTCCTTATATCCGTTAGCGCAGCTAGCTAGCACCAGATGCTAACAACAACAATACACGTAAGGTCTCTCTCTCGCTCGGGCCACACATACACACACCCTCCCGGTCCTCCCGATGGCCAGTCGGTGAGCGTGGAAGTGTGGTCTGCCACAAGCGGGCGGCAGGAGCGGGGCTGTCAGCTTCAGCTTGTAGATGGTATTTTAAACTCGATGCGCTCTGAAACTACGGGGCGCCAGAGGAAAAAAAATACACATGCGTTAATCGCGTTAAAATAATTAGTGGCGCGTTAACTTGACAGCCCTACTCAAAACACAACGGAAACACACACTGGGACCTGAGTTAGACGTTCGGGGATATTACATATGGCAAAATGTAAATCTTAGCTTTTTTTAAACGTCATCACATGATTCCTATATCCAATATTATGAGTAGCTTTGTTATCCCCAACGTCAACAAGCCTTCCGGACCTTGAGCTTTTAATCAACGCTCCTCAAGTTGGTGAATGTTTTCAAAATGCTGCGCATGTAAAGTCAAGTTAGTGAAGATGTTTCCTCATTTGCATGTGTTGTGGTCGCAATTGTGTGTTTCCATTTGCGTTGTTTCTGAAGCTACAGCGTGTTTTGGGCCATTGTTGCACATTGGCACTTGTGGGCCACCATACCCTACAATGTGAATGTGCAGTCCTCAGCCCATCACAAAAAAACGGCTAAAACAAGACAAACTGCTGAAAATCAGAAAATTGGTGCGATGATACAAATGGTAAACACCTCCTGCATCCCAAAACCACACTGATCAGCAAGCATTTTTCATCTATATAATCCTCATAATGTAGATGCTGTTTGAATGTTTTATACATCGCACTTTAGGCATATTTGCTTAAACTACTATCTGAATAGCTACAAAAAATGTAATCAAACGAAGAGCGGGAACAACACACGGCTAACACGTCACTGCCCGGCTAACACGTCAAAAGTTCCGTTCCTCCATATAAATGCATAGAGGGCAGGAATATCTTGCAGAGGTGTGCAGAATAATTCTCCCTCTGATGGATTCTCTGCATTACTTTGAACAGCTAATGGACTTGTTCCATATAGCGTGCCGAGAAACAATTATTTATTCCCCACACTGCCCTTCCACATGATAGATGCACAAGGTTCCTGAAGCTTGAAGCAGGAATATTAAGTCATGTGTTTTCATATGCTGTGACTTCACATAATTATGTTACGTAACATGCTTTTAAAAATCTTAAGTGCCATTTTTACCATTTTTTGTTCTTTTATTGGTTTAACAACTAAATAAAATGAAACAAAGAAAAGTGCACACATGCTGGTCCGTTTTAAAACCAATTTTTTGTCTTGCTCGCTTACAGTGGCGGATTTAGGATTGTAGGAGATCCGGGGCTTAGCCCAGGAGTCGTTGGGTTGGGGGAGGGGGTGCAGGGGTACAGTGCTATTTTTTATAAGTGGGAGGTGGACCGAACATCCTTTAGGGGGGTCGTCGCCTCCTCTTGGGGGGTCCGGGGGCATGCTCCCCCGGGAAGATTTTTTTTTAAATATTGAAGTTGAAAGCATCAATCTGGTGCACTTTGAGAGCAACATTAACCCTACCTTAATAACACCTTAAAGCGGACAAAAGGCACTGGAGAACACTCATTAACACCCTTTAATGAAGCAAACTAATGCCTTAACTCACTCAAATAGTCGTTTACTTATTAAGGTGAAACTAATGTGCGTAGAGTTTTAAAGGATGCGGATAGTCTCACCTTGATTCTGGCGCATTGCTTATCGTTTTATCGATCTATTCTCATCCACCATCTTTGTTTGTGACGTAAAGAGTGTAAGAGTCACGTTTCTGAATCGGACACTCTGATTGGATAGAGTCACAGCCAATCGGAGTCTGATTCAGAGGGTTACCTGTCAGTTCTGTTGTTATGTGTACTGAAACGAGAGCCGGTATAATTCCACGCGCGAAAACAAAATAAAAATTGGAATACGTTATTTTAGACAGAGGTCTGAAGGGTTAACGTTACATCTTAGGATAACTTTTAGTCATGTTCTGTATACATACTAACATATAAGGGTATTGACTTAGTGTGGTTACTCCATGTTTACTAGCTATAACATTAACGTTACATCACTCTTTTTCACTTCTTACTCAGTCAGCCAGAGTGCAGATATCACCATTAGATTAACAAACCTGAAACATCATCCATTTCTTCACTGCTGGTGATGACATTGTTGTCAGCTGCTGATACTGCAGCAGCTTGTGGCGCCTGCTTCGATGACAATAACTTTCTAATATCCATAACTTTATAGGCTATTAGCTTAAAACTCGTCAGGCACTAGGAAGGATCACTTCTTCTTCAGGGCAGGCTACGCAGTACGCAGGCTAATGTACCGCAGTGGCTGCCTCTCTGGTGGACTCCGGTACTGCACATTATTCCCGAGACGTTTAAAAAAAAAAAAAAATTGTTTTCATTTCATTTCATTTCAAACCTTTATTTAACCAGATTGGTCCCATTGAGATCATAGATCTCTTTTTCAAGGGAGACCTTGAAACTTATTTTTTTAAGTGAAATATCCGGGGCTTTTCAGAAAACATCCGGGGCTTGAGCCCAAGTAGCCACCCCCTAGCGCCGCCTCTGCTCGCTTACCCTGCACCTTTCTGTTTTCCGTAGTCCTTGACCTAGGAAAAACCTCTTCCCTCCTCAGAGTTTGATCCTCTCCCACTGTGCCTTTGCCCGGCCCCGTCATTTCTTGCCTGGGGGGACAGAATGTCCCGCGCTGTGGGACCATGAGACTGCTCGGAGCCCAGAGCCATCTGGGCTGGCTGTACTGCATTTCCAAAAAGCATTCAGTCTGAGTTACACAGAGGTAGAAGAAATACTCAGATGTTCTACTTAAAAGCAAAGTAACAATACAACAGTGAAGATTTATTCTGATCAAAGTAAAAGTCTTGCATTGCATTTTTTTAATATACTAAAAGATTGGCTTTGAAATATAGCCTACTTAAATTGCTCAAGCTAAAAGCAATAATTACGCACAAAGGCACTTTTAAGAATTACAAATGGTGTGGTATAAGTTCATTTTCATTGGGGCATTACTGTTTTTATCACCTTACTGTTGCAGCAGGTTAATGTGGGGTTATTTAAATTACTTTATAAAGAGGGTTTTCCCTTTCCTGTAATGCGTTTTTATAGGTTCTTGTGCATGTAAACGGTCTGTAAAGGCTAAAATCCCAACGTTCTCTCCCCCCCCCCCCCTGCCTAAAATGCCTCCATTGGACTCCTTTATTTACTACATAATGACATTACTATGTAACACTCATGTTTCTATTGGCTGGCGCTCCAACACATTGTACGTGATAGGCGAAGAGGCGGGAGATCTCTAAGCAGTTGACCAATCACAAAAGCGCTGGGCTCTGGTTTCAGACAGAGGGTGAAAAGAGGTGCTGCAGCACAGGCAGTATGAGAGAAATAAAGCACTCTTTGAACATTAAATCATGTTAACATGTCACAGTAGAGGCACAACATACAAATATGAACTTGAAAATGTGCTTAATAAGTACAGTACTTGAATAAAACAGAATTTACATTTTTTCTCTCCCTCCGCTGCCTTATCTTCGCTTTTGTGTCTTCTGCTTTCATTCTCTCTCCATCTCTAACACTGCAATTACAGTCATAATATAAACTTCACAGTGCTGTACATTTATTTCCTCTCCTGTTTTCCCCTCTTCATCTCAGGGCTCTGACGTGTGCCTGGAAGGCAAAGAAACATCACCATCTGCTCGTCAAATTCCCCAATTCCAAAGACGTGTTTCCTCCATTTGTGCTGCCTTCTGTTATCTGCTCCTCTCTGTGCCCCTTCACCAATTGTTTAACCATAAAGGGGGGTCGACGGTCAGTCTCAGAAATAGTTTCCACTCAAAATGAGCTGTGAAATGTTTTTTATTAGTTTTGATGACAAGTTAAAAGATACATTTTCTCAGGCTCTCCGGTTGAGGAGCTTTTAGAGTGGCTCTTCTTCTAACCTAGGCCCTTTATTATAAGACCATCTGCCTGTGTCGCAAAAATAAAATGAGTTTGATCTATCTTCATACCAATCTCGCCCACTCGTTTCTCCTTTTATTTTTGGTGATTCTGATTCATTAAAGGGGTCAAATGGATGGCCCGATGTCTATGATAACAAAACATGGAAGGAAGAAAGCAGTTTCTGAGAAGTTTGAAAAGAGGGGGGTGATGTCCAGTTTGCCCCATTAAGTTGTATTGAGGTTTCTAAAACATGCACATCTGGGTGCTGTAATTATAGGGCACAGGGTTATCTAACTATGGAAATGTTTAAAATAAATAGCTTTACTACAGATGTAGATGTTGAAGGCAAATTAGGATTTACATTTCAGTAAAGCTGTATAACATAGACCGGTTGGCATTGGTGAGGAAAGCTGCGTTAAGTGTGTTAAATTATATCAGGGTCAGGGAAGGTTTTGTCAGATTTAATTGAGCAGGTGGACACAAATGAAGGAGGTTGCAGGAAACAGGAACAACAATAACAACAATTTAGCTGTGATTCTTAAGTGTTTATGAATGTAAATAGCTTAATTTCCCACACTTTTAATCTCAATTTGATTCATTCACTTCTACTTGGTAAAAGTTTTCTGTACATAAAACTCTTCTGAAGCGACGCTAGAACTAACAATTAACGGTATGTCTATATTTGTGACTTATAATGCAGATTTGATGTGCCTTTTAGCATTATTGCTAACATTGCTAACATTCAAATGATAACATTATTATGAAAAAGATGATAAACGTTTAACTCCTATTTTGTCCTTTGCTCAACCATACAGTATATATCTTTTTTTTAACTCATGAAACCAAACCGCTGCACACAATATTTTTCGGATCGCAAAGAGCCAAATTAGAGCAGGTCGACAATAGTACACAAAGTCTGCTGAATATTTGTTTGTTATAAACTAAGACTGGAACAGTGAAAAAGTGAGCATGTCTCACTTGAACTGCATGACGACACTCTCTTATTAATACATGGAGCGTGGCGGGAGAGTGCGGCATATCACAGAGCCGAAGTGCAGGTGGACTATTTTAGCTCACCTCATCAATCATTAAAACAAGCCACTGTATGGACGGACATGTCGGTGCAGCGCTGATGGATGGGTGGAGTGAGAGAAGGGAAGGTAGGCCATGGCAGGCAGCCAGGCAGCACCATTATGAACATTCACCGTGAAATATCCAGAATATATATCACAAGGAGAAGTCCTGTCTTTGTGGGCAGAACAGAACAGTGATCACCGTGTGATACAGGATGTCAGGTACATCAGAGTGGCCTTATTACTAATGGATGTTCACGCCAGGTCTAGTGAAGCCACCAACAGGTGCAACACACAGTCTGTCCTTATCCAACTCATCTATAAACCATAGGGAGCCTCACATTATCTACTGCATCCATTTTAATATTTAACTTTCCTCACTGCAGTGCAGCTTTGCTCTCCTCCCTGTGATGATGCGTTACCTAGAAAGCAGCACGTCTAAATGATCCCCCACTCATTATTTTCCCCCTTGTGTGTCCAGCAAAGTCAGACTTTTCTTTTCTTGATTTATCCGCAGGTAGACTCAATCTATTCAAGTAGAGGAAGTCAAGGTTCTCCCAGGACAGCAGGCACACTGTATCACAGCTCTGGATGATAGCTGCAGTGGGAAATGTTGTACACAGTTGATGTACAGGCATAATCAAGCAGTTGCACCCTTAAAAGGACCTCAAGCCTATATCCCTGGTTGATTTAGTTCAAATGAGAAGTTCATGAGGCTCAGAAATCCTTAAAGCAGCAGCTTATCCTTTTTGTTTGTCAGGGTCAATATTTTTCTTAACAAGCTCCAAGACATGTTTTCAGGGTTGCTGGACAATTTTCAGATGCTTTTTGAAGACATTCTTGGGACATACATTTAGTTATACTCTTTCCACAGGCAAAATAAATGCAAATTAGGACGAATATTTGTGTTTGAAATCATCGCGACAATATTAATATGTATATTTGTCTTGCTATCTTCTCATAACTGTCATATTTAAAACATCACTACATGGCAAAGGCAATTAACTGTGTCCCATTGTTATGGTTGAAAGTGCATGCGACGTGCACTATTTGACTTTATTTGTATTTCAGTCAGACAACTCACGTGTTTCTTAATATGTTTATTATAAGCAGCATATAGTTTGAGTTTGGCGTCTAGGCTTGGGCCTCATCACTCCACAGATTTACAAAGAACATTGAGTGATGATTAGATAACTATCCCCCGAGCCTACAGGTGGAAGCTGGGGTGGTGGTGGGGCAGGCGAGCAGCAGCAACATGATACAGCAGCAGGAACATGAACATAGCAATAGCAAGTGAACACAGCAGTGCAGCAGCAGCATAGCGAGGCAGAGGCAGGAAGACCTGGCAGCTTGAATAGAGCGGCAGTGTGCATCTTGACCGGGTGGCGGCATTACCTACTGACGCAGCAACCACTGTAAGTACTATTCTTGTTTAATTAGACTTCTCTATTTCAGTTATTCTACTCTGTATAATTGTTCTGTAGTTATTGTAGCTAAATCTGCGCTTTTGAGAGATTTTAAATCTCAGATCTGATCACGTGAACCTGTTAAACAGGGCTCAGTATGCAATCAAGCGTGTATTAAAATAGGCACGGCCTCTCAGCTGATTGCGTGAAGTGTACAACAGCGTGAAGTGGTCATCTTCCAGCTAAAAAGCATTCAAATATCGCATTTAAAAACTGAAGAAGTCAGTGTGCTTCTTGACCGGGTGGCGGCATTACCTACTGACGCAGCAACCACTGTAAGTACTATTCTTGTTTAATTAGACTTCTCTATTTCAGTTATTCTACTCTGTATAATTGTTCTGTAGTTATTGTAGCTAAATCGGCACTTTTGAGAGATTTTAAATCTCAGATCTGATCACGTGAACCTGTTAAACAGGGCTCAGTAGGCAATCAAGCCTGCATTACACAACCTGATCTCACCAGAATGTGTGACTCCACCACAACTCCTTAACACCACAATGCGTGGTGGAGTCACGAACTTTGTTACATTTGCGTGTCGGCACCACGCAAACAACCCCAATGTAAAGTGAATGAGGCTCCTTTGTCGTGGTGCACACACGCATTTCTACAACGTCCCGCAGTGAGCTTTTATTCTATACAACGTTTTTTAAATCTACTTTATAGCTTGTAGTAACTCACGGGAGGCTTCTTTTATTTTATTTGTATTCATAATTATTTTTAATTTTCATCAGAATGTAAAAATTACATTGGTTACGAATTTGTGTTCTCAAAAAACAGTGCATTGTGTGTAATGCAACTGTGATTTTTATTAAATTAGTTAGTTTTTAAGGAAGGCCAGAGCTTCAGCTGTGTCAAATAGATTGTTCCCTTTAGTTAACGTTATTTAAAAGATAATGATCATGTCCTCTGTATTGTATTACGAGCGTCCATTCCCATTGGATAACGGAGCATTTTACACCCGGAAGTAAGTAGCCTATTCTCCTTACTGTCGATTGATTTTACAGTGATATCTGCTCTACTCATCGACTAAAAAACACCAAATTGTCCTTGTTAATTACACAACATTGATTGGTTTGAATTGTGTACAATGCTTTTGTATTTTCCCCCTTCGATTCGGAGAAACAAATATTTTTTCGGAGTTTTAGGATGGCCGAAGACACTACACTACCCAGAATCCTCAGCTATCGTTTGGGACTACACCATGTGCTTAGCTTGACAAACCCCGTGATCAGTCCTCAACCTCTGTGATTGGATGCGCAACGTTTACACAGAACGTCAAAAAGGACTTTGAAATGGAATGAAACCCATCGACGGCACACTATTCAAAACAGGAATCGAACGTGTCCTACCCCCCCCTCCTCCCCCCTTAGGTCACAGGCTCCTCCAACAGTGCTACGCAATAAAACAGATACACAGAAAAAATAGTGAAATAGTGCAATAAGAGTCTATATACAAGTGATTGGAATATGATATATTAGATAAATAATTTCTAAGTAGCAGCCAGATGAATGTTATTTCTAAGTTCAGGTGTTTAATAGTCTTCTGGCCTGTGGGATGAAGCTGTCTCTGTGTCTGGTGGTTTTAGTCCGAATGCTGTGGTACCGCCTGCCAGACTGCAGCAGACAGAACCGTTTGTGGCTGGGGTGATGGGGGTATTTTATAATCCTGAGGGCTTTCTTTAAGGTTAACCTGGTATTTTTAATCCACTACATTTATTTTAGTTACTTTACAGATTTGGATTAATGATGTGAAATATAAACAACCCTTAAATCAGACTTTAGTTACACCTGAATGAAATTCAGTGAAGGTGATTGTCAAGTGCCAACAATCAGAAGAGATATTTGATAGTTGGTGCTTGAGAAGACTAAATATTTATCTGCAGATCCGTTTAAAGCATATTCATTACTCGTTATTCTCTAATAGTTAATTAAAGACTGTATATAATTGCTATTTTGTACATCCCTTTCAAGATTTTCTAAGGTTTATTGACATATCATATACACAATAGCGTAGTTATGCATGAATGAAAAACTTGAGTCACAGGTTCCTCAACAGTGCATTACAAGACATCTATCAATGTGTGTACTTCCACCATTACACTGTCGTATTCTGCACATTTCTTTAAATAAAGCCTTATTAGTTAGCACATCCTCCTATCAGGCACTAAACTGTTTTACTCTAGATATCATTTGAGTATCTTCTTGATATTTTCTATTCTATATTTATATCATTGACCTTCTACTTTCCCACTATTTTGTATGTACTCTTAATATTTAAATGTTTTCATAAAATATAACACATTCAAAAGTGCTTTACAAAAATGAAAGACATTAAGAAAAAGGCATTTTAAACAGTCATTAAAAAGCAACACAATCTTCCTGCATTGCAATTACTCTAAACATGTAATAACGTGCTTTAACCAGTAGGTGGTTTGGGTTAAAAGGCTGTCAAGTTTACAGTGTTAACAAAATAAAATATACTGCTGTTTCCGGTTTAGTTTACGACGAATATTATTTTGTTATTGTTTTGATATTTGTAACACAAAAGCGATGGAAAAAACCCATAGCAACCAAAAAAAGATGGTCTTAACATGACCCAGTGGTCTAGAAGTTAATAAAAAACAATAATATCAAAACAAAATATTACTACTAACTTTATTGTGAAATTAAAACAGAACGGTAAAGAATAGTTTCCGGTCTATTCTAAGCCCGATCTCTGTAGATAAATAAATAACTACGACAGATGTGTAATATTTAATGCAGCCAAACCATTTATTACAATGCATTCATGTGATGACTTTCAAAGAGTAAAGCAAGCACTGCTGAATAAAGTATGATTTTCTCTTTTACGAAACCTTTTTTATATGGAATGCAGTTGGAGGTCAACCAATCAAAGAGCTTGAGGACTGATCACGGGGTTTGTCAAGCTAAGCACATGGTGTAGTCCCAAACGATAGCTGAGGATTCTGGGTAGTGTAGTGTCTTCTGCCGTCCAAAAACTCCGAAAAAATCTTTGTTTCTCCGAATCGAAGGGGGAAAATACAAAAGCATTGTACACAATTCAAACCAATCAATGTTGTGTAATTAACAAGGATAATCTGGTGTGTTTGAGTTGATGAGTAGTTCAGATATCACTGTAAAATCAATCGACAGTAAGGAGAATAGGCTACTTACTTCCGGGTGTAAAATTCTCCATTTTCCAATGGGAATGGACGCTCGTAATACAATACAGGGGACATGATCATTATCTTTTAAATAACGTTAACTAAAGGGAACAATCTATTTGACACAGCTGAAGCTCTGGCCTTCCTTAAAAACTAACTAATTTAATAAAAATCACAGTTGTATTACACACAATGCAGTGTTTTTTGAGAACACAAATTCGTAACTAATGTAATTTTTACATTCTGACGAAAAATAAAAAATAATTATGAATACAAATAAAATAAAAGAAGCCTCCCGTGAGTTACTACAAGCTATAAAGTAGATTTTAAACACGTTTTATAGAATAAAAGGTCACTGCGGGACGTTGTAGAAATGCGTGTGTGCACCACGACAAAGGAGCCTCATTCACTTTACATTGGGGTTGTTTGCGTGGTGCCGACACGCAAATGTAACAAAGTTCGTGACTCCACCACGCATTGTGGTGTTAAGGAGTTGTGGTGGAGTCACGCATTCTGGTGAGATCAGGTTGGCATTACAATAGGCAGGGCCTCTCAGCTGTCGCCCATCAGCTGTAGAGAGTTAACTAATTAGAGGGGCGTGGCACCACAGCTGTGTGAACTCAGCAATCAGGCTCCATTTAGGTAGCTCTTTCCTTGAGCGTCAGCGGCAGACTGACAAAGACATTGGAGTCACGAGGGTGGCAAAGAGGAGGCAAATCCTACTCTGATTGAGCTAAGTATTGCTGGTGTCTTATTTTTCTTTTCTTTAGCTTTCTAGCCCCTCATGCTATAATCATGTGTATTTTCTCCATTCCTGTTCATCTGTCTTCTCGCAATTATCACTGGCCCGTGTATCTCCTAATCGCTATAACCGGCCTGCTCTCGTCTATCCCACATGCTCCACTGACATCCAACATCTAGTTTCAGGCGGCCTGTGGAACTGCCAGTCAGCTGTTCCTAAGGCTGACTTCATCTCTGGCTACGCCTCCCTGCAGTCTCTGGATTTCCTTGCTCTCACTGAGACCTGGATTACTCCATTCAACACATCCACCCCGGCATATTCCTTCTCCCATTCTCCCATACACCCAGACCCACTGGCAGAGGAGGTGGCACTGGTCTCCTGCTCTCTCCCACATGGAGCTTTTCCCTCTTCAAGCTACCTAACTTCACTCCTTCCACCTTTGAATTCCACGCCGTCACACAGTAACCCATCCTATACAATTAACCATTGTTGTTCTCTACCGTCCACCAGGCGCCTTGGGGGACTTCTTGGAGGAATTGGATAATCTCCTATCACACATCCCTGAATCTGGCCCTCCCGCTGTACTTCTCGGAGACTTCAACCATATTCTCAAGGAACTGCACTACTTCTAACCTCTCTGCAAACCCGCTCCACACATCCGATCACTTCTTCATCTCATTCTCTCTACCCCTTTCCAAACATAGCAAACTAATCTCTTCTCATCCTGCACCTGTCCGCCGTAACCTCCGTTCCCTCTCCTCCTCTACCTTTGCCTCCTCGGTGCTCTCAGCCCTCCCTTCCTCTGACTCGTTCCAACTCCTGCCTCTAAACTCTGCTGCATAAACTCTCCTCTCATCATCTCTGAACTCTCTCTGTCCTCTCACATCTCGGCAGGCTCGTCAGTCCCCTCCTGCTCCCTGGCTAAATGACGCACTGCGTGCTAATAGAACCATCCTTCGGGCAGCAGAGCGGAAACGGTGGAAATCCAAACACCGCGACGACCTCCTAACCTATCAGGCTCTCCTCTCCTCTTTCTCTGCTTCGATCTCTCAGGCAAAAAGCACTTTCTTTCAAGATAAGATCCAATCTTCCTATTCCAATCCTAAAAAACTATTTTCCATCTTCTCCACCCTCTTGGACCCCCCCCCAAAGCCCCTCCCCCCTCCTCATTTCTGTCAAGCGACTTTGTTAACCACTTTGAAAAAAAGGTTGATGATATTCGCTCTTCTTTTTCTGACTCACCTCTACTCACCGCTGGGTCACCAGACCCTCCTTCCACCCGCACACTAACCTCCTTTTCCCCTCTCTCGCCAAGTGAGGTTCTTACCCTCATTACCTCTACCCGCCCTACCACCTGTCCTCTGGACCCTATCCCTTCAAACCTCCTTCAGACTATCGCTCCTGATATTCTACCGTTTCTCACCCATTTCATCAACACTTCTCTAACTGCTAACAGAGCACTTATATACTAATATTGGACTGGCTTATCTATAGCCAGTTGAGTAGCACTTGAAATACTTGGCTCTATGAAACCTGATGTACTTATATGATTCTGTTTTCTTCAAGGTTGTGTCTTCCTGGTCGAATGTACTTATTGTAAGTCGCTTTGGATAAAAGCGTCAGCTAAATGCAATGTAATGTTTCGGAGAATGTGTTTGGTTGGTTGTAAGAGGGACGAGGATTGTTAATTTTCACATCATTGTGTAAAACAGTTATCTGTTCTGGTCATGGCTTTAGTTCATTTCCCACATTTAAACACCCACGTCACTTATACAACATACTTTTCTTCTTTCATCCAGTCACTAAATTGCAAGTCTGCTCATCTTCTTCATGTCACATATTGGCCGGTGCGGCTCAGGGCTAAAGACATTTATCCAGATTATTCTTCCAGATCATAAGAAATAACAGAGGGGCTGTATATCGTCTCTGAAATCCACTGACCAACTGTCTTTATCCAAGCATCATCTGGACTGTTATATATATATACCTCTTTTATCCTTTTGTTTGGTGAGGAAATCACAAGAAAAGGAAAGCAGTGGACTCTGGAGGCCACACAACATTTATATCACAGATGTTATGACCTTATCTTAAAAAAAGGGTTTGAAGGATCCACAGGAGACAGTAACAACACCAAAACCATTTTGTGAAATATAAATTATATTTGAGAAAATATCATAATAAATATTTCACTTACATACAATTTAAATGTGTGATGGCACCAGACCTTGTACATCGTATTACCATCATAATGTTATATAACATTTAAATGATCTGATACACTTTTAAATACATTAAAAGGGAACCATGACTTTTTGGTTGTACTTTTGGTTTCCTGTAAAAGAAAAGTAAGACATCACAAAAAAAAAAGTAACATTTTTTTTTTTACGTGACGGATAATTCACAAACTGTTTCATGTTAAATGAAAAATATATATTGCATCTGGTAGAAGTAACAGTCTCTCCCACCTCAGAAAACAACAATACGCCAATTTCTTAACAGTGTTCCAATGGTAAGGACACACAAACGTTAACCATAATGTGAGTTTGGTGGTGGGATTACCACAGCAGGGCACTCTGGTAATCTATCACAATGTCCTTGAGAGGAAAATGCCATGGGGAGCCCAAATGTTAAACTAAATCCTAGGAGGCGGCAGTACTGAGGCTCTGAGAGAGGGACAAGATTAAAATACACATCTGGTGATAAGAGCTAATAGAATACAGACATATTGCAGTTTTAATACAACTGTGGTAGGCTGGGTATAGGAGATAAGACACATAAAGCTTCCTATACAAATGTAATGGAAGATAAACAGAGTTGTAGAATGCATGTTTACCCACAATGGAAGGTCACGCAGATAAAATCTATTACCCGGATCAAATACATTTCATTGAGACAGATCCTACAAATATTTGACAGCACCAACAGAAAAACACTGATTGAGGTGCATCCATCGACACATACTGTAACACCAACATATTATAACATCCCCAATAAGTAAGGGTTGTTTTCATATGTACACACACATCCGGATGATACAACTATACGCCATCACAGAAGGAAGTGTTCCTCTTTTTAGATGATCGTGTGGCCAGTGACATTAAATGCCTTACAATGATTGATTTGACCATATTAATACTCACTTTGCTTCTGAATGTTAGATAAGAAGAAAAATACCACTCTTACATATGTAGGGCAAAGAAGTAGCAAGAACTAGCAGTCAGTTAGCTTAGCATAATGAAGCGAAAGAGCTAACCTGGCTCTGTCCAACAGTAACATAACAAGCATACAAGCACCTAAAAAAACAAAACAAATCTACAGGGAACTTTTGTGCCGATTTATATCCTGTCAGGGAACAGTAACTTTGTGAAGGTGCTTTTAAAATGTTTTCGACAGAGCCTGGACCCTTTTCCAGACATTATGCTAAGCTAACCAATGCCTGAAAAAGCGCAATTCCCATACACTGACTGAAAATCAAGACCTCATAAACCCAGTGTAATATCAAAGCATCATGATACTAACTCAATCACTGTTATATTTAGAAGACTTGTCAGACGATGAAAACCTCACTCAACATTGTATCAAAATTCTCTTTCATGTAGATATTGTTTATTACATGCTGACCCTGAGGATATGTCGGAAATGTACTGCGATACAGCTTCACAACAGTTTTCTATGGCATACAGGCAACTACAGGAGGAGGTTGTCTGGTAACCACTGCAGTGTGTAATTCAAACAGAATATGTAGGTGTTAGCAGATGGACACAAACTGCCTGCTAAGTTAAAAAGGTGACCAAAGGATTGATACGCTGGTAAAAAAGCTTACAACTTAATTAAATTGTGCCTTGGGGGGAGGCGAACAGAAACGTGCACTGACTACTGATCAGCTGCTGGTACAGATTTGTTTCCTCCTGCATCAATATTTTTGAGAGGGAACTGAAGAAAAACTTGATATAACTACAGCTCGCCTTGAGAAACCATAGATATAAATTGCTGTTTAAATGAAAATCAGCTCTTCTGAATCAAATATTTATGATTTTTCTTAGCATTTTGTAGGGCTGGAATGGATGATTAAGGTTTTTTGGTTTTCTGTAATGGCATGCATTACATAAGCTGTCCTCTGTTTAATGGGGAATTTGTAGTTACATCAAAGCTTTACAAATTGCCAATCTAGGAATGATTAAACGTGCTTTGAGAGGGAAACTAAATATTTTCATCTCAGGGACTCTGCAGGATTTATTTGGGGGTAAGTGGGGGTCATAAAATGGGGAGTGTATTTCATATTTTGACTAATGGGAGGGTAGTTTGACTTTCTGGCAGGGCATGGAATTATCTTTTATATTTCTCACCCTGGATGTATACTTGAATTTAAGCCTTCCCTTGGTATAGTTAGTTATTTAATAATTAGCTACATCAGTGCAATGCAACACAGGCATTGTGTTGGTTAGGTGATGTGCAATGGGGACATACAACTGATGTCATACATAAGTTACAATGGCATTTAATGTATTTTTCTTAATTCTTGGTTGAGTACTTCAGAGTTTGCAGCTCTGCCACGGTCGCTCATTGGCACACTGGCAATAGTAACAAGTTAGTCATTACCAGCCCTTAAAAAAAAGCTAGTTGATTTATACATTTGGCAATTTCCAGTTTGACTTCCTAGGAGGTTCTTGTGTTTTTTGAAAGTCAAACACAATATTTAACACCTCCTCCCTGACCTAATCATTTTCATAAAGTCCCTACAGGTATCTTTCTTGTAGTCCAAAACAAATGTTCACAGTAGGGAATAGGAGTTGTCATCATCAGTCATCTTTTCAGAGTTTCAGAGTCTCAAAAAATAAGAGTATTTTTAAAGAGCGAAATAATCAGCAGATGATGGGACACTAAAAACAAGTAATAGGGCGATGACATGTTAGAGATTACAATGCCACAAATATGGTTACTTTACCTTAAATATTTGGATCTGAGGTATGAGTTTGTTGGTATCTACGAAATATTTAGTTACGAATCAAAGCATTACAGCAACATTTTTATGGCAGCATTTCTGTAGTTCATTTTTCTTCCCATACTTTGGAGAAACAGCTGCATTGCTTGTCAATTAAACCACAAAGCACCAGATTGATGTCTTGCTTAGTTAACATGATTTTGTGTACATTCTGCAGCCTTGGTTTGGCCAACGGCAGAAATCCATTTGGGCTGCATGAATACACCAGCAAGCATGCCACACCCTGACAGACTATGCATCATGACAACAGTCCAGCGAGGTGTCGAGTGTAAACCAGTCAGGAAGTGGAACCCAGTGCAGGACTGGCTGCTACAGCTGCCAGTCCTGCAGAACAGAGCTGCCAGTGTGAACAATGTTTCACTCTCACAGTTTCCATGTCCATTACACTTGAGAATATAGAACATGTTCAACAGAGAACAAATAAATAGTGCAAACAAATGCACAAAAATACTGCATTATCTTAAAAATGTAAAGGCAAAGGTGTGGTTCATTGTGCTTGGCTAAAAGTAGTTTGATCAAGGTTAAACTGGTTTACCTAATTGCAGTTGAAGGTAAATTGGGTCTACACGATTCCCTTATGATAAAGTACACTGATTCAAGGAAAACCATTACAGAAAACAAAAAATAATCTATATTGACTTCTTGATGCTAAATATCCATCATGATAATTCCATCGATGTGGCACCTATTGTTTTATTAAAAATACATCAAATATCAACATTTAACACGTGCCCTGGTTTCTCCGCTGCCTTGAGTCGCCGTCGTGCTCAGCCAAGCTTGACCCGTGTGTCTTGGCTGTAAAAAATGACCTGCAGCAGGATGGCCACGTCGATCAGGATCTGGACCGAACTGCACACCCAGAACTGAGCCGGGCTCTCGTTCATCACGAAGTAGACGGTCTTGAAGACGTCGCCGGCTGTCCACAGCATCACCATCTTCACACTGGAGCAATGGAGGCACAGAGAGATGTGGTGAAGGTGTGCGGACACAGAGAATTAAGGGGTTTTCTCTTAAATTCATCTTTCAACATTTGGGATAGCATTAATACTGGAAACATGGAGAAACAGCAAGCACGGCTCTGTCCAAAGGAAACAATTACACCTACAAGTAGATGTTTCTTAGCTCTACGTATATTATCTAAGTTTGGTTTGTAGAAACCACAAAAACAGCGTTGAAACCTTAATATAACATTTAGGTGGGGTTATTAATGATGGTCCTTGGCCCTGGCTGTTTTTTGGTCCTGACCAGCTGTCAGGAAATGAGCTGTGACACCAACACAAGTTAAAATACCAGCCATAAATTGTTTAGGGTATACAGTATCTCCCCAAAATTATTTTCATTTTTTACACAGAGAAGATATAACTTGTTAGTAAGCTTAAATGGTAAATGGTATTTCTTTCATATAGCGCTTATCCAGTCTGAATGACTCCTCAAACTGCTTTGCAAAGTCAGCATTCATCCATTCACACCCACTAATACAGAGACAGGGGCTGCCATACAAGTAGCCACCTGCTCAATGAAGCTAACTCCCACACACATTCACACACAGTTGGCCATGCCATTGGGAGCCATTTGGGGTTAATTGAGATCGAACCCACCACCACCACCTCCCAGCCACAGTCGCCCCTAAGCGCTGGTAGACAGATAAATCATCTCTTGACGGAGCCCAGCTAGCTGTTTTCATATTGTTTAGACATTAGAAAGCGGTATCATCTTTCTTATATAACTTTCATTAGATATCAGCACATTTCCAAAAATGTCAAAGCATTTCCTGTCTGAGAGACAGAGAGTGAGAAGAAAGACCTTGAAGCAGCCACTAGTAATCTGTCATGCCAGGGGCCTGATGCCTACACAATACCCTGAAGGAGTCCTCAGAAAATGTACCACTCCTCCTAGAGTTATCACTTTCTATCTTGTCTTCATCATTTATCGTTTTCTCCCCCTGTGCTATAATCCCCCCATACTTTTTGTGCCGTCTCGACTCATTTACCGTCAGGTTTCTTTAACTCTTAACCTTCAAAGTATTTGTTCCCTCCTCTGTTCTTGCGCCGATATTCTCATAGGAATGAATGTAATATGAGTTTATTATTTGTATTAGGACTGACTGGGCCTGGGGATGGAGCCGGACCATCACTCATCCATGACACATCCTGTAAGGGTCAGAGAGGGTTGAGGGAGAAAGAAAAGGGGAGAGACGGAGACAGAGGACAACATTTATCTAGCATGCAGTGGGAGAAACAAGGAGAAGCCAGAAAGAACGAGAGGGACCTCTGTGATTGGGGAGGAGACCTCTCTGAGACAGTTATAGAATAGGAGTGTGTGTGGGGGCAGAGGCAGCGACTGTCGGGACACGTGTCCTGTCCTTCAGCTCTCCTTGCAGAGTCATGTCAATGTCCTAACTCTCCCCGGGCTCCCTTCAGGCCCCCATGGGGAGCCGAAACAATTGCGGCAAACAATCCTGCCCTGGCATGGAAACAAGGACATTATTATTCCATGTCTGAGAATATGCTATATCTAGTCACTGAATATGCAATCAAAATGTGATCATCGACCTGGAACACGGGCTGTGTTGTGGAGCTACACGATGTGTTGCAATGGAAGTTGAACTCACAGCTGGCACAATACATGGGATGTTGAAGAAACCCGTCGGTAACAGAAATGAATCTGTTCAGCTCAAAGGAATCAGAGCATGTGAAGAGAACGGAAGTGAGAAAAACTATAGGTTACTTACGTAACCCCAGGCCTAAGAGTAACATGAAGTGAGATGTCTCCCTATGGGATGCGCCTCATCGCGGAGCAAACAGAAGCATCAATCTCATTACGCCAATCCTGATGGCTGGCTGGTGATCTTGACGTCAGCGTCAGGGAATTCACCCCCTATAAGTAGCTTGCGCCACAACGCATGCGTCATTCAAACACCTCTTCTCGCTTCACCATAGCAAGGAGGGCCGTCTGGTGAGACATCTCACTTCATGTTACTCTGAGAAACTGGGGTTACGTAAGTAACCTATAGTTCTCATTCATAACACTCCGTTCGATGTCTCACTATGGGATATTGTAGCTCCCGTATTGCCAGGCGAGCTTATCTCGAAAATCACCAACCAACCAGAATTTAACAGGTAGAGTCCCGACTCAACAAGGTGCCCAGCACTGCTCGGGCACGAGTAACAGGCTTGCCCTTGTGAGGGTTAGCCCAGGACACGAAGAGTTGGTCATTAAGACGAAGCTCTTTTGATCTGTCCATATATGTGTGTAAAGCCCGGACTGGACACAACAGATCCTGCTGCTGCTCCCCGGAGGAAACCAGCGGCGGAGGAAATGCCTCAATGTCAATTGGGGTACACGAACCAACCACCTTTGGTGTAAAGGCAGGGTTGGGTTTCAACAACACTCTCGTTTGCCCTGGGGCGAACTGAGTGCATGAGGGATGTACAGACAGTGCATGAATATCGCTGACCCGTTTAGCGGATGCCAGGGCCAGTAACAGCACTGTCTTGAGTGACAGATGTTTCATGTCAGCTCCTTCCAGGGGTTCAAATGGGGTCATTCAGAGCCCATTTAAAACCACTGCCAGGTCCCATAAGGGCACCAGCGACCTGGAGACAGGGAGGAGCCTGCGAGCTCCCTTCATAAAACGGCAAACCAAAGGATGTTGGCTAGCCGTCTTACCCTCAAAGCCCACATGGCATGCAGCAATAGCAGCCAGGTACACCTTGATCGTGGAGAAAGCTCTGTGTTTATCGATCAAGTCCTGTAGAAATGATAAAATCACCCCGACAGGACATTGAAAGGAGATGTGCCCTTTTTGAAGGCACCACTCCTCAAACACCCTCCACTTACAGTCGTAAAGAGACCTGGTGGAGGAAGCTCTCGCACTCTGAATAGTGTTTATCACCTTCTGAGGGAGTCCCACTGTATTCAGATTGTACCACTCACGGGTCAGGCCCATAGTGCCCCGCGCTCTGGGCGTGGGTGAAGGATTGCCCCCCCCGCCTGAGATAATCTGTCCCTGCGTGGTGGGGGCTGCCATGGCTGCCCGCACAACAGCTGATATATCTCCGCCAGCCCGTATGTTGCGGGCTAGGGCAGAACCATCAAGATAAGTGTGTGGCGTTGCTCCTTCACTCTGGCCAGAGTTGGGGGTAACAGAGCCAGGGGTGGGAACGCGTACAGAGGACTCGGAGGTCAATCGTGTACGGTTGCGTCCCCGCCTAACGGTGCGTTTAAATCGTGCATTAAAGAGAACAGCTGTCATTGAGCATTTTTTTCTTTCTTTATGCGAACAGACTTAACGCGGCTCCGCCGTAACGCACCCACAGCGGACTCACGATCCTTGGATGAGGAGTCCAGTCTGCATAGAGTGGTGCACCTCTGGACAGTAGTTCTGTCCAGAGGTGCATAACTCCCGGTACCTGTGTCGCTCTCAGAGAGAGGAGACGTCTGCCGCTCCAAGGGATCAGTTTGTGTGCCAGTGTGTGTGGCTGGAGACAACGCAACCTCCCTTGGCGGTTCATACACAATATCGTGTTGTCTGTCCTCACGAGGACATGGTGTCCTCTGAGAGAAGGCAGGAAGCGTTTTAGGGTGGGGAACACCGCTAAAAGATCCGGGTAATTTACGTGCGCCCGCTGGAGGTCTCTGCTCTAGATACCTCTCACCGGGCGACCTTCGTAAATACCCTATCAGCCTGTCTGACGTGCGTCCGTGGTGACCACCTTCCGTGAAAGGACAGCACCCGTAGGCGCGTCCCTGACTTTCTCGTAGAGAAGGGCGAGGTCGATTTTTAAGTACTAACGGCGTTAGTACTACCGTCTTCCTGCGAAGCAGAAGGAGTAGCCGGCTAGCGCCCGTTAGAGATGGGCGAGTCATGATTCATCCGGATCATTAACCCGGATCCTAGTAATGAGCCGGTCGTGACGAGTCTCCCTCTCGATTAACCCGAGTCCTTTGAGTCCTACACCTGATGTGACGTAACAATTAAAACTATAAATTGCGTCACTCTTTACTCTCTTTATAACGTGTACAATCACATTACAACGTTGTTGTATCCAGAGATCCAGCAGACTCGTCGCCATGCACGAATCAACAGCAAATTCAGCCCCTCCTCCGGCTCCCGCGAGAGTCCCGTGAGCCGTGAGTGAGCCGTGAGTCGTTGGACTCGCGGGAGCCGTGAGTGAGCCGTGAGCCGTGAGTGAGCCGTGAGTCCGCAAATCTCTGAGTCTGCTGCGACTCGTCGAGGGAGCCGTGGGACTCGCGGGAGCCGTGGGACTCGGAGGAGGGGCTGAGTCTGCTGTAGATTCGTGCATGGGGACGAGTCTGCTGGATCTCTGGATCTGCTGCCTGCTATATGTTACGGCTCTGAGTCCTCGTAGGCTACTGGTCTCTCTCGATCATTGACCTGGATTCACGGATCCCGCGATTTTTCCGGCTCTAAATTAAGTTTCAGTGTAGACTTCTAACAAAATGGTCATGTTGTGCAACAGTCTCCTGTAATAATATCTGCATTTCCAATAAGGATCTTACTTGGAAACTCGTTTATTTTGAACATGGCACACAAAAAGAAACAAATGACAGAAAATTGCAAAACAGTTAGAATATATAAAATGTAATTATACAATTATTATTATTATTATTATTAAATGAAAACACAATTGTGCAAAATTAGCTTAAGTACAGGAACATATTAAAATAACTATATACATATAATGCAAAACACTTATTTTTTAAAATGCACACACACACACATGTTTTATTAAAGCAAAAGACACTGTGTAGCGGAGGTTAATGTAACGTTAGTTTAATATGCTGGTTAAATGCAACAACTTTTCGGTTTCACCGGTAGGATTTCTACGGTCTTGGTCATGCTGACTCATATGACTCAAATGACTCGTATGATCCGGATCTCTTCAATGATTGACTCAGAAGACTCCGAGTCCATAAAATGATCCGGATTTGCCATCTCTAGCGCCCGTCGACCGAAATGGTATTTTGGGTTCAGTCTGTGGACAGTGAAGCTTGCCCGGCTACTGTAGAGATGTGCTCTGAAGCGAGAAGAGGTGTTTGAATGACGCATGCGTTGTGGCGCAAGCTACTTATAGGGGGTGGATTCCCTGACGCTGACGTCAAGATCACCAGCCAATCAGGATTGGCGTAATGAGATTGATGCTTCTGTTTGCTCCGCGATGAGGCGCATCCCATAGTGAGACATCGAACGGAGTGTTATGAATGAGAACAACAAAACAGATCACACACAAATGTTCTGTTCACATCATTCCAATTCTCTGATATTTCTACGACATCTTTAAGGAAGCTAAGTTGTTAGCGAGAGTGGTGTGAAGGTGTTTGCTAACGCTGTTCTGTTTTAATGTCTGTACCATAACAACAGCTTTTATATCTGCAATCTAAGACATCCAGTTTCCCTTTTTGAATGCTAAATACAGTATACTGCTGCGGAAAATATGTGCAAGGTGCGTGCTGTGTTCAAGTGCACCTATTTGGTGCAGTCGGTAGTTCTTTAAAATTGATTTGATGTTTGTGGGCCTCGAGACAAAAACCGAAGAACAGTGAGTAACTTTTGAAAAACAAAATATTGTAATCTTACCCTTATAAAAAAATAAAAGTACTTACCTGATTCTACCTTGACGGGGAATCAGGTAGCTTATGTTGGCTAATGTTAGCAGAGGTACAATGCTTTATATAACACATTATTGAGTTGGTTTGACTCTTCTACACTCTACTAACATGTAATTGTGGCAAAAGGTGCCTTGTTCAGCAAAGTTTAGCTTTAAATTGATTTGTTTCAATCCAAAACTTGTATGGATCCACCCTGAATCTGAGTGTTAAAAAACAGCCAACAATACAAAGCCAATCTGCTCCTGTCAACACACAAGCCCCTTCCCGTTTGGTCCTCCTCCACCAGGAACCACCCAGGCTTTAGTAAGAATCGGGCTATTTACAGCGCTCCCAAAGGCTGACCAAGAAGTGCTTGTTTAGACCACATCTGAGTCACACTGATGTGTTTGGCTCCCCTAACAATTTTAAACCTTCGGTGCAAACACTCCAAGGTTTGATTGAACTTTTCCAAAAATAAGTGGCCCAAAGAATTTTAAATCGTCTTGCTTTTACTCTCTCTCTCTAAACTGTGCCTGCCTCTCAGGGGAAATATATACTTTTTGTTCCACAGAACTTTTGAGTTCCTCAGAGCACATCCTTTGCTGAACTTCAGATTTATTGTTTCATCTCTCTCCTCATCTTTCCCCTTCACTGCTTTTATTCATCTTCCCGCTCAACTGTCTTTCTTATTCTTACTGCTTCTGTCATTGCTTTCACTTCGCTTCTATCTTACCTATAACAGTGAATGAAGCTAGTGACTTTTAGCCGCTTCCGGAGCAAACCATGATACAAATCAAACACTGAATTTAGAGCACAGTAAGCTAGCTGGTTGTAACAAATTCCCCCAAAAATAACTTGTGAGGAGGTGATACTACATTCAAAATAATGGAAGAAAATTACATCAAAAGAGTGTCAATTTCTAATCAAAATTAAAAATGTATTTAATATTTGGTTTGTTATGATCCATTGAATTTTAAAATGTACAGTGTATCAGCACAACTAGCCCTGCCTTGTACTGAAGTGTGTAGAGGCCTTTTTTATCTTCAACACTTATACTGAACAATTAGACAAAGGTAATGCTAACAAATGTTTGCTAACTTTGTTAAATGCCATTTAGTACAGTAGCTTTAATTCTCTTGAATGTCTACTTAATTCCAGTGAAGGTCTTGACTAGGGAAGCTGCACTAAAAGGTACTTCCTTTCTCCTCTTTTGAAATAACAGCTTTTCTCCACCTGATTTCAAATGTGTGCTTTTAGTTTGAAAGCCCTGGACAGGCTTGATTTGTTAAAAGAGTGACAGCCCTTATCCTCTGTTGTACTAAAGGACTGTAATGTTTAAGTCTGGGAACAAAAGTGTGTAGAGAGAGTCTGCACGTGGACTAACCATATTTTCCTAACATCTGTTCATTTGCCCATTTATAACCAGATACATCTCATTAGTAGAAGAAGAATTAGATAGCATGCACATGCACTCAGAGCTGGTTAGGGCTGCAAATGAAAGATTGATGGTGGGGAGAATGAAGAGGCAGATACAAATAAATTACTACAACTATTTTTCTTTGTATTTAATGAATTCCATTTTTGTTCATCTGCCATAAAACAAATGCACCTTTAAATTCCCTTTTTTTTATTTGACTGCATTTCTCGTTTTATTTGGATTATACGTAATAACACTGGCTATTGTTAGGCTAATATTGCAGTTATTATATTGTCAGTTAACTGATGTTGAATGAATGGCAGCATTTGAAATGTGACATGAAAATGATTATAACCAATAAGGATATATGTTCTAATAATATGTCCAGAAAAGAAAGGAAGAAATGTATCTAGAAAGTGTCCTTTACTAAGCATTTTCTCATGTGTCTTTAAAAAAACAAAAATAATCCACGCTTTACTTTATAACTTCTCCCTTCTCCTTCTCCACAGCCCTCCAACCTTAGTTTATTTCTACCTTTCTCTCAGCCTTTGTCTAACCTTCCCTCCCTTCCACCACCCTCCCAAATGTTTAGCTCCCCCCTTTGGCTAATGTATTTGCTCATGAGACGGCAAACATCATTAACGAGGATGAGTCATTAACAATGTAATTAAGCAGGGCGGGTCATCGGTACAGACGCAGCAGGATGGAGACAAAATGCCAGTTTGAGGTCGTTCATCTCTGGTATGATCACACATATTCACATTGTACACACCACAATACACACACACACACACACACACACACACACACACACACACACACACACACACACACACACACACACACACACACACACACACACACACACACACACACACACACACACACACACACACACACACACACACACACACACACACACACACACACACACACACACACACACACACACACACACACACACACACACACACACACACACACACACACGCTCTCATGTAGCTCCATCTGGCAGAGATAGCGTTATCGTGGGACTTGTGGCTCAGTTGACAGGTGATGAAAGACACACAGAACAAACAATTGAACTTGGTCTGGTGCGAGGCTCTGAGCGTCCACAGGGAGAAGGAGTTATTATGGTATTGATTGAGAATATTGACTGGACTGACTACCTGATTCACACACACACACATGCCTTAACCAGCGTGCATGCAGTGATGCATTTAGCTTTAAAGACACATTGAAATGCAGTGAACATGCAAACCATGAAATTGCTAATTTGCTTCACGTTCTCATCAAAGCTCGAGCACACCTGAAAACACACTGACGCACACACATGCACTCACGCTGACTCATTTCAGCATAGCCTGGACAAGTCTTTCATTGATTACTGCTGGCCTGACACCCTCATCTGAGCAAGTGGACGGAGATGAGAGAGGAAAGGGTGAAATGGTGAACTGAGCACTTCAGGGACGTAGAGGAAAAAAAGAGCGATAGGAGACGGCCGATGGAGGGTAAAAGGAAAATGATAAGGGATGGATGAATATCTAGCGGGGCAGGGAGGGACGATACATCTAGTGAGGGGTGAGAAACGAAGCCACCCTGAAAGTTGGAGAGTGACAGGGGTGAGCGATAGAGGGAGCGAGAGGGGGGGTCTGATTGCACACTGGGATGGTCATAAGGGGGCCGGGCAGTAAGTGTGCTGTGTATTGAACGATGCTGTCAAGCCAGCTATTAGCTCCTCTAAGAGGCTCAAGTGGACAAGTGGAACATTACTTCAGGAAACAGGGCTGAGTGACATTTAGAAATAGAAAAGGGAGAGGGAGAATTTAAAGGACATGAGTATGGAGTGTGCAATTTTGTGATTTCACGGCCGAAATATTAACTAAGTTGCCAGATGCATCTTTAAATGTCACTTTGCAGAACAGCTTAAGGCAGGTCTATAAATAACCAGAAAGATCGCAGCAGGAGAGCTTACAATCAATTATATGTACTTTTTTACAGTTCACAGGGTTTCAACAAACATCACATTCAAGGACTTTCCAGACCCAATTCAGCTAAAGAGGACATATAAAGCTCCTTCTCAGGTTCATTTCATATATTGTTCATCTACTGCAGGGGTGGGGAACCTTTTTCCTCTCAAGGGCCATTTCAATTTGTACAATATCCTCCGAGGGCCGTATACAAGTTATTGACCTCTGCTTAAAAATACTAAAATCACAGATTCATTTGGCCTTTCTTTCATGCTGTGCAAAGAAAAGACAACCTCTTAATCCAGATATTTTACCATGACTCGCACATGAATGCACGTGCATGGTTGTGACCACCAAAACAGAAAGATATGGACCCAAGATGTGTGCAAAAGTATTTAGTTTCCTATCCATGTGGACATGATTTAAGTGGGGGGACACACACCTCCTCTAGGGGGGGGGGGGGGGGGGCATGCTCCCCCGGGAATATTTTTTTTAAATGTTGAAGTTGAAAGCATCAATCTGGTGCACTTTGAGAGCAATATTAGGAGATCTATGGAAACATCTCTCAACACCCATATGAAACAGAACTGTAAGCAGATTTATTTTTCTTTATGGATATTTTAAAAATCACCCCCCTTTCAAACTGTATTCTTGTTTATTAATAACAACTTATTTTACTGTCATATAGTATTTTATACCTGTTTACTTTATTCTCTTATTTTGTTATAACTATAATGATCATATAAAGATGTGCCTCTACCTCACTGGTTGTAGAAAAAGCTTCTTATATTCGTTAGCATAGCTAGCTAACCAGATGCTAATAACAACACAGTTATTGACTGTATGATCAGTATGACAGAGGAACAGATCGCCACTGGGCTTTCAACTGCGGCATGTGTACGGCTCCTTATGGGTACTGACATTTGTGAAGTCCCGGCCCGGAGCATAGATCTATATGGCGCTGCTTATGGGTACTGCAATTTCTGGAAGTGCCGGAGTGACGTTCTGGTGCTCTCCGTCAGAACTGCACCCGTGTCAGACGAGACATATACCACGTGATGACACGTTAGGCTCGTGTTGTGTTCAAGGACCCTGACCTTGGCTAGGAAAAACAGGCCCTCACTTGTTTAATTTTTTTGCGGTCTAGATTTCTCAATTTTTTTTCTTTTTTGCTTGTGTTTATCGTGTTTATAAATTACCTGTTTACCAATTGTCGGGGGCCGGAGGTTCCCCACCCCTGATCTACTGTGACGTGTTTATATGCTTTAATGTTTTTTCTCATACTGCCTGGGCTGCAGCACCTCTTTTCACCCTCTGTCTGAAACCAGAACCCCATCTGCTTTGATCGGTTAGCTGGCAAGCTCTGTTTGATTGGTCAACCGCTTAGAGATGTCCCGCCTCTTAGCCATGTACAACGTGCCAATAGAAGTTCTAGTGGTACATAGGGATGGGATTTTAGCCTTTACAGACCATTTAAATGCTTAACACAAACCTATATAACAGCCTACAGGAAAGAGATAAACCCAAACAGCATAATAGGGACCCTTTTAAGTTCAAAAATACATACAGATTGAAACCAGGATCAAGATTGATAACTGTTACAACGCTGAGCTCGTATGTAATGGAACTAGCATACATGAAAGAATCAAGCAGAACATTTGATTTTTGTTGCAACTTTAATCTTGCACTAAATGTTTAAATTAAAGGCTTTTTAAGGACCTCTGTTCAAAAGAAGGTCAAAGTCCTTGTTATTCTCTCCATTTTTTAAGGATTTAATAGACCTATGGGAACCATGGGTCTATTAAATCTAGCAGGAGTTATTATGCAACCTACAAGATGTCTATCCAGTGAGTTTTGGTAGCGGGCAAGACACACACTGCATTGTAGTTTAGTGTGCTGATTGTGTCCTTGGGCAAGACACTTCGCCCTAAACTGCTCCTGTGGGTATTGTCCACAGTATTCAATGTATTACATGTCTAATATACAGTAATATGTAATGTAAAGCATTTAAAATAAATACAATGCATTATTAGATTGAGAAAGAACATTAATTCACCAGCCAATCCTTGACACCTTTACTCATCCCTTTAGTACAAATAAAAGACACCATATTCTGCATTGGCTCCAATTAATGGTACTAGTATTCAATAAATCATGTGCTGTACAACTGTCCCATATTAGGTAGCATATGCAAGGGAAACATTCAACTTGGACAGACAGGTCCAACAATAATGAAACAATTAGCTAATTATTAAGAAAAAGAGAAAATGAATGCATGACAATTGTAATGATCTATTACTTGGTGAAGCAAAGATACCACAGAACACTTAATTGATTAATACAAAATCACGAGTTGCTACCTACACAATATACAGAATGTGCTGAAGGCAAGCATTGGTTAGACTTAACCTAAATCTGGTTGAGAGAGGTGTCCAGGTTTGATTTATTTATTATAAGGAATCATTCTGTAAACTTTCATTGTTATGCGGATGATACTCAACTATATTTATCAATCAAGCCTGATGAAATTAATCATCTAAATAAAATTCAAGACTGCCTTAAGGACTTAAAAACGTGGATGACCTTAAACTTTTTGATGTTAAACAAGACCAAAACTGAAATTATTGTACTTGGCCCGAAGAATCTACGAAACAAATTATCTAAAGATATACTAACTATGGATGGCATTCATTTGGCCTCCAGTGAGACTATAAGGAATCTTGGTGTTATATTTGATCAGGATTTATCCTTTAACGCCCACATAAAATCAATTTCAAGGACCGCCTACTTCCATCTACGTAACATTGCAAAAATCAGGCATATCTTGCCTCAAAACGATGCAGAGAAACTAGTCCATGCATTTGTTACTTCAAGGCTGGATTATTGTAACTCCTTATTATCAGGGTGTACCAAGAAGTCAGTCAAGTCGCTTCAGCTGATTCAAAATGCTGCGGCTCGTGTACTAACCAGAGTTAGGAAAAGGGACCACATTACTCCTGTTCTGGCTGCCTTACACTGGCTCCCTATAGAACACAGGATAGAATTTAAAATTCTTCTTCTCGCCTACAAAGCCCTTAATGGGCAGGCGCCATCTTACCTTAAAGAACTCATTATACCCTACTGTCCTACTAGGGCATTGCGTTCCAAGAATGCAGGGTTGTTGGTTGTTCCTAGAGTCTCTAAAAGTACAATGGGAGCCAGAGCCTTTTCTTATCAAGCTCCACATTTGTGGAATCAGCTTCCCGTTTGTGTTCGGGCGGCAGACACCCTATCCGTTTTTAAGAGTGCGCTTAAGATCTTCCTTTTTGATAAAGCTTATAGTTAGGGCTGATTAGATTCAGCCCCTAGTTTTGCTGATATAGGCTTAGTTTGTCGGGGGACATCTTACTTCTTCCTTCTCTCTGTCTGTACCTGTGTACTCTCATGTTCCGATTAACCCAGCTTCCCCACATTTCTTTCTTTTTGGTGTCTATATACGCCGGGATCCGGAGACATGGATGATCCTGCGGTCCTGTGTCCTGGATCTTGAGTCGTGGCTGTGGTCCTGGATCATAGGTCCTGGATGGATATCCTCGTGGATTCATCTTCCTATTATACACACATGCATTTCCAAACATTTGGACTACCTATGTTGCAAATGTATTATCTTTTCAATTTACACACGGCATCTATTGCACGTCTGTCCGTCCTGGGAGAGGGATCCCTCCTCTGTTGCTCTCCCTGAGGTTTCTCCCATTTTTCCCTTTAAACTGGGTTTTCTTTGGAAGTTTTTCCTTGTACGATGTGAGGGTCTAAAGACAGAGGGTGTCATACTGTCATACTGATATTCTGTACACACTGTGAAGACCACTGAGACAAATGTAACATTTGTGATATTGGGCTATATAAATAAACATTGATTGATTGATTTCATGTATTGGCATAACCATATTACTTGTAACAATAGGGATAAGAACGCTAACAAGAACTCTTTCACTGCAGCTGGGTGATTTATTGCAAAGTGATACTTCATTAAAAAAGGTAATACAATGAAACTCCACACTTCGCCTCTTTTGACCTCCCTGCAAATCTCCCCCAGTCCCTAACGCCGTGCCTCTGCTGGTTTATCTGTATACCAATCTGTCTCTGTTTTTGTACTCATCCCTCACACCCCCTCCACTACGCCTTCCCCTTCTTCATTACCAATCTCCCCCTTTAACCTGCTTCTAATCTCTTCTGTGCCTTTACCCCTGTCAACTCTTCAACCTGCCTCCTCTGCGGCCTTCACCTTGTCCACTGCCCAAGGGACCACCCAATGGATGAATGAAATGGATTTGGGAAGAAATAAGGAAAGACAACGAGACAGATAGATGGCTGAATAAAGGTTTTTGTGCAATTAAACGGTCTGCGAAGGCTTCAATCCCAAAGTTCCCTCCTAATGGCTAGCGCTCGACACATTGTACGTGATAGGCTCAGGGGAGGAACTTCTCTAAGCGGTTAACCAAACCAAGAACAGACTGGGCTCTGGTTTCAGACAGAGGGTGAAAAGAGGTGCTGCAGCACAGGCAGGTATGAGAAAAATAAAGACCTTTTTGAACATTCAAATATGGAAACATGTCACAGTAGAGGAACACAATACAATAATTAAACCTGATAATTAGCATAATAAGGCTCCTTTAAAAATCAGGATACATTTTCAGAAGGAAATATACAAAAAAAGTAAGTACATATTACATTTTGATGTGCAGTAGATCAGAATTGTAAGTGGAACAGGCTGCTATCAGGTTTCTGAACCCCAGCAAATAAGTTTGTAAATGTACATTTTCTGACTGCGATGCAAAGTAAAAAAAGGAGAAGGTGAATGCGTAGCCAATTGCATAGCTGTCTTGTAACTCTTACAGAAACAATGTGGACTAAATTCTACATTGCTAAAAATCACTGGCAAAAAACACATTTCCATTTCAGGCTGATCTGCTGCCTTAACTCTTACACTTAATCTGTAATACCTTTGGATAGGTACATCTGTCTGGATTTTTGTGCGATTTTTCAGATCTTGTAACCAATAGAACATTGTAGGACACATTATCTGCTTCTGTTGTGAAGATAAGTGGTGGCTGAACACAACAGTGCATGCTTAAAGCTGTAAGTGGGGAGTGTATGTGTCTCCAGGGGGGCGTTAGGCACTCATAATTGTTTCATAATACTAATACACAACTCTTTGGACACTGGAGCAGCATGGGATGATGTTGAGAGCTTCAAGTTTCAATCGCCTCTTCCATCTCTTTTTCTGTCAACCCACAAATGTGTGCATTGGCATGATGTGTGGGTCCACGTTTGTGTACACATATATGCGCCCACACTTGAGGTTGTGTGCGAGGTGGTTAACAGCGGGGTTGTAGCTCTCCCCGAGGGGAGGGGGGGGCACATCGAGAGAGAGAAATTCAAAGGGCCCAACAAGAGAGAAGCTGAGCTGCTATTAACCCACTAACTATGAATTATGCATGTTGATCGATCGCACACAGCCAAACAACGAAAACATTCCTAACACTGCCAGAAAGAGATGGATTCTACTTCACAAAATGAAGCAGACGGGAGGAGAGTAGAAGGAGTATCAGACAGAGTTGCTCAGCGATATTTTTGGTACTTTTTCAAAAAACATAAACAAGCCAGAATAGATAAGATGGCCAGTCTTTGATAGCTATTTCAGTGCAATGACAACATATATGTTATTTAATTCTAAACAACACTCTATTTGTCCTTACTTTGTTTCTTGAATAAAAAGTCAGCAGGGGTTGCACTTTGAAAATAAAAAAGAAGCAGACTCAAAAGGCTTCCTATTCTTCTAAAAGGTTTTTTAATTTGCCAATAGGAGCATTTTGATTAGTGTACACAATTAGGCAAGAACTGTAGTGCAGACAACAGAAGGCAATCCCTGTCACTTATTTTAACCTTACAGGAGATTAAGATCAACATAACGATAAACGTACCCTTATATGTAATAGATACAAATAATCTATAGGACACTTAAGAACATTAACCAATACAAAAGTGATACAAAATACATGTACAAAAGAATGGACACAAGTTTTCCTTTTTCCCAAATAAAAGGAAAAACTCGTAAAAGTTTGGACCATGATCTTCGGATGTCTGATGACGGATACTAGTAATAGTACGGACACTTTTGAAACTCTGTCCAAAATGTTTGGGTCACTCATTTAGTACAAGAAGTCCAAGTATCTGGATCCTGTTTTGTATTGATTGACATTTAATTAGTAGATGTCCAGAAATTAAAAAAGTAGATGTCCAGTTCAAGATAGGAGAAGACTTCCGTATCTCAGGTCGTACAGTTACTTTTTTGACGTTATTATTTACGATTATGGTAAATGGTTAAATTGGTTAATTCCTGGAATATATATCAGTGCTGCAATAAAAAGTTGGTACCATGTTACTGCAACTAAATCAAAAGCCAACCCATACACAATAGAAACGTATATTAACTGATAAAAGTGAATCGACAGTGCAGCCTTGAGTTCAGCAGTTTTCACTGTTGCACTAGTACAGTGGTTCTCAAACTTTTTCTGTCAGGCCCCCCCTTTGGAGAAAAAAAAAGTCGGGGCCCCCCAACACAGATAGTCAGGCTCAGTGGTGGCGCCAGAGATTTATTTTGGGGGTACTGTGGGGTAGCTTGACGTTTCATAGAGGGTGCTCAAACATTTAGGGTTTCCCATTAATGTACCGGGCGCTACAGTGGAATGTTCTACTGCAACACTCCCCACGCAAATACACAGTGTACCCGCGACTGTTACAATGAAGGCTCGATAATCAGCTCACGGTATATAGGTGTAAGCAGGGGTAAAGTGCTATTTTTTATAGGTGGTGTGTGGACCTCACATAGGGGGGTCTGGGGGCAAGCTCCCCCCGGAAGATTTTAAATATTGAAGTTAAAAGCATCAATCTGGTGCACTTTGAGAGCAAAATTAAGAGTTCTATGGATACCTCTCTCAACACAGAACTGTAAACAGATTTACTATTTCTTTATGGATATTTTACAAATCACCCTTTTAAACTTTATTCATTTTTTAATGTCATATAGTATTTCATACCTGTTTTTAATTTATTCTCTTCTTTTTTTATTACATTACATTACATTGCATTTAGCTGACGCTTTTATCCAAAGCGACTTACAATAAGTACAATCGACCAGGAAGACACAACCTTGAAGAAAACAGAATCATATAAGTACATCAGGTTTCATAGAGCCAAAAAGTATGAAACCTGTGCCTCGTAAATAATTGTTTACATTAATGGTGACCAAAACGTTTGAGACCCACTGCGATAACACTTATAACACTCTCCTCCACTTTGCTCCTTATATCCGTTAGCGTAGCTCGCTAGCCCCAGAAGCTAACATCAACGATCTCCGGTACCGGTGCTCTCTCTCTCACCGGTACGCACACAAAATGGCTCGTTCCACACACACACAGAGCCGAGCTTTAATGAAACACAGAGACCCAGACGTAATAGTACTGTATCATATTATTTTCCGAATCGATAATTTTTCAAAATATGATTTTCTTTTTTTTTGTAATAACCATTTTTCCTCCTGGTCTCTCGCTCTCCCCCTGTCATGCCTCTGCGCCCTCCACTTTGAGAACCACTGCACTAGTATGTTAGTTTACATAATAAAGAGCATGGCGGTCGACAGTGTTTTTGTTACGATTATTGTGTTATGTCACGTTTTGTATGTCTTGTTTTGGGTGGTCCTTCTTCCTGTGTTTTTCCCCTGCCGTTAGTTTCCCTGGTGTTTCTGATTGTGTTCACCTGTCGCCCTTGTGTTTCTCCTCCCCTGCCCGGCTGTTTCTCGTCTTGTGATTACCCCTCCGCCTCCCTGTATTTAGTCTTGTCCCTTCCTGTGTTCAGTGTTTGAAATAAAGGCTTTTTTCAGCGTTATCTGCATTTGGGTCCTGCTTGCTTCACTCACACTCACCGTGACAGTTTTTGTGTAAGGAAAGGCAAGGCAAGTTTATTTATATAGCACTTTTCAACACAAGGCAATTCAAAGTGCTTTACAAAAAATGAAAGACATTAAGCATTAAAAAAGAAAAGCTAATAAAATAAACATTAAAAGAAAAAATACATGGATAAAAGTTACAGTGCAGTTTAAGATATGAATAGTTCAATTAAAAGCAGCGACAAAAAGAAAAGTCTTCAGTCTGGATTTAAAAGTAGTCAGAGTTGCAGCGGACCTGCAGGTTTCTGGGAGCTTGTTCCAGATATTTGGAGCATAATAACTGAACGCTGCTTCTCCATGTTTAGTTCTGACTCTGGGGACAGAAAGCTGACCAGTCCCTGAAGACCTGAGAGATCTGGATGGTTCATCATTTAGCAGGAGGTCAGAAATGTATTTTGGGCCTAACCCATTCATTGCTTTATAAACCAGCAGCAGTATTTTGAAATATATTCTTTGACACACAGGAAGCCAGTGTAAAGACTTCAGAACAGGAGTGATGTGATCCACTTTCTTAGTGTCAGTGAGGACTCGAGCAGCGGCGTTCTGAATCAGCTGCAGCTTTCTAATAGATTTTTTAGTGAGACCTGTGAAGACACCATTGCAGTAGTCCAGTCTACTGAAGATACAAGCATGGACAAGTTTTTCCAAATCCTGCTGTGACAGTCTTTTAATCTTAGATATGTTCTTTAGGTGATAGGAGGCTGATTTAGTAACTGTTTTAATGTGACTGTTGAAACTCAGGTCAGAGTCCATGACTACACCTAGATTTCTGGCTTTATCTGTTGGTTTGAACATTGCACACTGAAGCTCAGCGCTAACTTTTAAACGTTCTGCCTTGGCTCCAAAAACCATTACCTCAGTTTTATCTTTGTTTAATTGGAGAAAGTTCTGACACATCCAGTCATTGATTTGTTCAATGCACTTACTCAGTGTTTGAATTGGAGCATAGTCTCCTGGTGAAATTGTTACATACATTTGTGTGTCATCCGCATAGCTATGGTAACTTATTTTGTTGTTCTTCATTATCTGAGCCAGTGGTAGCATGTAGATGTTAAAGATAAGAGGCCCCAAGATGGAGCCTGTCCTGGGGGTTGTCAACATGGATGTTAAAATCACCAACAATGACTAGACAGTCAAAGTCAATACACACTATGGACAGCAGTTCAGTAAAGTCATCAAAAAAGCTTGCACAGTATTTGGGTGGTCTATAGATATTTAGGAACAGAGCTCGAGAGGAGCATTTCAGCTGAAGGGCCACATATTCAAAAGAATCAAAGTTTCCATACGATGTCTTCCTGCATTGAATGGAATCATTGAACAGAATAACAACTCCACCCCCTTTCTTATGCATTCTTTCCTGACTCATAAAACTAAAGTTGGGAGGGGTTGATTCGATAAGAACAGCTGTACTGTTATTTTGTTCAATCCAAGTTTCTGTTAAAAACATAAAATCAAGATTGTGCTCAGTGATAAAATCATTGATTAAAAATGTTTTTCCTGCCAAAGACCTGACATTTAATAAAGCTAGTTTAAGTGCGTTAAACACACTATCAGTCATGTTTTTTGTGTAGGTCTCTTTAGAATTGTAGCCTTGACAATCAACATAAGTTCATTGGCATAACGGAACATAATGTTATAGTGCTAACAAATGCACTTAACCTTGCCTAGTGTCCTCTTTTTACTCCACACATAAGAATAACACATTTGTAAATGCATGAATACAGTACTGCCACAAGCCTACTGTATGCACAGCTTAAACTCCCCAAAGTGCTCTCCTCTAAATCCCAACCATGTAATGTAGAAACAAACGACACGTGAGTTCTCATAACACAATCTCCTTCCATGTCTTGCCCCAGGACATACATGACTGTAATTTAACAGTGAGAGCTACTACACAAATAAAACAATGGCTTTGATCGTGTTAACTCTACCCCAAGCAAACACTATTATATGTGCTCCGCTTACACATTATACTTTACCCATGAAATCAATGCAGACTTTTGACATCCCTACAAACACAGCTCACATACAGATACAACATTTACTAATCTCAGTGATGGAAGTTAACATGTTCGTTGAGAAAATCCTGTTATCTTGCCAAATCGTGTTGAAATAATTAAACATTTCCACAGTATATCCATCACACTTCCTGTAACTAGCTCCTGTAAAGACATGGCTTCTTTTAAATATTTTTCAATAAGTCAAAAGTGTAAAAAAAGGTAATACATCCTCACATTAAAATACTTGAACACATTAAATGTTTGATTTTTTCTATTTCAATAAGTTAAAGATTAAACTACTATACCAAAATGATGATGATGAACCTAGCCTATATGAAGTTTTGATTAATTAACTTAATATTTGTAGCTTTGTTAGCTGTATAAAGTTGCAAGAACAAGTATGTGAACCCTTTGGATTCTCCACACATAGCGTTGTGTGTTCCTTCCAAACAACTCAACTTTGGTTTCATCTGTCCACAGAACATGTTGCCAGAAGTGGCTGTGGAACATCCAGGTGCTCTTTTGCAAACTTCAAACGTGCAGCAATGTTGTTTCTGGACAGCAGTGGCTTCCTCCGTGGTGTCCTCCCATGAACTCCATTCTTATTCAGTGTTTTACGTATCGTAGATTCGTCAACAGAGATGTTAGCATGTGCCAGAGATTTCTTTAAGTCTCTAGCTGACACTCTAGGATTCTTCTTCACCTCATTGAGCATTCTGCGCTGTGCTCTTGCAGTCATCTTCACAGGACGGCAACTCCTAGGGAGAGTAGCGACAGTGCTGAACTTTCTCCATTTATAGACAAGTTGTCTTACCGTGGACTGAAGAACATCAAGGCTTTTAGAGATACTTTTGGAACCCTTTCCAGCTTTATGCAAGTCAACAATTCTTAACCGTAGGTCTTCTGAGAGCTCTGTTGTGCGAGGCATGGTTCACATCTGGCAATGCTTCTTAAGAATAGCTAATTCAAAACTGGTGTGTATTTTTTACAGGGCAGGGCAGCTTCAACCAACACCTCCAATCTCGTCTCATTGATTGGACTCCAGGTTGGCTGACTCCTGACTCCAATTAGCTCTTGAAGAAGTCTTTAGCCTCGGGGTTCACATACTTGTTCCACCCTGCACTGTGAATGTTTACATGGTGTGTTCAATAAAAACATGAAAACATATAATTGTTTGTGTGGTATTAGTTTAAGCAGACTGTGTGTGTCTATTGTTGTGACTTAGAAGAAGATCAGAACACATTTTATGACCAACTTATGCAGAAATCCAGGTCATTCCAAAGGGTTCACATACTTTTTCTTGCAACTGTATATAGCGATTAAAAACAAACGGGACAAATTCATTTAAAAAAAGATAACTGAGTTGCCAGTTTCGGTACGTCAATTACTTTCTTCATTCCATACTTCTATATAAAAATATAGTCCAATGCTGTCCATTTAAAAGAATAGGCTACATTTTTTTTAAATGTATGATCAAATATCCCTCAGACTTCAACATTTTGTTTTGTTACCATCACCTACAGTTTTAAGGCTAGCAGCTCAGTTAGTTTTCTAAATAGCAAAATCACTTTGACCACAACTGTTTATTTTGATAGTACATACTGTAAACAGTGATACAGTTTATTCTTTAATCAAATCTTTTTTCTCTCAGTAATGCATATACACTGTGTACATGTGCTATACTGTTTTGATACCCTTACTTTTGGGACACAAACTCTGGTTCACATATCAGAATGTGCATAAAGGTCATTAACATGTCTGCATGATGTCTTCCAAAGCCAGACTGTAGAGGTACCGGCACTTTTTTCTAAAATGTCCCCAAGGTAATAGTCGCCTCAAGAGAAATGTGAAGCCACCATTTGGCTGTCAATGAAGGGACATGTTAATAGGACCACCATTAACTTGAATGGTCTTAGTCTTTTGGCTCGACTAGTAGTTTGACTACTTTTCACATTCATGATATAGGCATATAGGGTACTGAATCCAGAGGTTAATTGCAACCTGAGAATAATTTATATAAGCCTTTCTTGTTGATAAGTTCTGGCTTTCCTGGTTATTTAAATGTTTTACTGTTTGTCGCTTATCTTCACCATCAACCTGAGTCTCCAGAGGGTCCCTGTGCTGTGGAGGACGTCCTGCCTTGTTCCTGTGCCTCAGCCACGGTGTCCCAGTGGCTACAAGTACTTAAACTAAAATGATGCAACTGTCACAAAACCTAATTTCCCCCAGGATAGATAATGTATTTGGATTTTGTTTATCATAACTTACTTTAGGTTTTGGTGTATTTCAATCTGCTCTGTCCACTTTTTCTCATCTACTTCTGCTGTTCTACACAAGGAAAGTAAACTAACACATAAATAAGTATCAGGTAAGTAGGTAAGCAATACTCTGCCTACTTTTCAGTTATCAGGACAGACAGACTGCCACTGTTGGAGTCTCCTCAATTTCACTGAGTGACTTTACAAAAGTTGGCAGCTTTTGGTGCACGGCTGGGAGAGGGAAACTGGAAAGGAGGCAAAAAAGATAAAGTTTAATGAGAGTAGGAGAAAAACAGGCGGACTCCCCAGGCAGCAGAGCATAAAGTGCTGAGCAATCATTCAGGCACAAAAACACACTGTTGTTTATATAAAACAAATCACAACGTTACCAATCAATTGTGGGTTCCACCTGAGTAATGAGTGCTTTCAAAGGCCAAGCATGTGAGTCAAGGAACAAACGCTGTAGGATGAAAATCCGGCATCTCCGTAAGGTCAGTGTGTAATGAATAAGCATACACAGCTTTATTCCTTGACGGAACAATAAGCTGAATTTCCAAAACAATATGAAGTGGTGGAAATAAGCTAGAGGGCTAGATGTGGGGGATATTGTGTAGAACACGCACAAATCTCACAACCATTGACGGCAATAACTTAAAGGGGCCCTATTATACTTGTCCCTTTCCTGTAGTGCGTTATAAAGGTTTCAGTGCGTGTGAATGGTCTGCAAATGATAATTTCCCAAAGTTCCCTCTAGACGGACTTCCACACTCCCCCACTGCCTGAAACGCCTCAATTTGACTTTGTCTACTTCCGTACCATAGTGACATCATAGGTTAAGGGGTTAAGAGGTTGATACATCGCAACAGAGCAGGCCAAATAACTAATCAGCGCAGACTGGGCTCTGGTTTCAGACAGAGGGTGAAAAGAGGTGCTGCAGCACATGAGAAATATGAGAAAAATAAAGAGCTTTTTGAACATTAAAGCATGTAAACATGTCACAGTGGTTGTCTTAAAATACAATAATGAAACCAGAAAATGAGCTTAAAAGGGCCCCTTTAACACCTGGATTTGTTGGTATTGGGACAGAGGCTCAACTTTTAAAGCGGTCTTATTTTAGATTTGTAGTCAGCACCAGAGTTCTCAAGACAGTTGGAAATATATAATTGGACCAAATCTACTATGCAGACCAAAAGCACAGCTAAGAGATGAGGCAATATTTAAAAGGGGATTACTTCCTGATCTTTATTCTCTCAGTACTGCAATCTACATTCCTCTATATATTTTATTTATCACATACTGCTGTTTTTTCTTTTTAATACCTTATCTCTAGTCTACCTTTCTCCTTTCTCTGTCTTATAGGATATTTCCATCTCCGCTCTGTCCCTTCCTCCGTTTCCCCGGAGTAGTGGTATTATTGTGCAAAGTGTCAATATTGACCAGGCAGCATAATTACGCTAAGCATGACTGAACGTGCCTGCGTGTGTCTCCCTCAGACTCCCTTTTCCCCAACATGAATCTCTGTAAAGGTTATCAAATGGGCGAGCTGGAAAAGGTGAGCAGTCCTTGATGAAATGGATCCACACACTCACCCTCACACCTTTGGAACAGGACCCGGGGGAATCTGACTGAACAACAACAATGAACTGTTTCAAATAGGATAGCGTGAGAGGAGGCTCAGACTCCGTGCCACATCATCACATCTGGAAAAACTGTTTGTTCAAGCTTAACTGACCAAATGGGAGAATCGTTATGTATGCGTGATGTGGGTCAAACGATCTGATACATGTTATGTACAGGGACACAGAAGTGCTGAGTGGGCTGGTTTCAGTCGTCCAATTAGCCCAGGGGGGATCGATACGGAGGTAAGAAAATATGACTGAGTATCTGAAAAGGGGCATTAAATATCTTAGAGCAGTGCTTCTCAAAGTGTGGTCCGCGGACCACTGGTGGTCCGTGAGCACCCCCTAGTGGTCCGTGAGTATATTGGTAACATTTCACATTTGAAATAAATACATTTAAGTTTTCCGCACTCTCGCCGGAATATCTCTGCAATGGAGCGAGCTTAAGTTTCACTTTCAATTGCATGATATAACCCAGATAAACATCTTCATCACACATGTTGCCACTTGTTTGTACCAATTTCAGGCGATTTGTAAAAAAACTATGTGTTTTTGGATATTTGTGGAGTTAGGTGGTCCGCGAGTGTTTTTTTATTGGTTAAGTGGTCCTTGGTATGAAAAAGTTTGAGAAACACTGTCTTAGAGTAAAGTTCCAACAACTGTTTGTTTTTGGTGGCTCATAAATCATCACATTACTGAGTAAGCAAGGGCTTTGTTATAAAAGTTTAGCACGTTGATGCTGCCAACTCATTAATCAGTCATCGCTGAGGCAATGTAGTGTTATTGTGTATTTCATCTTTGGCATGAAATTCACTCCGAGTTGTTTGCGTGCTCACAGGAAGTGCGAGCCCAGATGTATACCTGGAGGTGACTTTGTGTGAAATGGAGCATATTACCAAGGAAGAACATCTTGTAATTCATACAGTAAACCACTTATACTGCAGCATCCTTAACTACACCATTGCTTAAAACTAAAGTATATTCAGAGCTTATTCCTGGTGTTTATGGATGGGTGTGTGTAATGAGGTAATATAAATGCCAGCTTTAATTATATTTTCTGTGCATGTGTTTAGGTTTAATAGCTACAGTAACAGTTAATCAATAGAAAACACAGTGAGACTTAAAGGGGAGGTTCACGCCATAATCATATATACATATTTTTCCACCTGTCATTCCCAACAGAGATAGTTGCTGAATGTCACAATAAAATCTTGATTTTAGGACAATCATCATATTCCCTAGTCTTTGTGGCTATTATACTTCTTGAATATTACCTTGAATCAAAATGGGAGAGAGGATGTACAAATATTATATTTTGCTTAGTTTTGTTAAGCTACTTTCAGAGACGAGTGACTAGCCAATCATGCGGCTACACTTCATACCCACACACAATGCAGTGCTCAGTTTTTGCCCAGATGACAGACAAGAGACATAACGGAAATAACGATCATAATTACTATGTTGTTCTGAGCCATTAGGGGCGTAATTGATCTTGCAGTCTTCTACGTGAGGGGCTAATCAATGTACACTTTCACATAATTGTACCAAGAAAACATTCAAAATGCAAGCCAAGCCTTTTGAATACCTCCCTCCTTCACCCTCTACTGCCTCTTTCAATTGAAGGAGACCTTTAATTTGACCTCAAGGAAATTAAACGCGACGTGATGTAGTTATATAATCAGGGACATTTCTTGGAAGGAAAATGTCGATTCTTATTTATAAATGATTTTGGAATGCATGTTAAATTATATTTTGTTGCCTGCAATAATGGCAGTTTAAACAAAAGGCCTGAAAGAGGGAGATTGATATATTTTTCAATTAGTGTGTCACTGTTCCTCACTGGTAATGCATTAATCCTTGTCAATGAAACAGATAACTGTTGGATACTTGTTCAGGACTCAGTCGTGTGGGTTCATTTAAACCTCAACTCTGTTTTTTGTACTTTTAATTTAGTCTCTAATGCTTATAAATGACCTTGTTAGCATATTTCATGAGGAAATAAATCATTTGCACGCCCTGGATATCAGGGTTAATGTGCTTTGGGTGTTGGTGAGCACTGTTATACTTCTGTGGCAGTGTGCTCCTGTAAGCCAGTGTGAGTAAAGTGAGCTATGAGCGTTCTGCAAAGCCCTGCTCGACCTCAAAGTGTGCCGTACCTCATGCCTTTGGTGGAGCAGTTGTGGAAGTTTTGCAGCAGCTGTGGGAAGCCCAGCATGGCCTCGAACATGACGGCCAAGGAGCCCAGCGTCTCCACGAACATGGAGGAGTCCAGCAGCAGCAGGGTGACGACCGCACACAGCACGGTGAAGCCGAAGCAGAAGAGCAGGTAGTCCTCGAACGCGCTCCACTTCCAGAAGTAGCGCACGTCCAAGTCTGGAGAAAGGAGAGAACAAAGCAGAGAGTCAATTGAAAATATATGCAATGTGTTCTTGTTGTGTTTACTATGTAAAATAATTTAAAGGTCTCCTATTATTCTCTTTCTTGGGCATATATTATGGTCTCAGATATATAAAAAACATGTCTCTGAAGTGTGCTCCAAATACCAAATCATGGATTTTAGCATTTCCCATATCCCTGTTTCAGCCCTGTTTTCGAAAGGGCTGATCCAGTGTCTGTAGCTTTAAATGCAAATGAGCTGCTGCTCGCCACGCCCCTCTGTGGAAGTGTTTGCGAGTCTCCGCCTCCCCTTTCAATGCAAAGGTAGCCCACATTTCCGATATGATGTCAAGTCCGAAGCAAATCTGGATCAGCTCCGTTTTACCCCCGTTTTCAGAGGGTTGTATTTTCTGACAATTTGTGAGTCTCCTTACACACCGGGGAAACTCATTTATGTATAAAAGAGATACAAAAAGTGCATTTTGCATAATAGGTGACCTTTAATTGACAGGCAGAAGAGAGAGGCAACAAGATGGAAAGTGAACATTGGAAAAGGTGTGGGTTTGAAGAAAAGAAACCCAACAGAAGAGCTAGAGAGGTGATCGAATGAAGAAGCAAGCAGAGTAAGATTAGGAAGTGTGTGTGTGTGTGTGTGTGTGTGTGTGTGTGTGTGTGTGTGTGTGTGTGTGTGTGTGTGTGTGTGTGTGTGTGTGTGTGTGTGTGTGTGTGTGTGTGTGTGTGTGTGTGTGTGTGTGTGTGTGTGTGTGTGTGTGTGTGTGTGTGTGTGTGTGTGTGTGTGTGTGTGTGTGTGTGTGTGTGTGTGTGTGTGTGTGTGTGTGTGTGTGTGTGTGTTAGTAATGCTGAAAGGTGAGAAGGTTCTTACATGTGCTGATGGGAACAGAGCAAGAGTGACAGGCAGGAATTGAAAGAGGCAAGGGTGATATCGCGGGAAAAAAGACGAAAGGTAGAAAGTGCAGCAATAAGAGGGTTCCATTACAGGAAGCACAGACATTCTGCAAAGACAGCACTCCTAGATCAATACTGTGCATATCCTTAGGTGAGAGGAACAAAGACAGATGAGGTTGTTAAGGACTTTCACATTTTTATGAGAGTGGAATAACCTGGCCTTTTTGGTAGGGCAAGGCAATACATTTAGAAAGTTTATACCTTTGACTCAAAGCTATCTCTCCACTGACTCAGCGCTATTTATCATTCGGACACTGTTCTCTAAAAAAGCTTCTCAACTTCAATTAAAAAGGGCGTAAAGCACCAGACGAGGGCTGTGAAATATATCAATATTATGTGGCGAGCCGTGACTTTTATACCTAGGCCCTCTGACCCCCACCCCTTCCCTCGAGTTATTACGTCACAGCGTATACTTCAGCGGAATATCAAAACAACAACATGGGGTGCAAAACGCATCAATGAAAGCGACCCTCTACCACACAAAACAACACCTGTAAATAACCCTATTTGTGTTCTTTGAAATTGAAAAGGATATTGCATTGTGTTTGTTACTTTCGTTGCAGTTGTATGTCTTAAGTGTAATTTGGCATGCTTTTATTTTGAAGGCGAGTTAAGTTTCTGTTGAGAGGAAGTTGTTGTTGCTATGGAAAGAAGAAAAGTTTCACAGCGGGCGGAACGTGTCACCCATTTAGCGGGAAGATATGATTGGTCAATTGTACTGTCATTTGACATAGCTGGACCGCCTGGACGTCCAACAGCTTCTCTCTTCACAGTAACTCGCAGAGACGAGCTTCTTTCATTTAACCCTTCACATTCCAACAGAAACTGAATAGGCAGATTCGAAGGATTTATTTCTTTGGAAATGTTATTTTAAATACAATTAAATCAAGTTATTTTGGTAAAACTAATGAAAAATAGAACTAAAAAATATTATTTTGTAGAATATCTATATATCACAGAGGGCCTAGAGGGCCCTGACGGCTCGCCACTGGTATAAGGGAATATATATAATCCACATTTTGGATATTGTTATACCCTGTGTTGTTTTTTTACAGTGAAGTGTAATTGTCTGAATTACCAGACAACAAATTCAGATTCAATACTTTATTGTCCATTAAATAAACATAAAAGGGACATGTGTCTTATATAAATAAAACAACAGTCACCATATGAAAACATTTATATATCTTAAAGTGACGAAGCGGCATTTTTAGTATAAGTTCTGAGTAGTTTGTTCTTTCACTGGCTTGTGGTTCATACACATATCAGTTGTATACGTTTGAGTCAAGGGGGGTGTGGTTGTGTGTTGGAGGGTAGACTTATTAGAACAGGCTGTTATCATTAAATATGTATTATTATTCATTTGTTAGCTGTTCTGTTCTTTGGCTTTACCTGCTTGATGGCAACATCAACCATATCGTCACAACATTGATATTCAGGTATTTGTTTGAAAGTTTTGGGATATTAGATTATTTTCATATTGCCAAGCCCTACACAAGAGTAGAACAATTTAGCCAAGACTTCAAAATTCCCATATGTACAGCAACATCAAACAATGTCTCCTCTAACAGCTTGGAGGCTGGTCCGGAAGCTGCTAAGTAAAGCTTGTTCGGGGAAACATTTGGCCCCACATCTACATTTTCGTCACCATCAACCATCTCCTCAATGGACCATAATGCGAGATGATCGACAATCTCTCATTGCTTCTGTATGACCATGGAGCTGGAGAAAACCTGCTGACATCAGCTAAAGGGGATTGATGGCCAAATAAGAGCGCATTAGTGAGCGTGGTGACTGGAGGGTCACACAGCACTCTGCAGAGCACCTGACTTCAACATGTGCCGCTGTTACCTTTCACACCGACTCAACGGGCTGCATGTGTGTGCGTGTCTCGACTCTCTATACATATGAAGAAAAAAAAATATTGACAGAGAAGACTGATAAAATACACTTCTCAAGTGTGGCCATTTTAGGGCAGAAACAACAGATTTTCAAATGGGGAATATATCTATTGATTATTGTTTTTGATTAACAGTTCAACTATAACATTTCCTACTGAAGTTATGCTTAAAAAGTGGCAATTTAATAGAAAAGGAATCAATGACAATTATCTGTTGACATAATCCTGTGTGTTCCTCTGCTTGCTTTTCTAAAGATTAATAGTTTTCAAACTTATAACGTTATGCATTACATCTAGGGGTATGGGTGATATTTTAATATGATGATTTATCATTTTATAATGGAAATCATATATCGCGACAAAATGATGCCATCTCAATTGATATTAACAGGCAGATGATAATTTCTAGGATTTCTCAGAAAATCTAACGGCACTCAAAAGACAACAAAATAAATATATAATTTGTATTCAGTTACTAAAAAGAAAATCCTATAATGTGATATTTGTATCAAGATATGAAATTACATATATTTTTATGAAACATTTATGCCATATCGCGCACCCCTACCTTCAGCTCTAGAAGGCATCATTAAGCCATTTACAACCTGAATTATTGATCAATGAAAGGCAGAAAACGAATAAATAATGTAACCTTTGACAAAAAATAATATGATTTGCACCCCAACTGTGCACATTGAATAAGGGATATGTTTTAAACTCTATCAATGCTCCACGTTACATACAGTTATTATGTAATTATGGTTAACTATGTGTTCTTTTGAGGAGACTCAAACTGCAAAGCCTGTAATTAGTGAATCCAAGAACATACGTTTTCATTGTTTTTACATTGCGGTTGTAAGTGCTTCTTTGTCTGAAAACGCCCTTATCCATTCATATAATCTCACAGCTATACTGTACATGGTCACACAAACATATTCAATGCACACACACACAAATGCACCAAACACCAGACTGGGCCGTTTCCCATTCCACTCCAGTGAGCTGCATCTGATGTTGCCCCGTGGGACAGACAGAGTGAGACATCTCGCAGCGAGTGCATCGTGGCATGTTTGTGGCACACAGCGAACGTGATTAATGGCTTTATTACCGAGAGCCACAAAAGACACATCGCCCGCAAGCTGACAACTCACATGCGGGGCGGAGTGAAGAGCGACAAACACACACACATACACACACAAACACGCTTTTCAGCTCTCTCACACACATACTGCTTGACATCGAGTGACAGGGCATGACAGATGTCTGTCCTTGCAAACTGTGATACTGATAGAAGCAAAAGAGCTGAAGACAGAGGACCTGGCACATTTCAGCTTTTATTCACAAGTGCCTCTGATGCCCTTTTTACTTCAACACAACATCAAACCCGAGTCATGCAGACACTGGCGGCAGCAGAGGGAGAATGTATAGTCAGGAAAAGACAGGCCGCTCTTTATCGACAACATAAAAGCCCTTTCATTTCCTTTTGAATGAGGCCAAGGTGGTAAAGTATAAACTTGCTGACAGCAGCAACAATGAGGCGAGTTGTGTTTCAAAACTCCTGTCGACTTTTCAGTGTAGAAATCCTCCAGCTGACCCTCTCTCCATTTTTGTATTCAGTTTCTTCTCCCTATCGCCTGCTTATTGGCACACCCACACCAATAAACTCAGAAACACCCACTTCCCCTCTTCTCCCCGCTCCCTCACTCTCTCTCTCTCTCTCTATCTCATTTCCCTTTCCCACTGATACAGCTTTGCATGTTTACCTGCATAATCAAATTGCCCGGAAGTGTATAATGAAGACAGAAAAGCTATGCATCATTCATGAAGTCAGCGGTTTTATTTGTCCTCCTGTCCAGCATCATCCCCCGGATTCCTCTGACCTGCTCACTCCCTTCCTCTCACTGCTTCATCCTTTTCACCCAACATGCCGACTCCAAAAACTGCAGCGCAGTCCCGAAAATATGGGCTTTGAAGATTCAGTGAGAAATATTCGAGGATTTTCAAAAGAGTCGAAGGGGAGAGGATGACACAAGCTGTCAAACCTTCCACAAATTGGCTGTTAGTATTTACTTTTATTGTTTTTCACTTTTCTACGATTGTCTGATGAGAGACAATAACTGCAAAACAAAAAAGCTACAAAAACTGCAATAAACACATCAAACAAATAGCACATTAAAACAATCTGCTCATATGTAGGTCTTTGAATGAATAGAACAATACTGTAGCTAAAGCCAACATTTAAAAAAGATGTAGCTTTCTTGAAACTGTCAATTTCAGTACCTGCGAGTCCCGATTGGACTTGAATAATACGGAGTGTGGACTTGTGGCTGGAGAGGTGCCAGTTCACCACCTGGGCACTGTCAAGGTGTCCTTATGCAAGGCATCAAACCCCCAACTACTCCCTGGTGCCAGAATATCTATATTATTGTGGATGTGTGTATTTGAACTGTGAATTCAACAAACAGATTGAAAAGATGCTAACCCGGGGATACATAGGGTCTTCTTCTTCCTCTTCTTCTACTGATTATGTTGATGCGTTATGAATAATGTGTGGTTAATCTATTCGTTATTATTTGGGATTCTTTTTGGCTAAGGCATCCCAAAGAGTTAAAAAGAAAATGCATTAAAATATTAAATTGGATGTTGTACCATTGTGTCTCCAAATCTGTCCTCACCTCAGTTAATGTTATGTGTTATCTGTACAGACAGCAGTTATTTGACCTTGGGGCTTGGGCGCCCTATTGTATAATGATTAGCTGGTGCCTGTTTTCTCAGTCTCCTTTAATCAGCTTGTTGGGAGATGACCCCCTTCTTACTTCTGAATATGCATAAAGCATGGTTATACAATATGCTATGGGTCAGAGAGTCAACCTTATCTGATAGTCTTCTGGAGCCTGCTTCTCTGCAAGAAACTGCTTCTCTGGGTCACTATGGTGTCTCAGCAAATGTCTTTGTAATTTCTCCGACCGTAATTTCCAATACATCTTCAGTGTCTGACGACAGTTCAAAGCTCTGTTGTGTTCCAGTTCTTTCCTCCAAGAACTTCATCAAATTAACGATCGAAGCTTTGAAGCGTCTTCACTTCACACCATTCCCTGCCAATCTGTCCTTTCTAATGTTTTCCAGATACTTGGTGGCAGAGGATCGTGAGGCTGCTACAGTCGCCCGTTTGTTTAGTTAGGTTTGATTTAAGTTCATACCCAGTTTGGCACCTTACTTCAAAAACACACGCATACGCCTATCCAATATTCTGGCACACTCAAACAATTGATTATACCGACACCCAACACCTTAATAATCCTTAGCTTTATGTACTTTTGTTCAATTTAGTTAGCAATATATCCTTTGTTAGAGCTTTATCATGGTGTGTCTCTCTGTTTGTCGTGGCCTTATAGCCTGGTCATAACAACACACACACACACACACACACACACACACACACACACACCCCCACACACACACACACACACACACACACACACACACACACACACACACACACACACACACACACACACACACACACACACACACACACACACACACACACACACACACACACACACACACACACACACACACACACACACACACACCCCTCTGCGGCTGCTGTCCTGTCATCTCAGGCGAAGACAGGTGGCCTGGCCTTTTCCAAACAGCCTGTCTGGTGTGTATCGAGGACATGTCCGCACTTCAAAGACCCCAGAGACTCCGGCGGCTGTGCCAGGAGGAGGCGAGACGCTCCTTCTTCACACAGAGTCTTTATTTCCACAAAGCCCATACAAGATCAAACAATTCAATTACTCAAACGAGTGAGGATGCGGCCGCCAGGATGTCTATACTGGCGTGTGAAGTTACTCAGGGAAGATGAGAGGTCGCTGGGATAAGTCAATCATGTTATGCTTGAGTGAGTGTTCAGTTGTAAGTCTGCAGGTGTAACACCCTTAGCAGGTCTATCTGGGGTGTAGCATTGTCATTTCAGCGCAGTTTGAGCCTCAAGGTCTTACACACCAAGCCGATTTCAGCCGTCGAAAATGTGAAAAATGCTGACTCAGCATATTCCATAAACCAATCACAAAATAATTTAAAAACATGTTATTTTTCTATGGAAAACAATAATAGGGAGATTAAAAAGCATTTTTTTCCATCCTTCCTTTTTCTTCTCTTAAGGTCCTTACTACACACCAAGCTGATTTCGGCCGTCAATAGATGTCGGTAAAAAGGCCGTCGGCTAAAGAAATCACTCTGATTGGCTGTTCAGCTTAGCGAATCAGTGCATGAGAAGCGAAACGGAAGTGAGGGACCCAAACAAACGATTAAGAAGGCAAATCTGAAATTTCATTTAACTCCAGCTCTCGACACAGGTTCGGGAAAGCCTCATGAGCTTCTCGCTCTAGAGCAGTGCTTCTCAAAGTGTGGTCTGCGGACCACTGGTGGTCCGTGAGCGTTCCCTAGTGGTCCGTGAGTATATTGGTCAAATTTCACATTTGAAATAAATAAATAAATGTAAGTTTTCCGCACTCTCGCGGGAATATCTCCGCAATGGAGTGAGCTTAAGTTTCACTTTCAGGGGCAACACCTTCGTCACACATGTTGCCACCTGTCTGTACAATTTTCAGGCGATTTGTAATCTGTTCTAGAAAAACGATGTGTTTTGGGATATTTGTGGAGTTAGGTGTTTTTTTATTGGTTAAGTGGTCCTTGGTATGAACAAGTTTGAGAAACACTGCTCGAGAGTGAAAATGGAACACACACGCTATTTGTTGTTTGTTTATATCACGCAGTCTGTTCTTCTTCTCTCGGTGTATCACGCAGTCTGTTTTCCGGTTATTGCCTCTTTTGAATGATGAATACACACTACCGCCGCCTGCTATTAAGGAGAGATATTGAGTGAGGCAACACAACAGTCGGGTCCGTCGGGACGTGTTATTTGGTGTCAGATTGGTGTGTAGAGGCCTTTAGAGCACTCTCACATGAGCCGCACAGAGGAGGAACGGATGTGGGCGAGTGAATGAGAAAGAGAGGGGGAGTAGCCACATGTCAGTCAAGTAGATGTACAGTAGGAATGCTAAACTGGCAGTATTTCCCATCAGGCCGAGCAGAGAAAGCACAGTATGGAGCTGAGAGTGGAAAGACAGTGACGAGGAACGACAATGACAGCTCGAGAGCTTGGAGATATGCTGATTCAGCACCGTCAGTCTGCCAGCAGAGCGACTCAGCTCGGTGGAGTGCGCTCTGTGTATTTTAAGATGTGTGAAAGATGTTTTTCGACTTCTCTTGTAGGCTGTTTGTTGGTTTGTTGGCTCACTTGGTTTTGTTCCGATTTGTTCACTTGATGTAGCTCCTCCACTTTTACCACTTCCAGTTCAAACACATACGTTTTTGGTCTCCCGCTTTAGCAGTACTGTAAAAGATGGATTATATTTGTGAAATATGGTTTTACAGTAATCCATCTATCCACTGTTAATGGCTATCAAAATGATGGGAAAATGACAAAAAACAAGCTACCTAGCGAACGTTAGAATTATTAGAATTAGTCACCCTATGGTTAAACTTGCCACGCGGACCTGTGTCTACCCTTCTGGTAGTGAGTGTACTTTTAAAAACACTGCCAATTGTTTCATCTAGATGGTAAAGCACTGGTTCTTGCTATCATAACGGTTCAGGTATTGTGCAATCATTGTGTTGATGAGGGGGAGTGATAATGTCTGTAATATATTGATAATGTTTGCAAAATATGAAAATAGATAGCATAAATAAATTGTACGTCCTTTTGTTGTCCAAGGAAGGCATGAATGATTAACCCTGATGTACAACAGGTGCAGTTATGTAAGCATCTCCATGTATGTCCTATTTATGTTATGTCTGTGAAAAAAAGTAAAAAACAAACAAAAAAACACTACCAACATCTGTTTTTTTTTCATCTGAGAAAGTGTAATTTTTGTAACTTAATAAAGTTCAGTCAAAAGATTAAAGAGGACGTATTATGCTCATTTTCAGGTTCATATTTGTATTGTGTGCCTCTACTACTGTACCATATTTACATGCTCTGAAACCAGAACCCAGTCTGCTCTGATTGGTTAGCTGTTGTGATTAGTCAGCGCTTAGAGATGTCCCGCCCCTTTGCCTATTATACACACTGGGTTGGATTGCTATCCAATAGAATCATAACATGCAAACTGAATCCAAAAATTGGTCTAGCAATTTCATTTCATTTCAAACCTTTATTTAACCAGATTGGTCCCATTGAGATCATAGACCTCTTTTTCAAGAGAGACCTGCAATATCTGACAATATCTATGAGCTGCCCCTACTGACCACTTTAGCACTTCTGCTTATAGACAAGCAGTAGTGACAGCACAGGCCCAGAACAGCAGCAACATCCTTTAATACTGCCTTGACAAGATTTAATTTAAAAAACACAGGCTTTCTGCACTCATTTAGTCAGAAAGAAAGTTACTGGACCATACTAAACTCTCTTTCCATCAGACTGAAAACCAAAGAGCTTGTTTCTTATTACGGGGGTTCACCAGCAGAACACGTCTGAGTGAAGACAGATAGGAAAGGGTCCACTGCTCTCTGTCTCCCTCTCTCTCTGAATAATAGAAAAGCTTCTAAAATAATGTTCATTCATTTAGTGACTCTTTGAATGAACCACACAGAAGCACACACAGGAACAAATTGCCTCCCCAGTAGATTGAGTCTCTGTATATTTCACTTGAGAGCAGATTGACTTCATTACAAATGTGCTTTGTCTGGTAAAACATTTGTTTCATTTATTAAGAAAAATATGAAAAATGCTGACTCAGCATATTGCATAAACCAATCACAAAATCATTTAAAAACATTTGTTTTGTATTGATATGGAAAACAATAATAGGGAAATTAAAAATCTTTTTTTTCCATTCTTCCATTTTCTTCTCCTTTCCTCCTGCTAAACAGTTTGCTTCCGAGTGATGCCATGTTAGACTAGAACAACTTTGGCACTGTGTTGAGAACGGACGGCTCGAGACCAGTCATGCGTTAAAGGGGTTATTTGTGGCAAGAAGCAGTGCTATTTCTGCCCAAATCCGTCTGTCTGTCTGTCTGTGTACATTTTCCAGGCTTGTTCATGTCAGCTTGCAAACTGAACTGTAGGTCTTCCATCATATATAAAAAGAACAACCAACCCACAAGAAAGGGCTGTTATTTCACCTCTCCAGCAGCCCAAAAGAACTCAAAGTAAAATGTTCTAATTTAGAATAGTCAAGGCATAAAAAAACGAATGGCTAATTTACTGGAAAGCGTAACAACAAAATGTGTGAGACAAACATAAGCAATGACATTTGCAATTAAAAGGAAAAAAGACAATGTAGTAAATATAATTTGCATTAGGGCAAGCATGAATTAGATAACTAATGCAGTGTCCGTTCGGTATGCGCTGATGAGATGAGTCTATTTACATTTTTACGGTAGTTACGCATTAAGTGGGAACGTTCCCATGACAATTTTATATTTCTTCTCTTAAGTCAAAGCCCCAGTTAATGTGTTCACCTCAGGTTTGATAAACACTATGGAAGATAGATGAAGTTTAGGCTGTGCCCCTTTTTGGTCGTTTTGGGCACCTGTACTGTAAATGTATGGATACATGTGCACTATGTTAAACACACACAGACAAACACACTCTTTTCTAATAGAGGCGCTATTTGATGAAAGCAAACATAAAGAGGCGTCCCATTAGCAGACGTGTCTCTTTGCGGATAGGGCCACACTGCGGATTGATTTAGTTGGACTTCATTCTAAACAAAGTGTGTTCATGTGCAGTGCTGCGTGTGAGTTTACTAACAACTTCACACGCAGCACTGCACTCCCTCAGATCCTCAGCAACACGCACACCAAGTATGAAATAGAATGATGCAAAGGATTGGCGAGATATTCAAAACCAAGACACACTCATTCACACACACACACACACACACACACACACACACACACACACACACACACACACACACACACACACACCCACACACACACACACACACACCCACACACACACACATACACACACACACACACACACACACACACACACACACACACACACGTACCACACTCACACACTTCCTATTACAATTCCTGATCGCATCTTGAATATGTACACAATATTGCACACAAATGCCGCAATACGCACACAGAGACACTTGGGAATCAAAACATCCAGTGGAATTACTGTAACGCTGAACAGTTGAATAGTTGCTGTGTTTATGTTGGCCACAGGGGAACGGGCCACAGTGCAATACGCTGTAAGGCACATTATGCATTTGAGTTTAGATTATGTTCAGTTTACATATTTAATCCAGTTTCTGATGTGCTGCCTCAATGCTAAGTTGCAAATACATGCTCTATTTGTATCTCCTATTTTTGGTAAATTAACCAAATCAATTTAACAGACTGCCACATTGTTTCTTTAGTCCCTGACAGCTCTGCCGTGGTCTCTCTAAGCTATGTCTGGTCACATCAGCCAAAAAGAAAAAAGGCTGTCTGCATCTTTTACTGCATATCTATTCACAGCCACCACTGACACTTTCATTTGCATAATATTTTGTGTATTACTGAAGTCATTCGGGCGAAAACTTCAAAGTAATACAGTCGCAGGCCAACAGCTCACAGTTGCTCGCTTGAATGCATAACAGTGAGGCAATATAATAAAGGTTTCCTTTTGGAAACTACAAAGACTGTGCTTTAACCTGCATGGTTCAACCCTATGATAACTGTGATATTAGGATTTTTAACTTAGAATAATTACTACCTATTGATGAGATGGGAGCAATTATTTACAAAAACACAAACTCCTAAAATGATCAACATATTTATAAAAAAATTCCCATTTTCACATCAGTCTTTCTCTCTAACAATCAGATACAGTAAATCTATAACTGTTATTAAATGTGGCCACCTAGCTTCCCTTCACTAAAACAAAAAAAGGCAACTGCTGCTCTGAGTAAATACAGTGCACAGGCACAACGAAGTATTGCAAAGCTGGCTATAGATGCTACCTAGCTTACAAGCTAGGCTTTCTTATCAGCCTGTATTTTTCAGCTTGGCATCAAAACAAAGTGTCGTTAAATGTGTCAGCTTGCTGGTTTCTGCATTATCTTGGCAGTTAGACTTCAAAGGTTCCCCAAGAGGAGGACAAGTAAATGTATGAATAGTAAAATAATATTATCTCTTCTCTTGGGTTGCTCTGACTAACAGGAGCTAGTTTGTGAATGAGCAGATGCAGAGACTGCTAAAGCAAAAATTATAGAGTAAGCATTTGCATGGAGTTTTTATGGCGTGAATGTTGTCACTAGGTCTCAACAGACTCAGTGTACACTTATAGTAAATACTGAACTCTTCAAACTTAACTACATTGGTAATGAAAATGAATAAAATCACATTTTATAATGACTTTTAAAAGAATAAAGATACGTTTTACTAAGTTATATTAACATACAGTATACTGTGCAGTTACTGTATAGCTACTATACACGCTTCAGCATATGATTATGTATGATTATAATGAGTTCATGTCTTATTTATTTAGTTATTTCTCCCAAGTTCACCCAAAAAAGCTTTTTATTCCCTGAGTTTCTGCAGCAGTAGCACAACTAATGAGCTGTTTTGACATAGAAGACCCACAACTACAACTGTGACCTCGGCTTCTAATGGAATCCACATCCGAGGACATTTCATAAAAAAAGAACTCTGGATCCTAAAGACATCAGATATCAACTAATTCACTGACGGCATCTCAACAACCTTCACATCAAACACAAGGCAGGAGCCACTAGTATGATACTCCTGTTAATGGATAGATTGAGATAGACAGAAAACGTCTGCTTATACATTTTCTGTAAGCAAGACGTTTTGGTTCACCACAGGAAGATTGATAGCCTTCTCATATTGTTGTTGGTGTATAAACTGACAGAATACCATATTTCTAACATTTTGTTATAGCCTCAGTTTGATTGACAGTTCTGGCATGCAGTTAAACTCACACTTACATAGCCATCATCCAATCTACCTTTTATTCATTCTCGCTCTAATGCCTCCGTCCACTTCCGTTGCTAGAAGTCATTGGCAGGCCGGCGCCCCCCAAAAAAGGTTCAAGGAACATATTTCTCTCTGTACGTATGTGAGTTTGATTGTATTCTTTCATCAGCAATTGCAAGGCTGGGCAATAATTTAAAAGGATTTTTCATTGATTTTAAGTTGAATCATCACACCATGACTATTTGACCATTTCATTGTATTTTAAGGCCTATTGATGTTGGATAACCATTCTTAACATCAGTAACATGATAATAATTTCAATACTATTGCCTCGCTCTGGGTTATTGTAAACATCACTACAATCGATTTTCTTAGTCTCTCACCATCTTTGTCTCCCACGCTCTACTAAAGGTCATCATAAGACCTGCGATGACAGGAGAACCAATACCTCGGGCACCAGGTCGATAGCAAATTCTGAAGATGTGACGGTGCTTCTTTTCCTACCGTACCAAAGGAACATGGGGGGCCTTGAGATAAATGACGTCCCAGAGACAGTAGAATGATCTTCCCAGGGAGATAGACAATTGTTTCCCTCATAATGCTACGTACATTTTGAACAACACATGTGTGATGCAATCAGTAGGAGGTGTGTTAGTTTACACACTCTCTCTCGCTCTAGGCAGCCGATTGTTGTTGATTTTTTACGGAGGAATCAAATTGGGACTTTCACTGGTATTGGTATCTAACACCGCATTTCCAGTATTCTGTACTCCTTGATCATTTTCACAAGTTGCACAAAACTATATGTGCAAGAGTTTTTTTTTCCAAAGAATTACATTTGTTCAAATACTAGGAAAAGTAGAACCGATCAGAACAACAATTACAGGATCATTAGAACTGATCCAAAATGCAGAAACAAATAGGCAACAAACATTGGAGGTGCCATGATGGTACACAATCATTGAGCAGCTGCTGTCTCAAAATATCCTTTTCCCTGCACTAGATTGTGCACTAGAAATTGGCACACAGACTTCAACGACACAGTGGGAACCTTTCGATCCCAATTACATTCAACAAATGTGGAAGCAGCCTTGATCTAGGGTCCACGGTCGGTTCTAGGTTACTAGTCACAGAAAATACCAAACAAGACCTCTACTCTCTAGTCCCTTGCTGTTCTCTTTATTTCCTTCTCTCTTACTCTGTATATCACAGCCCCTCTTCCCAGAAATCTTCTTCTCCTGCAACTATCGAGTAATGTGAGTTCATTTAAGCAGAGAAAATTAGAAATATAAAAGCCCTTCATTGGCGTTGTCCTTCAGCTGTCCTGATAACAGCCGTATAAGCCTTGATATCTTGCAGCACAAGCCAGCTAATCCCTAAATGTCTCAAATCTTTTCAAGATCAGACTAAATGGGTTGTGTCCAGGGGCGGACTAGCCATTGGGAATACCGGGAGTTTCCCCGGTGGGCCGGTGCTGTGTGTGGGCCGGAGGGCCAAAAAAAAAAAAAAAAAAAAAAAAAAAGTTTATATATAAAAAAAATAAATAAAAAAAGCTTCTTTTTTTTCCAAAATCCTACTGGCCCACATTTGTAAGTGTTCCGGCCCAGCCCAGCCCAGTGGGGTGTGGCCAGGGTTGGGTTGTAACGGAATACATGTAACGGTGTTATGTAATCAGAATACAAAAATAAAGTAACTGTATTCAGCTCGCGTTACATTTGAAAAACGAGTAATCTGATTACAGTTACTTTCGTAAACCTGAAGTGAATACATTTTGGATTACTTATTGGAATTATTGGTGGAAAGATTTCCTCACAACATTTAATATTCATTACTAAAGGTACAGCCGAATCATCACAGCGCACAAAACCACGCAGATGGACCAAAAAGGGGAGCGTTTGAAAAAAATGTGCGGGTCCGCTCAGTGAAACAATAGCAACGTAACATGGAGGAACAAAAGTCTGCGTTTAAATCGTGTGTGTGTGAGTGTGTGTGTGTGTGTGTGTGTGTGTGTGTGTGTGTGTAGAGGTGTGTGTCTTTAGCCTTTCTAATGATTCTGAAGGTAAACACAGTGAAGGCGCTGCGTGAAAGGCGGTGTGTGAAAGGCGGTGCGTGAAAGGCGGTGCGTGAAAGGCACTGCGCGCTCCTCTTCTCAGAGGCTGAGTTAACCCTCCCGCTGCCTCCTGGTGCTGCAGAGATTTCATGAAGTGAAGGAGGTGTTCCTTCTATAAAACAGCTGCGGGCAGCAGATACTGTGAGAGTCACAGACATGAATACATAGATCAAGGCAGACTGGTGCACACACTCTCCTGTTTTGCCAATCCGGTGCTTAAACAAATATAGCTCTACACCCCTGGCCGAAATGTCCTTAAAATGAAGTCCGAGTTCGACATTTTAATTAATGTCCTGCCAACACTGGCAGGACAGAAGGCGACACGCCCTTTCTAAGCCATATCCTCACATCCCAAGCTGCATCCCCAAAAAGTGTATTATGTTGTTACAACAGGGTTCAGGAGGAGTGGCTGTACGGCTGTACCCGTAGGATAGAAAAGGGGGAAGTGACGTCTGACTCAGAGGTCGTGCAGCTGTGGAGAAGAACGTGTTGCCCACATTCTGTTACTGAGTTTAGGCTAGTTAGCTAGCAGGTTTATTGTTTTGGGTGCAGTCACTTTTGCCTCCACTTGCTGTTCAAATACATGTTAAAAGAAAAAGTTAATCTGTTTACAGAAGAAGAAGAAGAAGAAGAAGAAGAAGAAGAAGAAGAAGAAGAAGAAGAAGAAGAAGAAGAAGAAGAAGAAGAAGAAGAAGAAGAAGAAGAAGAAGAAGAAGAAGAAGAAGAAGAAGAAGAAGAAGAAGAAGAAGAAGAAGAAGAAGAAGAAGAAGAAGAATTGGGAGGGATGAAACCCTCTTTAATGGTCACACATGCAGAGCACACAGCACACACAGTGAAATGTGTTCTCTGCTTTTAACCCATCCTAGTACCAGGAGTATTGTGCTAGGAGCAGTGGGCAGCTATTGTACAGCGCCCGCGGAGCAATGGGAGTGAGGGGGGAAGGGGGATGTCTGGTGCCTTGCTCAAGGGCACCATGGCAGGAGGTGAACTGGGACCTCTCCAAGTAGAAGTCCACACTCCAAATAGGTCTAGTCGAGGACTTGAACCGGCGACCCTACGGCTCACAGTCCAAGCCCCTACTGACTGCCATAGATTTAGTCCCTAATGTTGCTCTCAAAGTGCACCAGATTGATGCATTTAACTTCAACATTTAAAAACAAATCTTCCCGGGGGAGCTTGCCCCCGGACCCCCCTAGAGGAGGTGAGGTCCACCACCTGCCCACACCCCCTGTTAAATTGTCTCACCCACATTGAGGATGCTTCCTACGCCCATGTTTTATTCCATGTGTCAAGTCAGGCAAATTGGGTCAAAATGTTATTGCATCAATGATCTGTTAACATTAAAATCACTAAATATATGCCGTAACTATTTTGCTCTAGGCAACTCAAGGGCTCAGGTAATGTGATTACTATATGAATAATTGTCCAAAATAACATAAAATGCATAGGGTTTTTTGTTAAGTAACATACTTTCGTCGCCGGCCGGCCGATACATGCCGCGCATTAAGTGGGCCTGTCTGTCAATTAATCCCCGGGCCACTTTCCCCCCCCAGTCCGCCCCTGGTTGTGTCTGCAGGTGGTTTAGCCTGAAGGAACCTCAGCGTTATCTTTTTGAAGTTCCTTACTTGTTTTGGATTTGCTGTCTGCAGCAAAATCAAAGTTCACGCCGTTTTAAAGAAAGTGCTGTTCTTCCGTTTCATGTCTTTCTCAAAGGTTATCCAGTGTGATGAGTGAGCCGATATGTTTTCATTTAATGGTCGTGAGTTGATGAGTTCTAAGGCAAAACACCGAGGCTATTTTAGGCAAATACTTCAAACCAGTTTACCCAAATCATTCATTTTTAACTACTCTCTATTAAATAATTTATCAGAAACTTTAAGACAGAATGACTCATTTTCACCTGCAGTAGGATATTGACTGGAGAAACTTCAGGAGATTCAGAGCAGGCAAAACATCATAGGCCTCACTTTTATTAGTGCTTCCAAACCAGTGTTGGCAACTCGTGCTGTCAGACTCGGGTTGTGAATGCTCCTTTGATAGAACATCAAAACGCCAAGCTGACAGTGTGCAGGGAAGTTCATATGTTTCAGCTGTGCTAATAATTGTAACTATACAACCCATCAGTATGTGAACAGCAACATGTGTTGTGTTATTCTTGCTCTACACGATGGATTATATATAAAAAAAAATGACTGAGACTAAAGTGCTGGCTTTTAACTTAAACAGCGTTTGACGTTCATATACATAATGAGTAACACAATTTGACTCAAAGGTTTTTCTTTCAGTCCTGCAATTTAAGGATAATGGGATTGTTGGCTGACTGCCAAGGAGAGTTTTCATACAAATTGGTTTGCATGACATAAATGCTTAGCCTCTCCTGCTTTTTCTTATCGTGCACATGTGCCTGGGATATTACTTGTGTGTGGCCGCATTTCCATTGAATGAAACATCACTCACAAACCTCGTTATACACAATAGGCTGACCACTGGAAGAAGTGACTATTCAAGATTTTAATTTCATAACATACTATATTGGATAACTTGGCATCATGCGGCATTTTCATATTCCCATGCTCATGAGAGTGCTCAAGGTTGTTCACAAAGTTTGCACAAATGTTTCATGAATTACTTACTTTGACGTGCCACCTGCTCATTTGGAGGTGTGCTTTCATGAGATTTGATCATGTGCCTAATCAACATTTAAAAAATGCTATATCAATTCACAAAAATTATTTTCGCCTCAAGGTTGTATGCCTCTGCCAAATATTTAAGTTGTAGTTTACACTTCAATGTATGACCAATTGCAGTTGAAGTTGTTCCTTGTACGATGTGAGGGTCTAAGGATAGAGGGTGTCGTTTTTTTTCTCATACTGATATTCTGAACAAACTGTGCTGTTGTATTTGCTGTAAAGTGTCTCTACTGTAGGCTATTTTTATTATATGTACAGCACTTTGGCTCGACGTTTATAAATGTGCTATATAAATAAAACTTGATTTGATTTGATTTGATTTGATGACCAAAATGTCATCACAACGTCATTTTATACTTTTGGACATTTGTGTAAATAGTCAAGCATTTTTGAGAGTTTCTGTGACCTTGACCTGTGTTTAACCAAATCTGATCAGTTCATCCAAATGGATGTTTGAGACAAATTTGGAAAAAATATATATTCCAGCTGCATGAGTATTGGGAGCATAAAGATGGGGGATGATGAACAGACATACATAAGTCTTTTTGGCTACTGGAACAGAAATAAAAGGGTTCTGAAAGGCTGGAGTTTTAATGTAATGGTAATTGAGCGGTGTCTTATGGACGTTAAAGGTCCCCTATTATACTGTTTTTCATCAATATATTAGGTCTCAGATATATAAAAAACATGTCTCTGAAGTGTTTGGCTCTAAATACCAAACAGATCATGCATAGCATCCCACAAACCCCTCTGTTTCAGCCCTGTTCCAAAAGTGCTGATTCTCTGTCTGCTAAATGAAAATAAGGAGCCACTCCCCACGCCCCTCTGCGAGATATTTGGTTAAAAATAACACAATGGTGCTCTCGGAGTCGATTCAGGTGATAAGGTGGGGGGGGGGTTACCTTGGTTGCTGATTGGCTAATGGTTACACAAGCCAAAAAAAATCGTTATGACATCATAAAGTGGCCAAAATCTGATCAGCTCGTTTTCAGACAGGTTTTTATATAAAAGGATCAGGACAAAAACAGAGAGAAACTTTTTTCCTGAAACTTTCAGAATCTCTTTACACAGAGGGGACACATGGTTATGTATACAATACATGAAAAAGTGGATTTTGCCTAATAGGGGACCTTTAACTGGGGAGAGTGGTGAAGCCACAGTGCTGGAATACTGTGACCTTGGTTCTGAGGATATAATAGAAAAGATTGACGGAGAAAGAAAAAGAGGTCAGCTTAACCCCACATGGGCTCTCTTATGCACTATCATCTCTCTGGATTGGTGCAATTGCTCATGATGTACGTGGAGACAAAAGTAAAGGTTCAGTTGTGTACTTTCTTGCCCTGCTTCCCCCTTGTTAAAGCCAAAGTTAAGTCCGGCTGTGTGTGAAGGTGATCTCGTCCGATAATCAGCTGTTGTCCAGATGGGAGAGGCATGAGGTGCAGATAAGGACACGACAGCACACGACACAGGGGACCAGAGGGGTCCAAACCATTTATTAGGGTCTACTAGGGCAGACATGTTATCAATGGTAGGCTTTCTTCCTATAGAGATAAGCAGGTGTAAATACAAGATAATGAGTCTACACACCATGGGGGGAAAGGGTGGGGGGGCTATTATTGGCTGCAGAATGACATTGTGTATGTCTAAAGCCTTCCAGATCAAACAATGTGACCTTCATGGCCGAGCGGATGGTTTTGGATGTGGCACGTCTGCGGCTAGATCCGTTTGATTTGTGTGGTTGTGCATATTTGTCTATCGTATATAGACACATATTCTAAGTTAATAAAAGCTGCTATTTTTCACATTGTACTCTCAGATGTAAAGGAAGCGCAGTAGCTGACAGTGTTATCTTCTGCCATCGTTTGAGTTTGTGAGGCACTATTGTATAATTTACATAACTGGCACTGACATGACATGCAAACTGTAGCAACAGAAGATACGAAAAGATAGAGATATTATATTAAATAGCAATTCAGAAATTGGTGCGTCAACACTAAAATCATAATTACATTTGATTTTATATAAGAAACTGGATATCTGTATCTATTGTGGTCTAGTCGCTCTCAGGATTTGACACAAACTCCCACACACACAAACACACACACACACACACACACACACACACACGGCCAAACCGCCTTCTTCATCTTCCTCGGGGTACAATTACGTCATCATCCAGTCTGAACAGTAATTATCACAGCAGTGCCTCATTAAAGTCATTATTTAGATAGAATGTCCATTGACCTTCCTCATCTATCCACCTGGCTACTTTTCTTTGTTCCCTTCTCTCTGCATGTTTTTAGTTACCAGCCTAAAATAATGTCTGTGGCAGTTCATTGACACTTTTCATACATGTAAGTTTTAATACACCTGTAATAAAGGATACGTGGCCATTTTTATACCCTAGGGTAAACAGCAGAGGATAAGCAAAAGGTATATCATGAAAAATATGAAAAACAAGCATGCTCTCAAAAGCATTAGCAGTACAAAGAAAGAGAAAGTCTTGTATTGATCGACACAAACTGCTCTGTAAAGTGCTTTTAGCATTGTAGGTGTAGATCGATATAAGACATTTTCTCAGTCTTTTAGCATTCCAATGAATTATTTGTATTATCTCTACACAAAGAGGAGACAAATACATATTAAGAAGGCATGGCAAACATAATGTAAAAGGAAAATGCTTTTCAGCTGTTTAGATTGGGTGTAATAGCTGTTCATGTGAGTCTCAGTTAAGAAGAAACATTCTTAAATAGTATATGTTAATAAGTGTATGAGCAGGGGGAAGTGACTGCCTGTCAATCTCTCGGTGATACAAACAAGCTATCAATTGGCCATGCTGCAGCTTTAGTTCTTTGTTGGAGCAAAAAAGATTTTCAGGACAATCTGCAATTCTGCCTCTTTTAACTTTAAATAGGACGCATTCAATCAGACTGCAATTAGCTTCCCAGAAAATGGATTGTTTCTCTCCAATGCAATGACAACAACATCATTTGCAAAACAAATGCTCTGCTTCTCCATTTCAGATCTCTCTAAAGTAGACACAACATGCTAATTTGATGCTTCATGAATGTAGCTCTAGTGATTTGTGTCTACAGATCCGTTAGAAAGGGATTTAAAGACTTCATTCTTGTCATGACAATTAACAGTTAGAGGAACCAGCTTTAATAATTACTCATTCACTTCACACACAATACTAGAAAACAACTGTCCCATCTGAACCCTGACTGATGTTGCAAACTGTAACAGACAGATTGGGATTGTGGGAAACAACATTTCGATCTCTCTGTCTGTACACACAAACTGAAAGATTGACAATAAAGTTGAAATTGACTTGACTTTGAAACACTTCACATGGCATGTCTGGGCTTGTTCATAAACAACTTTAAAAAAACACTTCTGAATCTGACCAGGTAGGAATTGCCAGAAGCTCCCCTCCTGTCGAAGACATGTCTGAACATGTCTTGTTAAAAATGAGGTACTTCCATTTTGCTAGACAACTAAATCCTGGATTTTTCTTGTTGTTTTTAAAACCTGACCCAATAGGATTCAGCAAGCATGTTCTTGCTGTGAGGTTGCATCAGTGTCCACTTGCTTGATAGAGAATAGGAGATAAATAAAGGCACATTTATATGGTGGGGGAGAGAAGTTTAAAGTGCAGTCCATACTTCTGCATTGAATCCACGCCATAGCCATCCCAGTTTGCTTGGTTTAGATGCTAGCTATGGCTAGCAGCTGTAGCTATCCATGCTGAAAGTAAAGCTGCATCTACTTATATATATTTTTTGCTCAATGTGAGGTTCGGTGCAGATACATGTGGTGAAAATAGCAAGTTCCCCTGCTAGCTTGCACTGATTAGCACAGCAGTCATCTGATTGGTTGCGCGTCGAAAGGTCCACTTTGAGCGCAGCGCTTTGCGACAAATTTGAAGTAGTGCGCATCGCAGAGGATAGCAACACCGTATGGTCGGGACTCTGTACCGCTCCCACCATAGAAACGCAAAGTCAGCACCGTTTCGCTGCTAGTCACGTGAATGCATCTGTATGTGCGCTACTTGCCGATATATTTGTGTACTGGTGGTAGGAATTTTGGTGCGCTCATAAATTCAGGCATTGATATTTGCTGTAGCCTACTACTGTTTAACACTAATTTTCCCCGACTCCAACCCAATCTGCTCAGTTCATTGTTTGAAGTACATTGAGAATCTGAACAGCAGGGATATTATATATTCCAATTTTTTGCTCTTTTGTTTATTTGAATAATTATATGTCCCGCTTTCGTGGAAGTATTTGATCTGCAGGAATATTGACAAAAAAAGACTGTTAACAAACAACAGACAAACTCTTGATAGCCTAGATTCACAGAAACAGAGGTATTTTTCTCGCCAGCTTTAGATGTTTGCCACAGTCTGAGTTTACTGCGTGTGTGTGTGTGTGTGTGTGTGTATGTGTGTGTGTGTGTGTGTGTGTGTGTGTGTGTGTGTGTGTGTGTGTGTGTGTGTGTGTGTGTGTGTGTGTGTGTGTGTGTGTGTGTGTGTGTGTGTGTGTGTGTGTGTGTGTGTGTGTGTGTGTGTGTGTGTGTGTGTGTGCGTGCATGCGTGCGTGCGTGCGTGCGTGTGTGTGTATGCGTGCATGTTTGGGTTGAGGGGAGTCCTGCAGGCACCAGTGTTCTCAGGAAGCACAGTGGGAAATGTTGGAGTTGAGTCAGAGAAGCATGCACAGTCTGGTGTCTCATGGATGGCAGAATGCCCAGAGCACAGCACTGCCTCTCCAATTAGGACAGTGGGAAGCAGGAACCCTGCTACATACTCTACTACACACACAGCTGTAGTTCCTCTTCCTCTACAGATTGGATCACCCCAGCATTTTGTAGGGTTTGTGTTTTCTTTAAATAATGAAAATTGACTAACCAACCCAAGCAGATTTATTCATGCCATTACCTTTCGTTACACCCTAGATAAGGTATTTCCCATATCCCAAAAATATACTTGTTGAGAATCTTTATTTATGTAATTGTTATTAATAGTTGTAGTGTACATATGTTTTGACAGAAAGAGTTTTCCCTTTCAAACATGCTTTGCTTTAAAAAAACAAAACACTCATTGGCATACCCTTGGATTGGACGACACACTGAGCATAAGGCCATGAGAGAGTGAAGGACGAGAGGTTGAAGTCAATCTCATTGTAATTTTTGACTCAATGAGGGAATAATGAGTTCAAACCTCAAAGGGATGTGTTTATCATGCCACCTCCTTGACACTGTGGAGTCAAGGACTAACATGCATTAACCCTCAAACAGAGACAATTTAGCTCTGCATCATTTCCTCGAAAGGGGTCATACACTCTGGGAATGTGTATTATTTAGTTATTGGTAATGTGGATCTAGTAATCGAGCCGGTTAGGACACAATGCAGCTGTGACAGCCACAGTGTAGCAGCAGTCAGCTGAAAAAAAAGGGTTAGGTGGAGAAAAGGGGAGAGAAACTGAACTGATTAAATGAAAAAGCAGTGTTTGAGCTATTCCTTGATTTGTATTATTTAATAGTTAACATCTTTTTTGTGTGTAATTCGACCAAAGATAACTAAGCAACAATGATTTAATTGTACTCCTCACATGCAAGAAAACGTATGATAAAGAAAAAAAGGAACAATTTCAAATTTTAACAAAAACTAAATGCTAATTTGGTCACATTTTTTACACAATATTTTGAGGATGTTCACTGATTTTCTGACAAATCACTCGACTTGCAACAACTATTTTCTTAATTGCCGCCTTCGGCTCTGAAATGAAGACACTGTTTCCAAAAGACACTATAAATAATTAAATAAAAAAACAATAAACTATGATAATGAAATCATATACATATACATATATATGTTAGTCATGTTTCATGTAATGTATGCTAGAGGTTTATATTTAGAGCAAAATGTTGATGAGATATGAACTAATGTGGTTTCCTTTAAGCTTAAGTCAGTATCAGGAAAGGTTTCAATTACTACAGTAACCTTATTTATAGCCTACATTTGATCAAATATATTGATATCAACCGGCTCTGCCACAGCGAGGAGATGAGGATGTTCCTTCATTGACTTAACAGGCACTCAGGAGGTATTGACTTCATGTTAGGTTAGCAGGCATCCGGCCGCCTGATAAATGGATTGCTTTATCAATACGTCAAACACACACACAAACCAAACACACACACACACACACACACACACACACACACACACACACACACACACACACACACACACACAATATTGTACCTAAAACAGAACAAATTCCCTGACACTCACACACAAAACATGGGAACATATGACCTAACACACAGACACACACACACACGTCGGGTTATATGGCTGAGGTGGATGGTGATAGATGGCGCCAGGTTGTCAGGTTGTCTCTCAAGCGCTGGTCTAATGTGGCGTCACACAGCCCTGACTGACACAACCAGATCAGCAGGGTCAAAGACAAGTTCAGGGAATATTAATACCCATAAATAACCACAAGTTATCAGAGCGCACCCTCGGAGAGAGGCTCAGTATCCAATGTTTGATTAGAGAGCCAACAGCAAGTCTCTATGGGTTTGATTTACTTGCCTGGGTAGGTCTGATGAATATATCTCCATTAGATCATTTCATAAAATATGTAAGCCATGCCCGCAGTCCTGAGAAGAGGCGTCCAAAGTTAAAGGCATTAGCAATTCACTTTTGTCAAACTTTTTGGTTTTGGTCAAACTTATATATTATGGAAGGTTTTGTGATTGGTGTGTTTATATGCGTGTGGGAAGTTAGTCATTTCAGATTTGGGAGTGGGCAGCAAAACGAATGGTAGTCAAAAATCTGACCCTTACACATTAATGACTGAAGTCAGGTTTCCTACACATTTTTCTAAATGTAATGTCATTTTCTGACTCATCTGTAGAGTTTTAGAGCATCGTTGACATCCAAGTACAGATAGCTAGATGTTTTTATGTCGATAAATTGTTCTAAGTTTAAAATGAGTTTGTTTCATTCTGACTATTGTCAAATATTTGACAACCAATTGTAGCTAAGAACTGTATCTGATACAATTCAATATGCAATTTTCGCAAAATCTAAATGTTATAATTTAGAGAAGAAAATATGGGCACTAGACTGGAAAAACAAATATTTGTACATTCTGTCCTTATTATTTTTCAGATTTATCCAGACCTGGAACCTACTAAATCAAAACTACTACATACTTTTCCATACAACTTAAGAAGACTGTTAATTAATTAGTAATACATCTGGGTAAGTGAAGTGAAGTTAAACCAACCTCAACTTTTAGTTTGGTTTCCCTAACGTTGAGGCGCACTTCGCCACAGAAGTAGAACAGCTGCTGGTAGGAGCCATTGTTATTTGACGTTACTAATAACATCAACAATGGCTCTGTTATTTTCAACTGTCCCGGTAAGCCGTGACAGTGAGCCAGCATGTACGATATCAGGACTCGGAAACCAAAAAGAAATGCAGCCATTATTAATGATGTAGTGTATAACAAACACACACATACACGCACTTTGGAGGATAGCAGTTTGCACACAGTCTTACTAATGTGGGACAACAAACAGCCCTCGAGGGCCATGTGACATCAGAATGTTTTGGCTTAAATATCCAACAACTTGCTATCACTCCCCTTGCCAAATGCGCTAAACTGACTGGGGGAACATCTTCTTAATGTTATAAAAAAATGTATCGGTTTTGGAAAGTGTTTTCACATTGTGGCTCTTCTATAAGCTTCATCTTGAGATCTTGAAAAATAATCTTCATAAATACCCTCCAGGGCACGTTATATAATTTCAATTTTTTAAACATTCAAAGCACCTTTACTATACCTGAATTCATTTGAATTGCTAATTAAAGTGTCGCTGTTATCAGGGGTTTAATTAAACACACTTGACGTTGAAAGTGAGCATAACATTTTGTCAGTGTGTTGTATGATATGTACATTAAATAGGTCGGGTCTGTCCGTGTGTGTGTGTGTGTGTGTGTGTGTGTGTGTGTGTGTGTGTGTGTGTGTGTGTGTGTGTGTGTGTGTGTGTGTGTGTGTGTGTGTGTGTGTGTGTGTGTGTGTGTGTGTGTGTGTGTGTGTGTGTGTGTGTGTGTGTGTGTGTGTGTGTGTGTGTGTGTGTGTGTGTGTGTGTGTGTGTGTGTGTGTGTGTGTGTGTGTGTGTGTGTTACACCTTATATTTCCTGCTGCAGTGCTGCCTGAGTGTTTCAGATAAGGGTGAGTCATCATATTCTTCACTTTTTGGTTTTAGTCAAACTTATATATTATGGAAGGTTTGTGATTGGTGTGTTTATATGCGTGTGGGGAGGTTAGTCATTTCAGATTTGGGAGTGGGCAGCAAAACGAATGGTGGTCAAAAATCTAACCCTTACACATTACTTTCTAACTGGTTTTTCAGAAACGATAATATGTACAAGACCAACACACTCTCACTCCATTCCCATCTGCGGCGGGATTTGACGCTCATGGAAGCACGGCATTCGTTTGTGTCGGCTGCCCTTAAAGGCAATGTGAGCGTCCATTCCCATTGGATAATGGAGAATTGTACACCCGGAAGTAAGTATTCCCCTTACTGTCGATTGATTTTACAGTGATATCTGCACTACTCATCGACTAAAAAACACCAGATTATCCTTGTTAATTACACAACATTGATTGGTTTAAATTGTGTGCAATGCTTTTGTATTTTTCCCCTTTGATTCGGAGAAACAAATATTTTTTCGGAGTAAAGGATGGCAGAAGACACTACACTACCCAGAATCCCCAGCTATCGTTTAGGACTACACCATGTGCTCTGTTTGACAAATCCCGTTTTTTTTCACCATTCATTCCAATAGCTGGTGTCTATGTCATGTGATCTTCAAATTTCTCCCTGCAGAAAAAAAAACATGGCCGAACTTCGTTTTATTCTCGGTGGAAAATGCCTATTTTAAAGTTAGTTTGGCCATTAAAATGCGTTTTGATGTCATTTGATGCGAGAAATAGGAGTTGTTATTTCAGATTATGTGTGCAGTGGATGTACATGATCTTTAGTTTGCTAGTTATTACGAAGATTACTTCAGGAAATTGCGTCCATAGAACGTTTTCATTGTTACCAAGGTGGTTGCTAGGGACGCTGCTATCAATATTATTTCTGTTATGTTGTGTAACTGTTTAATGGTGTTATCTTTATTGCTACCCCCTTCCCCGTCAATGTATAGTGTTGGTCCACAGCGCAAACGTATTAGTTTAACAAAATCCGCATCTAAAGATACGTTATTTTCCCCTGTGCAATTCCAGTCTCACATCTCACAGCACATCGTCATTAACAAATACCGGAAACAGACCGAAAACATTTAAAAAAAAATAATAATACTTTATTCCGAGTGTGCTTGCTTTTCTCTTTGAAAGTCATCACATAACGGCATTGTAATACACAGTTCGGCTGCATTAAATATTACATATCTGCCGTAGTTCTCTATTTATAGAGCCCTGCTGAGAAGACTTCTAGACAAACATGAGAAACTGCCGCCAACACTAAAAATGTGACGTGGATCATAAATATATCAGCAGTTAAACAACATCTTACATTTCTTTTCACACAATACGTCTTACATACTGTAAAGGGATACCTAGTGGTTAAAACATGTTATTGAATTTCACTATTTTTATTATTAGATATTAATACGATCCCTATAAAGTATATTCATTACTCGTTATGCTCTACTAATAGTTAATTAAAGACTTTATATAATGACTATTTTGCACATCCTTTTCAAGATTTCAAGATTTGCTAAGGTTTATTGACATATCATATTCACAAACGGTGTAGTTATGCATTGAATGAAAATCTTGGGTCGCAGGTTCCTCAACAGTGCATTACAAGACGACATCTATCAATATGTGTGCATACCTCCAGCAATGTTAACAATGTTGAAGCACTTATTTTAACTGATATTATACATATGTATTATACTCTTATAAGATGTAGGCCTACTGTATGTAGATATTTCATCTCCGGCCTTGTCAGGTATTGAACAATCAATAAATAAAGAACAGAGAATTGTTAAATATAAAACACAGAATTTGTGTGATTATACTAAATGATGTAAATAAATAACCACTGCATATTTACAACTGTTACACATGCTGATGTAACGCAAATGTTTCCAACTTGGGATCAATAAAGTACATCTTATCTTAAGCTGATCGATGGCTACTGCCATATTTGCAAAATGTGCCTCTGAAACTTGACAAGTGCATGTTTCAGGCTTATCAATTAATGTAATGTAATGTAATGTTATCAATTAACAACAGGAGGGGTCACAAACATAAGACCAGCTGTTAAATAAAGCTCTTCTGACCTTAGCTGGCATGTGGGTATATATATTAATGCTGCCCATTATGGGCACAAGCAATTTTCACCCATTTATTAATTATATTTTTACTGTACAGGGCTGTAATGTGGACAGTGGCGTACTATCTCCAGAAAACTGGGAAGTTCAAATTCGAGTGCAGCCTGGTTAAAAAAGAGAATTCGAAGTGAAAGGATAAATTATTCAGAATTCTCCCCCCTTCAAGTTGTCTTTGACCGAAAGACAAAAAAAAGCACTGCGCCTCAAGATATAGTTGTGTGTCTTTTGAGTCAGATGCTTATTTAAAGAGGTATACTCGTCAATGCATTCTCAGCAGGAAGACAGACGAAATGACTCAAGTTAGTCACCACTGCTGCAATGTATAAAAGTAACGTATTTTTTTGCAACAAATGAACACGGACTGAGCACACATTGTTTTAAACAATTCCTGTCACACTTTCTATGTCTGCTCGGCTGCACCTCTCTCAAAGAGGTTATCAAGAGCAAATTGAAATTGCTTTCACCACTTGAGTGCTAATGGTTTTAAGGATGACCACAGGGTCAACAGCAGCTATCAACAGTCCCATCTCTTCTTCTGTTTATTGTCTGCCTAGCTCTCACTGGCTTCCACAAACCACTCTTTTGGTAGGTGACTCATAAAGCTGTGTTGTGGGTGAGAGCTGAGAGCATTGGCTGTTAAATGTCAACTCTAATGTAAAACGTTCAACTGCCAAAACTTAACAGCTGATGTGAAATGTGTTAAAGTAATGCTCTACCCAGTGAGACCAGTAGAGGAGGATGTTGCTCTACTCTTTATTTGATTTCAAATTAACCACTGGTTGCAGCTTAACTCCTATTAATATTTGAAAGTTAAATAATTCACAGACCACTAGAAGGAAGAATTTCCTCATTTGCTTCCACAGTGGCTCCCCAGTCCTTCACATTTCTACTTTCCACTTGTTCAAAGTTACTTCCCGCTTTCATTGCACCAAGCCTGACACTTACCCTGAAGTCACATAAGTCTTTGAACATAATCTCTACGGCTCGCTCCCCTATCAACCTCTCTCTGTATCATAAGGCCAGAGCTGTTAATGTGGCACCCTGGGGCCATCACAGGAAGTCACTGCAAAGTCAGGACTGTGAGTCGGCTCAGCATAGAAACCATTCAAAAGACACTTCAGATACTGCACACAGGCTCCAAATGTAATCTATAAATCATAAAATCTTCAATTTGTATTCAATGGTTTCCTTTGTATCATTCTTAATCTTTGGAGATTATAACTCATACCTTAGAGACAGTTCATTTTGGACATATTTTCACAATTAGGTGTTCAATACTATTGTAAATGGCTCTGCAACAATGCTGACAGTGATAAAAAAACAGCTTCTGCTTTTGCTGATCTTTCATTTTGATAAAGATTAAGGCAGTGAGGGATGCAGAGAATATCAATACAAGCACACACATACAAAAATGAGAATGTAATTTACCCGGTCCATACCTCCTCACACTCATTAATGATAATGAAGGTGACCTTGCTAGAAAAGTACATTCCGGTCTAATCATGTTGATTTTCTCTCGGCTTCCACTTAACTGAAAAGGCAGCACTTGAAAAACTCCATGTCAGTTGATTTCGTGTTCAATAGAGGGAAATGCATAATTTACAGCGTAAATGAGAGCACATCATCCATTTAAAACACAATGAATGGTAGCTATAAGGGTTTAAAAGGTGAAAAGATTATCTGTGATGCGATTCATGTTTGAGTCAGAATGCAATACATACTTTTACAAATACAATATCTCATGATAACAAAAGTACTGTAGTTCATGTTAAAAAAAGGAGATCAAATAGTGGGGATACAATTATTTCACAGATACAGGACAGCAAATCATAACGATCTCATTTAGGAATGGAAAATATATCAATGTATTACACGGCTTAGGGAATTCTCGTTTCTGATAGGTCAATTTGGACATTCTAGACTCGGGTTGATAATTCTCGCTAACAGACCGTTGCTAAGGAGGACTATGTGCAGTCATATCAATCCGCATGAAAAAGCCCCGTAACTTTGATGCCAGCTTTAGACAAATACCATGAAATACTTTTTGAGTAATCATTTTTCATATTTGTGCAGACAACGAAACTTTGGATTCATGATGGCTAAACTGTCACCAGTGAAGAAAAGAAAGTGGTTAAAAAACAGAGCTCTGGACTTCAGAAAAATCAACAGAAGAAGACAGACAGGAAGTACACATGATATAGCATACTGTATATAAATATGGCATGAGCTCCGACATTGTTTTAAGACTGGTTAATGGAAAGAAAATGTGAACAGACTTGGACAGTTACAGAAAACCTTGATGCTGCCGTCATTTTAAGTTACGTTGCTGTCGCTGATCTCCAGCCATTGGTACGCAGTGCAATAGGAAAGAAAATGTCTTGGCGGAAGCAACACGATCATTTTAAAAATCAATCAAATAATTTTTGAATCAATATTGTGAATACAATCAAGGGTTTATTGTAGCCATGCAATAAGCTGGATAATGTGCATCAAGGCGCTCATATATGAAAAACCATGAAGGTGTATCCCTTACATAACATTGAGATCGTTATGAATCTAGATATTGTCTTGGGTATTATGCACACCGTAATATTTGCAAGTGATGTTTTTCCTTGGCTCTTTTTAGTTTTTATGTTATTTTCCATTAACCGCATGGTCATTAAATCCACATTGCTGATCACTCTTTATAATGTAAAGGCATCAATGGTCAACCCTACAATATTGTCTCAACATATATCGATATTGAGGTATTTGTTCGGAGATATCTGGATTCTGTATTTGCTTCATATCGCCCAGCATACCTCAACTTGAAGCCAAACAAAAAATCGGTTTGTAAACATCACTCTTTTCAGTCACAATAACATTGCTCCCCCATTGTTCTCCATTTCCCTGGATACATCAGATAAGGTTCCAACATTGTTTCCCGGCAACAATGGTAAACACCTACACTTTGTTCAGGAAGACATTATGTAAACGTACCATGGATGGGAACATCACTAACAAGTGTGAAAGCAGACCCTTAAGGCGCTTTCGCACCGGAGTACTACAAAAGTAAAAAAGGCCTGAATCACTTAAGCGTATTCGACTTATCAAAGTGTTTTGTATCACTGCAACACTGCAAAGCCAGCTGCAGGAAACAAGCTTGGCGGGAGCAACCGTGAATCAAGGCAACGTGCCAGATTTAGTCGGCAGCACATTGCACACCCTAAGGTGAAAAGCAAAACAGAAATCAGCAGAAATAAATTACTTAAATATGGAAAACACCTTCTGTAGCACACACATGCCAAGAGATGCCTTCACAAGTACGGGAAACCACAGCAGGTGGAGAGGGGGAACAGAATGAAACAAATGCAGAAATCAGCAGCGGCAGTTGCATAGACAAATGTCAAGTAATTCCTCATTTCAATTTGTCATATAATTAGTGTTTGTCTTTAGGAAGTGGAAAATCAAGTCAGCAAGCAGGGAACAGGTGTTGGCAAGCGGGCTGATAGATCATAGATGACCCCGCTGTGACACACATGGATTTCAGTCTCAGATGTCCTTCCTTAAAGGTGAGGTGAGGTGAAGGAAGAGGAGGAGGAAGAGCAAGATGAACAAGCAACATAAGGCAAGACAGAAGTGAGAAGAAGAGCAGTGGAGAGAAAAAGAAGGACAGTGGAACAGAGAAGAAGGGTGCTGCTGGGAGACTAGCTGATAAATGAAAATGAAAGCGACTTCAAAATAGTTCGAAATCTTACGGGAAGAAAGTACTTTACACGGGGATGTCCTGATAAGTTAGGAGGAAAGGCTGGTCCAATCTATTCTTGTCCTGACCCATCATGGTACCCGTGCTCTGTGAGCCTGAAACCCTACCCCCCCCCCCCCCTCTATAAAGGGTGGGGGTTGATGTAAGCAGCTTGTGTTGCAATGTTTTAGTAACCGGGGTCATAGCAAACAAAATAATCTTCGGCGAATCGGTGATCATCATCATCATCATCTCTCTGTATCTAAGCCTGTTTAACATAGAGAGAACACATGGCGCGCTGACAGAGTTTGAATAACCTCTGCTTAGGAGGTTAGGTCTTTGGCTGTTTATTTGTTTGTCTGTCAGCAGGATTAAAGAAAAAACTACATTCACCACAAACCTTGGTTTGCGGGTGTAGCATGGGCTGAAGTTGAACCCATTACATTTGGGAATTGATCTGAATGACGATGGGAAAATGCAAATGATGTTTTGTTTCTGTTAGCATTGTGAGATATGGCGTATGTGCTGAATTTGTGTCAGAATACATCAGAAAAATGAGTTCACTACTGGGTAAAATGTATTTTACATCCCCTCAAGTCATAAACAACTTAGACACATATCTACGTGTTTTCAAATGTTTTAAACTTCTACTTCTTGGTGTCAGTGTTGTGTCATGCTCATGTTCAGGTTTAATATTGTAGTCTGTGTCTCTACTGTGTCATGTCTCCATGATTTAATGTTCAAAAAGCTCTTTATTTTTCTCATACTGCTTTTCACCCTCTGTCTGAAACCAGAGCCCAGCCAGCTCTGTAGTGATTGAAAATGATTGATGAAATATTGAGCACAGATCGATATAGAGCTTATGATACCATCCACCCTCAGAGAATACGAGCAATCTACCACAAGTGAAATGATAACACTGAGCGTGGGCCCTCGTGGTGAGTAATACAACAGTTCTTTGTGAGAATCACACACGCCAAAGATACAGATGACATGTCCACACTCAGAATCTTCCATCTCTCAGTTACAAGTCACTTTAAAAGAATTGCCACTGACAGTGACACAAGTGGACAAACAATCCTGTTCTGATTTATAAAGAAACATATCCCTCTTTAAAAACCCATCAACATGATTATAATATATGACTTAAATAACACACTCTGCTCTGCATAAAGAGTATTACAAGACTCCGTCACCCCATGTCCCTCTACGGGCTGTAATCTCATAAAAATTGTACTGGGATTGAATTCAGCCCATTTGCAAAAGCAATCAACTGGAGCGTCCGTGAAAAAAAAAACACAATTACCCATAAGAGACGGCACCTTTTAAAGAGTGACCCTGAGAATAACCTTTGACAGGCTCTCTCCCTCCGCACTCGCAAACATATACACAATATTTAAATCGGATGCTTAGTCTCAGCCTTCTCCTTCCCATCTATATTCACTTCCTCCTTCCCGCTACACACACACACACACACACACACACACACACACACACACACACACACACACACACACACACACACACACACACACACACACACACACACACACACACACACACACACACACACACACACACACACACACACACACACACACACACACACACACACACACACACACACACACACACACACACACACACACACACACACACACACACACACACACACACACACACACACACACACACACGTCCCCAGAACAACCTAATCTTGTGTGATACAGAACAGCAACTAATACATCCACAGGCCATTTCTGCTTTGACTTGCATCTGTTTTAAGGAGCCTAAGGTAACTAATACATAAATAATAAGGCAAGTGAATATGCATTTAAATATGTGGCTCTCAGAGGTAAGGCATTTTGAAAACAGCAGCCTTGCCAGTTAAGCTTCTCCAATGGCCCCCTCTTTTGGCAAGGAGTGGGAGTTGAAGCAATACACTGCTGACACAGAGCAGTGGCACGCTGTTGTTTACTACCCTCAAATGAGTGTCATTACTAGATAAATAGCGGTGATTGTAATTTTTTTTTTCTTTGCTATGTGTTAAGATGGTTTGGGTGGGTACCTGAGAGTCGGTGGTGCTTGGTGCTCACTCGGTTGCTGTTTTGGACGGTGCAGCAGAGGTGGAGCATGGCAAACATGGTGAGGATCATCACCACACTCTGGAGCAGCAGGGTGAGCTCAAACTGCTTCCCTATCCTGCAAGGACGCAACCAAAACAACAATAGAAATCAGAGAAACTTTTGGGATACAATATAAAAAAACACAATAAGAGTCTAGTATGGCCTTTGCACTAAAAGTAAGACACAACACATACACAAGGCCTGTATACACCCTCATACAACAGTAAACTATTCATTCACCAATATGGGTTTTATTATTACAGGGCATGTCATGGAGGCTTTCAGCAGCACAAAATGACCTTATAAATAATACAATCTTCCAACCCGATTCTGTAAAATATCTATTTAATTCCCTCCTCGGCGCCTCCAGTCAGAACAATGTCCTTTGCCCTCTGCTGTGTGAAAAAGCCTTTGTAAAATCTTAAAGGGAACAGTAAAAAGCTCAGATAATATAATTCATCTAGTTTTATTCTGTGATCATATTCCAATTTCATAAATTTTTGACACCAAGACTGACCTTTGTGCCCTACGAAGAGCAAAAAGAAGACAGGATAAAAATATAAATGTCAAAATCAGAAGAAATGAAAAGCCTTCCCCTCTGTTGCTCACCAGAAGAAGATGCGCAGGATGTTGGCGATGAGCAGCACGAGGCAGACTCGGATGGAGAAGCCTTCACTGTGGTTGCTCCTCTGGATCTCCTGGTACTGGGGCACATAGGGCAGGGCCCCCCCGAACACCATGAGTAAGGACGCCATCCAGGACAGCAGGGACCACGAGGCCTCCGTGTCCCCACCCTGCAGAAGCTCCTCTCCATCCATCACACCGGGGGCAGCTCAGGGGTTAGGGGCGCTCCTGAGAGGAAGCAGAATGAAGCAGATGTAATGGATGCTCAGCAGTTAGCCTGATGGATGCTGTGAGGTAGCCAGAGGTCAATAACAGGCCCTGAAGTGAACATTACCCTGGACTCCCTGGAGTCCATCAGCAATACAATGTATTAAGCTGATTGTTTTAAATACTTCAGGTATGGATTTGATTGTTTAAATAGCTCTCCTTGCTGAATACAATGTATCCTCTACATAAAACACAATGACTGACGCTAAACTCATGCAAACTTCGATGTATCTTTAGAGCAAATATAATGGTTATGCAACGTCAGTCATTTTGCTGAAGAATTTTTAGACATATTACTGGCTTAATTATGGCTTAATTTAGAGCTGCAATAATAAACATTTAAAAAAGATGATTGCTAACTATTCCATTAGTATTAGTATTATTTCCCATTAAAGAATGTTTGAAAATGCTATTTTGGCCTCTCAAATATGTACATTTACCCCTTCTGAGTGTTTTATATATTATATTAATATTAAACCATACATCTTTGAGTTTTAAACTGACAATTAAATACATTTAAAGACATCATCCTTGGACTAGGAGACACTGGATTGGACACTTTCCACTATGTAAAGGCAACCGAACAACAAATATTTGCCAGTGAGGGATATGGTGTGAAGCTTTTCCAGACGCATGGTGTTGACAGTCTTCTCTTTGAGTGCATTTAAGATGTTTATTTGGATTGCAGGATGATGACAGCAAAACAAGAGCCGGGTGTTTAACTCATAACTAAACCGAAATGAACTCAAAACAAACAGAAAATAAGCGAAAACACGCACGGTTGAAAAACTGTGTGGCCTCCCTCTGGTGATTCCCAATCCCTAGTGTCCTCCCCAAATAGTAGGCTGGACCCTGAAATTGGCTGAGTCCCCGCCTATGCCCAGGTCAATTCAGTAGTATCACAGCACCTTCATATACAAATATTAAAATACATCAAATTGGCTGCAACACACTATGTAAGTTTTAGATAAAAAATTAAGAAGAAAAAAAAAGCATCCATAAAATAATCAGCAGAACAATAATGACATGGTTTGATGGCTGATGTGTATGATGTCACACTGTCATGGCTCACTGACAGACTTGTATAGAAAAGAACGTTAATGTTATTAGTAACACCTGTGCTGCTCCTCCTACTGTATGACAAGTCAGAATGACTGCAGTTACACAGTATGGTTACTTTAGATCAGGGTTGTCCAAACAACGGCCCGGGAATATATAGTATAACGAAATATGGCCTACACCTGAAAACTTGTACTTTTCTTATATTGTGCTTCTTAAATATATATGTAAACAGATATTACACAGTAGTATGTGTGTTAATAAGACCACGTTTCAAATGAATTCAGTCAATTAAAGTCCAATAACTCATTTGCATAACAAGCATGAAACAGGCACTTCCTATTTCCCCTCATTATAAACAATCTGAGGCTTCTGTTTTAAGAGATAAGCTGCCAACACTTTTATAACAAATAAATTAAACCCTATGGAGCGCTGTGATGTAGGCTGTTTTTTTTCTTAACGCATATTCAATATATAATAATTTACCTACATTTGATTGATTTTGCTAACTTATAACTGAATTTATGAGGCAATATAACTCTAGTGAGTGGCCCAGCCCTTCTATGTTTTTCTGTATGTGGCCTTCACTGAAAAAAGTTTGGACACCCCTGCTTATGATGGTAAATTACTGTTGTGTTCATTCTTGATGGGCTAGAGTCCACAATAGAGAATATAACTATTCTATCTTATCAGTCTTTGAAAGCAGCAGCAACAATACAGTATACCGCTTGAGCCTGTGACCGTGTGTTCTGCGGCTTCTGTATTTATCCAAGTCATCAGCTCTTAACGTTTTCTGGTTTAACCGGTCCCTCCAGCATTTCCCTTTTCTTACATTTTATAATGCACTCACATTATTGAGGAAGTATAGATTCCCTTACAGAGCGATTTGCCTTTCAAAACAGTTCCTATTCATTCAATATTTGATTATGAATTGTCTTATTGACATATAACATGTAAAGCTTAAAAAGTTCATATCAGTTTAGCTTCTATACTGTACTTTTTAAATTCTAATCTATGTAACAAATCGTTAACTTTCACAATAATTGCGTATACAAACATATATTTCTCTATCTGTGACCTAAATGCAAGTACAGTGCATGCACTGCCTTGACATTAGGGCTGCTCAATTAATCGTATTTTAATCGCAATTACGATTTTGGCTTGCAACAATTATGAAAACAACATAATCGAAATAAAACCATTTTTTTAGTGGTTTTTCAGTTGAATTATACTTAAAGTTCAGGGTAATCAACTGTTAAAAACATACTGTTCACATTTATTTTTCCAAGAAATGGATGTTTTCAAAGTAAATGGATAATCGTTTTTAATAATCGTGATATCAATTATTGACCCAAATAATCGAGATTATGATTTTCGCCATAATCGAGCAGCCCTACTTCATATACTCATGTACACCTGAAGTATACCTATACTGTGTGCTAGCATACAATACATACGTTTCCGCAATAGTTTCCATATTTAAAGATTGATAAGTCACAGTTTAATTATTACGTTTTTCTCCGTTATGAATATGTTGGCTGTGCAGGACACATTTGCAACTGGAGCTCGCAAAATAGATTTTCTTTTTACAATTACATTAAGTTGGGTGGTAACGTGGGCTTATACATTTTACAAAAAGGTAGAGGTGTGTGTGATTTATGTATGAGCAGCCACATAGACAGATGGGGATGACAGGTGTGGAATTTGAAGCTAAATATGTGGAAACCTCCCACAGAGAGGGAACAAGTTGAGTTCAAGGAACGGTCAAACAGACAGTATCCTGAGAAGGCAGAGATGACAGGCGTGACAGCTGAGTGGGTGGGAGGGGTCAGTATTAGCTGGTACAGTGGAGATAACAAAAAGTGTGTCTAGCTATAAAGTAACTGTCAACTATTTTTGTATTTCTTAAAATAAAAATAAACTTACACTAATACTTGGAAAGAACAGAAGACATTACAAAGAAAGATTCCTACTTATTCCTAGTAGTAATCAAACTAATTACAAGGAATTAAGATGGACTTTTATTAAACCCTCGTGGGGAAATGGTTTCTCTGCATTTGACCCATCCTAGTGTTAGGAGCAGTGTGCTGCCATTTTGTACGGCGCCCAGGGAGCAGTGTGGGGAACGGTGCCTTGGACACCTCGGTAGCACTTGGTCTTGTCGGGACTTGAACTGGTGACCTTCCAGCTGCCAAGCCAAGTCCCTATCGACTTCGCCACCACCGCCCAATTGGCAATTGGTAGAATTGGTTCTTCCAATTATAGTGGTGGAATAATTTACTGGACCTAGTTAATTTTAACTAGGTCCAGTAAATTATGTATCTATTTCTCTTCTTTTCCTGATTTTTGGGTTGCATTTATGTATTTAAGTTGTGTAACTGTGTATGCCCTTAAACCCTATCATCTCTTTAAAAAGTATTATGACTATTCCTGCTAACTGACTTCTCTCTGAAAACTCACCACAGGTCCTCACACACACTTAATGCCCTGTGTGCAGCATAACTAGTTCAGCTACTTGGCTACTCTAATCTTTAAAATAGTGACGTTTTATTTGTTTCCGTTTTATGTTTATTTTCATGGCTCTGTTGTTTAAGTTATATTGATAAGCATTTTTTTTGCGGGTGGAGGGAGGGAGGGGGGAGTGTAGTGAGTGTGGTACTGTGATATTACAATATAAATGAAATGGCATTGATTACTGTACACTATAATGAATAGTGACGTTTTGTGCTAGCCAGCATTCTTGAAGGGATAATAACATAAAGGTTACTAATTCCCTCTTTCTCCAGGGAACTCTAGAGAACAAATATAATGGTTAATAACATTTTAGACATTTGTGATATGGACAGAAAACTCCTAGGAAATGAGAATGGCACGTGGACACATTTGATGTTTAGCTAGTATGTTGCTCTGTACACAAAAGCATGACCTACATCTTCTGAGTAAATACTGATAAATGTGTTACTCTTCAGGTCACTTAATAGTATGGTTGCCATTGACACATCTATACCAGAGGGCCAACAAGAATATAAAAACATTGGCTCAAATATATGTTTGGCATTTTCAGCTGACAAGTCACTGGGTAAAGCTTAGAGGGCCAGTCAATGCACCAGGAAGTTATTTAGTAAAAAAGGTCAGCAGCAGGTTTAATGATGGTATTTATTTTACATACTTGGTTTATGATAGCTGAGAAAAAGGTTATTTCAACATGACAGGAGATGCAGCGTACATGGAGCACCGAGAGTCACCCAGAAAATGATCAGGGTCTGATAACTCATTAGACATATTACATTTATCATAACTCAGCTGTAAGTAAGGACAGAAATAAGGACAGACCTCACTGCTGGAGGAGAAGCCAGTTCAAGTTATAAACTCTCACAAAACATTTACAACTAGTATACAGTTACAGCTATGAAATGCAGCATATTGTCTATCCAGGGTGAATAAGGCTAGTAAATACATTGGTCAGTTTATTTGAAAATAAATGTCAGAGCAAGATGAGTCGTAATGTTTATTCACTTCATCTGATAAATATAAAAAAAAAATCGCTTTATTAATTGGCCCCTTGCCTCATGTCATTTTGAAAAAAGCTATGAAAGTTAATGCTAGGTCAATGCCCTTGGAACACAGCCTATAACACGTTTGTTTGTATAGGTTTCCTACAGTTAAACATGACTCAAGTATTTAACAATCCAAGGTGTCTTCAGCTATTTCCTTCCTTGGGTTGTGTGAGTAAACCCTCTCTCTCTCTCTCTCTCTCTCTCTCTCTCTCACACACTCACTCACACACACACACACACACACACACACACACACACACACACACACACACACACACACACACACACACACACACACACACACACACACACACACACACACACACACACACACACACACACACACACACACACACACACACACACACACACACAGTAAAGTAAATATGTTGGGCCACTTCTAGTAAGAGGACATACTGTTATGCAAGATAAGCATAGCTTCACGGGGTTGGGTCACTGACATGCCTCAACATACACGCATCATTTTTGGGCTACTGGGCAACAACAGTAACATCACACAAAGAAGCAGCTGTTACACCGTCTGTTTACACTGTTGTAGACTCATATGAGTACACAGAGGAGATTAAACATGTGAACGCTAATGCCAAACGTACAGAATCATTTTTGTATTTAAAAAGCTCGTTTACAGCTCGCGCGATGTATCGCTCCTGATATAGCTTTGAAGTCAAAGTAGCATCATTTCAGTTTTAACGTTGTATGGGTAAACCGTGGACTACTTCTAACTTTACTCACCAGTCGTCTTTATTCACTTTCCTTCGCCTTTTAAAAACACAAATAGTCACAATGATGTTTCAGCGTCAGAACACATTGTGTTCCCTGGCAGCTCCAACTATCAAACCCCAACTCGATCTCAAGAGGAGGCTTCACGTGCACGCGCATGCAAGCATACAAACACACGCACGCACGGATACTTTTAGACTTTCCAAATGTATGAAACATGAACGTCGTTAGGTCACCTAATGAGATGCTGCCTCTGGTAAAACAAGTGTGTTGAATGAGTGGCGCATTTGTTTCCTTGGGGGCCATAAGGGGTTAAACTACTATTTTATTGTATTGCTTCATAGCGGCCACACAGCTCTCGCGAGACTCTGTGTTATGTAGAACAGCTGACTGTGCTGGGTGGTGCTATCGAGGGAGGGCTACCTATTTCGAACTGTTACAAGCTTGATATATCCATAATCGCTAAACAGCATTTTCAGTTCTACTACTGTTTAGACATTGATAATACCTTCCACCACAACATGGCTGAGACGGACCCCAAGTCGGTGCAGGACCTTACCAATGTGGTGAGTCGAGAGCGTAATGACACGCTAGCGTTAGCTACAGCAGCATAGCTAGCAAAAGCAATAAGAATGCTAACGGTGGACAGTTAACGTTAGCTGTTTGCATCAGCTGTGTAGTGCATCCGTAGCCTTTAGTGTTATTAATGTTTTTTAAATAAAATAGATTCATGGGTTCGGTTTGCTCAACTTGTTTAATGAAGCCTGCATGTTTTGTTTAGAACGTTATATAACGTGAATGGTCAGTTGGGCTTTTACATGACATCATCAAAGCACAACCGAGCAAACTGCATAGCTATACACAACAGAAGTGTTGCTGCCGTGTGATTCTTGTTTTAATACATGTATATGTTATGCATTGAGAATATTGTGCAGTATCACTCACAGATATAGCACTATGCATTGTTCCAGATGAATTCTACCTGTTCATTATAATTGGGTAATGTTTCCTAGTGTTGTCATGGAGATAATGTAGAAAAGTCGTTAAACTTCAGTTAACCTCCCAAACATGTATCAATCCCCTGTGGTATGTATGTCTTTCTCTACACATTTGTGTTCTAATGCTTTTGTTTTAAAACCATCTTCAAGGACACCCAGTTACTCTAGATTTAGTTGTTTTTTTTATGAACCTTCAATTTATGATTCTGCCTCAGGGTACCTCTTAACCAAACGTTTTTGACATATGAAGAATAAAACAAGTGAAAAATAAACTGTTGACCGGTGTATACTTAAGAAACCACCATCAGAGAACCCCATATAATGATGAACACCAATGCAGAGCAGTATGAACTTATTGTGAGTTCATTGTTCTGCACATATGCTTATCACACTGGATTACATAATCACCTCCCGTGGTTACTGAGATTTTACATTGTTGTCAAGGAAACTAGTTAGTTTCAATGTCCTTTTTTAAACAATTCATATATGCATCAGAGTGGGAGTGCTGATGTTTGTCACTGGCAGAGCTATTGTTAATAATGAATAGTCAGCTGACAGCAATATTATTTATATCTGCTCAATTGTGTCATCTCTAAATGAAACTGATACATCTGATGTGTGGCTGCCATCAGTGAACCTACTCACTAGATACATTTATGTGTGGCTTATTGTTTCACTGACATGCTTTCTGTGTGCTCGTTTCCCAGGTCCAGACACTGCTGCAACAGATGCAGGACAAGTTCCAGACCATGTCAGACCAGATCATCGGAAGGAATATCCTTACTAATAAAACAAATGAAATAAGAGTTAATTGATTTAAATGCACTGGTCAATCTGATATGGTAATAGTTCATGGCTTAATGGTAGATGTACAGACTGAAGTAAAACCCAATTTTGCCTATATAACAGTAACTTTGTGTTTTTGTTTAAGTTGTCTACCTTAACTGTTTCTCCACTTGATGAGATGAGCACGCGTATTGATGATTTGGAGAAGAACATCTCCGACCTGATGACTCAGGCTGGAGTTGAAGAGATTGAGGCGGCACCGGAGAAGCCTAAAGATGGTCAAGGCTCCTAATGAAGGTGAGCCGTAAACACAGGTAGTATTTAAAACCGAGAAAAAAACAGTTCACACCAATGGCTTTTATTCATGCCCCTTTCCCCTCGACTAATGCATCTTAAATGGGACAGTTCACACCAAAATGAAAACATGTTTATCAATTTAGATAGGTAGAATTGCTAAATGCGCTAAAACAATAATATTGAAAAGTCATTTTTTCAGAGATCATGACCCTGGAATCCGTTTATCATTAACCTTTACGACAGATTGATAAGTAGGCCTACCACTAAAAAAGGGGAACATTTATATTTGAATCTGTTGTGAGTTTTCCCTTCTATGGATATAAAGAAATCATACATATTTGGAAGATTGGATGAGTTTTAAATGTTATTAAGGAGTTTGTTTTTGCCAGATTTAAAACGTGGCAAAATGCAGGCTCATGCAATTTTAGTTGAATTCACTTCCTTCATTCCTTTAAACCAGTTAACTAAACGCACCTTTGTTTTGTCTGTCCGCAGGTTCCTAAGTAACACGGAGTGAAGTCTACAGGAGACTTTTTCCATTTTGAAAATTGACTAATATTGATTTGGTGTGTCGTTGTGTGAAATGCTTTTTTTATATATGGATTATTGTGATAAACGGTTACAGTTATGAAATGACTTGAAAAGTTATTCGTAAACTAGAATAGTGTGATATGCCCTTCAGAACTTTAAACGCTCACGTGCAGAAATGCAACTTAGGGATTTTTTTGTGCACTGGCCCCAGAGGTTATTAGATCATATATCTTAGATGGATGCGATGACTGATGGTAATGTTTTGCCTGTGCTGGGAAGTACAACATGCAGGCCAGTGGAACCTCCATCCGTACCAACATGGGCACAGTGAACATCTGAAGCCTGTGGCGTTAACAGAGCACTGTTAGTACCAGGGTGTGGGATGCATTCCAATTTCAGCTGATTTTCTTCTATTAAAGCTATTTAATACAATGCTGTCTGTCATGCATTACATAATTAATATTTGACAAGGTGCTGAGTGAATTTTTTAAAATATTAACTCCTAGGTGCTCAGTGTTTTTCTGTATTTATTTGTTTAAGCCAGAGTTGTATTTTATCATGCAAGTGATCAGGAATGTCTCATGTTAGCATGTTTGTTTTGGGTCTATAATGTGTTGAAATGCAATTCATTATTACACTAAACGAAGCTGGAAAATGGTGAAGTTACCTTCTTAACAGGATGTTTCTAACTGACCATGATCGTGCACCAAATTACCAAATTAAGTATTTGCAGAAATGTCCACTGAAGAGTGTGTCACTTTACTGTGTTGTAGGAACCTTTATTCAAATTAGCGAAAACACAGTGTACAAAGAAAACAAGCAACAGAACTAAGTGCCAAAAGCATTAGACAAATGCACAGCTGTAAACGAAACATGTCACACTATCACATGAAGTCTCCAGTAATTTAATATGAATGCAATATTAAAGTTCCTTATCTGCAATTACCATCACCTAGTGAGACTGGGGTTTTTAGAGGCTTAAAGTTAGAACTCAAAGTCCGCCTCCGTCATGTCGAGGGCCCAGGCAAACTTGTCCCTCTGGCTCTTATTGTAGATTTTATCTACGGGTACAACCATGTTCCGACACCTGCAAAAAGATACGATTGTTTAGCATACTCTGCAAAATAAATACAGCTGAAATCACCACTTAGTCTTCGAAGGTGTCAAAATCATTGTTTCTTAAACTTGCACAAAGTTATACAAATGGAATGTATAAATAATTCAAACACTTTGTTTTATATTCATGTGTGTATGGCAAATAAATTAGTTACACAAGTGCTTTTATTGTGTTTGAAGATGACCAAACTAATGTAATGGAGAAATTAAAAAGACATTTTGACCGTAGCTTTAAATAAAATTACTTCAGCTTTGAGGCTAGAGAGGAAAACAATATAGTTGGTATTGTTAAACAATGTTAAGAAAAAATAAATTAAATTCCATATAACAAATGATATATGTTGTATATCTCTACTGCAGAAATGTCTTATAATACTTTAACTTAAAGGTGGGGTAGGTAAGTTTCAGAAACCGGCTCGAGATACACTTTTTGTTATATTCCATGGAATGCTCTTAACATCTGAATATCTGAAGTGCTTTGACAAAAAATCCATAAAAAAATGTCATCTGTGGAAGCCGTAGTACTGTAAAAAGTACAACCAATCCGGGCCGGCTAAACGGATTGGATTGCCGCCCTGTCTGTCAGCCTTCTCTCTTGTGCCCTCATTGGGCGTCCCGTCATTGGGCGTGCATTGCAGCACTACTTCAATGACTCGCCAGCAGCAGGCGGCCACTTTCTCCAGTCTGCTGACGTCATGTGCGCGTTCATGTGTGTTGGAGGAGGTGCTCTGTAAGGAAGTCTGAAGGAAGGGGCGGATTCTTTTCGGCTGTGTACTTTCAAATTTTAGTGCACTCGAGCCGGTTTCTGAAACTTACCTACCCCACCTTTAATCTATAGAACATATTATGTTGTCTCACAATCTGTTTTAAAGCCAGAGTAGAAAAAGTGTCATACTACAAACATTTTTATTTGAGCTGTTATTATATATCATGGAAGTCACAGCAAGGCTAATGATCTGTAAACTCATTTTTCCAACTTTGTTATTACTAGACTAGAAATGCTTTGCTGCTCTCTCATTGGAGTTCTTAAGGAGCCAATGAGAGTTATTCCAGAAAGACTGGTTAGTTAGAAGTTGGTTTGTGTACATATTTGGTCAGAAAACGGAACTCAGCTTAAGATGGAGGTTTACAGTGATTAAGCAACCATCTTCACTGGACTGGAAAACCCAAATATCTGGTTGACCATTAAGCTTGCTTGGTGAAACAGGCTAGGAAAGAGGTGGTTTGATTTGAAAACCTGCCTTGTACGCTGACAGGTGCAGGACTTGGCGACTATGGGCAACCCAGTTGTTTATTAGTGACTGTGTCAGTGTTCACTGTTCACTCACCAAGCCACGCTGATGCGGGGGTCCAGGTAGTTCAGCTTGGAGGTGCCCAGTGAGATCTGCTTGTTTTCCTCTTTGTCAGTCGCCTGCAACTCCATCTTCAGCAGCATCTCCTCACAGCGCTGCACCGCCGCCAATTTCTTCTCCACCAGCCTGACAGGAAACAAAAGGAAGGTCAGACACCTCTGGTTAGGGGTGCATACCGGTACCCGGTATTACCGAAATACAGGTTACTGGCAGCTACTGTATACCGTACAAAAATCAGATCAGGTTTTTGACTGTTATTACATTTTTTATGAAAGTGAGGCGTAATATTCTTAAACTCGCGCCCAAACCTTCAAAATTACGATGTCAATTTTACGGTGAAACTCTGCAAACGAGTCACTGTGGAGTGTGGGCCGCATTTATTGTTTTCTTTCATCGGACAAATGTTGATTTTAATGATGCTATTTGTCTTATGTGCAATGCCGAGATCTCATGATCTTTTATGTGTTCTCTGGTCAGTCGAATCTCAGGTTGAGTAGTGATTATACTATTATTTGCATTGACAAGATGTGCTATTCACGCCTGATGGTTGTTATAAATGATATTGCAGAATCTGTTTTCTTCATAGATAACGTGTTGTTTGTTCAGTACTAAAAGGTCCAAGTCCCACAATTGAATTTAATATTCATTTGACATGTTAACTATATCATAAAGTGCTTCATGGGAGTAATTGCGGGATGATTCCATTTTTTTTTTATGCAACATGAAAGTATCACGATATGTATCGGTATTGTTCAGTGGTATCGGTATCGTAAAAAAGTCAACGATATGCAACCCTACCTCTGGTAAAAACAAGACTCCTGGTGTGGTCTTTTAAGACCTTTCTACTTTTTAGGCAAGCAAAACCACTGGTTCACTACTACTGTATACACAGTATGGCTGGTTTATATGGAGAAAATCAAATATCACAATATTTTTGAACAAGAACCTGATATTGTTATTGCAAAAGAATTGTAGGGTTGACCTTTCCTGCTTTCATAAAATATAAACATTATAAGATTGCTGATAAATACTTTTCAGTGATGTTGATACAATGACTAAGTGGGGAAGGGCAAATAATTGAACAGGTAAACGTTTGGAAAGTTAAGAAAATGACATCTCTTAAGTGTTAAGCCGTTTTAAAAACCAGGAAAAAAACAACACTACATATTAGGATATCTTAAATCTAACACTAAAGCTTGCCTTATATCAAAACATCAATACTCTACACCAGGGGTCTCCAACACGTCGATCGCGAGCTACCGGTAGCTTGCAAGCCCTCAAGAAGTAGCTCCCAAGCAAATCCATAAATATAAAAAATACACAAAAAAAAGAAAATAAATGTAATTAAAAGAATCTACCCCATGCATAAACGAAACCTCAATCATAGCGATCTCTATCTACTTACTACAACTCTATGTCTATCTAACACCCCTCCTCCCCCCACCCCCACAATGAATATCGACCACGTTCTTGCTTGATTTGCGGGACCAGCGTTGCAGCTGGGAAGAAAAGCAATGTGGAGCGGCAGCTCACCGCTTCATAAGGAGTGTGACCTTTCCTTCTGGCAGAATCTACACAACACATCAGCCCCATTGAACACAGCCTAGTCGTGCAGCCTATACAGCACATGAGGGCCAGAGTTTACTGTGTGTGTGTTGCAACTTGCATATTTATATTTATTGCACTTGACGCAGGGCGTCATTTCCACTGGGGACAGGGGGGGCATGTCCGTTTGTGTCCCCCCACTTTATTATTATTTTTTTACCGCAAGCCGTCATCGCCACGGAGGAGCACACAACCTCTGTGAGCGAGCGAGAGAGAGAGAGCGAGAGCTAGGGAGAGCACACCTTTATCTATTTAATATAGTTGTAAAAAATAAAAGTAAGAAATCATTCCAATGTAGGACAGTAGGACAGTAATAGGAAAGCATGACCCCCCTAGAGGATGTGAGGTCACCCCCCCAAATAAAGCCGGTTAAAATGATTTAATTGCATACATTTTCTTTTAGTAAACACTAAAAGAGGATCCCACAGACCCAAACAGCACACAAAGGTTAAAAGTAAGCCTAAAATAATGTTCAAATGTGCTAAGTATATACACTGCAAAAAACTAAAAAAGAGGAGTAAAAGCAGCTCACGACTCGTTTTAATTTTTGAAAGTAGCTCTCATCCTAAAAAAGGTTGGAGACCGCTGCTCTACACGTATCCAGTAAACAAACATTTTGATTGTGTATTAAAAAGGTAATACACAGAAAAGCTGTTCCATTGAGGAAGTCTTACCCCCTAAACGCACCAGGAGCGCCTGCGCCGCGCTGCGTCTGCGCCACGCTGCGACCTCCTCCTGCGACCTAACCCACCAGGCGCGTTTCAAAACGTTGTGTGCAGCCTCGCAGTTGTTGTTGATTTTGGAATATTTCCTGGACATGTGTACTTCTACAAGTAGTAGGCTAAGTAGTTAACTACAGACACAGTTAATAATAATTGTAATATTCCAGTTATAAACGACATGAATCAAAGACGTGTTGCTGTATTTTAGTGCTAAAAAAAAATGCATTCATCATCATAATTATTGTATATATATATAATTGACAGTGCCTGTAAACCGGAGGAGAACGCTGCAGTATTCTCCTACTTGAAAGACGGTGGTGGGGGGGAGGAGAAGGAGCCGGTTTTGGGTGCACCCCCTCAACCAGCAAAGCAGACAACAAGGTGATTTTCATCACTTCCTGCCTGCGCCGCGCCGCGTCAAAAATAGGATTCATCCTATATTTTAGAAATTCCTTGCGGCGAGGAGCTTCTGGGACGCTTCGAGCCGCGGCGCAGCGCGGCACGTCTGGTGGAATAGCACCCATTGACTAGAGTGGCCGCGATCTTTGCGAACGCCGCGGCCGTAACGCAGACGCTCCTGGTGCGTTTAGGGGGTTACATTGTAGCGTCAAACTAAAAGTGTTTGTATTTGCGTTTTGGCTCGAGGCACAAAGACTAAAGAATTAAGGGCAGAGGAGGTGGTTGCATATTATATATCTTTTACCTGTAGCTCATTATTCACTGTGAAGCAGTTATTCTTTGTTGTTTGGAGGCACGAAACTTTCTACAAGTAACTGTTTATTTCTAATAGTTTTAATGTCCATATTTTGCTGCTCTTTCAGCACCTTTGGGACACTTACGGCTGCAGTTTGGGTTCTTGGCTGCTTTTGGTCTTGGCCTCCTTCTTGGCCTGTTTCAACTCTGTCTTTGCGAGGGACAGCTTCTCCTTTCGGGCATCGATCTGAATGAACAGACGATAACAAAAGCGTATTTCTATACCTGGATCACTGTAAGTATCAACATTTCCCTGCCTTGGTGATAGAGATTCTTTTAAAATGGCGTCAGGGTCATGATATCGTCCTGCCCGGTAAAGGTTAATGTGATGACTGAGTGTGTCTCATAAACCTACCTTGGCCTGAAGGTTAGCCATAGACTGATCGAAAGTCTTTGGCGCCGCCCGCTGATGGTTACACAGAATTGCAACTGCTCTGTTGGCTCTGTTGTAAGAGAGCAGTTTCTCCGGCTCATTGTCGGACTCTTTAAAAGGGGGACAGAAGAGTCATTTGTATTTTCACAAGAACAATCCACTGAGAATTAATATCTGACCAGAATTACTCACGGCCAATTAAAAAGATGAAATCACGCTGGTGTCTCTGTTGTAATTAATGCTCATCAGCAATCTGCACCACAAATCGACCAAGACCTTGAACACACGCAATTACAGTTTGCTGCTTTTTCATTTCATTTAGTCCCATCCCTATAAGCCTCATATATTCTCTGTGGGATCCACACACCACATGCCATCCTGCAGATTGGCTCTCAGTGGCAGTCCAGAAATGAGAGGAGAGAGTGTGACACTTCTATCTCCGATTGAGAAACGGTGGCAGGGGCAGCCAATGGGACCCTGATAAGAGCGAGGCAGAGGCGCAGCACTGGGAGCAGAGATAATGTTCTCCTGCCAGGGCCCCGGAAAGCCAACTGACACGAGGATATCGAGGAGTCAAGCAAGCTAAAAATAAGAAATGTCAAAAGCGTGGCAGTTTTATCACGGGGCTCCATGACACAAGCAGTGATGTAATGAGACAATGATAAGGGCCAGACTGATAGAAGGCTATAGTATTAAAGATACTGATGGATTTGATTGAGATGTGAGCATTATCACAGTTTCATAAAAGACAATTGTCATTAAAAACAAGGAGATAATTTGCTGTTACAATTTGATATCAATAAAATAGCATAAAATATTTCTATTAATTCTATACTGCTGTAGCTACACTTGCTATTTTAGGTGCGTTCACACCGACAAATATAGAAAAATGCAGTGCACTATGTCTGGATATTGAACTCAGTGTCCAAAAGTTGCATGTGGAAAGTGGGACACTTCTCCCACCCCCCACCCACCCCCCGCTCAATAATCTTGGCTAAATACCAAAAATGAGGTCTGAGGAAGCTAAAGCAATTGCGGTCGCTCTAGTAAACCACGCAATACAGTTTAAGCAACCGTGAGCAAAACAAGTTGTCTGATATTTTGGTGGGCGGAAATCATTGCAGTTATCGCAATAATGATTCATCCGATTGACATTTCACATTAACAAGAAAAACTATAATTTTGAGATTGACATTTTCAATGATTGCACAAAAGTTGTGATTTCCCCCAATACTATCTCATAGCAAATCCTGCACTATGCAATAAAGTGCTTTGTGTACAATGTGTACTACATGGAAACTAACTCAAGTTCCAATTGAGAAACAGCATGAGAATAGACCCAACATTGACAATGCAACTAAAGCCCAAAGAGTAGAGTACATCTTTTAACATAAAAGCATGGAAACATGTCACAGTAGAGGCACAACATACAAATATGAATCAGAAAATGTGCAGATGATGTCCTCTTTGAGCGTAAATTACCCATGTTGCTGCTTAGGAATATTAAACTGAGATTTTAAGAGCTATGAGTGTAATGTTACATTGCATAATAAGCATTGAGTGTGAGTGTCTTACTGTTTGACAGCTCTTTCAGCTGCTGCTGTAAGGTGATGGAAGCGTTATACGTCCTGAAGACCTTGGCACTCAGACCGGGCATCAGAGAACTCAGGTGCTTGTTCAGCAGGATTGTCTGCAGAGAGAAATGTGAAGCAGAGAAACACATTTAACACCAGTGTGGTACTGTACAAACACAATGTTAACACAAAACCAGGAGACAGACTGTCTCTAAACTCTACCACTAGGTGGCAGTGTGGCATTGCACCACAGCAGTGATTGAAGTGTGTGTAATGTACAATAACAAATAAAACACATACAACTCCATCTCTGCTTTCATCATCATCATCATCAATTACAGCAGGCAGATTCAAATAGATCACAGTACTATTGAAGAGATTTGGGTAGGTATTGTTGCAAGTTAGAGCCGTCATAGTCAGTGGTTAGATAGCCATTAGCTGCTGGCTAATGGCCGCAGCTCCAACACAGCAGCAATGAGATGAACAGTGTAAGCAAACAAAACACATGGGCTGTCTGTGCACACACTGATATGAGGTGCAAACATGAGGACTTTAGAGGATGCATTTCTAAACACAGATACAAGCTCACAGATGAAACAAACAACCATAGCTCTGGCAGAAGAAGAAATAATGGTGATGATTATAGTGAGGATTACATTAATGATGATGTGGTTGGTTTGATCAGAGCAGGGTCAGGACCCGGCTGTCTGGGGCCATAGACTGCAGGAGACTTCGAGAGAGTCTGTCATGTTTACATATGCTGGAGGGAGGTACACACACACATCCACACACACAACGTTGTTATGTCTGCCTTGCTAATAGGCTACCTGACTCTGCCACTGTGATGCTAATGAGAGTGTCTGCAGGTCTGAGGGACAAGCATGATAGCCGTCTGTGCTGAATTTCCTCATGAACACACTCCGTCTGCTTCTAAATGACCATTCATCCGTCCCATATGTTCCTACCTACAACTGTCTCACAACAAGACAGGAGGTTTCTCAGCAAACAAGAGCACTTAACCAAACGTTGCCAGACTGTGAGCTGCCGCAGCGATCGCTCGGTTTCCACTGCATGAAACCTGTGTATATTGAGGGGTCTTTAGATGTTTCCTCCAAATAGACAAATGGCCGTTGATCATCAGAAAGAAGAAGAAGAAAAAGACATACTTTATTAATCCCTTTCGGGGACATTTCCTTCCCCACTCTGTTGTGTTTACACACATTACACACACAGGGAGGATGTACATGCACAAACACCACCACATGCAGATAGGAGAGGTGGCAGGGCAGAGAGGCTGCCAGGTACCCGGCGCCAAGGGAGCAGTTTCGCTGTATTTATCACTTTAGATATAAGAACACACAAAGCAAACTCATAAAAGGTGCACGTGAGTTAAAAACCAATAAGAATTAGAAGAAGAAACAACCGATAAAATAATACTGAAACATTTGAATGAAAGCCTCCTCCACAACTCTATCCTTTCCTCCCTCTCTCCCACCTCCTACTCTTTTCCAGCCATGTTCCACCTTCTCCCTCTTCACCCCCCCTCACCTGGACCAGCTGTCACATTTCTACCTCTCCATCTCCTCCAACCCCCCCCATCCTCTCTGCTCTCTCAGTGGCCTGGCCTTTACGGGTGCCAATCAGGCCTGCCCACAGACGCCATTACCATTCCACCTCCAACACACCCTGACATTTCTTGACACACTGGAGGGCAGGGAGCAGAGGCGGCACACTCCTTCCTTCAATTGCTCCATCTCTTCATCTCACCCTCTCACTCCCTGTCCCCGTTTGGAGCTCCCTTTTCCTGCCTGTCAATCTTGAGATAGTGTCACGTGACTGACACTAGAACTTCCAGGTGTTTTCTAATCCGCATCTCTCTCTGCCTCCTTCTCAGAGTGCAGGAATGAGTCATAAAACCCGGGAATTTACAACTTCTGATTACCTCGTCTTGAAGTATATCACTCCATGACAGCCATGGTCAGACACAGGTGTACCTTTAGTGAAAGACTCATTCCACAAAGATGCACCGAAAAGCGCCACAGGAAGTCCTTCCTTCCGGCGTGCGCCCTGATATCAAAATACTGATTTTCCCTATAAAATTAGAAAGTGATGCCAAAAAACAATATTTCAAAAACGGTATAGAATATAAAATATAAAATATGAATATTGTGTCACATAGACCACCAGACAGCTTTGTTTTTACGGTTTTTCTGTAGAGGAAGTAAAGTAGCGTAAGTAGGGATGTATTTGATGTTTGAGGTGCAATATATGACTCAGCAGCTTTAAGACATGAAGAAACTTTTTTTCGCTTGGCTCTAATGCATTATTTTCAGCGGAAAGTGGGCGGGCCGCCATTTTGGCCGGAAGGTACGTTAGCGCCTTCATACTATATTTTTCTAGAAAAACCCCTGAGATTGTTTAACTATTTCCTCTCTCATTAAGGCAGGAACATGTCTTCTTATGTTTACATAATATTGTATTATTTGTATTTACTTGCATTTCTTATGTCTATTTATCTCATTGTATATTTTACTTTTTATGTTTAATTCTCCTTATGTCCGATTCAGATTTTTAACATGATTTTGGTTAGAAGCCCAAAATAAGGACTGTGGTTAATGCAAGATTTTTAAGTTTTGTTCTACGACATAAAAATACGTGAGTAAATGCCTCACTGGTGAAAGTCTGAAGCTTCTATGTCCTAAACACGACGGTGGCTAAACGAGACTACCGTACTTTTCGGACTATAAAGCGCACCTGCATATAACCCGCAGCAGCTAAATTGTCCGTCTGTCTTGCTCTCGTTCTGTCTCTTGGTTCCACTTTTACTTTGGCGCGCTACCTGTCTCACTCTTTTCCGGCCTCCAGCTTTTCCTGCTGGAGCCCGCCGCTTAAAGGTGGCGGGCGCGGACCGGTCATAGAGCCCATAGTGTTAAAGGTGGTTAATTTTACCTGTAAAATCCATAGATTTAGGAGGTTCCCTAGTGGCCGTTAGCTGTACAAAAAAAATGGGGGAAAAAGTCGCGGTTTATAGTCCGAAAAATACGGTACTTAAAAGACATCAAAGCAAACATTAGCATCTTTATCTTAGTGGTGGTGCCGTGAAGCCATGCCACCGTGATGTTGTTTGTTTTTAGCCTAACGTTAGCTTTTTGCAAATCTGCCAATTGCATTTGTGCTTAAAAAAGTAAAAGGTGGTATCATTGGTGTCAATTTGTGGAGATTATCCTGCTTAACAAAACAAGTAGGTATTGTGAACAATGGTTTGCCAAAGGGCTTAATTTCTGCAATAAAAGAAAAAAATGCTTTTTGACGAGGGAGCCCTTGTATTGCTAACTTCCAGGTAAGCCTACAATAATATGTACAACTCTATTGACCTCCTCTTCAAAGTGACCATTCATCTGTTGCACCGTCTCACAAGATAAGGGATTTCTCAGCAATGAAAGAACCAAGGCTGCCTGGCTGTTAGCTGCTGTACCCATCGCTTGGTTTCCACTGGATGAAACCTGTTAGTATTAAACCATTCTGAATATGTTTCCTCAACAAGGACAATCTGTTAGCCTGCGGTGTATTCTTAAATAGACAAATAATGCTGTTATCTTGTTATATAAAGACTAAGAACCCTGAGAAGTCCCAGGTCTCCCTGCGGGGGGCTAACCATGTGTTGGACAGCTGCTTTGTGTGTGTGGCCTTCCCGCCAGCAGCTAGAGGAAGAGGTTGAAAGGATGGCAGATTTCTATGTGTGGAAATTCATCCACTCAGCATGTTCACTCTCAATTTCTACTCGCACAGTTGTATTTTTATCTGCCAGGGTCCATCCCCTCTCTCGTTTGAAACTCTTTCAGTCTCCCGGCTTCCAATATTCTTCCCCTTCTCCTCACTTTACCCCTTTCATCTCTCCCACCCCAACGGCTCGAGCTCATTCAATCTCATCTCTCTTACACCTTACAATTTAGTCCCCGCTTTTTCTTCGTTGCATCCTTCTTTTACCTGGAACATATTATTTGAAATAATTCTATTTTGCTAGCAGAATATTTTACACCTCAGGGGAGTTGCTCTCATTTATTCCACCATCCGTACTTATTTAAACAAAGTTGGCAAATATATTTAAGCACATGTTGACATTTTTCCTCAAATTATTTTCCAAACACCAAAATCCACTGAAAATAAGACTTCCTGAATTGTGTGAAGTGTCTTTCATCTGTTTACAATCCACATAGTTGTATATTATGAAATAAAACATATTTTATTCCACTGTACGGTATTTATTTATGTATTTTGAGCCTCTACTGCGACATGTCTCCATGCTTTCATGTTCTAAAAGCTCTTTATTTCTCTCATACTACCTGTGCTGCAGCACCTCTTTTCACCCTCTGTCTGAAACCAGAGCCCAGTCTGCTCTGATTGGTTAGCTGGTAGGCTCTGTTGTGACTGGCCAACCGCTTAGCGAATTGTCCCTCCCCTCAGCATATTATGTACGTACAATATGTTGAAGCTCTAACCAATAGAAGCACAACTGTTACATAGTGATGTCATTATGTTACGCAAGTAAACAAAGCAGTTCAATGGAGGCGTTTCAGGCAGGTGAGAAACTCCCTCTCGAGGGAACTTTGTATTTTAGGTTTTGCAGACTATGCACACAAACCTATACAAAACAGTATAGGAAAGGGAACAACCAAAAAAGGCCCCTTAAAGAACGTCATTGCCAACAACTACACTGTGGCTTTTGTGCATATGAGAATAAAGCCTTTGAATAATTAAATCCTTAAATCTAGATTCTTATTTGGCAATGTTTCACAAGAGGTTCAAAACTAAACATCAAGGTTGGCTGGTATCAATGAAACATGTAAAAATAGTGTTAGCAGTGAGTGTTAGCGAGAGACTCACAGTGAGGCGATCGAAGACGTCATCTCCAGGTGATTTGTTTTCCATAAAAAGTTTAAGATTCTTAAAAACCTGAAAAGATAGAAAGACAAATCTTGTAAGAACTGGGGAAAAGCAAAGCAGCCAATCAGCTACCAGTCAGAAACTACTTACATTTAAGGCCCAGCCGCAGCATTTTGGACATTTCAAATATAATAATGATGAATAGAAATATTAAATTGCATTCCATTACTGTTACATTTACAAATTAACTTCTTTTTTTTGTATCTACAAAAGTGAGACTAATGTTTTAAAACCTATTTTATGAGTAAGATCTAAAACCCTATAAAATACAAACTTATAGAAAAGCAATAGACACAACGAGAGTGGTGAGTGTGTGTGTGTGTGTGTGTGTGTGTGTGTGTGTGTGTGTGTGTGTGTGTGTGTGTGTGTGTGTGTGTGTGTGTGTGTGTGTGTGTGTGTGTGTGTGTGTGTGTGTGTGTGTCTGTGTGTCTGTGTGTCTGTGTGTCTGTGTGTCTGTGTGTCTGTGTGTCTGTGTGTCTGTGTGTGTGTCTGGCGCCCGACTTCATTAAATAACTTCATTAAATATGCAAGACACCAAATTAATAGCAACAGATGAGTTGCTTTATAAAACACACCAACATATTCAGTGCCGAGGCAATGATGTTCCCCTTGGCAAACAAGAGGAAAAATACAGAAAAAGGTTAAATGCAAGAAGTGCTTTTGGGATAAAATGTGAATCCGTTTCTCGGTGGAAAAATCTCAGAGAAGCAGAGCCACCAAAGTCAGTTTGCTTAATTAGTGATGTGTCTGTGTATGTTTGTGTTAAGAATTTAAATCTATTAAGAAAATATTAAGAAATGGAGATATATTGATAAAGTAATTTATAGTTTTAACTGGTGGCTAAATTGTGTAATAAGATGGGAATTTACTTTCAAATAAAAGACCGATACTGTGTTGGCATAAATGTTGAAAGCACATGAGCTCATGAGTTCACAGCGGACGCAGAACAGAGATGCGCCAAGCGGTACTGGTGCAAGTTTGACCGAGCATTATTTGTTTTACTTTCGTCACTCCAACTGGCGAGGAGGCAGAGCTTATCTTCATGTAAACCAACAAAATAACAAAAAGTAGAATTTAGACTTTATTTAATTGTAATACACATATCAAAATGATGCCGAAATAACTACACATTGACTTTACATGTAATCGTGCGTAAAGTCAGTTTCTTTGTGTCCAGTGTGAACAAACCATTAGTATTAACCCTTATGATCACTCTTTTTCCTGTTAAGAAACAATGATGTGACTTTAATTCAATTTCACTATAACAATTACAGGCCCATATCAAACCTCCCATTTCTAGGTAAGATCATTGAAAAAGTTGTTTTTCAACAGTTGAGTAATTTCTTGCATTTAAATAACTGTTTTGATGTGTTCCAGTCAGGCTTTCGTCCAAACCACAGCACTGCTCTTGTAAAGGTCTTTAATGACATCCACTTAAACACAGACAGTGGCAGAACTTCAGTGTTAGTATTATTAGATCTCAGTGCTGCGTTTGACACTGTTGACCACAGCATATTACTGGACCGACTGGAAAACTGGGTGGGACTTTCGGAAACAGTTCTAAATTGGTTTGAATCCTACCTAAAGGACAGAAACAACTTTGTTTATATAGGTACATAGTAGGGGTGTAACGGTTCACAAACATTTCGGTTCGGTACGTACCTCGGTTTTTAGGTCACGGTTCGGTTCGGTACGTTTTCGGTACAGCAGAAAAAATTATCACAAAACATAACATATTTTTTTTTAATTATTATTAAACTGTGAATAATGTATTCACTCAAATAAATACAAAATATAATAAAATAAACATTAAGGTGCAGCATTTCGATGAACTGAAATAATCTGTATTTGAACCTTACTGTACTAGTACTCACAAAACATAAACTATTAGTTTTGGGTTTTTAATTATTATTAAACTATGAATATTCACTCAAATAAATATAAAATATAATAAAATAAACATTAAGGTGCAGCTTTTCGATGAACTGAAATAATCTGTATTTGAACTGTACTGTACTAGTACCTAAGCAGCCAGTTTGACATTAGGACTTGCTTGTCATTGTATTTTCATGTTTTTTGAAAGAAAAATGTACTTGTCCACATTGCTTGCCGAAAGGGCAGATCTGCTGGCACTAGCAATGTCTCCTGCTGTGGAGAACACACCCTCTCGCTAGGGACAGAGGTAGTAGCAGATACAGCCAGGTAGCGCTTTGCTAACATGGCAACATAAGGATATTTGCCGTTTGTAATAGCTTTGGCTCGGTCTGAAGTTTGCCGACAATGCCGACAAACAGCTTTGGTTCGGTCCACCTGTCTTTGTCCGTCATCCTTGTACGTAACTGCGAAACCAAAATGTTCCCAAACCGGAGACTTCAATAATGCTGGAGGATTTTCGAGCTCAACTTTATCTGCGTTCGCCATTTCGATAGTTCCTCAAATTACTGATTAAATTTGAACGCATCCCTCTGACCAGCTCGTCCAATGAAATGACTTGCTCGCTCTATGACGCGTTGATCACAATGGGTGCAAATTACTCTAAATGCTGCGACGCAGCACCTGAGATTACTTCCAAGAAGTTGTTCACGTTCTCAATTGTTTACGTTTTAACGTTATATGCGTTCGGTACACTTCGGTACACACGTGTACCGAACCGAAGGGCCCGTACCGAATAATTTCGGTACGGGTACGTGTACCGTTACACCCCTAGTACATACACATCTGAGTTGACAAATATGACATGTGGGGTTCCTCAAGGCTCCATCTTGGGGCCTCTTCCCTTTAACATCTACATGCTACCACTGGCTCAGATAATGAAAATCAACAAAATAAGTTACCATAGCTATGCAGATGACACACAAATCTACGTAAGAATTTTACCAGGAGACTATGCTCCAATTCAAACACTGAGTAAGTGCATTGAACAAATCAATGACTGGATGTCAAGAACCGAAATAATTGAACTATTCATATCTTAGACTGCACTGTAACTTTTAATGTTTATTTTATTAGCTTTTCTTTTTAATGACTGATTTTAAATGCCATTTTCTTAATGTCTTTCATTTTTTGTTTTTGTTTTAATGTTTCTTTTATTATCTTTTACTGTTTTTAAATGCCTTTGTCAGAATGTCTTTAATTGTTGTAAAGCACCTTAAATTGCCTGGTGCTGAAAGGTGCTATATAAATAAACTTGCCGTGCCTTGCCTATAACATTAAAATGGCAGTACTGCATTGGCACTCTATAAACATAGCATGGCTCCAATTATTTGCCATTTCTGTGTTCCTCCCCTGCAGAGCCTATTGTCCTCTGCAAGCAGGGTTTCTGCAGAAGAAGCAAGTTGCATATACAGTACATATAAGTGTTACATTTAATTATTTTAATACCCCTCCAGAGGTAGGAAATTACTTAATCCATCCGTGTTCAATTTTATACCAAGTGACATTTTGCAGCAATCTCGCTGATTTCCATGGGAATTGATGATGCTAAAATATGCAAAAGACTAATTAATTCAAGCTAATGTATTGCTTTTGAATACACTCATTTGAATAATGATACGTTCTGCCAAGAAACAAAACACTTTGGCTGTCAGGTGCTAACATTTCTGTCTCCTTCTCTGGAACAGAAGATAGCATGGGCTGAGACCACACACACACACACACACACACACACACACACACACACACACACACACACACACACACACACACACACACACACACACACACACACACACACACACACACACACACACACACACACACACACACACACACACACACACACACACACACACACACACACACACACACACACACACACACACACACACACACACACACACACACACACACACACACACACACACACACACACACACACACACACACACACACACACACACACACACACACACACACTTTGTTTTCTTGTATTGTGGCTTTGGCTAACTTATACTCATTACAGAAGGCAGCAGCTGACCAGCCGCTGAAAGGAGTAGCTCCCTAAATAATTTATGTTCTTTTAAATATTCCCATGTTGGCAGTCGGTCCCACCTGACGAACTGTGAGGACACCTGACAGCAAGAAGCCATGCCCAGAAATATTTGCACAAGCTCAAATAAAATTGGACAGCCCCTGAATCTGCGTTTAAAGTATGCTACTTAATGTGACTCAATGTCAAAGTATTTAAATTATTTGGGGCCGACAAATGCGTTAAAAAAAGGGTACGGATATAATAAGACACGCTATTTCCACTTTGATTTACAGTGCGTCTATCATTAACTATTCTGTCTTTCCTCATATCTTATCATTATATTATAATATCTAATGATTTCTGATGCTGAAAAGCAGAAGCACTGATTTATAACTGCACATCAAAAACATTCATTTAATTAAATGCCTAAAAGACAAGTTATGTGAGCAAAAGCCTTTTGCTTTTTTTTTTTTTACCAAGAAGGGTTTAAAATAAGGATGAAAGAAAAGGATTCAACTGTATTTTAAGATTTTAAAAACAATGGTGGCATAAATGCTGCTGCAAAGATACAATCTATAAGAAATAATTATTCCTATATACTACTGAACAGTTATATGGATATGTATGTGCTGAATATTCCAAGGGTTGTAACGGACAGACAAATTAAAGCAGCACAGCTACAGGAATCCAATCTAAAACTGTGCCTCAAGGACATTTCTCAGTTCTCTCTTCTCCAGGCTCTGTGCGTGTCGATATGTGTGCAAGTGACCTTCTCTGCAGGAACCAAAAGGGCAACGCCTAGAATATTATACTGAAATACAGTGGATTTGTATTACAAAGAAGTAGAGCTGCAACCATTAGTCAACTAATCAACTAGTCAGTTGACAGAAAATAATCATCGGCTATTTTCTAGAGAAGCTTCCTTATGTTTGAATAACGGTGCGTTTAAGCTCTTTACTTTCGGCGAAGGTAAACTATAAAGTTATGTTTTCAGTTCTAAATGTGTAAAAAGTAGTTGACTCTAATACAGTTGGAGGGAAATGTTTTCACAGCTAAAACAATTAGATGGTAGATGATAGAAGGAATGGGTGCTGCAGGAGTATGGGGTGAGGGGTCTCTACTCCGGGCCATCCAATCTCTGTACTCCCTGTCACTGCCCGATCTGCAGTGCGCATGTGCGAGATGGTCCGCCATATTGGACAACTCCGGACGGCAACCCAAGTAGGACACTTGACACAGTGGCAAATCACAAAAAGAAAACTCGATAGGGATGAGTTATTGTTATTACAACGTGACTTCACTATTACTTAACAAATCTTTTTATTGGTTCTTTTATTTGGGGTACATTGTCAGTATAAGTGAGAAATGAATTTAACTACATTTAACTACAGCTATATGCCATACATTTTCGCATACATTCACAGTAAATATTTATTCAGTATGATAGCTGTTCTTTTTGAGCTTTGCCAAAAGCCACTGTGTCAAGTGTTCTACTTGGGTTGCCGTCCGGAATTGTCCAATATAGCGGACCATCTCGCATATGCGCACTGCAGATTGGGCAGAGCTGCAGAACGGGTAGTGACACTCCCAAAGCGAGAGCTGTGTCCGGGTCCTCGGCAGTAAGTCGGACCTATTTCCGGTGAGGGTCGGCCTCCGCCAGGGCTGCGCTTTGTCACCAATCCTGTTTGTAATATACATGGATCGGATTTCGAGGCGTAGTCGTGGGGGAGGGGGACTGCAGTTCGGTGGACTAAGGATTGCACCACTGCTTTTTGCAGATGATGTGGTTCTAATGGCTTCATCGGTCTGCGACCTTCAGCGCTCACTGGATCGGTTCGCAACCGAGTGTGAAGCGGCTGGGATGAGGATCAGCACCTCCAAATCTGAGGCCATGGTTCTCAGCAGGAAACCGATGGACTGTCCACTCCAAGTAGGGAATGAGTCCTTACCCCAAGTGAAGGAGTTCAAGTATCTCGGGGTCTTGTTCTCGAGTGAGGGAACAATGGAGCGTGAGATGGGCCGGAGAATCGGAGCAGCGGGAGCGGTACTGCAGTCGCTTTACAGCACCGTTGTGACGAAAAGGGAGCTGAGCTAGAAGACAAAGCTCTCTGTCTACCGGGCCATTTTCGTTCCTACCCTCACCTATGGTCATGAAGGATGGGTCATGACCGAAAGAACGAGATTGCGGATACAAGCGGCCGAGATGGGTTTTCTCCGCGGGGTGGCTGGTGTTTCCCTTAGGGATAAGGTGAGAAGATCGGTCATCCGGGAGGGACTCGGAGTTGAGCCGCTCCTCCTTCGCGTCGAAAGAAGCCAGTTGAGGTGGTTCGGGCACCTAGTAAGGATGCCACCTGGGCGCCTCCCTAGGGAGGTGTTCCAGGCACGTCCAGCTGGGAAGAGACCAAGGGGTAGACCTAGGACCAGGTGGAGGGATTATATCTCTTCGCTGGCCTGGGAGCGCCTTGGGATCCCCCAGTCAGAGCTGGTTGATGTGGCCAGGGAAAAGAAAGTTTGGGGCTCTCTGCTGGAACTGCTACCCCCACACCCGACCACGGATAAGCGGGAGAAGATGGATGGATGGACGGAAAGTAATCAGGTTACATTCCTTTTATATTCCGATACTCAGATTATGTTACTGATTACATTTATTTGTACCTGTAACTAGTAATTGCAACGGAATACATTTTTAAAGTAACCCCTTCCAACCCTGATGGGATTAATATCAGGTATTACACTTCTAGCATTGTGACATCCATATGAGTGTGTGAGTACTTTTGGCAACTTATTGTTCCTTTACCTTCTTGATGACGGGCACCTTGTTGTAGTAGCGAATGCAATCTTTACCCAGGAAGTCGAACTCCACCACACACTCGCTGCCGTCCAGTTTCTCGTGGAGGGTGATGTGCTCCACGCGCAGGGAGCAACAACCCACCGTGTCTGCCGTCTCTCCCTCATCCTTCTCGTTACCAGCTCTCAGCGCCAGCTTTTTTAGGTCAGAAGATAGAGATAGAAACACATCAAATCCACACATACTCATCCAGCACCAAACATTTGCCAATCCTACTCAAGAGTCCTTAGATAGGAATAACAAAGAAATAAACAAAGCTGAATCTGAATTTGAATAGTCTTTGGCACGAGCCAAAAGCAATCACACACTCAATCTATCATTTGACTCAATGCAGAGCGAGATAATTAGCTTGGGGTCGCTGGAAGAAAATGGCTACATATAATCCATTTATCTCATTGCGAAAGATCTTCCATCCAGCTATGCGAGAAGACAATCAAGACGCATCGCATCGATTTCCAATACGTGGCTCCTGGTATCAGACCTGAGCACTTAATCTGTGTAAGTTATTTCTAGCACTGACGTGTAAACATAGAAATCTGGGCATCTTGATTGCAGTGTTCGTACGCCAGAGTTGTTCCTTGACCACGGCTCAGACCTTGTCTATGAAGTAGAGGGCCACGGCCCTTTGTCGGGTTTGCATCTGTTTAGCTTTCAGATCCTGGTTGTACTGTTCACGGATATTGCCCACGCATGACTTCAGTTTGCGGGCAACTTCATATTTCTCCCAGTCCTTTTCTCCCTACAAAGGATGAAAGTAAGGAAACAAGGAGGGAGAAAAGGTGTAGAGAAAGAGAAACGGAAAGAGGAGACATGAAGTGAGTTTCTTTGACATAATTCAAAATGGTTATCGTGACATTAATGCTATGTTATATCCAGGGTTGGTTTACTTTGTAAATGTAATCAGTTACTGATTACTGAATACATGGTTCTGAAAGTAATCCGAATACAGTTACGCGTCTTAAAAAAGGTACGTAATCAGATTACTTTTAGATTACTTTCTTTTTCCATCACAGAGGGGTATCTTTTGGTGTACAGGAGACACAAAAAGCAAAAGGAAACTGAACGTGTTTTACTGTTTTAATGGCTCATCAAGAGCACAACTGAAACATAACATCTGAAACGATGTAACAACATAATAAACTTTTTGGGGATGCAGCTTGGGATGTGCGGAGTGAGGGACACGGCTTAGAACGGGCGTGTCGCCTTCTGTCCTGCCAGTGTTGGCAGGACATGAATTAAAATGTCGAACTCGGACTTCATTTTAAGAACATGTCGGCCAGGGGTGTAGAGCTATATTTGTTTAAGCACTGGATCGGGAAAACAGGAGAGTGTGTGTGCACTTGATCTATGAATTAATGTCCGTGACACTCACAGTATCTGCTGCCCACAGCTGTTTTATAGAAGGAACACCTCCTTCACTTCATGAAATCTCTGCAGCACCAGGAGGCAGCGGGAGGGTTAACTCAGCCTCTGAGAAGACGAGCGCGCACGCCTTTCACGCACGCCTTTCACGCACGCCTTTCACGCACCGCCTTCGCTGTGTTTACCTTCAGAATCATAAGGCTAAAGAGCGACCGCAGGCTGATGTGTTTTAACTACACACACACCTCTACACACACACACGACTTAAACGCAGACTTTTGTTCCTCCATGTTTCGTTGTTATTGTTTCACTGAGCGGACCCGCAATTTTTTTTTCAAACGCTCCCTTTTTTGGTCCATCTGCGGCGGTAATAGGTTTTGTGCGCTGTGATGATTCGGCTGTACCTTTAGTAATGAATATTACATGTTGAGAGGAAATCTTTCCACCAATAATTGCAATAAGTAATCCAAAATGTATTCACTTCAGGTTTACGAAAGTAACTGTAATCAGATTACTCGTTTTTCAAATGTAACGCGAGCTGAATACAGTTACTTGATTTTTGTATTCTGATTACGTAACGCCGTCACATGTATTCCGTTACAACCCAACCCTGGTTATATCACACTACTTTAATGACAACATTGCTTTGCTTGTTTACTGCTGGTTATTTATTGGGAGTTTGGACCAAGGTGATTAAACGCACCATCGGTGCACAGGCCTATTGTCATGGAGACTAACAGTGGAATAACTTAACCTTTACACATGAAAGATGGAAAGAAGAAAGAAAAGGAGTGATGTTTTGGAGGAGAGCGAAAAAGAGATATGAGAGAAGTGGGAAAAAAAACAAAGATGTCGCACATGTCTTATTTAACACACATAGGGTTTGCCATTTACTCTCCAAACAGAACCTTAATGGCATTTTAATAATGTACAACCAATAAATAAAAGAATGTAAATGCACATTTCCTACACAAACAGTTCTGGCTTATTTGACCGTGAATTTCTAAGAAAAAAAAACGCAATAAGTGCCATGTTCACAAAGCCTTTTTCTTTTTAAAATTGATTCCAATGAAAACCGAGCTCATGCCATCGGAAACTATGTGCCAAGCATCTTTTTCCTGAGGCCTCTGCCTTTTTTTGTGAGGCCGCGCCAAGTTGAAAATACTACAACTTTTAAGAAAGTTTAATAAAAAGCTTGTTTTTGGCTGTGCTGGTCCAAAGAACAATATTATAACAAATTGGAGCAGATTGGTCGAATGGACAGCGGATGTTGTTGCCTGTGAGTGTGTGACTTTTATCGTCCTCCTCCCTCGCTATATGGCTGTTAGACCGAGCAGTGCCTACCTCATTCAAACAAACTGTGAGAGCAAGAATCTTCCGGTTGTTGCTTATAGTGAAAAAACTGTCAAAAATGTTTAGTAAAAAAAGATGTCCACATCCATGCTAGGCTGTCGTACAACGGTGGGGATACGTTGTAGACATATCGTGGTCATAAAAACAATTAAAAAGACGCTATGTGGACAAAGGCCCTCAGCTTCAAACAGAAGCACATGTTTGACTTGGGTTGAAAGGGTTCAATTGGCCTTCCCGATTACGTTCATTTATTTGCAAAGTAAATGGTAAACCGTTGCTTAACAATTAAATAAATCTATACCTTTATTACAGAATGAGCATTAATTGCCGTGCAAAGATTTACACTTTACATTTCTTCACTTATGTTGTGTCATGATTGCATTGGCCGTATTTTCGAATGACTTGATTGCCAGTTTAGCTGAATACATTTTAGTGCAACTTGTTAATTATTTATTTATTCATTTATTTAGTTCTTTATTTTAATATTTATAACATAACATAGGATTTCATAAAGTATTTTTAAAATAGTTTATACATTATTCGAATAGAGGAATAGTAGATAGGATTACTTAAAATATAGTACCTTATATTTCATCTTTTTTCCCTTTAGACCCTTGCGGTTTATTCTTAAAAACCCTTACCCACCCCCCATTTTCCCTCTGCTGGTCTATGGCCTTGTAGAGGGTAACGGGGTACAGAGTCGCTTAGATAAGCGGGGGAGTGCATCTGACGAAGAGATAGGTTGTTGTGCTCCCTCTCTCTGTTTCTTATCCTATATCTAATAGAAGTGCTCGGGTCTTGATAGATTGAGTGGGGAAGTAAATGAGATCTTTCTAGAGGGTTATCAAGAATAACTTTTATCCAATGACCTTTTCCCTCTCTGTCTGTGTCTGTGTATTCTCTTGTTCCGATTAACCCAGCCAAATCTTTTTTCTTGTTTTGTATCTATATCTACGCCGGGATCCGGAGTCGAGGCTGATCCTCTTGCTGTAGTCCTGTGTCCTGGATCCTCTATCCTGAGTTCTGGATTAAGCCGTGGACTTCGGGTCGTGGCTGAACCCGTCTCTGCGGTCCTGCCTTGGGTCTCGTCATGCTGCTTCCCTGATGGCTTCCACAGGATTGTAGCGGACATCCTCGTGGATTCATCTTCTTATTACAGACACATGCATTTCCTAACATTCGGTCTATATGTTGTAAAATGTATTATCTCTTCGATTTACACACGGCATCTATTGCACGTCTGTCCGTCCTGGGAGAGGGATCCCTCCTCTGTTGCTCTCCCTGAGGTTTCTCACATGTTCCCCTTAAACTGTGGGTTTTCTCTGGAAGTGTTTCCTTGTACGATGTGAGGGTCTAAGGATAGAGGGTGTCGTTTTTCTCATACTGATATTCTGAACAATCTGTGCTGTTGTATTTGCTGTAAAGTGTCTCTACTGTAGGCTATTGTTATTATATGTACAGCACTTTGGCTCGACCAAAAATCGTTTATAAATGTGCTATATAAATAAAACTTGATTTGATTTAATTTATCTCAGTTGGAATGCAGGCTGTTTTAGCACCAATCATTACCGCGTGCTCAGTTTGTGAGTGCTAAGCAAGAGGCCGGCTGCCAATAGGATTTGCCAATTGGCAGACACCGAGCTGTCCTCCTGAAAATAGAGTACTAACAACCGCAAGCTTTTCAAATGCTGTGAATTAATTTGTTTAAAATAGAAAACTGATGAAAACTGATTCTGCATGCTCACTGCATGCATTTCATCAGTGTTGTCAGCCAATGTTGTTTGGTCAATTAAATAAGACAAGAAAAGGCAAAAGCCAAAAATAAGGGCAAGTAGTTTGTTTTAAAAACACCATAAATGTCAGATGACATACCATAAGTATATTAGTAGTTTTCAAATTTCAGACTATACGTGTTTTCTTTTAATGAACGGTTGTTTTTCAACTGTTCATGTCAGCTAGTCATGGAGAAAACAAATGTTACTTGCCTGCGATACCTTATTGAATTTAGTGAGTAACTGTCATTTCTGTCAAAATGACAGTATTGTTAGCTGGCCAGCAGTTGAGTAAAGAGACTACTAAGGCAACGATTGACTGCTGATGCATTCAGGTGCTTCAGGACCATATGTGTCCATTAACTGAGAAGACTATCTAAACATTTATTAAATCTTGATTATAATTAGAAATATCAAATCCACACCATAATATACAAATGGTGCATGTCTCTGCACTATAACAATACAACTGCTAATTAATATGTGTTCATTTACTGGAATGGTAATGTGGCATCTGCCTGTTGCCCGTATGTAGGAGGACAGGCTACCTTGAGTTTAGAGTTGGCATTGAGCATGATGTATTTAATAGATCCCTGAATGTTCTCGGTCCAGCTGGCCAGCCATGTCACAGTGTTGTCATGACGAACCTCCTTCCATTTGTGACCAGCAGGCGCCACAGGGACACGGGATCCTCTGTCATAGAAAGAGAGAGAGCAGGAAAGAGGGTGTGTGTGAGTGTTGGAGTACAAGCTAGAGCATACTAAAAAGAGACTCAAGTCAGAACTACAAACTAAACCCAGAATGATGGGAAAATAAAGAGCCACTTTCCTTTAAGTCCGGCAATCTGTTGCTACAATGTGCTAGACACAGCATTTCGAAGCGCTACCAATTTAGAGATACTGAAATTGCCTTTAATTGTATTTACTGTTGACTTTGTCGTATTGTATTGCCCTGTTTGTGTGTGCTCTTATCTTTATAATTTGTTATCAGTAATAAAGGGGCCAAACAATGGAGTCCAATAGAGGAGTTTCGGGGGGTTAGGGTTGGGAAACACAGGTATTTGAGCACTTGCAGACCATTTACATGCACAGACGTATATAATACTACAGGAAAGCGATAACCCCAAAAGCGTAATAGGGCCTCTTTAAAAAGTTTGATAGATAGTCTCTAAAAAGGTCTTTGAGAAGAGCTGATCAGATGATGCATTGATTCTGAATTAAAATGTTTCCAATACTCATTTGCTTGCTATTCTGCCTGCTATTTATGGGACACAGCTGGATACACACACAGACGCACACACACACACACACCTTACCAAGCACCGCAGAGTTTTCCACATTAAATGAACCTATAGACTTTATATCAACCTATAGACCGACATTTGTAACGGGTCAAACATGTCCTCTGTGGTTAGCCAATCAACGTTTAACCCTTGACATCCTTACTACTGTGAGTGAATAAGTGATGCATAATTAAATCTCTTAAGTGATTTACTGCTTTAATAAACCATATTTCGGATTTCTCTTAAAGAAATTATGTTAATTGTGCACTGCTCTCACTTCATGCAGTTGATGATGACTTGCTTTGGTAGGATCCTTGTCTTCAGCATGCCCTGTTTGGGGTGCTCTCCTCTGCCCCGGAACAGCCCCGGAGGTTCAATCTTAAAGTTGCCGATGCGCTCTTTGTGGTGGTCCAGCAGACAGTAGCCATACTCATCAACAATCTTCTGGTTGGCCTCTTTCACAGCCTAAAACCAAAAAGATATGAGTTATCCAGAACCTAAATTATCCATGCTGACCTTCTTTAGACACCAGGAAGGACAGTACTGTGAGTGATGGAGACAACAGCATCCAAATACACAGTACAGATTAAAAGGCCAGCATGTTACCAGTTTCTCCTCTTTGGTCATGAGCTTCCTGGCCTCCACCCTGGCTTTATGCATGGCGAAGAGCTCTGTAAAGTTACATTTGTCCAGATCTTTGATCAGTGTCCTCTCCTCATGGGTCATTTCCTAAAGAGACACAAGCACACAGATTCAACACCGAGTATGGCAGCGCTTCAAGAGTCTTCTTGAGTGATACATGTATAAAAACAGGGACATCTTTTAGTGATAAAAAAAAGAAATGTAATCAGCAACAACAAAAAATGTATCCTAAATGAATCTTTCCTTCTTGTGTGTGGTATTTCAATGTATACATCCAAGTGTCTGCTGCTTGACTTCTCAGATGAATCTAATGAAAATATTTGAAATAGCAACCCAAGTTTACTGTGTCACTTCGAAATAATTGCGTGAAACTCGTTTTGTGCGAGGTACTTGGGTACGGAATACCTCAAACTTGTATTGAACTATATTTGGGAAGTATGGATGGAACTATACATGAAGAAGATAAATATCTGGTCAATATTCTCCATGCTGCTGGAAAGAAGGCTATCACTCAGAACTGGCTTAGGATTGATGCACCAGACATTGCTGAACATTAGTGATATTCTAATAATACAGAAACTCACTTAAGTTATGGAAGATACACTTCTAAAAGGCTGGGGGAAATGGTTGGGATACGTAACAAAAAGGAGGCATAAACACTCTGTACTGTTTGATTATAAAGTAGACTGTCCTCTTTCCGACACTTTTCTCACGTTTCACTGTCGGTAGCAGTAGCCTATAAAGAAACCAATACAAGTAAACAAATAAAAGAATTAATTTCTTGAATAATGGCCACATTTCGCATATTCTTCCAATTGTTATTTAGTATTAGAGCTGAGAAATATTGATAAAACAAATGAAGTGTCCACTATATTGACCACAGAAAGAATGCACATTCAAACACTTCCTCTGTGCCGAGTCAGAATCCTGAGCTCAGGGAAGAAAGAGACAATTCTGCTGCTTTATACAATTTACTGGGAGCTATTTATACGCAACCTTTGTGCCTCCAATAGAGCATAATACAATAATAAATCATAAAACCAAATAAGACAAGCATGATCAAAGCACATCCGTGACCTTTTGTTTAATTGCTCATCCTTATGGAGGCTGAGTGGCAGAAAAGGGTAAAAAAGCTGAATCGTTATGAAAGACCAGAGTAAAGCACATTCCCCCGAAGAACTGCAGTGCCAAGCGAGCTAAACAAACAGAGTGGAGCAGCTGAGTTTCAACTATAATTGTCAACTTTCTACTGTTATTGAACAAGGGGTCACCCCATCAAAGAGGTCAAAAACAGAGCGAGTCAGCGAGGGCTTTGTGCTTCATCACGGAAGTTTCTGGTGCTAAAATGTCAGGTCAACACGAATGGCTTTTGAATTGAATTTATGGGGAGGAAAGCTATTGAAACAGGAACTGGAGACCAGCAATTACTGTGTAGAGCAGGGGTGGGGAACCTTTTTCCTCTCAAGGGCCATTTCAATTTTTTCAACATCCTCCGAGGGCCGTACAAATTATTGAACTCAACATCTGCTTAAAAATACTAAAATCACAGCCCATTAATTTGGCCTTTCTTTCATGCTGTGCAAAGAAAAAGCAACCTCTTAATCCAGATATCTTACAATGACTCACGTATGCATGCACCTGCACGGTTGTGGCATGACCACCAAAACAGAAAGATATGGACACATGATGTGTGCAAATGTATTTAGTATCCTATCCATGTGGACATTATTTAAGTGGGGGGGGGACCTAACCTCCTCTAGGGGGGTCCGGGGGGCATGCTCCCCTGGCAAGATTTTTTTTTAAATGTTGAAGTTAAAAGCATCAATCTGGTGCACTTTGAGAGCAACATTAGGAGATCTATGGATACATCTCTCAACACCCATATGAAACAGAACTGTAAGCAGATTTTATTTTTCTTTAAAAGAAAAACTGTATTCTTGTTTATTAATAACAACTTTTTTTTTACAGTCATATAGTATTTTATACCCGTTTACTTAATTTTCTTATTTTTTTATAACTATTGATCATATAAAGATGTGCCTTTACCTCACTGGTTGTAGAAAAAGCTTCTTATATTCGTTAGCATAGCTAGCTAACCAGATGCTAATAACAACAAAGTTATTGACTGTATGATCAGTATGACAGATGAACAGATCGCCACTGGGCTTTCAACTAAAGACACAGCCACGCAAAAACTGCGGCATGTGTACGGCTCCTTATGGGCAGCGCCACATTCTATTATGGCGCTGCTTATGGGTACTGCCATTTTTGGAAGTGACGAAGTGGCGTTCTGGTGCTCTCCCTCAGAACTGCACCCCTGTCAGACGAGACATATACCACGTGATGACGCGTTAGGCTCGTGTTGTGTCAAGGACCCTGACCTTGGCCAGGAAAAACAGGCACTCCCTTGTTTAATTTTTTTGCGGTCTAGATTTCTTAAATTTTTCTTTTTTGCGTGTGTTTATAAATTACCTCAAGGGCCGTACCAAATGGTCTCGCGGGCCGTATACGGTCCGGGGGCCGGAGGTTCCCCACCCCTGGTGTTGAGCAACAACTGTGTTTCAGGTGACGATGCGTACAGGCATGTTGTTCTCGAGCGTCAGATTCTAACAGCGATACATGTATGTACACATAAATATTGTACGTAGCTTTAATTGTGCAACTGTTTATATAAATATTTGTATTCTATTCCATTACATTTCATCTTTCATAGCACATTTTAATTTATGTTTATATTTTAATTCTATTTTATTTGATCTTTTATTTTATTTTTTTTCTATCTTTTTTTTCACATTATTAACTTTTCATTTAATTCGTCTTTCGTTGAAAAAAAAATGTTTTGTTCATATTAAAACCTTTACTCGATTTTATATTATCTTTTTATTGTCTGTTCTTACTTCTTGTGTATATAGAAATATTAATACGTAATTTCTTTATCATTTTTTAATTCTAAAATAAAACAACTTTCATAGAACCCAATTTCCCTAAGTATAAATAAAGAATACTAATTCTGATAAACAATGAACCGGGCTTATTGAAGGACATCTTGATGTTGTGTTCACACATCGCTAATCAGTAAAACTGGTGAGCCTAATCGTTCTCAATTCTAATAGAAATCACAATAGAAGAAAGACTTATATGGTCTAACCATAGACAAACAAAAGGGCGTCTAACCTGAAGAAATCCATTAAAGATAATAAAAGGAGTCATAGAGGAAGCTTCTCAGAGCAGCACTGATCCAGTCCACTGTCGCCTAGGTTCATATGAGAATCAAAAGCACACACACCTCTCCACAAACACTCCGACAGTGTGGACCCTCAGTCAGTGTGCGTATCTAAGCATGACTGACACCGGATGGTGGGCGGGCACTGAGGGCAGTGGAGCGAGGCGAGTTTTTTCCGGCTATAATAAAACAGTTTAATTGGATTTGTTCATATGCAGGGCAGCTACTTGTATGGATTAGCATATCAATGCCTTCACACAAATCGTATTTTCAAGTGCATTGAGCACTAAGCAGCGCAAAATTAATTCTGCATGATATGCCTCGGGCTTGGCACGGTGCTTTCTGCGCACAGAGGACATCCTGACAGAAGCCAGCGCGGGGACACGGACACGGACACACACACACACACACACACACACACACACACACACACACACACACACACAGCTAAAGACCACTGATACTGTACTTTGATGTCATCTAGATAGTGTTTCTGATTTCTCTGCGTAATTCCTCTGTAGTAGCAGTTAGAGTAACTCCATTAAAAGCACTCGTCTACATGGCACATTACAGGTGTCAAAGCTCCCAGTCATGATTGTAGCAGCATCAAGGGAAATGTTGCCAGACAGAAAAACAATGGTTCACATTACCAAATGTCACATTGAAAATGAATGTTGTTTTATTTGAAATTGTAAAAGGGCTTGTTTTCATTTAAATGTCAAATTCACTTTATTTCTTTTTTACTGCTAGGGATAAAGCTCTGAGCTGAAGGTGTCAGTTCAGAAGGTCAGTGAGGGGAGGCTTCTTTACCCCCACGGATTTAGAAGATCTATGCCTTTCTTTCTCGCCTTACCTTCCTCCAATCTGTAAAAAAGTTCTCCCGGAACACCTTCTTGGTGGTGTATTCATGGTCCAACATCTGGGCGAAGAACAAGCACACCTCCTCAGTTGCCAAGCTCAGCTTCACCTTATTCCCTGCACACAGAAAACACTTTTTTTATTTTATTTAACCACCAAGTATTTTGGCCTTTCTATCCTAACATTGTTACAAAAACAAACTCAAAAAGGACTCAGCTCCCGTGAAGTCCTGGCTGTCAGACTAATCAGTGAATTTATAGAAGCAAGGACAAAGATGTACATTTAGTCCCACTATAAAGAGTGAGCTGTACATGAGAGCACAGGAACTAACAAATCAAAACAACTGTTACACTGTTTTGGCTTTACTCATCAACAAATCAAAAGCAACATGTTATCAATCTGTTAGACCTAACACACTTTCAACACCCACTTCTTAGACATCTTTTTTTATACAGTATGCAACTTTGTCCACTGTTCCTCTAAATCTGGTCCCGTTTTCTTTTGTTATTTAAAAGATTTGCACTTACATATTTCCAGCAAAACAACAGTATCATTTGCCTGTCCCATTTGATCCAAATGATACAAAAGAGGCCAAAGAATGTGGAGGGAAGGCTATGCAATTTCACTTTTTCTTGAACGTCCAACAGGCTGGATGTTGCTATGATGATTTTAAAGTCGGTTGTGTTTTGTAAGCACTGAAAGGAGGCGAGCGCAACAGCATAAAGCTGTGTTAATGAGAATAAAGCAGTGAATCGGAGGAATACAAGTTATTATTGGATTGTTTTACAGCTGTTATGCACAATTCAACATACACATCCACAAAGCACTGCAGGTATGTGCAATTTTGTTGCTTTAGAAATGTAAAGTTATGTGTATTTTTGGTGTATTGTTCTTTTTTTCTTATATTTGTCAAGGTATATTTTGATGATCTGTTGTAATCAAATTTTTTCTTTTGGTTTTATCTTCCTCCCCTTAAAAGTGAGGTATGTAAGTTTGAGAAACCAGCTCGAGTGCGCTAGAATTTGAAAATACACAACCGGAAAAAATCTGCCACTTCCTTACAGAGCCCCTTCTCCAACACACACGAACGCGCACATGACCAATGAGGGCACGAGATAAGTTTGCCATCCAGTTACTTTAGCCGCGTCTCATTTTCCATCTTGTTTCTCTTTGTTTCTTCGATTTCTGGTTTTGTTTAAAGTTAAGTACAAAAGGTAAGGGAAAGAACCCACAAAAACCGTCCAGAAGTGATATTACTGTATAGTGCTTGAAGTGGAGCGATTTGCTTTGAATAGACTACAGCAGCGGAGAGGTACCAAGATATTTCAAAATTGCAGTCATGAGTGAAGACATGTGGAGAGTGGAGAAAGCCTTTCAACTGCGTTTCAATCACCCTTTCTGACACATTTAACTTCTGTGCTCCACTGACCAGCGTAGTAGAAGTGAACGTTGTCTGGCAGAGGCTGGTACTCGGGGGGGAAGAAGGGTCCATTGTGCTCCAGGAACTTCCATTTCACGCCATCTTCATACTTCTCCTCCTCCCACCTGACAGAAAGCAAGATGATGGAAAAAAAGTGAATGAAAGCACTCCGGTTGCCCCCCCCAGGTAGTTTGTGTTTGAATGTGTGTGTCTTTCCCCCACCATCTCCAGCGACTCTTCTCCTCATCCTCCTTCTTTTTGACCCTCGCTTCCGTGATTTCTTTTTTTGTCCTCTTAGGTTTTTGGGACACCGGGTGCTCTCCATCATCTTTCTTTACCGCCTGTGCCGAGAAAAATTCACCATGTGAATTCAAACAACTCAAACTCCGTCAAACTTCATAAAGCAGAGGGGGGTATTATTGATGAAGACCGATGACTTTGTGAAGACAGAGTGCTTTACCTTTTCTCTTCTCTTCTTTGACTTCTTTCTCTGATCTTCTCCAGCACTTTTTTCTTCCTGCCCATTTCTCTTATCTTTATTCTTTGATCTGCAGGCACCCAGAAGACAGACAGAATACTAGTAGTTAGTTATAATTATAATACTTACTGGAGGTGCATCATTTGGAAACAATGACAAGTTGCGAACATTTTGACTGACTCGCAATTTAGTGTAGAATGACACTTCTTCCTGCAGTGTGTTATATATATATATATATGTGTGTGCCTGTAAAGGGTCTGCAAAGGCTAACATCCACATTGTAAGTGATAGGCTATGGGTCAGGAAATCTCTAGGCAGTTGACCAATCACAACAGAACAGACCCAGCCAGATAACCAATCAGAGCAGACTGGGCTCTAGTTTCAAACATAATATGGAAAAGAAAGGAAGACGGGAATCAAACATATGTGTTTTAGATAGCAAAACAACTTTCTACAAGTAAAAAGTGCTTTCCTTCCGGGCCAATCCACGGCTTAAAGAGCTAATCACACTTACGTGGGTGTAGCAGTGGAGTGTGAAGCGCCTTCTATGGGCTCATCCTTAATCCTCTTTCTTTTCATGCCTTTCTTCTTTGCGGCAAAGTCATCATCCTGTGGCTCCTGTTTCACCGATTCCCTAAACCCCAAAAATGAAGAGAGGACATATTAAGTTGTCGTCACTCTCATATTGTTAATGGTTGCTTTTAATAATGAGGAGTATGCCTTGTAATGTAAATCTATCTTGCCATATTTCAAAACACACAGCATATAACAGAGTCCACTGCTTTGAAGCATGGAGTAAAATAACAGTCACCCTTTGAACTCTTGTGACGGTAACACTTTTTTAAAATTAGAAAATGTAAAAATATTTACAATTTAATCCAATTTCAATCCCCATTTCACCGAACATATTTTGAAGATTTCATTGTGTATTTTTCTAAATGTGGTCTTAGAAGAGCCGACTTGGAGGCTGTTGATTTTGAATTAGCCCCTTTTCAACATGCCAACAACAAGGAAGAATAGAAGCTTAATGGCCCTTTTACACAGCTGTCTGCCACACTGCCAGCTACAGAATAAGAAGAAAATAACCCTGCTATGTGGAATAGAGGGACAAAAGATCCTTAAGCACACAAAGCCAAAACACTGACCACAAGAAATGACACATGATTATGGTTCATTAGGGAACATTACCGACACAGTAATGATAATGAGATAATTACAGCCATTAGAAATTAAAAGGAAATCACACAAGCTTGTATTTCCCTGCAGAGTGGGGAATCAGTGGGTAGGGAAATGCTCACATTAGGAAATCAACAAATTAAGAGTCACCACTGCTGCCAATAAATAAATAAGTCCGTCCACACAGCAGCGTTAAAAAAATCTTGAAAATCTTGGAGGTGGGCGTGTCTGAAAGCTTGGGGATTTTTTGCGAGCAACGCGACCAACAACCAATCACATGAATCTCCCGCCCCCGACATACAAAGCAATAGCAATGTTAAAACGAAGTAAACTGGATATAAACTCCACAAACAGGCGAAAACCTACCAGTTTCACCCACTGTCTCTGCCACCTCCCTCCATGCCTGGTTCCTCCGGTTTGTATCCCGTTACGTTATTAGCGGCTTGTCATAAAGAACCGGGTGATTTGCTACTGAAATAACTAATTTCTCCTCCATTTTCAGGAGTATAGAAAATGAACTGCGGTCTGGCTCTCCCAGCTTGCACGCGGTTTGATTGGCTAGCGCTTGTACTGTCAGATTTACATAAACGGGATTTGATTGGCTGACGCTTCCACCTCAGCTTCAAAAGTTGAACATTGCTCAACTTTTGAATCCTGAAAATCCTGGAAATCTTCGCTTTGCTCCCCCACAATGCAGTTCGGCGAATAGCGAGGCAACATGATTTTTTTAACACTGCTGTGTGGACGGGCCGTTAGTATGCTCCTAGGGAACTCTCTCAGCACTACATACTACAGTATGGCCGACCCCTGCTGGCTTTAGATTGAGAGTAATGAGCCTTCTCCCAGTTTCTCTGCTCTCTGACCACAGCTGAGTTTGGATTTAGCTTTGATTGACCTCTTTAGCAAATACATTTTGGACTTCAACGGATAAAACAGAGGGCAAAAAGGTCACAGGAATTTGAATTCTTAAAGAGGCCCTATACTGCTCTTTGGGGTTTCCTCATTCCTGTAGTAGGTTATAGATTTAAGTTTCTCTCCCACACACTCCCCTCCCTGCCTGCAACGCCTTGATTGTAGTTCTTTGTTTACTGCCATGACATAGTGACATCACTACGTAATAGGGGTGTAACGGTATCCGTATTCGTCCCGTACCGTCACGGTTCGGCACATGCAGTCACACGACGAATACACCTTTTTTTTACGAGTGGGAAAAAAGTCTGTAATTCAGGGCAGTATCCACTACACTATAAATAATCCAGGGGGCGGTATTGCGCCTAAAAGCTGTTTGCCAGCCGCCCTTAAACAACAAATGAAGAACAAGAAGAAACACAACAACAAAACGAACAAAATACAAGAAGAAGAAAAGTTAGTATGGTGAGTTCAGATAACACACAGGAGCTAGAACCCACCTGCTTCTTTTAAAATCAGCTGTGTGGGAACATTTCGGGTTCCCTGTGGACTACAATAACGATGAGGTGCGAGTGGTGGATCATACGAGGACGGTGTGTCGGCGTTGTTAGACAGCGGTGCGGTATGCTAATTGAAACACACGCCAAACATGCTAAATCATATCAGAAGGCATCACCCAGATTTGCCAATCACCCGAGCCCGGCAAAAGACAACAGCTGTTCAACAGCTGATCCCCGCTGTTTTTAAGAAGCCAAGAGACATGACAGCCGAGAGACCAAAAATAAATAACGGAAGCTTTTGGCATATGTTTTTAAACGACTTTGCGCTCTTGAAACACTTTCTTATTTATGATGCAATATTTTCAAGACATTCTTTTTAGTTTTACAGTTTGATGAAACCTTTTTGTTTGACATCAGCCATTATAGATAATATGGCCATCTGAGTGTACTGTGTATGGTTTGTTTTTAACTGTTTAATACAGTTAATTATTCAAAATGTCAGAGTTCCTTATTTTTAAACTGAAACTTGCACTACTGTTCAAAAATAAATAACAACAAACCTGGAATTATGCATTTGGGACTTTTTTTTTCTTTTTCTTGTTGTACCGAACCGTACAGAACCGTGACCTCCAAACCGAGGTACAAACCAAACCGTGACTTCTGTGAACCGTTACACCCCTACTACGTAACACTCGCGCTTCTATTGGCTAGCGCTCAAACACATTGTACGGAATAGGCGGGACATCTCTAAGCGGTCGATCAATCACAACAGAGCCGGCCAGATAACCAATCAGAGCAGACTGAGCTCTGGTTTCAGACAGAGGGTGAAAGGAGGTGCTGCAGCAGAGGCAGTATGAGGAAAATAAAGAGCTTTTTGAACATTAAAGAATGGAGACATGTCACAGTAGAGGTACAAATTACAAACTTAAAATGAGCATAATAGGGCCCCTTAAAAATAAGATAAAAGGCAAGGTAAGTCTTAATTGAATTGAAACTATTGTGAATACTCACATTAATGATGGCTGTTGTACAAACAAAGAAAAGACGGTGAGAGGTGGTTACATTTTCATGTCATCACTGAATCCATCACCTCTCATTTTCATTCTATTTCTACTTTTGCATTTATCCAGCAACTCCAGTGCAATTTTAATGTCTTTAATCTACCTAGCTCTTAAGTGCATGAAAACTTTATTTGGGATTTCAGTGTCAACTACACTTACACAACACAAACAAGTGCATTCAAACTCAGAGTGCTTATTCCAACTTGCATGTCATTATTCATGAAGACATCGAGCTGACAGAAGTAAAAATCTCCCTTTTTTTACATTTAAGTGCGGCAGAATATGGGCCAAAAACAGACACATTGAGTAAATTGGTTTCAACAGGTGCCATTTGCATAAGGCTTTGTGCGACAGCTCCCATCGGGGACGGAGGTATTTTTTTTAATATGACATGTGAATGCAGAAACCCTGCTGCCTGCCTCCAGGTGTCACAATGTGTCACGGTCACATGCATGCTGACACATCAACGCTCTTAACATTCACAGTAGGCAAACTACTTTTGAGCCAAAGTTCTTTTTATATTCAAAAGAAATTACACATTTGGGAGACGCCAATGTGAAACTCTCTCCATGTTTTCTTTTTTGTTTACTTTTCTAACTTTAGAGTAGTGATCCAGTCTGATTTCATAGACTGGAATCAGGGCCAATCAAGGTGATTTTTTTAAATGATCTGCATCAGCCTGATCCGATCCTTTGCTTAACGTCAGCTGTCACACAGCTGTTTTCAGTCGAGCAGCATGCATGCCCAGTATTGCAACGGGTGCAGAATGAATCCCCAACGGGAGGGTTTAAGACTTTGTCTCTCCTCTACTACACTGAGCTCCTGTGTGTGTAAGAGCAGGTGCTGCACTTTGCGCCCGGAGAAACACGACCAAACATAAACGACAGCATTACGCAGTATAAGACTGTTTATTTATGTTACCTCATTTATGTGAAGTCGTTTGCAGAGCCATTCCATTGTCTAGCATATGTATTAGGGGTGTTGAAAATAATCGTTTCTACGATGCATTGCGATGCGGACGTGGACGATTCGTTATCGATGCAGTGATGGAAGATTATCGATTATAGCGTAGTCACGTTGCTTCCTGATTTTCTGGCCGCAGCTTTACTATAATGTTTTTTTTTCTGTCACTTTAATATCAAATCGGTCGGTGACGCAGAGATCAGGGAGCAGACGTGACAGCGGCACAGCGGCACAGCAACACCAAACACGGAGCAGTCTGCTTTATCCACCAACACAAGAACACCAGTCCAGAACCAACAGCAGAAGGACCCGCTCTGAATCACTCCGTGTCGCTGCGGCTCAGAGACACAGACAGGGATTTATGTTACAATCATGTCAGGTTTTTGGTGGATTTAATTAAGTCTTGGATTGCAGAGCATGAATGTCCTCTTGCTATTTTCAGTTGATATATACGTGTATAAAGTTTGTGAAGGCAGGAGGAGAAAAGCTTCCGCGATCACCGTCTCCTCTGTTCCTCCAAACCCCGCCCCCTCCTGAAAATAATGAGTGACATGCTGATAGTGTCCCGATAGAAACTTTATTATTCACGTAATCACTGATTGAGATATAATGAAGCTAATTTAATCTCATACATTCATGGGATTTATGTAACAGTAAGACAGAGAATGTAAGTGTGCACCCACATGCACTATTTTTGTTTGTATATGCTGTTGTAAATACTCCTGTTGTCTGCTGTGTTCAGACTCAAGTCCTGTGTGTGATGCCACATTCAGTGTCCTTTCTTAACAGAAGACTGTTGCTAGAAGCTGCAGCTAGACTGCAGAAGCATTATTTTTTTGTTTTTGAGGATGGAACAATTTCACACACAGATATAGGGAGGCTAGACCTATACAATTCATTTATTTTGGTTTATAAATTAATGTCAAGACATTTATGTTATTGATTTCTGAAGCACTTTCTAAATAATAAAAAGAGAGTTCATATGTATTTACTGCATGTATGCATTGATGAAAAATAAGCCATGTGCAGTAGGCCTAATATAGAAAATTGAGGATGCAACGCATTGGTATGAATCGTGATGCATCGGGATATCGAATTGAATCGAATCGTTGACAGGATCATCGTAATCGAATCGAATCGTGAGACCAGTGAAGATGCACAGCCCTAATATATATTGGATCAATTTGAATACTTTTAATATACTAAAGAGTGCACTGTGCAACTGTATAATCTAGGAACTGGACTTGTTATCAGCAGATATTACATTAAATTACTCGGAGCGGCAGGCGGGGCGAGGGATTCAGACAGTCCTTCTTAAGTGTGGGCTGTTGTCAAGCTGTTGAGTTCAAGTGCTCAGTGTGGAGAGAAGGAAAAAAGAGTGTGAAGAAACGGTCATGTTATTTTTGATATAATGCATCACTGAGCACAATCCATAAAAAGCTAAACAAAAGGAGGTTGGGTCACTGCGCCCATTGACATTTACGGTCAGTGCTTCTAATAGCCTTATGTTTCTTCTGTAACTCTGCTGCCCCTAACTTTCCTCCCTGCATGAAACCTACTCAGCTAGCACAGTTGCCACCTGAGCCTTTCTTCAAAAGATAATCCCTATGGGAGAAACATAAAAAGACAGGATTTAGCACTTTTTCTAACCAACATTTCCTTTAAAATGTCTTTTGTCACATCGGTTTGGGTCCACGTCTGGGAAACAATCCATTAACAGCTCAGTAGAAACGTGCTGTGAGACAGATTTGACACAGCAGGCCTTCGGCCAAAGTCGTCATCCCAGAAACACCCTGCTGAGCATCAAACTATTCAAACCATGCATTATCATGTATTACTTCCTGACAAGCAGCAGATATTTGTCTTCATTGCAGGGTAAAATACATGTTCTGTGAGACAGCTTAACACGTAGAAAGGGAATGGCTCAAACATGGCCTCAAAAATGGCCTCAAACATCTAAACGCAATAAACCATTTCCATCAAACTCAGGAGGCATTCAAACAAAGAAAAGCACAGTAAGATTTGGGATATTTCATTGCCACTGTATCTTGTCAGTTTATCATCCCAGCCTTTAAGGTGCCCTATTATGCTTTTTAGTGGTTTTCCCTTTCCGGTAGTGTGTTATTTAGGTTTTTCTGCATGTTAATGGGCTGCTTAGGCTAACATCCCAAAGTTCCCTCCAGAGAGTTTCTCTGCCTGAAAGACCTCAATTTGACTCCTTTGTTTAATCCGTAACACAACAACACAACAACAACATCACTATGCAACACCCGTGCTGGGATTGGCTAGCGCTCCAACACATTGTACGTGATAGGCTAAGGGGCGGAACATCTCTTAGCAGTTAATCAATCACAACAGAGTCAAACCACTAACCAATCAGAGCAGACTGGACTCTGGTTTCGGGCAGAGGGTGAAAAGAGGTGCTGCAACACAGGTAGTATGAGAAAACTAAAGGGATTTTTGAACATTAAAGCATGTAAATATGTCACAGAAGACACACAATACAACTGTGAACCTGAAAATAAGCATAAACGGGCCCTTTTCAGGGTTCTTACACCTTTTCCAAAGTCAAGCACTTTTCAAGGTGCATTTTCAAGCATCTTACAGCTGTTGTAATTACATATTTATATACACATACTTGTACTCAAATGATTATTCCACATTAAATCAGATGTTCTTTAAGCTATAAACAACCAAGGACTTGGACAACCAAGGACTGTTGACTAACAATGGCTAATTCCAAACTGTACTGCTTTTTCCTTGCGTTATTCGCCGCCTCCCTACCCCCTCCTGCGCATAACAAATGCGAACAGCTACTACTATCATGTGTGATTATGAGGTCGCTACACAAGATGATTACGTTACATTCCACCGTCAATGTGCGCACAAAACAAACTAGGCACTGCTATCTCTTGGCCGTGCTCTGATTGTATTACTACTGATGATATAGAGCAATGTGCATATTCACCCTGGACCTTCTATTGTATGTAGCCCTAGTTCTGACCTGTACCCTGATGTCAATATTTGTCACAATGATCTGAGTTTCCCTGACTTCTGCTCTCGTAAAGCTTTAGGTTTTCTATATGTAAATGCTAGAAGCTTACTGCCAAAAATGTACCAGGTAAAAGTATTCGTTTACACCTCAAATCCGGAGGTACTTGTCATCACTGAGTCTTGGCTGAAGAAGAATATCCCAGACTCTGACATCGGCATCGCTGGTTATAATGTGTTTAGGCAGGATAGATCATCTAAAGCTGGTGGAGTAGTTATATTCACAAAGCAACACCTCCAGTGTTCCATCGCCACTAGTAAATCTGTCCCCAAACAATTTGACCTACTTATTGTAAACATTCAACTGGGAAATAGCTCGACACTGACAATCGCTGGCTGCTATCGCCCACCCTCTTCCCCAGCATGTACCCTACCTGCTCTCAGCACCCACCTGGTACCCCACACTAATTCTGAGTTTGTGCTACTGGGGGATCTAAACTGGGACATGCTGAACTCTCCTGCGCAGGTCCAAAAACAGGTCTCTTAATCTCTCGCAGATTATCCTCACTCGTCACTCCTACATGGTATGACACCAAAAATCCAGAAAAAGCCATCCTCCTTGATGTCATCCTCACAAATAACCCTGACAGGTACAAAACTGGCGTCTTCTGTAGCGATCTCAGTGACCACTGTCTTATTGGCTGCATTCGTAATGGCGGCACAATTAAACAGCCAGTCCTTACCACTCACAGACGAACACTGAAACATTTCGACAAACAAGCCTTCCTCTACGAACTGGCTGCCATCAAGTGGGACAGAATTAGCTTGATCCCTGACCTCGATGCTGCATGGTCCTTCTTTTATGACTCCTTTAGTATGGTAATCGATAAACATAAAAAAAATGAGGATAAAAAACCGATTCAGTCCTTGGTTCAAACGAGATTTAGCTGAACTGCTTCACCTCAAGAACTCCACCTGACGCAGGGCTCGTCACTCAAAATCCCACGACGATTGGCTATCATTCAGGACATTTTTAAATAAGTCTATACAGGCTATCTGCAAAGCCAAGGTTGATTACTTCCATAATCAATTCAACCTCTGTGTATCCAATCCAAGGACATTCTGGAAAACAGTGAAAGAGATGGAGAATAAACCCCCATCCTCTCATCTGCCTAACTCCCTCTTTATTGAGGATATAGTAGTCACCGGTAATGAGCGCATAGCAGAGCTCTTTAACCAGCACTTTGTTAAATGTGGGAACCTTGACTCTATAGCGCCTCCTAAGCCCCCCACCAACACTCCGCCACCCAGCCCCTCTAGCGCAGCCCCATGTCACAGCTTCTGCCTGCAGAAAGATAGTGAAAACGATGTGCTGGAGGTCCTTAGTAAACTTGATCCCAACAAACCTGCAGGTCTTGATGGGCTGGACCCCTTCTTTTTTTAAAGTTGCAGCCCCAATTATTGCAGAAGCTATCTCCCACCTTTGTAATCTGTCCATACAGACAGCAGTGCTACCCTCTGCCTTACAACATTCTACCTTACAACATTCTACCTGACATAGCCCTGTGGGCCATCTAAGCTAATTTCCAGATGGCCCTGAGCCCAATAGAGATTGCCCTGAAAAATGCGCGTGGACGAAATGACGCAAAAAGGGTTTGGGGGGCCTCCCCCTAGAACATTTAGATTTGTGCAGGTCTTAGATGCTGTCTGGTGCATTAGACTGAATTATAAGATGAACCACCACAATATTATATTGTACAATTTCAATTTTATTCTTCATTTAACTTTTTTTGTTTGTTCTTGTTTGTGTTTGCTCGCTTGCACACCCTGCATAGCTATAAGAAATACTTAAGTTGTTGGTCAAGACACTTTCCATCTGATGAAGGCAAATGCCTTCATCAGATGTAAAAAAGTAGAAAACATTACATTCAGTTATAACTGCCAAAACAAACATTATTTACACTATTATGGCCCTTGTTAAAAATGTTTGTAATGTTATCTACTGTAAGTTGGTCGAACGAATGCCTCCTCATCCGGAAGCTGACCGAGCAGACCCGAGCAGCAGTCGAGAGGAGCCGAGCGCATCCGCGAAGCACACAACATGGCGACGTCAGAGTTCCCGTTAGCCGGCAAATCTAAATCTCTTCAGTTAAAATGTCCGGTCAAAATAATTTCCCTTTAGCGCAATAACGCTTCAGTTGCGCCACTTATGTGACAGACAAGAAGAGTATGTGACAGACAAGAAGAGTATGTGACAGACAAGAATAGTCAATTCTAATGTCTAACACTTAAAGGTGGGTGTGACGAAGGTGGCTTCGTCACTATGGACTGACGGCTTCAGGCCGGGTGGTATGGCACTTTGTTGGCGTGATTGCACAGTATATGTTGTCTGTGGCTGATGATTGTGTGCACCTGGTGTCTTGTGTTGTCTCCTCCCCCCTCACATGTGTCTTGTTGTGCTGATTAGAGTGGGTGTATTTAGGCTTGGTTTCTCTGTCTGTTGATAGGGCTGGGTGTGTGTGAGATCCTTGTGGCTGCAGGATGTGTGCACAGGAGCAGCAGATTGAGGCTGTGTCATGTGTATGATTTTAATAAATGCCCACGTCGGGTTATATTTTTGGACGTTCTGCCTCTGCCTCCTTGCTTGGTCTGGGCCGCTCAACGGTCGGCTTCACATTTGGTGTCAGAAGTGGGATTCGACCAAGTAAGGAGGTGAAAATTGCGAGAGGAAGGAAGAGGGACCAAAGAGAGGAGCCGCGGCTGGGGGTGGCTGTGCCTGGAATGGACCAGGGGGCCATGGCTGTTGGGGCAGCAGGAGACAAGAGACGGGCAGCGGGAGACGGGCAGGAGGAGCGGCGTTTGCAGGCCGAGGAGGCGGACCCGGACCCACCAGGGGACAACGGCTTCACTGGCCCTTCCTGGTCTCTCGCGCCCCCCCCTCTCATGCCTCTGCGCCACACTGGGGGGGCGCGCCCCCCACTTTGAGAACCACTGGCTTAAACAAACGTAACATGCAACGTTAGCCTAATCCAAAATGCTCTACTACGGCATACCTTTCATGTGGCTCGTCAGCTCCGACTCTCCCATCGTGAACAACTGAACATTTTTTTACAAACTTTGCAGGAGGCTACTCGTGGGCTTGACCCTCGTCTTAGCCATGGCTTGTATTTGTCTTCTGCTAGCCAACGCTTGTTGAAACTGCAACCTCCTGGCATACTGTCATCCATCACTCTCATCAGAATGCCCAGGTCACACGTAACAAATACACTTGCAGGTCACGGGCATAGCGCGGGAAGGCCGGAGCGGAGCTGTTTTATGTAAAAGCGAAGCAATTAAGTGCGCTCCGACTTCTTTATTTTCTTTTAATCTAAAAAGCGAAGTAAAGCATTTACAATTTCAAGCACTTTATCCCAAATTCAAGCACCATTCCCAAAATTCAAGCACTTTTCAAACCTTGAAAACACCTCATAAAATGTCAAGCATTTTCAAGGATTTCCAGCACCCGTACGAACCCTGCCTTTTATAAAGAGACAGTCTACTGGTATGATGAGTTTATCCCTACCTGGGACCGTTGGCTGACTCCACAGGTTCAGTCTTAGGTGACTTGACCTGAGGGGAGGACATGCTTTACATTAAACACAGCACAACTGTAATGCAACAAAATGAACAAAGGTAGTTTATGGCCTGTGTTAGAAATAGTTGTTGATAAACAAATGCACACATGAAGTCTGTAATTAGCCAGAATGCTGGAATAATTTAGTTAAATTAAGATTAAGATCATAACATCCCTATTTCCTGGTACTGGCATGCATGTACATATTCCCTACGAATGATGGGGTCTATAATAGTAGAGGGGTAATCTAGTATGACAAGCTGCTGAACAAACTGCAGCTATGACGCTCTGAGCTGGGGTCAGTGGGTAACTGGGGCAGGGATCTTCACCCTGGTGCTAATTACAGACAGAGCACGAGTTATGGATGGACATCACAACCCTACCCTGGTCAATATGACGCCACATTTCCATCAAGATGTACAAAATTGGCCTCACTAAGTAGGATCATATGGTCAGATTTAGCCACATCCAACTTTGTGTAGTGTGCAGAGAAGAGAAGAAAATGTGTGATTTACCTTCTTTGGAGACTTTTCATCATCACGTTTCTGTGTAGGTTTGGGTGACTTTGCACTGCTCATCAGGATGTCAAGATTGGACAGGCATGAAAATGAGAGTAAAAGAAAAAGTTGTTAGTAATGCAGAACGTCAGGTCCATCTTAAAGTGGACCTATTATGCTATATTGGAAAAATATATTCTAGGGCCATACCTATATAAAACATGTCTGTGAAGTTTTTTTTTCAAAATACCAAACAGATCATGCATTTTAGCCACGCCTCATTTCGCTCTGTTTGCTCTTTTCCAGCCCTGTTTTTGCATGTGCTGATATACAGCACCACTTACAGGCCTGGCATATGTACTACAGCGTCTCCAGCGCTTTCCAGCAGTCTCTCATTCCCCTGATAGGTGGAGAGTTGCCCATATAGGCGGAGCACCCCTTTTCTGACGGCAGAACAATTCAAATAATAATCGGCTCCGTTTTTAGAGATTTGGGTATGGAGAAAAAGAGAGAGGGTTGTGTTTTCTGACACTTTGTGAGTTCCCTGACACACCGGGGACACATAATCATGTATAAAAGACGTACAAAAGTGCATTTTGCATGATGGGTCCCCTTTAAGTTCTGAAGATGTATAAAGTACATCTCATCTGAGTACATCTTAACATATTTATTTTCAGTTTGACCTTCCCCCCCTTCAGGGCTAGATATAACAGGAAGATAAACAGCATTATTCCAGCTACATAAGTTTGGAGCATCACACTAAGGCAGTACTGCATTTAAAAGCAAGACGCCCTTTCACGCTCAGGAAAATGTTTTCCCTGAGTCTCAGAGCTGATAAGGATAAGTTGAACCTTAATCAGTAATTCAGTCAGTGTGCCATGAAATAACAAGAGGCGAGCCGTCACACAAAGCCGCCTGCTCTGCTGCCAGGAGCGCTTACAGGTGTCTATTCATCTCCCTGCTCTCATCAATTACACAATCCAATGACAGATCACTCCACATTCATTTGTCTGCTCACATATGCATGGTAATAAACGCATCAGATATCAAGGTAAATTAATGTATTCATATGAAGATGGAGTACCCACTGTACTCTGTGAAATTAATGCACGCAGTCATGCCAGTGGCCCTCTTGACAGCTCAGCCAACTTAGCACTCTCTCTCAAAAACAGTTTTGTCTCCTTTGATAACACATAATGCCTTATTTCTCAAACTCCAATCTGATTTATCTTTATTTTCTAAATCAAAATGAACTTGTCTCCACATTTCAACAACACGAAAGGCAATGCTGCTTGCAGGATCATTGCAAAAACCTGCTTTGATGTCTGGCCTTGGCTGAGGCTGAACAGATGCTGCATCTGCTGCAGTCAGGTCATATTCATATATTATTAGTGAACTGCTCTAGCTTGACAACTATGAAAGGGTAACTATACAGGTAATTTATTTTATAATGACACTTGATTGATTGATTAATCAATAAGTGCTAGCTGAAGTGTGTTTGTCAGCATATCATTCAGCTATCCATCTTTACCTTCTCACACACGACTCACCTGTTCTTGATCGCATCTCCCACGGCACCAGCGCTGTCATTACCACTTAGCCTTTGCTGTTTCGTTGCTTTTTGCTTGGGCTTCCCTCCTCCTTTAGTGCCCTTCTGTTGTCCCATCTCGTACATGTACCTTTGTAAAGAGCAGTGAACATTACATGGTTGGAAGGAAATTCACTTAGGGGGGAAATTAGTTGACAATATGACAAAATAACCGTTCTGAAAGCTTTGGCTATTCCTAGTTAGCCAATTAGCTAGCACACATTAGCTCAAACACGTTAAAACGGGATAGCTAATAGCAAAGGTCCCGTATTTCACGTTGGCGAAATATGTATGACTAGTTTGATAAATTCTATCGCTACAGTATCATATAATTCGCTCACCAACTGCAATGCAATAATCTTGACTAGCTAATAGAAAATACAAACTTTTTAGGCGGTCCACTTGATTGTCACAGCGCTCGATTGTTGCTTGCGGACAGGTTCAGCTGAGCACGGGTCAAACCAGCTGTACGCTGATTGGCTGAGGAACTTGCCAGGTTGGGTGGTGTTACAGCGTATTTTGTTACCAGTCTGATTCTGTGACCTGTGTCTTGCGTTGTTGTGTTCTAGGTGAACTGCCACTTTGAAGTGCAGTTTGTTTCTACAGACAGAGCCTACTGTTTTCCCACAGACAGGAATATAAAACACATCAAAATGCCATTGAAAAATAATCTATTTGCTCAGTGTGCAACTCGATTTTGACAGGATAACAACTGGTGACTTCTAGAATTGTGTGAGTAACATTCTGTTTTTAGACTTCTCTGTTTCAGTGTATGTACTCTGTATAAATGCTCTGTAGTTGATCTGATTGAAATTGTGATTTTAAATCTCAAACTCGCTACAGGGCCGCCTTAATGCACGGGCTGACCTGGGCTGAAGCCCAGGGGCCTACGGAGATTGGGGGCCTATCATGAGCCAATACAAAAAAAGAATTCAATTATTTTTTTTTTCGGATGTTTTTTTTTTTTTTTTAAATAAACAAAGTCTTGGCTTTCAGAATATGCAATTTTTATTTCCAAAATCCCACGATAAATACATTTCTGAAGCTTGTAAAGGGAAGAAGACAGCTCTCCCTCGCCACTCTGCTGTTCCCCTCCCTCCGCTGAAATTATGAATGTAAGGCGTATAGTAATCATAGATAACACGGCACGGTCCGTTACAGTTTGTTTTCATCTGGTTTCAAATAAACAAAGCCTTGGCTTTCAGAATATTAAACTTGTTTCGGCAAATTCAGATGATAAATACAACTTTGAAGCTTGTAACGGCATTAATTACAAGCGGAGAACGGAGTGACTTGACGTCACAGCAGGTAAAACAACAGCCAGTGTTTCTTGTGAGTGTTTTCCCGGAGAAACAAACACAATACACACAAACGCTAAAATACACAAACACACACGTATACACACACACACACACACACACACACTCGCTTCCCCCAGACCAGTAATCCAAACGAAAATATCTTCCCTCCATACTATTGTGATCATTTGCTCCGCTAATCAATCAGATCGATAGATTCCAGAGATTTTTCTCAAAAATGTTGACTCCGTAACAGTCAGTGGGCACCACTTAACAGCCAATCAGAATGATAATGTTTCACATGTGACTTATTCAAATTGCGAGTGATTGAGTGACAGATGAAGGTTGTTGGAGAAGAAAAAGTTTGAGAGTGGCGCTCGGAAAAGGAAATTGTTGAGGGAAAAGGAGTTTCGAGACAAGCAGCTATTACAAAAAATGCCGAAGCTTACAGGTTATTTTAAACCTGTAGGCCAGGATGAGGAGCGGCTGTACCGAGCGGCAGCGGTGCTTCGGAGCCAAGTAGGCCGTCTGGTTCTGATAGCGATGGAGTAGCGGGAGAGGAAAAACAGAGAGGAGGGATGTTGGAGGAGAGGACGACGAGGACTTGCTATGTGGAGGGGAGCCAACGGCAACCGGACAAATACATGAGGGAGGCCCGATACGTCACTCATCTGGAGGAGAGGACCAGGCGCGCGTGGAGCAGAGTGGAGAAGTGCGATCACAGAGCCTGCCGAGGCTATAAATGACTTTGATTTGTTGTTTAAATAGGGGGCCTCCAAAACCTATCAGCCCCAGTGCCTGATGGCAGGTTAAGGCGGGCTTGGCTACAGTATCTGTCAGCAGGCCCGGACTGGCCATCGGGAGGACCGGGAGGTTTCCCGATGGCCTGGCCTGCTAAGTGGCCTGCTGACCTGAGGAATTTCTTTTTTTAATGTATGTATTGTGAACGCAACGCTGCGCAAAAGTGGGTCTGACTCTGCCTCACAGAGGGTGACTGGCTGTCTACATGATGTGGCCTGCCGACATGGCCACTTTCATACAGATCATACACTAATGCCCTCGATTCGTCTCTGTGTGTCATTCAAACTCGGGCGCAAGCGAGTGAGATAAAGCGCGCGCACCGGTTACGTGTATTGTTGTTAGCATCTGGTGCTAGCTAGCTGCGCTAACGGATATAAGGAGCTGTTTCAACAACAAGGTGGGGGGAGAGTCCTCTGCTGTCAGACTGAGAGGCTGATAACTACAGCACAGGTGAGGTAAAGTGTTTAGATAGTTAACTTAGTCTAAGTTATCTCAGTGGGTCTCAAACGGTTTGGTCACCATTTATGTAAACACATATTTCCATTTGAGGGGGGAGTGATTAGTAAAATATGCATTAATAATAAAAAAACGTTAACTAGGTGAAAAAAGGCAAGATAAACTATTAAAACGTGTTGAAAGCTAAAACTAGTCTTTGCTGCTGCCTCAAAGTGGAGCAGGGGGAGAGGAGGGAGACAGGAGAGGCTGGTTCAAGAGCACAGACACACTCACAACTATAAATGAACCAAAAACAAATAAATAAACAAATTTCAATGTTTTTTCATATTGGATATATGGTATGTTATTGGTTATGGCCATGTTTTTATGATTGTATGATTATTTAAATGTATACAGTTCTGTTTCATATGGGTGTAGTCTCTTTATTTCCCCCTCAAAATGCACCAGATTGATGCATTTAAAGGTGGGGTAGGTAATTTTGGAGAAACCAGCTCGAGTGCTCTAGAATTTGAAAATACACAGCCGGAAAAAATCTGCCACTTCCTTACAGAGCCCCTCCTCCTCCAACACACACGAACGCGCACATGACCAATGAGGGCACGAGATAAGTTTGTGCCCAGATGGAAGGCTGACAGGCAGGTAGGCCATCCAGTTATTTTTGCCGGGCTGGCTCAGATGATTGGTTGTACTTTTTACAGTACTACGGCTTCCACAGATGACATTTTTGTATGTATTTTTTGTCAAAGCACTTAAGATATTCATTGCCTAGTTCCTTTTTTTGAAATAGTTCCTTTTTTTGTGTTGATTGTTTATATTTGATGTTTCTGTTTAAAATGTTGTTTGGGGTGAAATTGTTAAAAATAAAACGTTTATTAAAAAAAAAAAAAAAGATATTCATTGCTATCGGGATGTTAAGAGCATTCCATGAAATATAACAAAAAGTGTATCTCGAGCCAGTTTCTCAAACGTACCTACCCCACCTTTAAGTCCAACATTTAAAAAAAAAAAATCTTACCGGGGGGGCATGCCCCCGGACCCCCCTATAGAATTTGAGGTCCACCCACAATTAAAATATGTTCACATAGGTTCCTAAATAGATTTGCACATTTTAAATAGTAACCCATGTCCATATGTTTATTTTTGGGTAGTAGATGTAGAGGGCTATCACTACAGGCAGCAACGCTGTAAAAATTGACAAATAAATCCAGCAAAATGGCACAAAAAACTGATAGTGGCCTGGCTGGGTGTATAATTCCCGGCCTGACTTATTGTCCCAGTCCGGCCCTGTCTGTCAGGCAGAAACTTGGGACAACTAATTTGACAGAAACCTTAAAACTGAACTAACTGACTGCTATAGGGTTAACTTTGATTTAAACATTTGTAGAATACTAAGAGCTTTATTGAGTAGGTGTAACTGTATAAAGGGTTAAACTCATAACTTTATAACTTAGGGTTTAATTTAGTGATGTCACGTATTGCGCCGAGGCTTCAGAGCGTGTGTCGAGTAATCCCCGAAGCTTTTTGTGAAGCTTGTATCGAGGCTTGTATCGTTTTGGGACAGTGACGTCACCGATGACAAACGAAGCCTCGCTGCCTGTCGATACCACGTGACTGCTTCAGGAAGCGATTCAGATCGGTTGAACCCGGTTGAACCACAACGTTCATAATACCGATGGATGTATAATAAGAACCATATTACCCTTCCTGTACCCGGGCCCGGTGACACGATAGAATTAAAATAGCTCAGACCCTCACTCATATCGAGGTCGGAATATGTCATAAGTATAAATGGACACAAGCATAAATAAATGTAGGAATGAATAAATATCGTCCAGTGTTTTCGGTGAAATTCAGCGTGTGTGCTGTGGCTCAGCTGGAAAGCAGTTGACTCACAACCGCAGGGTCCCTGGTTCAACGACTGAAAAATACGTATTTTTTGTTGTTTATAAAAGCTACAGCTAAATGAGATAATGTAGTTAATAAATGTATTCTTTGATATGGTTTAGCCTTTCTCAGGCTACAACATGGTTAAGTTTATGAATATTATTAAGGAATACAAATCCCTCTTTGCAATGTTTACCAGCCTCCTTAGGCTTTTCAATCACAATCATTCAACACAAATAAAAACAATATTGTTAACATGAAAATATAATTTAATGTTCGTTGTTTAGAGTAATTCTAAGGCTTTACTCATTGGGGACTCGGTAGGAGATAGAGCACACTGTTGAGATGTCCAATCTGCCTGTTTTACACACTTTGACCAACAGGGGGTTTGTGTTCAAATGAAGCCCATGATGAAGCCTTTTGCGAACCAATTGGCTGGAAAGCATCAAAGCTTCATAAGGCCATCTCGCCATCACTAGTTTAATGTAATTGTAAATCCATTGTGCCACTGAAAAGACAATAACAACTCAGGAGGGAGCCAGTCAAGATTTCCTTTTGAGGGCCACCAGCTGCAGATAGTTAACTAATTAAAGGGGCGTGGCCCCACAGCTGTAAGAACTCAGCAATCAGGTGTCCATTTTAGGTAGCACTTTCCTGGAGCGTCAGCTTCAGACAAAGACAAAGGAGTCACGAGGGAGGCAAATCCTACTTTGATTGAGCCAAGTATCGCTGGTGTTTTATTTTATTTAGTTTTTTAGCCCCTCATGCTATAATCATGTATTTTCTCCATTCCTGTTTGTGTCTTCTCACAATTATCACTGGCCCTGTGTATCTCCTAATCGATATAACCGGCCTGCTCTTGTCTATCCCACATGCTCCACTGAGATCCAACATCTGGTCTGTGGAACTGCCAGTCAGCTGTTCCTAAGGCTGACTTCATCTCTGGCTACGCCTCCCTGCAGATTTCCTTGCTCTCACTGAGACCTGGATTACTCCATCCAACACATCCACCCCAGCAGCTCTCTCCACAGCATATTCCTTCTCCCATACACCCAGACCCACTGGCAGAGGAGGTGGCACTGGTCGCCTGCTCTCTCCCAAATGGAGCTTTTCCCTCTTCAAGCTACCTAATTTCACCTTTGAGTTCCACGCCGTCACACAGTAACCCATCCTATACAATTAACCATTGTTGTTCTCTACCGTCCACCAGGCGCCTTGGGGGACTTCTTGGAGGAATTAGATAATCTCCTCTCACACATCCCTGAAACTGGCCCTCCCGCTGTACTTCTCGGAGACTTCAACCTCCAGACAGGGAAGATATCTGAACTAATATCTCTTTTAACCCCCTTTGCTTTCTCACTGTCTCCGTCCCCACCAACTCATAAAGCTGGCAATGTCCTTGATCTCATATTCTCAAGGAACTGCTCTACTTCTAACCTCTCTGCAAACCCGCTCCACAGATCCGATCACTTCTTCGTTTCATTCTCTCTACCCCTTTCCAAACATAACAAACTAATCTCTTCTAATTATGCACCTGTCCGCCGCAACCTTCATTCCCTCTCCCCCTCTACCCTTGCCTCATCGGTGCTCTCAGCCCTCCCTTCCTCTGACTCGTTCCAACTCCTGCCTCCAAACTCTGCTGCAGAAACTCTCCTCTCTACTCTCATCCTCTCTGGACTCTCTCTGTCCTCTCACATCTCCGCAGGCTCGTCAGTCCCCTCCTGCTCCCTGGCTAAATGACGCACTGCGTGCTAATAGAACCACCCTTTGGGCTGCTGAGCGGAAACGGTGGAAATCCAAACACCATGACGACCTCCTAACCTATCAGGCTCTCCTCTCTTCTTTCTCTGCTTCGATCTCTCAGGCAAAAAGCACTTTCTTTCAAGGTAAGATCCAATCTTCCTATTCCAATCCCAAAAAACTATTTTCCATCTTCTCCTCCCTCCTGGACCCCCCCAAAGCCCCTTCCCCCTCCTCCCTTCTGTCAAGCGACTTTGGTAACCACTTTGAAAAAAAAGGTTGATATTCGCTCTTCTTTTTCTTACTGGGTCACCAGACCCACCATTCACCCACACACTAACCTCCTTTTACCCTTTCTCTCCAAGTGAGGTTCTTACCCTCATTACCTCTGCCCGCCCTACCACCTGTCATCTGGACCCTATCCCCTCAAACCTCCTTCAGACTATCGCTCCTGATATTCTACTGTTCCTCTCCCATTTAATCAACACTTCTCTAACTTCTGGTCACTTTCCAAACAGTCTCAAGGAGGCAAGAGTAAACCGTCTCCTAAAGAAACCCACTCTCAACCCGTCCGATGTTATAAACTACAGGCCTGTCTCTCTCCTCCCGTTCCTGTCTAAAACACTTGAACGCGCTGTCTTTAAACAACTCTCGTGTTATCTCCATCAGAACAACCTTCTGGGTCCGCACCAGTCTGGTTTCAAGGCAGGTCACTCAACAGAAACTGCCCTCCTTGCTGTCTCTGAGGAACTGCACACTGCCAAAGCAGCCTCCCTCTCCTCTGGCATCATCCTTCTGGACCTGTCTGCTGCATTCGACACGGTGAACCATCAGATCCTCCTTCGCACTCTCCAATAACTTGGAGTTTCAGGCTCTGCACTTTCCCTCCTCAATTAACTACAGGGGTCCCTCAGGGCTCTGTCCTCGGTCCCCTCGTCTTCTCCCTGTACACAAACTCGCTCGGATCTGTCATTAGCCCGCATGGTTTTTCATACCACTGCTACGCTGACGACACCCAATTAATTCTGTCATTTCCCCGCTCAGAGACCCAAGTCGTCACACGCATCTCTGCTTGTCTAGCAAACATCTCTCTCGTCTGCTCATCACCACAAGCTCAACCTTGACAAGACTGAACTGCTTTTCCTTGACCTAACAATCAACATCGGCCCCGGTTGTTTCCCCGACTCAGACTGCAAGGAATCTGGGTGTGACCCTAGATAAAAAAACTGTCCTTCACTGCAAACATCGCTGCTACAACCCGCTGACGCAGATACACTCTTTACAACATCAGCAGGATACGTCCCCACCTGACCCAGAAAGCCACGCAGGTTCCGGCACTGGCTCTCTTCATCTCACGCCAGACTACTGCAACTCCCTCCTGGCTGGTCTACCTCCATGTGCCATCCGACCTCTGCAGCTCATCCAGAATGCAGCGGCTCGTCTGATCTTCAACCTTCCAAAATGTTCCCACACGCTTCAAGACACTGGTACTTGCGTACCATGCTGCGAATGGATTTGGCCCTTCCTACATCCAGGACATGGTTAAACCGTACACCCCAGCACGTGCACTCCGCTCTGCATCAGCCAAACAGCTCGCTGCACCCGCACTGCGAGGGGGACCCAAGTTCCCATCAGCAAAAACACGTGGGTTTGCTATCCTGGCTCCAAAATGGTGGAATGAGCTCCCCATTGAAATCAGGACAGCATATAGCTTGCATAGCTTCCGGCGCAGACTGAAAACTCATCTCTTTCGACTCCACTTCGAGCGATAGAATAACTAACAAAACACTTATATACTAATAAAGGACTGGCTTATCTAAAGCCAGTTGAGTAGCACTTGAAATGTTTTAGCTCTATGAAACCTGATGTACTTAAATGATTCCGTTTTCTTCAAGTTTGTATCTTGTTGGTTGAACGCACTTATTGTAAGTCGCTTTGGATAAAAGCGTCAGCTAAATGCAATGTAATGAATTTTAGATTACTAGGAGCTAATCTTGAGCTACATAGGCAAGGCAAGTTTATTTATAAAGCACCTTTCAACACAAGGCAATTCAAAGTGCTTTACAAAAAACGAAAGACATTAAGAAAATGGCATTTAAAATCAGTCATTAAAAAGAAAAGATAATAAAATAAACATTAAAAGAAAAAATACATGGATAAAAGTTACAGTGCAGTTTAAGATGTGAATAGTTCAATTAAAAGCAGCGGCAAAAAGAAAAGTCTTTATTCTGGATTTAAAAGTAGTCAGAGTTGCAGCGGACCTGCAGGTTTCTGGGAGTTTGTTCCAGATATTTGGAGCATAATAACTGAACTCTGCTTTACCATGTTTAGTTCTGACTCTGGGGACAGAAAGCTGACCAGTCCCTGAAGACCTGAGAGATGGATGGTTCATAATTTAGCAGTAGGTCAAAAATGTATTTTGGGCCTAAACCATTCAAAGCTTTATAAACCAGCAGCAGTATTTTGAAATATATTCTTTGACACACAGGAAGCCAGTGTAAAGACTTCAGAACAGGAGTGATGTGATCCACTTTCTTAGTGTTAGTGAGGACTCGAGCAGCAGCGTTCTGAATTAGCTGCAGCTTTCTAATATATTTTTTAGTGAGACCTGCAAAGACACCATTACAGTAGTCCAGTCTACTGAAGATAAAAACACGGACAAGTGTTTCCAAATCCTGCTGTGACATAGTAAAACATTGATGTAGTATACAAATGTGTATTCAACTAACTTGCCCAGCAGGTGATGCTGAATACAAAAACACAACTCAGGTGGATTTCAAAAAGAAAAAATATGTAAGACAATGAGCTGGCAGCACTTCTCAAGCAAATGCAAACACATAATTACTGTTGAGTAGTAAGATAAAAAAAATAATGATGGCATAGCGCTGATGGATGTGGTCATACATCATTATGTATCTTATTTTCCCTTTTACTTTGAGTGATATTCCGCAATGCATAATAAGTAATACTTACTCAAATGAAAAAGTCAACTAACATAATAACACCAGTGAGCATATATGATTCACCATCTTTCAAAGAAAAGTATTTGATACATGAACGTCAATGAGGGAAAGTGCCAACAATTGTAATTCAGATGAGAAACCCATCACGTTGTCTGTTGATCCTTAAAAATATGTTTAATAAAACAAACCACCATACAAGTGCTGTTACTCATATTCTGCATTCCTGTTGTGGCAGTTGCCATCAAAATGTATGTTTTAGGTCAGTTTGTCATGGAGACAAAATTATTATTTGTTGATTTCTTCAGAGGTATTGGATTGTGGAATAAAACACATTACAAAATCAATACATAAACAATAACATGGGCACATGAAAATATAAATGATCTTTTATTTCACAACATTCCATTCACTTTCTTTATAGTTATAATCTGTATAAGTCAGTTTTTTGAATATATATTTTTTTGCAATCAAATATGTTCTGCTCAGATGAATAAAACCAAGAAAGAAGAAAAAAGCTAAACACAACAAATATTAACAAAGAAACAACCACATTTTCTTGAATAAGCATGCTGTTCAAACCAGTGTTTAATTGTTCAGCTTTACAAAATGTACATTCAATTCATATATCTTTATATTTGTTTGTTACATGTCATATTAGTTGACTAACAAAAAGTCAAGTAATATTTTTAAACAAGCCTTTTTTAGAATGTACTACTAACTACAATCATCATGTAAGGGTATTTGTGTTCAAGTAAAATCTGTTGACCAGACCAACACATTGGGGTGATGGCTTTTGTACATTGTAGTCTCTTTGGTCGTTTTATATGGACATGTTTACGCCATCACACAGTTTCAGTTACACTTATAATACAATACTAGTATATCATTATGATTAAACTAATATATTCCCTTTATCCTAGCCACACTGGTTTTGATGTGTTTTCATATCACCCGTCATGGACCTGTACTGTCTCTTTAAGAAACCCGGAAGTGGTTCCCGTGTGTTCACTGCATTCTGTTCACGGGTCCAAAACAGACAGCTCAGCTCCCTCCTGGCTATGATATCCAATCCTGCTATCTGGGCTTTTCGAAGCAGTGTGAGGTGCTGGCGACACCGGGCTGTCCTCAAAGCGGCCCTGCAGGCCTCGGACGTCAAAGCTTGGCGTTGGTACTCGACCTCAATTCGTGGTGGTGTCACGGGCATGGAGGAAATACTGGCGAGGGTCGTTTCACCTTTACCCACTTACGAAACGAGAGACAAATCCCCTCCTCCTCCTGAGTCGAATAGCTTGGAGTTTATGCACTTCTACAGCAGTCTAGACAAGGAAGATAAACTTGGCTTTCTCACAAAGCTCTCGCAGGACTTTGGAGTAGACCATAAAAACCTTTCAGAGCTCGCTGTGAGGCTGTTGGATACTCAGCTACGAGACTTGGCTACCATTTTGCAAGTTGAAGACAGGCTCCGATACGGTTTGACTCCCCGTTATAAACAGTTGCTGAATCATATAAGCAGAGTCGAGGGGGGAGTGAAGTTTCTGGTGGATCTCCGAGCCGATGTGCTTGAAATAATCTCATCAAAAGCTAGCGAGAGTCCGCACATCAGGGTAATGCATTTGTTTACATTTTTATACGGGTGCTCGCATGAGTCAAGAAGTGCAGTTCGCGTTTGGCATTTTGCCTGAATAACTGAATCCACATTTTTCGCCATTTAGAACTAGTTTATGTTGCATATTTTAACAGCATTAGGACAAGGCTGAGTATAACTGCTTATGCCACTCACCCCACACGGAGGCACAACTGCTCCCATCACATGGATCACATTTCCTCACAGCTTGAGTGTGAATGCCCTTTGCCCCAGTACACCTTCCTAGCTAAACTAAAAGCATATCAAAATGTCAGTTATTTTAATGTATTTCCTCTTAGCTCAGGGTGCTTTTGCCGATAGATAAGGCCAAGCTTTTGTTGGCACAAGTCGCTGCCAAATTTAATTTCAGGGCGTCCTTCACATTTCCTGCTCGTCTTGGCTGGACAGATCCTCTTAAAGCACCGTTAAGAGCTGCCTTCCACTCTTGCTGTATTACTCTCATGTTATTATAGACTCGGTACTAATATTTCATTATATACAGAGGCAAGAGTTACTCTGCTACAGCACAAGGTGACAACTTGAATATAAATCAGGAATCTAATTTATGTTTTTATTGATTTGTCTGAAGACAAAGTGAAATAAAATAGAATGGAAAGGCAGTGAAAAAAAAACTAAAATATCACATCACCTGGCCTGCACACATCTTTGGCATACAAATACAAATCACTTTCCTGTATTATTATTATTATTATCCACTTATCTTTGATCAGTCAAATAATTTAAAAGGATTTAATTCAACTAAGGGGGTCGAATTGTGCTTATTGGGGTTTGCCCTTTCCACTAGTATGTTTTTTTTGTGTGAATGTTAATGATCTGCAAAGACTGAAATCCCAAAGTTGACACCAAAGGAAGTTTCTCGCCGGCCCGCTAACCAATTGGGCTCTGGTTTCAGACAGAGGGTGAAAATAGATTATGCAGGATGAGAAAAATAGAGAGCTTTTAAAGCATGTAAACATGTCACAGTAGAGGCACAGAATACAAGTGTGAATATAGGACTTCTAATTTATAAAGCTGGCTGTCAAATTAATTCCATTCACATAGTTTGTTCAAGAATACTACTCTGTTGATCGGTCTCATCTAAAGGTTGCACATTTCCAAAAGATCAATGTAATGTCTAATATGTGCCGTGGATATTGCGCAATAATTCTCACTTAACTAAATAAAGACTAATTTGACTTTTATTCTAACATTATAAGAGTGCAGCTTTTAACTACACCAAACATAAGTTGCATAACCAACTTATTTCTTCATTGTAGTACTTAGTTATCCCCAAGATAAAGAATATATATGTTCTCATGATTTATTTTGTAGGCTTGATGGAGGTTACATAACCGTGTTTGTAAACCATTATTCTGTTCATGCTCAGGGCCGAATCTCTAAGTTGGAGTCCTACTGAGTATACGCAGCTTGAAGCTGCATTTATAAATGAACTAGAGGCTTTCCGGCTGGAGAATTGCTATGTGTGAGTCACAGGCCACCAGCAGCCCTTTTATTTAAACAACAGCATGTGCAGGAGCCCCTATGTGCATTATACAGTACATGTAGACATAAAGTTTAACAAAACGAACCATCAAGAAGGATGCTTTGTTTTGGTATTGGAGAGCACCATTTTGAATTTAATGGCCATTTAATCCAAAACAAACCCCGCGTCTGTCATTGTTAAAACGCTGTGTCCACTTTTCACAAACACACTGGATGAAATGCAGATTTGTAAAGCTGTTGTGCTGAGATGTAAAAATCAAGATACCAAAATGGTTGTGTTCGCTATCAAAAACAGTGATGGTGTTACCTGAACTGTCCTGCTTGATATTATCCTGAACCAATTTTCAGGAGGCTTCCATTATCGTGTTGTGCTGTTTTTGGACTGAGGTGTGGTGAGAAAGGTTTTCTATCATCTTTGTGGTCAGTTCTTGTGTTTTGTTTTGCTTTGGAATAGAGCGTTTTATGATTTTTCAAACACCCTGCCAATGGAATTCTAGCCTCTTCTCTTCAGCTCAATACTTATTTTATTCCTGCGGAGAGGTGGTTCCGATGCATTTTATCCAGGGCCGCCCCTCCCTACAGGCCAATCACGCAGGCTGCATGGGGCCCCACCTTGCGCAGGGGGCCCCGCCCAGAGGGCCTCAGCTGCTGTGCGCAGTTCTCCGCTCAGTTCTCCGCGCACCCCCCGCGAGAGGTGACAAGGGGAGCACATCTGTAACCCGACACCGTTGCAATGAATCGACATCTGACCAATCACGGCTTTGATACGGCCACTAGTGCAGGTGAAGAGATGTCGGTGAAAAGACAGTTTCAGTCCGGCGCAAGCAAGAGGGGAAAAAAACAAAACATGAAGAAACTAGAGCATCACTCGAAGGTGGGTTATTGTATGAGTCAAATGTACAACTTGCGAATGTTGTATAAGGCTGCGGCCACACGAGGACGAATTCTGTCGTTTGCGTTACTGTTTAGTGTCATATAGACCGTTCGGCCACACGAGGGCGACCGAATACGGCACTAAACGACTGAGGAAACGATAACGGGTCCCAAGGTGGATAGAAAGGCATACGCAACTCTCTGGGGGGTCAAACGGCTCCGTGTGTGCGCCCTATCCGAACATTTTCAGATCACTGATAGTGATTGCGCAATAGCCCCGCCTCTCCCCACCTCTTCTGCTCACCTCCGCTTACCCCGCGCCATTGCTAAAGTGTTTCGCCACCAACAACAACAACAATGGCGGATCGCAGAGTTGCTATCGTGCTCCGGACGCTATTGACCATGCTACAGTTGTTTGTGCAACATCTACAGCAATAATGATGAGGCAATAGCCCCGCCTCTCCCCACCTCTGCTGCTCACCCCCACGTTAAAGTAAACTGCACCCTGAATTCAGATTATTTATCTTTCTCTCGCGAGTGAAGTCTAATCTGACAGGACGGAGACACGCAGCTCTGCTCACCTGCAGCTCCTCCCACTGCAGCAAAACACACACTTCAAGTCAGATCATCACCCTTAGCTATTTTAATTACCTCTCAAACTCCCTAAACTAGTTATAAATATGTTTATTTTTACTGTCGGCCGGGTCACTCATTACTGGATGAGCTGCTGCATGAGGCAGACACTGACGATGTCTGAAGAGAGGGAGGAAAAAGAGAGGCTCCGTGTATTTTATTATTATAATATATAGAGTCGTTATTCATTTGTTTTAAAGCTCAATAAATAACAAAGAAGACCTTTGACCGGCACTTTTATAATTTTGTCCGGAAGATTTCAACTTTAATACACGTTGACTGGCGAAAAACGCTGCCCGGTTCCCTCGGCCCCCACCGCGGAGAATAAACAGAAGGGCAACCATGACAACCATGCTTCTTCGCTGCTTTTGTGGAGGAAGTTACAGCGCCACCTACAGGCTCCTGCATGTACTGCAGCTTCTCCAGCGGTTGGAGCTAAACGGAGCGGTCTCGTGTGGACAGACACTATCCGGATAACTATTGCGTGTAGACGGAAGCTTGTTTGCGTTTGCGTTAATCCTATGCGTTTAGCCGTTTTCGTCCTCGTGTGGCCGCAGCATAAGTCAAATTGCCAATTGCCATATTAAAACATCAGCTGCAATTCACGACATGAAGAAGGCAGTCTCTGCATAGCATATAGGCTAATGGAGATGCAGTTATTTCCAGCATTCTTTATTTAACATTCATTCAAGTATGTGATGCCTTTTATCTGCTAATGTACAGGAAGAAGAGTGATAAACTGTCTGTCTAGTTGGCTTACATAACAGTTAAAGTTTACAGCTTAAAAAACATGGAGCATTTTTCCCCTTTTCTTCATTTTTATGTCAATTTGCACATTTCATGGTGATGCTCAGCATCTCCCCTTAACTCCTAACAGTCATCATCATGTTAACCACAACACAGAGAAATACTGATAGAAATGTGTGTGTAGTTGTTGATACATTGCTGACAGAGGGAACTAGAATACAGATTTAAGAAATATCAGTTTTTGAGCATGTCATAAGCATTTTTTGTCTTGACTATATTACAACTATATTATAATAAAATAATATAGTATTTATATTATTGAATTGATTATTATTATTATTAGTAGAAGTAGTTTATTTGCATTAATTATATTTTAATCTTTTTGAGGCTAGTATTTGGCAGGAAATGCAGACGTATTCACCTGTAAACTGAACGACATACATGCACATTTACCTCACTGTATACAAAAGTAACTGTGTTGATAATAATAATAATAAACAGGAATTATATTTGCAAAGTAGCCTACTTTGTTTCCAAAACAATTGTTTTCACTCCTGTCGGTTAGGCGGGGGGGGGCCTCATCTCACAATGTCGCTTGGGCCCCCAAGTTGGCCAGGGGCGGCCCTGATTTTATCTCAATAACCCATGGCCCACTGAGACCTTTTGTAGCTTATAAAAGGTCTAAGCTACCTACCGAGTACTCTTACTGAGTGCTGACCACAATGGTCTTGGGGGTGCACAGCAATCTTTTCTTGTTATTGCCAGAATTGATTGAGCTAAAAATGAGAAAGGTCGAAGTAAATATGAAGCTTTTAGAACATGTATTGACTGTATGTGCATACTAGGGGAGAGAAAACACTTGCATTACAAAAAAACTGGTCAGGTTAACAAAGAAGCATAGAGGGCAAAACATGTGATAGCATTTTTCTGAAACAATGAAAGTTTGGATTTAATAAGGTGGAGAAATATTGTGGTTCTTGCAAGAGTGTCTCTTTGATTTCTACACTAGATTAGTCTCTCTTTGCTGGGTAATTGATTTGTTCACGTTCCTCTTCATTCCCTCTACCTCCAGGCTTTTCATTCTCATTCGTCTCTCCACAAACTGTGGATGAGAGATGTAAAGCTGAGTAGGATACATCGTTTTAGTTGTCTCTTTGGGATTTAAGTATCAGCGAGGCTATTTTTCCCCACAGACAGGCTGCCAGGCCGACAAGTGGCACGCAGCCTACTGGAGTAAAAGCATTGGCACACTCTGAGTTTGACTTGTGATCGCTTTGGCACTCCATGGTTGTTTGGCCTTGGATAGACAGAGTGTTCCTTCCAGGCACTGCAGTTTCCATCACTCTGTGTAATCACCAAATAACTGCAGCTCAAGTTAACAGAGGCTGTATCAGCTCACAGCATCACAGCCTCGCTGGATTGATACAGCTCAAGTGTCAGAAAGTATTGCTCCATTTTCTTTCTAATGGAGTGCAGGATTGTCTTCTTTTCCCTTTCCTCCTTTCCTCTCCTAACCCCAGGCTTCGAAAGCTAGACCCCTTCCATTTCAAAAGACTTAATCTTCTGGTAGGTCAATGGAATACACATTTCAGTTCAGCCTTCCTTTTGTGTGGGTGAGAGTTGGCTACCCAAGGCAGAAGCTGCACTCTCGAGGGTTTTTTATGCGCTGCGTTTTCCAAAGAAATACCGAGCTGGGATTATCAGCCATCATAGATTATTTCCCCTCAGGCAGTTTGGGAGGTTAAAGGAACACACGTACACACACACATTCAGCTTCACACAAGTAGAGATAGAAGTTTTGCTGAACTTTGTTTTGTATTACTTTTGATTTTCTCCTAACCCAACAGAATTCTCAAGCGTGAAACCTCTCTACCATAGAGCTGAATAATGCAGAGCATGATGCATGCGTGGGGAGGAATTTCAAATGTTGTTAGCTTTGGTTTTGAAAGTTTCTCGCAGAGAAATTCAGCCAGTGGCTTTCACAGCATGACTGGACTTGAGCTTGCTTGCATTAGCTATTATTATGACGGACAAGCCGGCATTAAAGTAAGCCCGGAGTGAAGTCATACTAGGAACAGCCAATATAAGCTGTATTTATGTGTTATGAGTGTGTCTGAGTGCATGCACGCCATGCGCTTGTTTGTGTGTTAGCAAGATATTTGCTTTTAAATGAAGTCTGACCTTTGTGGGAGAACAGGCCTGCTTTGAAATGGCAAGTTGTTTATTGAAGTGCCTCCTGTACACCCTTTGCTAACTCAAACAAATCACAACTCATAATGTGAAAACATTCAAAGACCATACAGACACCCAGGGGATAAAACACAAGATGACGGTATAGCCGCCAGACAAACTGCAGTTACTTGGCTGTCAGTCAATAAGTTGGCACTGGTGAGGTTTTTCTCATAAAAGAGGTTTATAAGGCTGTGATGAATGTGTTTATCTACTTTTAATATTCATATAAAGCTGCAATTTCTAGAGAGTACTTTATGAGATAGAAAAGAATGACAAATACTTTTTTCCTATGCATCGCTATCATATAATAAGATGTGCCTGCTTACCAGTGTTCTATTCAAACAACAGACCCGCTACTGAGCTGTCACAACAAAGGAATGAATGTGGTGAATTTTTAATAGATTTTTAGCTGATGTAGATTCTAAACTGCATTTTGTTCTCTTCCAGGACCTGAACGGCACGCTGAAGAGCTTGCTTTCTGAGTGGTTCTCTGTTGGCCTGCTCCGGCTGGAGAGAATCACCTGGCAGTCCCCATGTGAGATACTGCAGAAGATCAGCCTGTAAGGACATTCATGCTCCCTCTTCTTCACTGTCTTACTTTCTTCCTGTCTTTCCCTCTTTGGTTTCACCACAGTCTCTTTTTTTACATCCAATCTATTGTCCATCATCGAAACAAACATATCTAGGCATTCCTCTACATGCCCTTACAGCGTTCATAGCATTTAAGAGTTTTAATTAAGTCTCTCCAAAACCAAAAATAAAAGGAATGAGTTAAACAGTGTGGTAAGCTTAAGAGGCAACCACATACAAAAAACATAGCCAATGCGGAAGTGCCCTTACCTCCATCATTTCAAATGGTCAGCAGAGGGCAACTCCACAGGTTGCAACGTCCGATTGTATAGAAGTCTATGAGAAAAGCACCCTTCTTCTCCCTTGATTTACTACACAGGACAGTTGTTTCTCAGGCTATAACATATAAATAAATTATGCAATACAACATTGAATATTAAAATAAGGATATTACATTTCATATTACCTCTACCGTCGCTCAACTAACCCAAACGTGCAGTATCGCAGTCTTATACGAGACGTTACGTAATCGGCACAAGTTTGCGCTATTTGTATTATTCTTTTTCAGTAGAGCATTGAAAGCAAGCTCTTATTTATAACAATGTCCATATTATACAGTGTGTAATAAAACCAAACCAACATATTTTAAGCAATTTAAAAGCAACTGCCCGCTAGGGTGTAATGATTGGATATTAAAGATTTTAACTGGATAGTGGTATTGAGATTTAAAGTACATCATAATGAAAAAAATAAAAGCGATTTAATTTAACCTAGTTGTCTAAGTCTTGCTCTCCCTGAAAACAAGAAACCAGTGTTTTTTTTTTTAAATACCTTAATTATTAAAAATGTGTCAGGGCATTGACACACCTGTGAACCTTAACTAAGGTGGGCAGGGCAGAGCGAACGGTTAATTAAAAAATGATCTTTTATATCATCCCTTTAAAGATACGAGGCGGTGCACCCTGTGAGGAACTGGAGTGACCTGAAGCGCAGAGTGGGGCCATGCCGCCGTTGTTATGCCTTCACCCACGCCGCCATGCCAATGGAGCCGCTGGTTGTGCTACACGTGGCCCTGACTGAAGACATCTCTGATAACATACAGGTTGGAAGACACCGCCGGCTGCTGTAACGCTTTGTCTCCCTTTATCACACCTTGGAGGATAGTTAAACAACAGGGATTTACTTCTTTGTTCCTCCTCTCAGTTGACAAATGGATTATTGCCGTGTGAAAAACAATACGGGACCTTTAAACTGCACATCCCTCTGGGAGCAGCCTCTACGGTGCTGACTCCCCTTTCTTTACAGTGAGGGAGGAGAAGGGAGTTTGACAACATAGCAATTTGATACTATTCCATGGTGTGAAATAGTGCAACCATACACACAGTTTTGCTCCAGCAGCTCTGACTATAAGTCACTCCTGCCTCGGCTGCAGCTAAGTAGAACAAAGTCACTGAGTATGGGTTTGTAGATGAGTGACTTGACAAAAATGTTTTTCTTTGTCTTAGAGCATCGTCCGCGAGTTCGCCTCTCTCGAATCCGAGGAGGACGTGAATAAGATAAATGCAGCCATCTTTTACTCCATCTCCTCCACCCAGGCTGGCCTTCAAGGGGTGGAGCTGGGCAACTACCTCATCAAGAGGGTGGTGCGAGAACTACAGGTGAGTGCGGCCGGATTCCAAGATGTAGTGTAATTGTTACAAAAGGAACTTTGTATGCAGCTTTTAAAGAGGCCATGTTACGCTTTTCTGGGGTTTCCCTTTCCTGTAGTGTGTTATATAGGTTTCTGTGTATGTAAATGGTCTGCAAAGTCTAAAATCCCAAAGTTCCCAGGGGGGGAGTGTGTTGGCCTTGTTTGAAATTAGACTCCTATGTTTACTTCGTAAAATAGTGACAACACTATGTAACACTTGCACTTCTATTGGCTAGCGATCCAACACATTGTTTGTGACAATTGTTTGTTTTGTGTAGCGTGTGGGACATCTCTAAGCGGTTGACCAATCACAACACAGCCATACAGCTAACCAATCAGAGCAGACTGGGCTCTGGTTTCAGACAGAGGGTGAAAAGAGGTGCTGCAGTATGAGCAAAGTAAAGACCTTTTTGAACATGAAAGCATGGAGACCTGTCACAGTGGAGGCACACAATACAATATGAAACCTGAAAAGGAGAACAATAGTGCCGCTTCAATGAGTTTTCAAAAGACATTCTTGCAAAAAATAAATAAATAACCTTTTTTATTTAAAATGCATGGATTAACATAATAATGTTAAGATGTTCTATTAAAACATTTGTGCATAGTGTATCACTTTATTTGATACATATATTATCAAAGTGTTTGACATGACAAATAAAGCTAAAATTAGAATGATGATATTTCCTGTTGAAACTAAGATTAAAGCCAAAGCCATTATTAAATCCTAAATCCTATTTGAATTCCTATAAAGACTAGGCAATGGCAAAGCGGTGGTAAAGTGAAAGATCATAGGCAAGGCAAAGTCACACTTTGTTATCTAAGAAGCACCCAGTGTTATCAGTGAAGCTTTTAAAGCACTCACACTATGTATAGCTTCACAACACCTTGACTGTGCACAGATGCAGCTGTTAACTCCTGCAGGGCTCCTCAACTCTGCCCCCTTTGGTGTAGAATCAAACAGTGTTTGTTTCTTATGGATGTTCAATCTGTATGACTCACACGCTAAATTAAATTAAAAGGCCTTACAGTAGCCCCTCAGGTGTGGCCCAGCTGTTACATTGTTATTCCAGTGAGAAGTGTAGCTGCAACAAGCAAAATTCTTGTATGATTGCTTTTCAAAAGTTTTATTTTATTCCCGGAGAATCATAAATCTCTCGCTTGTTCCAGCACACACATGAACACATGCACACAAACCGATTGGTAGCAAATAGACGGGCAGTAATGAAATCTCATCCATCCCTCTCAATAAGCGCAGGAGAGTCCTTCATGTCGGGCCTCTCCAGCTAGCACTTGTTAAACGATTGGAATATTGAATGAACATCAAAAGCCACTCTACCCAGCCGATGGGAAGCAGCTCTTTACACTGTATCCTCTCACAAATCAGGTTTCAGAGCTTTAAGCTGCTTCCACGTCATTCATACGAGGGCACTGTTTTGATTTTCATTGAAAACAACATATAGTTTTGTTAAGGGAGCACAGCATATGTTATGTTATGATTTCTGCTCTAGCAGAGGTTGGAAGGTAGGTTATGTAATTGCACTTTATTTTAAAAGCCTCACTGATCCGAGTGTTCATTTCAAACCTTTATTTAACCAGGTGAATCCCATTGAGCTCATCGTTCTCTTTTTCAAGGGAGACCTGCTGCAAGTAGGTTCCACATGAAGACATAAAAACAGAAAACAACAGAAAAACAAAAAAGGACATCATACAACATAGTTACAGGGATTTACAATGTACATACCTAACGACATTTAGAGGTATCAGATTGCATAGCATCTATCCAAGCTTTAAAAACATGTAGTGGAACCAAAGTGCTCAGTTTCTAATCTTTTTGCAGACTGTTCCAAGTTAGTGGAGCTGCGCACCTAAAAGCTTTCGTCCCTAAGTCAGTCCTAGCACTTGGTACATTTAACAAAACCACAGCATGAGATCTCAGGCAATAGCTACTTTCAATTCGTCGTGTGATAAGAGAGCAGATGTAAGAAGGTAGTTGTAAAGGAAACTTCTGTGTAGCAATGCAGTGGGAGTCACCGACTCAGGAAGGAGACACGGAGGTTTATTTGGAGTTACGGCCGGAGGATTCACATCAGCAGTCACAGCAGTCACGGTGAGACTGCACGGGGGAGTTGCCACGTCAATTCTGGAGAACCTCTCTCTTGTTAGCCCATTTAACTGGTTTCACAGAGAGTAATCAACATATTTTGATAAGATAGTTTAACCAGTTGGGCACACTGAGTCACTTGCGTCCGTCACTTATGGCCTCGAGGATGTCATACCCTGGAGTCCACAAACAACAAAGAAGGAAGTGTCCCAGTGCACCCACAACAACAGACCATCTGTGACCTAGTGTTGACCGGTCACAGAATGGGAACAATAACATTATGGCTCAAGCAGCCTATGTCCTTAAAGGAGATAAACAGACGTCAGGGTTGGTCCTGTACGTCATATCTAGGAGTCTAGGACAATTATTTCCCTAACAGTCCTCTCTTTTTATCATTTATGATAACCTAAACACATTAGTTTAATAATAATTTGGTCAATACTTAAATCAATAGGTGTCTCCGGATTTGAGTGTGGTCTCACCTTACATTAATTACATCACAAAGTAGAATAAGATTGAAACGTTCAATCACAATGATTGAGACAGCCAATCATAATAGGAAAAATCATCTCTTATCAGTGTTTGATCATCTTTCTTCAAAGGCACAATAATGAACACACATAATAACACAGATGCATAAATAGCAAAAATACTTGTTTTAAACTACCGTACTTTTCGGACTATAAGCCGCGACTTTTTTTTTTGTACAGCTAACGGCCACTAGGGAACCTCCTAAATCTATGGATTTTACAGGTACAATTAACCACCTTTAACACTATGGGCTCTATGACCGGTCCGCGCCCGCCACCTTTCAGCGGCGGGCTCCAGCAGGAAAAGCTGGAGGCCGGAAAAGAGTGAGACAGGTAGCGCGCAAAAGTAAAAGTGGAACCGAGAGACAGAACGGGAGCAAGACAGACGGACAATTTAGCTGCTGCGGCTTATATGCAGGTGCGCTTTATAGTCCGAAAAGTTCGGTAATATATTTTATCATTTATCATTAGTTAATTTCATTCATCAAACTATAAAATCAAAACCAGCTTGCCGCTTTAAAGATTTACTCCAAGGCAATCACTAGTCAAAAGTATTTTAAAACTTAGGATCGTAAGAGATCCAGCTAAAAATTCACAGTTAGGGTATACAATTCACAATGGTGATTTGATCAATCTGTAATCTGCAAAAGTGCAGTGTCCTCAATTTTAGAATGACTTTTACGTCTACTTAAATACGCTTTAGTCTAGAGTAAGGCACTTAGTCAAATCAGTACATTCATTTCAGTCAAGTACATTGTTAAAAATCTGAAAAGGAAAAGTTAGGCTTTTGTAAAAACCTGGTAAGGAAGGATTAAACGTTCTTAAAACTTGAATTATTACATTTGTGAATGCTACCACTGATCTGTACCAAATTAAGTCTATCAATTATTCCTATTAGCCATACTTACCTGAGCATCTACTTATGGTACTTGGAAAGGATTCTTCTGTGTTTATCTAATGTTGAATGTATAATATCAATTTCTTTAAATTATACTTCTCTAATTTGAGGATCAAATATGCTACATAATTGTTATATGAAATATTATAAATATTTGTTTTGGGCCAAAACTGAAATTAATCCAGTACTTGAAACATCATTGTAGGTCTTTCTGTGCATGGATAATACTTTAAAGAGTAGTGTTGTTATGCCTGATTGCTGGACGATTAAGGATATTAACATTATCTGTGATAATAGTATAAATATCTTATTATTCAATCTGAAAATATTAATTAATTAATTTTGTTTAGTGCGAAAGTGTAATCTGATCTGGCAAAATATATTAATCACCACTATTCAACACATGTCTGGTCATTGGAAATATAAAGACAGTCATTAATTGGACATCTGTAAACATCCAAGATATAAAATCAATTCAAAGTTAATCTTTGTACGAGAGCTGGAAGAACGTGTCCTTCAGTCTTTCTGACTCGTTCTCCTCCTCTCTTTATGACAAAGAGTGTGTGGTGTGTGTAAAGGCATCCTGATACTGTAGATTAGCACTGAGGTGCTGCTTGGCTCAAACTCTTCTTCATCAGAGCGCCATATTTAAACCCCCCCCCCCCAATTGCTCTGCTTTTTTTGTGTGGCTCATTCAGTGAGCACTGTAGTTGATCCCCCCAGTGAAACGGAGGCTCATCTGCCTGCATTCCTTCTGCTATCTGCTAGAGAGCAGTGCCAGACAAAACTGCGTATTCCAAGTGGCGCATCCAGGTCTCCCCCGTGATGGGAGAGGTTAGGAAGACCTCAAACTGCTCCAAGAAACAAGGAACCTTGTATGAAGCCTCTGAAGTCCTCGCTCGTCCCGCAGGGTTGTCTGCCTGAGCCCACCGAGCAGAATGGTGAAGAAGCATCCCATGTCCTCAGATAGTTGAAGATGAGAATCCTCTCATCTCGAACGACCTCGTGCCTCCTTGCCCGTGGCTGGGGGTGCCCTCTGCAGCCGGAGAGCGTGACCCTCTCTCTCTGACCCTTGGCCTTCAGAGCTGTCCTAGTTATTGGGTTAACACTTGATAGGGATGTTTTCCTGCAATATTAGTATTAGCCATCGAGTTCATTCCAACGATGAAACACAGTTTTGTTCTACACTCTGCTTGCCACTGCCCACCTGTGATCAATTAGCCTATAATTTTATGTATGCACCCCGGACCGGCACCAGTTTCTCTAGCCATGTATAGGGAACTGTGGCGCATCGGGTGATGCACGCATCTCACGCTGCCCCAGCCTTGCCAGCAATGTAGAAGACGGTCACAACAACGAGTGCTTTTAGACCATCCCTGTTTTTTTTAACAGAGATGGTGGTGGTGTGAGTTAAAGCTATAGAAAAAAAGCTGTGACTTTCTCCCTCTCTTTCCTGCACTTCTCCAGCTCCACAAACACAGGGAGGTTTTACACACACTACCAAGGCTGCAGCTGGAGCCGTGTTTTGCAGAGAGGCGATAGCAGTAAATATCTCTGGCTGCTTATTTTCAACTGCTGTGTTTGGCCGCTAAAATCCTCAGAATCCGGCGATTTGTCCAATACAAATCTTTTACATTGCTTTCAATTCACACAGAAGCTCCACTTCACTGATGCCCTTCTTTAAGGTCTCTCTAAACATGAGCTGTGTATGCTTGTATGGCACTTCCGTCCCGAGCAGCACACACAGAGGAAATCAGCCAGGACTGAGTCCCCAGACACTGATTCCCTGGGTTTTTATCCCCAAATGTTCATTAACCAAAACGAAACCCAGCCACTCAGTTTCACAGGTAATTTTAGGATACCATCAATCACAGATTCTGGTAAGGCAATGTCCAAATGTAGATTTGAAAATCACAATTGTAAGGGAAACTTCTGTGTAGCAATGCAATGGGAGTCACCAACTCAGGAAAGAGACACGGTAGAGCAGGAGCTTTGATGTCAAACACTGGAGGTTTATTTGGAGTTACGGCCAGAGGATTCACATCACACGTCACAGCAGTCACGGTGAGACTGCACGGGAGAGTTGCCACGTCAATTCTGGCGCGCCTCTCTCTTGTTAGCCCATTTAACTGGTTTCACAGAGAGTAATCAACATATTTTGATAAGATAGCTTTAGACAGTTGGGCACACTGAGTCACTTGCGTCCGTCACTTATGACCTCGAAGATGTCATACCTTGGAGTCCATAAGCAACAAAGAAGGAAGTGTCCCAGTGCACCCACAACAACAGACCATCTGTGACCTAGTGTTGACCGGTCACAGAATGGGAACAATAACATTATGGCTGAAGCAGCCTATGTCCTTAAAGGAGATACACAGACGTCAGGGTTGGTCCTGTACATCATATCTAGGTGTCTAGGTCAATTATTTCCCTAACAGTAGTTTACCTAACATGGCTTTGTACCAGTGACTGAGCCTCTGTACAGTTAGTGAAGGCAAACCTGCCCTGGCATACAGGGTACAGTGATGAGTTAATACTTTACAGTTAGTAACAAATCTCAGCGCGCTGTGATAGGCGGCATCTAACTTGATCAGGTTAGGTGCATTCATATAAATCAGATCACCATAGTCCAGCACAGGTAAAAAGGTCACAGAGACTAGTCTTTTCCTGGCCTCAAGTGAGAAACAGGACTTATTTCTGAAAAAGAAACCTAGTCTAACCCTCAGCTTTTTAAGCAGATTATTGACCTGAAGTTTAAAAGAGACCTAACATTTTCACTTAAAGATCAAATGCAAAGATTTTTTTTAGGGATGCACGATATTGGTTTTTTGAAACCGATACCGATAACTTCCTGCTTCTCAAGACCGATACCGATAACCGATATAAAAAAAAATGTACGCCACTAATTATTTTAACACATTTTTTGTCCTCGGCCGCTCCGTAGTTTCAGAGCGCATCGAGTTTAAAATACCATCTACACGCTGATGCTGACAGCCCCGCTCCTGCCGCCTGCTTGCAGCAGACCACACTTCCACCAGACCACACTTCCACGCTCACCGGCAGGCACCGACTGGCCATCGGGAGGACCGGGAGGGTGTGTGTGCGTGTGTGTGTGGCCCGAGCGAGCGAGAGAGAGACCTTACGTGCATTGTTGTTGTTAGCATCTGGTGCTAGCTAGCTGCGGTAACGGATATAAGGAGCTGTTTAAATGAAAACAGAGGAGCGACATTTCGCCACAACTGCACCGAGCACTTGACTTTATGCAGGAAGCAGACAGTGGGACATTGTACGAGAAGTCAGCACACTCAGCTCGGATACATGAACATGATTGCAGCTTCCAGGCAGCTCCGGTTCGAGCATATGCCTTCAGTTGCACATAGCTCCAACGCGCGTGCGCACACACACACACACACACACACACACACACACACACACACACACAGTGAAATTTGACCTTTTTAGAGAGGTTTAGAAAAACAAAGTCCAGGCGACCTCTGGGTAATTTGGGAACCATCAGTTCCATTTGAACTTTTTCACTGTAAAAATCAGTTTATTACTTTGAATTATCACTATAGGTATTCATTCCATCCAAATATAACTGTTGTGAAAAAAAAATAAAACATACTCTGTTATCCTCTTAGCCCCACGGACCCGAAATCGCGTCATTTGCAGGAAACGACGTCTAAGGAACCTTAATATTTAATAAACTATGAATATTTTATATCCATATAACGGGGAAAAACTCATTTAACTGATCTTTTTAATTTTTTTTTTTAAAAACACAATGCTAACAGTGAGCCTCTGAATTAGCCCCGAGCGAAAAATGCTAACCTATTACTGCACCGAAAATCACTCGCTCCCTTATTACTTATCCTAGCTCCACATCCAACACATTGTTTATGATCGTAAAGACACAGAATCTAACGGTGCCCACCTCAACACTGAAAGATACAAACTCGCGAGGTTATCAACAAAAACCTACATCAAAACATGTGGCGCTAGGAACTAACATGAGCTAGGCTTACCTTCCTCTTTGTCTGGTCTAAAATGGCATTAAAACGATGATGTAGTTAATCCATAGGTTAATATCCAATGGGGCTGTGTCCCCTTTGAAATGTTCTGATAATCTATAAGCAATAAAACTGCAATTCCGTTATCTGCTGTCCGCTCTGTGCTCCGGGCGCTTTGAAATCAAATCAAAATTTGTTTACCTCAATTCTTTGGCGTTTCTGCATTGCCCGGCTCTTTCGTTCTTTCGGTTGTTTTTTGTGCTCAAATATGGAGGGGACGGCTCCGGGTTTCAGCCTCCGATGTACTTTAAATGCTTCTCCACCAACAGACTTGACGATGGCAGGATCAACATCGTATGCATCAGACGCGAAGTGGTCAGAGCACAACTTGCTCCATTTTTTTCGGCTGCCAGCCAACACGATTCACTAAAATAATCCAGTTTCGGCGGATGATTTTGTCTTGGGGAAATGAATGAAAAATTCTCCCAGATCCCGCACCGTTCGTACATCCGAAAGCACAACAATAACTCATGTTTTGCGTGATTTCGCGGATATAATTCAGGGTTTTCTGCACCAGTCATGAGCGAAAAACACCGCTGACATGTGAACAGCGCACGAGACTGCCGAGTCGGGATATTTGGCCCAGAGACTGTTTGGCCACAATGACGTCACGCGCGCGGAGGCTGCTGGGAATGACATGTTAGAAATTCAGACGGCTTTGGGTCGAGTTTTGTATCAATAAAAAGCTTTTTTCCGGGTGTATTATCTCGATTTAAATTAAATAAAAAATACAGGCAGTCTTAAATACAACATTTCTATAAAAATGTAGCATATTTGGAAGCTTTGCATTTGACCTTTAAAGGGGACCTATCATGCAAAATGCACTTTTGTACGTCTTATATACATGCATATGTGTCCCCGGTGTGTCAGGGAGCTCACCAAGTGCCAGAAAACACAACCCTCTCTCTTTTCCTCCATACCCAAATCTCTAAAAACGGGGCTGCAACGGAGCTGATACAGACTGATACGGTTTTGAAATATCTCTGACGTCAGAAACGAGGATCTCCGCCTATATGGCCAACTCTCCACCTATCAGGGGAATGAGAGGTTGGGCCACGGCCGGCCATTGCCGCTTGAAAGCGCTGGAGATGCTGTAGTACATATGCCAGGCGTGTAAGTGGCCCTGGTTGCCCTTCTGTTTATTCTCCGCTGTGGACGCTCTGGCTCTTTTTCTCCCTCCCCGAGGCAAGCCTTTGCGCCTCCTGCAGCTGTAATTCAATGCAATCCCTCCCCGTCGAGGCAAGCACTGTAATTCTCTCCGATAGTCCACCAGCAGATGAAAAACACCCACCTCTCCGCCTCTTCCAAGGGACAAGGGGGTGCGGCAGAGTTTCAGTTAGATTTTTGTTCGCCGGTCAACATGTCCGTTAAAGTTTAAATCTTCCGGACAAAATTAGAAACGTGCCGGTCAAAGGTCTTTGTTATTTATTGAGCTTTAAAACAAATGAGTAATGACTCTATATAATCATATAAGAATAAAACACGGAGGACGGAGATCTCTTTTTCTCCCCCTCTTCTGACAGCCCAGCATCTGATCTCAAAGCACGCTCCCCTCTCCTGCAGGGGGGCGTGGTCCGCTGCAGCTCATTTGCATTAAAGCTACGTCACAGAATCAGCCCCTGCAAAAACAGGGCTGGAAAGAGCAAATGGAGCGAAATGAGGCATGTCTAAAATGCAGGATCTGTTTGGTATTTTGAAAAAAAAACTATATTTATATACTTTATATAGGTATGGCCCTACAATATATTGTTCAAATATAGCATGATAGGTCCACTTTAATTTCAATTTTTACATTCCATTTTTCACGGCGGACTTAATGTTTTACTGGGTCTTAATTTGAAATCAAAAAATTAATTCCATTAAAGCATAAGATGCCAATTACTGACTTTCTGCTAAACTGTTTTCCACCATATAGAATCTGATATCCTAACCCTCACCCTAACCAATCTCTCTTTGGCAATTAACATGAACCCACCCACCAGACTGTTCTAAGGCAGATACTACTACTAACCAATCAGATGCAGAGTATGGTGGGTTATGGTTAGCCTTTTGCTTCTGTTTGTTGCAGGGACATAACCTAGTTTCTGAGAAATGGGTGTTTGTTTTCACTTTCAGAGTAAGGGGCAGCGGTCCAATGGTATTTCAATACAATGGGACATTTTCTGGCTATTGGTGTTTCAGTGCAAGGGATTGTGGGGACATTTGGCAGCCACCTCACCAGCACACTCCTTTTTTTTGTTTAGCCCTTGTGCTTAAACTGTCTAGATTTCAAAACAGAAATGAAATATTGAATTGGCCTAAGAAGTTTTCATATTGTAGTGACAAATCCAAAAAGCCAGATTCTGGTCGTTAAACTGAATTTTGACCGAATATGTAGCAATGTGCAGCCCTTTCTCTGGACACTTTTATCCAAAGAACCCCATGAGGGCAATTATTTATTCACATGACCCATGTGGGAATGAAACCCCTGACTCCGACAGTGTAAGTGCAATGATCCACTCTCGGAGCTGGGAAGCTGCCCCTTGTATTCTGCAGAGGCCTTGGCTCTCTGACAGGCCTTTGCCTTACATAAAGGTGAAGAGAGCAGCAGCACAGCCACACAGGGACCACTAGGATGATGGATAGATGATAGAGTGGAAAAGATAAGGTCACAGTGGTGATTTAAGGGGACGGGAGGAGGTCTTGCTTGTCTTTGTAGATTGGCCCCCAGAGCACAGGTCTGCCACTGCTCCTCCTCTGTATCATTTCCTCCCTGTTCCTTTTTCGTCTTTTTCCACCAGCCTTTCTTTTCTTTGATGACATGGGAAAGCCCACAGGTAAAAGTTGGAGTGAAGAAGGTGAGATCATGACACAGTAGAGAGAGAATAAATGGAATGGGAGGACGTGAAAAGTGAGAATTTTGAAGTGAAGAGAGGATGAAGAAAGGAAAACATTGTTGCGGAATGACAGGTCCTACGAGGCGTTGTCTGGCGCTTTTTATCTGCAAACACTTTCAACCTGCCAGGTCGCTCCGTCACTTATCAGCCCAGATGTCGGAGCAAGAAGATGGGCAGAGAAGACGAAGGGGGGTTTTAGTGAGAGGGGAGGGTAGCAGGGTGTAAGGGAACTCATGGAACGGTTGGGTGTTTTGGGCAGAAACATGGGGGAGAGGCGAGACAGAGGACAGATATTACAGAGTGCTGTGGAGAAGAATAAGAGGAAGGGAGGGAGGGGTCCTCCATCTCCATCAGCGGTGCAGATTCATGAAGAAATGAAGTTGATATGTAATGCCGTCCCTTTCTGAGGAACTGAAGGCCTGAGCAGCAGACTGAGCGCAAACGAGAACATTTTGTTTTGATGTTGAGGTGGAGCGCTCATCTCTCTTATATCCGCCGTTTCAGAGCTGGTGCCCCTGCATTCTGTTGGGGATCAAATCTCTGCTGCCTGTCATCGGTTTTCTTTACACCGTCACGCACCTTGTTTTCTCTCTCTGTAGTTTTGCACAATGGTTCTGCAGAGCTGTGTTTTTTAAATATATCTAAAAAAGAAACCATTTCAAACCCTTAAAATGCATGAATGTTTTTCCAACATTTCTGCATACCATAGCTATTTTTGAAACCCTCTTTATATCATGTATTAGGCTTGACGTTAAAATAACCTTGCCCTTCATGAGCAAACTTTTTTTTTCTTATTTGAGTGTCAATTTATAATATGAAAATGCATTACCTGTTGTTACCTGCAACCTGCATACTCAGAAAAAGACAAGCCATTATGTAACTCAGTCTCTTAAGACCCTTAAAACATTTTTTAAAACAAGAGTTTCGGTAGTTTTTACATTCTGATGCCAGGGATACTTTAGGGGAGTTAAAAGCGAGTTCAAGGCCCGATGTAATAGATGTCATAAAAAATGTTGTGTGTCTAAAAACCTAAAGTATGTATGGGTTCTCTTCTTCTCATATACAGGTATAGACACATTATCCTTTTCTGTTGTGCATTTGGACTGCTATATAACTATGTTATAGATGTATCTTTTTGATTTAAACACACGCGACAGCTATTACACGTCCGTCCTGGGAGAGGGATACCTCTTCTGTTTTTTATCTGTGGGTTTTCTTCGGGGGTTTTTCCTTGTACGATACGAAGGTCTAAGGACAGAGGTTGTCGTATTCTGTGCAAACTGTAAAGCCCCTGAAACAAATGTAAAACTTGTGATATTGGGCTATATAAATAAACTTTGATTGATGGTTTTCTCACCACCCCTCTCTCTTCTCATGTCTCCCAGAGCGAGTTCCCGCACATGGCCCAGTTCTCCAGCCTGTCTCCGATCCCGGGCTTCTCCTCCTGGCTCCAAGGCCTGCTCAGCCAGTACAGGAAGGAGGGCCGGGGCTCAGACCTCCTCTCGGAGCAGGAGTGGAAGGAGGTGGAGCAGGCCACTGACTCGGCCCCGGGGACCCCAGCCATGGAGGCCCTCCACAAGCTGATCACCTCCAGCGAGGGGCTGCGTTCCGAGCGCTTGGCCCGTGTCCTGGAGCCCGTCCTGATGCGTCTCTGCGCCTGGTATTTGTACGGGGAGAAGAGGCGGGGTTACGCTCTGAACCCTGTGGCCAACTTCCACCTGCAGAACGGCGCCACCATGTGGAGGCTCAACTGGCACGCTGACACCAGCCCGAGGGGCGTGGCCAGCTCCTGCGGCATCATGGTGAACTATCGCTACTTCCTGAGCGACACGTCCAAAAACAGCGCTGTTTACCTGCAGAATAAGGTCATCACTGCTTCAGAGCAGGTGCTCGGGCTGGTGTCCCAATTTCATAAAAACAGCAAACTGTGAGAAAGACACGAGGATACACCCAAAAACATCCATCTGTTCTGTTTGAATGCACTTTCTATCATTCATTTAACCTAATTTGTGATGTTTCAAATGTCCAAAGTGAAGACAATCTGGTTTTGAAGCAGCACTCAATGGACAGCTGATGTTGTTTTAAATTGAAGTTTCTCACATGAGGAGTCTCATCCCATCTCCTGCATGTAGTGCATAAGTTAGACTCCCCGCCTCATCGGATTTCTGGTTGAAGCCGTTTGATATTGTGTAAGTGCCTCCCAGGCTGAGAGACTGTAGCTAATGAAGCACGAGGCATCTATCAATGCTTTACATGTTCCCGGATAACAGTGTGTGTAATGGTGAAGCTGGAGCAATGAGGTAGTGCAGCTACTAGAATAAATGATGTTGAGATTCCTTAATTTGGCTCAACTGTCTCTCTGCAAACACGTTGAATGTGAGGGTATTGGATTCTATTTTTTCTCGGGTAGATTGTATTTACACCTGCTGTTACACTGCTTCTCGCCACTGAAGCTCAATACACAAAGGGATAAAATCACTGGCTGGAAATATTATTTCCTTTTAAATAACTCTAAACAGAACTGCATTGTTTTTCCTTCTGTGCTGCTTATATTTTACAGTAGACTCACTCATTCTGATCCACTGGGCTCAATCCCCTTGGCATCTCCATTCAAGTGATTTTCTTTTTGATAATTCTGCCTTCACACACACACACACACACACACACACACACACACACACACACACACACACACACACACACACACACACACACACACACACACACACACACACACACACACACACACACACACACACACACACACACACACACACACACACCACACACCACACCCCTCAAAAGAGTCATCGCTGATGTTCTGCCTGCTCTGTACAGGTGCCAAGAAGGGCTCATATCAGCCCACACTCCATTGTTGTGAAATAAATAATATATCACAGCAAGTTGACTGTGAAATTACATTTTATCTCTCCGAGGAGCCAAACTTTCTTATTCAGGTTTTCTTTTTTTCACACTGTCTGTGTGTTACTCGCACATGGAGCAGTTACTGCCCTGAAATCTGATTAATGGAATCATCAGGTCCCGCTAAATGAAATCATACAAACCTCCACAGTGGAGGCTCAAGAGGACAAATCCTCTTTTCATGAAGCTACTTTGAAAATGGCAGTCGGCTACAAATGAAAGGAATCTGAAATTACTTTTAAAATAAACGTAGCAAAGACAACCTTTGATAATGTGAATCGCCTGTGATCAAACAGAAGTAAGATTGGATGGCTTTGTAGAGGCAAATGTCGCAGCATGTATTCTGATCACTGACAATTTCACATTTGGCCAGTGTCTATTTAGACCAGTCTTCAATTGTCTCTAATCAGATTGCAGTTTTGTCACATTTCCAGGCCAGCACATTGATAATGGATTCACAGCCAAGTTCAATATTGTACTGCTCAGTTCCCCGGCACGTCTTAGAGCCAATACTTTTCAAAAAGCAGCAGTAGACATGATTACAATTGATTAGACACTGTCTGCTGTGGAAATCCTTTTATATATTTATGTTTCCAAGATTGGGATCGCATGTGTGCGTGGCCACGGTGTATTCCATCTCTTGTCCCTCATTCGAAGGAAGTTGCCTTACAAATGGAGCTAATCCATTTTTTACAAATCAGAGTGGCCGGAAAAGTCAGAGAGTGGTGGCTGCGGCATTTTGATCTTCTAATTTATTTTCTAAAAGGACTAATATAAGCATCTGGTCAGAAGTTTTAAAGGTACAGCGGTTGATATAAGTGCTGGATTGCATCACTGGTAAGATTGGACAGGAATGTTATTATTAAGCCAAAAACGTACAAATGAAGTGACAGAAAAACGTAGGCATTCCAAAACCAATTAAACAATTAATTGAATTACTGTCATGGTTTTTTATTGGATATGGTTCAAATTGATTCATATTGTCATATTTAGCTATTAATGAAAGAGCTCCAATCTCATCCAAATGAAAATCATTTAATTGAAGCTCTTGATTTCATTAAATGGTACAGAGAATGAACATTGGCACAGAACACAAACTTGGTCCAATATTTCTTGTGATCACTGTGCCACCGAGGAAAACTAAACGGATTCAATCTGCTGCTAGCGTCTTCAAAGGCAAATAAGCAGAAGAAGAAGAAGAACAAAGTGTAAAAATGTAATTCATTTTTGAAAAAAATTACCGAACCTTTCATGTCTTCTTGGAGCCATTCATTTGTTAATATACCAGTATACAGTATACTAAGAAATATCGTTGTTGCTTTTTATTACACTGTGAAAACTGTGTTTTAACGGGCCCTATTAGGCTCATATTCAGGTTTCATATTTGTGTTTTGTGCCTATATCCATGCTTTAATGTTCAAAAAGGTCCTTACTTTTCTCATACTGCCTGTGCTGCAGCACCTCTTTTCACCTCTGAAACCCGAGCCCAGTCTGCTCTGATTGGTTAGCTGGCCGGCTCTGTTGTGATTGGTCAACAGCTTAGCGATGTCCCGCCCCTTATCACGTACAATGTGTTATATAAACGCTAATGGTAGGTTTACTTACTCATAAATACACAAAGGAATCGAGGTGTTTCAGTTAGAGGGGGAGTTTGTGGGAGAGAAACTCCCTCTGGGGGAAACATTGGGATTTTAGCCTTTGCAGACCATTTACATGCACAAACACCTATATAACATATAGGAAAGGGGAAACCCCCAAAAGCACATTAGGCCCCTTTAAACACTTTGTATTTTGTAATGTTCAATAATTATGACTAAATAAGCAACAATCAAAATTGAAGCCTAAAAATGCTAAACAGTGTGGGTGTATTTGATCAGATTTGACAAAAAAAATGCACGTTAAAAAATGCCAACTGTTATATGATTTGTATTCAAATGTTGCCAAATCTGTATAGATAAAAGGGATTTAAGATACCTACTGTATAACCTAGTGGTTCCCAAAGTGGGGGGCGTGAGGCATGACAGGGAGAGACCAGGAGGAAAAATGGTTATTAAAGAAATAATAATAATTTGAAAAATTATTGATTTGAAAATAATATGATGCAGTACTATTACGTCTGGGTCTTTGTGTTTCATTAAAGCTTGGCTCTGTGTGTGTGTGGAACGAGCCATTTTGTGTGCGCGAGAGAGAGAGAGAGAGAGCACCGGTACCGGAGATCGTAGTTGTTAGCTTCTGGTGCTAGCGAGCAACGCTAACGGATATAAGGAGTTTTTTCAACAACAAAGTGGAGGAGAGTCCTCTCCTGTCAGACTGAGAGACTCAGTGAGATAAAGGACTCAAACGTGTTGGTCACCATTAATGTAAACAATGATTTCCGAGGCACACGTTTATATGATCATTATAGTTATACAAAAATAAGAGAATAAATGAAAAACAGGTATGAAATACTATATGACAGTAAAAAAAGAATAAAGTTTAAAAGGGTTATTTGTAAAATATCCATAAAGAAAAAGTAAATCTGTTTCCAGTTCTGTTTCATATGGGTGTTGAGAGAGGTATCCATAGAACTCTTCATTTTGCTCTCAAAGTGCACCAGATTGATGCTTTTGACTTCAATATTTAAAAATAAATCTTCCCGGGGGAGCTTGCCCCCAGACCCCTCTATGTGAGGTCCACACACCACCTATAAAAATAGCACTTTACCCCTGCTTACACCTATATGCCTCGAGCCTTCATTGTAACTGTCTCCCTGTGTATTTGTGTGGGGAGTGTTGCAGTAGAACATTCCACTGTAGCGACCGGTACATTAATGGGAAACCCTAAATGTTTGAGCACCCTCTATGAAACGTCAAGCTACCCCACAGCACCCCAAAATAAATATCTGGCGCCGCCACTGAGCCTGACTATTTGTGTTGGGGGGGCCCCGACATGTTTTTTTCTCCAAAGGGGGGGCCTGACAGAACAAGTTGGAGAACCACTAGTATAACCTGTTTTTCAGTAAAGACAGACAGTGTATCTTATCTCATGTTAAAACGAAAATCTTTTTTTTTTGCATCAAAAAGTCGACATGTTTGTATTAGCTCAGGTTCAATGATGTGTCCTCTGGAATATTATAGGGTGTTGCATTTTATGGTAACACTTACTCCTGACATTTGAGAAAAAATCAATGCTTCCTGCTTTTTCGGCTTGAGTCGTTTTTTGATGAGGATTTCTGCTCTCATGTTCTAAATATCATGGCGTGGTCTATTCACAGCAGATGCAGGCAAGTGCTGATGAAAAAAAATGGGGGGGGGTAGAAGCCTTTTAAACAGCTGGCTTTACCTGCAGGCCATTGACTTGCTGTGTGTGTGAGGGGAGGGTTCATCCAAGTGTGTTAATCCATTCTTCCTGGTTGCTGTCGCTGGCCCTCCTTCATGCTTCCCACCTCAAATCATCACCATTTTCTTCCTTCTTCGCCCCCCGGTAACCCGACCCATGCACCCACCCACAGCCCATCCAATCCCTTGGTCCTTCTTCAAAGGGCTTCACGGTATGAAGAGCAATCAGGACATACACACATGTTCCACACGTGCGTGGCCACATACTTTTGACTCTGCCTATATGTTGCCCAATGCCACCTTCAGAGGGCAGCAGAGTTACACTCTGAGTGAATTGTTAGACATGGGAAGAAGCTTCACTGATGGCCAAACACCTCCTTTCTTTTGCTTTTTCCTAATACCTGTACGTCTCTCTTCTTCTACACCTTCTTCTCACACACCTTTCTTTCTATCCATCTTCTGTTATTGCTGTCATTCCTTTTTAGCTCACCCCTCCCTCCGACTCTGTCCCAGTTGCGGAGCGAGTTGAAGATTGACAGATCTGCTATATCTGGTTATGGGCTGTAATTAAAACTAATTTGGCTTGCTGATGGCATTTTCCGCCCCCCCTTCATCCATTGCAATTAGTCAGAATCAGTTGACCCGACGTCTTGTATCAGATTTGCTTATTAAATGAAAAAGAGGAAACAGGCAGAGGTAGAGGTGGCATCACCCTAGGGTGACAGCCACTTCAGGCCTGATACAGTTGCCAGACAGATTAGATGAGACACACCAACACATCCTCACTCCCAGGTCGGCCTATGTTGACGTTATGTCAAGTCCCCTGCCGGCTTTTTCCAACGCAAGGGGGGGGGCCTTAGCGTCCATTTTCAAGCGAGGGGGGGGGCCTTAGCGTCCATTTTCAACGCAAGGGGGGGGCCCTTAGCGTCCATTTTCAGCTTTCCGGGATGTCCATGTGCTTCGATGGACGCTCATGGAAGCACGGCATTCGTTTGTGTCAACTGCCCTTAAAGGCAATGAAGACCAGTGTTGGGTGTAACGCGTTACAAAAGTAACGCAGTTACAGTAATATATTACTTTTTGCTGTAACGAAGTAATGTAACGCATTACTAATGAAATGTGGGTAATATATTACCCGTTACAATGCTCAGTAACGCAGTTACAACACATTTTAACCCGAAATTAAATGGTGTTTTGTTTTTTAACAATGTACTAACATAGCGAGACATTCCGACACCAGACACATTGTGCGGGTAGATTAGTAAACCTGGTGTTTACCCTTCAGGCTTCGCGTCGGGATCTTCGGGGCAGTTGAATGTTATTCACCCTCTATTCCACAAAGAGAACGGAGCAAAAAAAATACTAACAACAAATTGTGTCAGCTGCGCGTGACCTGCTCCGCTGCGCGTGCATCATTTCCAAAGTGCTTCCACAGCAGTGACACACATCTGTGGATAATCATTTATACGAAAATGGTTAAAGCAACCATCATTAAACGCCAGCAACACTGCATCTACTGCAGACAGTAGCAACAGGTCGGATGGGGACATCACGTTACCCTCCGTTGTGGACACTAGCTTACTCCCGCCTGACTCGCCGCCCTCAACCCCGGAGCAGCACTCTTCGTTGCCCGAAACTACGCCGCCCCTCTGCGGCCCGCAGGTGCGAGCCAGGATACCACGGCAAAACAGAGCCTGCTCAGGTAAATCTAAACAAGTACCCGCCTGTACAGTGGGGTTAGGTGGTCATTTTGCAGCTCGTGGTATACAAATAGACAAGGGCTAGAATATGTGAAAATAGTGCCATATTCTGCCCTGCCTGTAGAAATGTTGGGTCAAAAATAATGCATACAATAGCACAGATGCCTTCACCACGAATGGCTACACAAATATCTCATATCCCAAGTTTATCAACAAGCTAATGTTGCAGCTGAAATGATCACACAAAGTCAACCTCACATGATGATGTGATCCAGTTTTCAAGCACAGTAAATATTCTCTTCCCAGAGTATATGATGGGACCAAGGTGATGTTTAGTAGGCTACATGGTTTTAATAATACTTTTGCTTTTCAATGTTTGCCATTTCAAACCATGAGCTGGTTCAAATAATATTTGCCTTGATTTACAAAATGTTCTCATTTGTTTTATCAGTACAGTTTTGAAGCTGTTGTGCTTTTCTTTGCCACAGTCCACTTTGGACTGTATGAAATATTACAGGATTGCACTTTTAACTCACTTGAAATGTTCTCACTTGCTTGGTTTCAAAACATAACAAATGCCATAATCTGTTCATTGGGGACCATGAATGCTATTTTTCATTGCTGTTGCCGGCCACTATTGCTCATGTAAACCTACTACTGCTGCGCCCCCTGTAACCTCAGATTCACCCTGAGTCATTTTGTTCTGGAACTGGGCCTGCACACGGCCATATACTAAACACACTACAGAGCCCATTCCGTGTCCTGTTAGTGTTTACTTCCTGTCTGCCTTCTTCTGGTGGTTTACCTGACGTCCAGCACTCCGTCTTTTAACCTCTTTTCCTTTCTCTTTCTTGATCCTCCTTAGCAACCTTCATTATAGTCCTTGACAGTGGTCTGTACGACTGTATTAACAACGTGTCACATGTTAAGAATTTACAATCAGAATCGAGTATTCAACTAACCCGTGTTATACAAGTTGTTAGGCCTACACAGCTGTTATGCTATTCCACATCGCCCTTCATTCAAACCTTTATTTATTCAGATTGGTCCCATTGAGATCATAGATCTCTTTTTCAAGGGAGACCTGCATTGGATGTTTAATGAGCTGCACTAAACTACATTTTAGCATTTAAAATACCTAGCCATTCTTTTGAGGTTATTTTGGTGAAAGTAACTAGAAAAGTAACTAAAGTAGTGTAACTCATTACATTTCAGAGACAGTAATTTTGTAATGTAACTTATTACTTTCAAAAGAGAGTAATAAGTAATATGTAATATATTACATTTTGGAAGTAACTTGCCCAACACTGATGAAGACACTACACTACCCAGAATCCCCAGCTATCGTTTGGACTACACCATGTGCTCTGTTTGACAAACCCCGTGATAGTCCTCAAGCTCTGTGATTGGAGAGTGTGCTCCGAGGGTTACCGAGCCTCGAACAGCACTTGAAATGGGATGGAACCACGGCAGACTGTTCAAAACTGGATTTGAACGGGTCCACCGCGTCCCCCCCCCTCCCCCACCCCGTCCCCAGAACTACACATGCTGGCTATTCTGTTTCGCAACATGTTCTCTATGGCACGTCTCTACTGGGAGTTGTAGTTTTAAAAGACGTTTTCGTATTTCCCATAATAAGAAGTTGCCAGTATTAAACTGTGTACATCCCTGGAGGTTTAGGGGACAGGAAACACTCACATTTAAAACATATAATTAATAAATGGGTGAAAATTGCTGGTGCCCATAATGGGCAGTATTAATATATATACCCACACGCCAGCTAAGGTCAGAAGAGCTTTATTTAACAGCTGGACTTATGTTTGTGACCCCTCCTGTTGTTAATTGATAACATTACATTACATTACATTAATTGATAAGCCTGAAACATGCACTTGTCAAGGTTCATAGGCACATTTTGCAAATATGGCAGTAGCCATCGATCAGCTTAAGATAAGATATACTTTATTGATCCCAAGTTGGAACATTTGCGTTACATCAGCATGTGTAACAGTTAAATCTGCAGTGGTGTTTATTTGAAAATCATTTAGTATAATCACACAAATTCTGTGTTTTATATTTAACAATTCTGTGTTCTTTATTTATTGATTGTTCAATACCTGACAAGGCCGGAGATGAAATATCTGCATACATCAATATAAGAGCATAATACATTATGTATAATATCAGTTAAAATAAGTGCTTCAACATAGTTAACATTGCTGGAGGTATGCACAAATATTGATAGATGTCTTGTAATGCACTATTGAGGAACCTGCGACCCAAGTTTTTCATTCAGTGCAGAACTACACCATAGTTGTGTAGGCCTATATGATCTGTCAATAAACCTTAGAAAATCTTGAAATCTTGAACGGGATGTGCAAAATAGTCATTATATACAGTCTTTAATTAACTATTAGTAGAGAATAACGAGTAATGAATATACTTTATAGGGATCCTATTAATATCTAATAATATAAATAATGAAATTCAATAACATGCTTTAACCACCAGGTGTCTCTTTATATCATCTGTGCACCTTTATGGTGTAAATACAGCCTATCTACCAATTGGATCAAATATAAAAGTGAGCCGAATTAGTGTTGATACGGCAAAGAGACGTATTGTGTGAAAAGAAATGTAAGATGTTGTTTAATGGCTGATATATTTATGATCCACGTCACGTTTTCAGTTCCTCATGTTTGTCTTCTCATCAGGGCTCTATAAATACAGAACTACGGCAGATATGTAATATTTAATGCAGCCAAACCGTGTATTACAATGCCGTTATGTGATGACTTTCAAAGAGAAAAGCAAGCACACTCGGAATAAGGTATTATTTTATTTTATTTAAACGTTTTCGGTCTGTTTCCGGTATTTGTTAATGACGATGTGCTGTGAGATGTGAGACTGGAATTGCACAGGGGGAAATAACGTATCTTTAGATGCGGATTTTGTTAACTAATAATGTTTGCGCTGTGGACCAACACTATACATTGACGGGGAAGGGGGTAGCAATAAAGATAACACCATTAAACAGTTACACAACATAACAGAAATAATATCGATAGCAGCGTCCCTAGCAACCACCTTGGTAACAATGAAAACGTTGGACGCAATTTCCTGAAGTAATCTTCGTAATAACTAGCAAACTAAAGATCATGTACATCCACTGCACACATAATCTGAAATAACAACTCATATTTCTCGCATCAAATGACATCAAAACGCATTTTAATGGCCAAACTAACTTTAAAATAGGCATTTTACACCCAGAATAAAACGAAGTTCGGCCATGTTTTCTTTTTCTGCAGGGAGAAATTATAGCTGGGGATTCTGGGTAGTGTAGTGTCTTCTGCCATCATTTACTCCGAAAAAAGATTTGTTTCTCCGAATCGAAGGGGAAAAATACAAAAGCATTGCACACAATTTAAACCAATCAATGTTGTGTAATTAACAAGGATAATCTGGTGTTTTTTAGTCGATGAGTAGTGCAGATATCACTGTAAAATCAATCGTCAGTAATGGGAATATTTACTTCCGGGTGTACAATTCTCCGCTATCCAATGAGAATGGACGCTCACATTGCCTTTAAGGGCAGTCGACACAAATGAATGCCGTGCTTCCATGAGCGTCCATAGAAGCACACGGACATCCCGGAAAGCTGAAAATGGACGCTAAGGCCCCCCCCCTTGCGTTGAAAATGGACGCTAAGGCCCCCCCCCTTGCGTTGAAAATGGACGCTAAGGCCCCCCCCCCTTGCGTTGGAAAAAGCCGGCAGGGGACTTGACATAACGTCAACATAGGCCGACCTGGGAGTGAGGATGTGTTGGACACACACACACTGCCAGACCCTTGGATTTCTAGGACAGGTTTGCTAAAAAAGTAAAAGAGCAGCCGTATGCACATATACACACACACACACACACACACACACACACACACACACACACACACACACACACACACACACACACACACACACACACACACACACACACACACACACACACACACACACACACACACACACACACACACAGCTATGTTGCTGAATTCATTGATCAGGCAAACAGTCCAAGGCTCAGTAGTGCTGATCACTCACAAATTGACCTTCATATGTCAACCTCTCACTTCTGATATCTGCACCACCTGGATATTTCTGGAAACACCTTTCTGTTAGATTATAAAACGTCCCCCCTGCTGTGCATGAGCCAAGATTCCCAAACTGTTGACAGTTGGGAAACCAACCAGATGTTGCAAGATTTAGCAAAACAGATGTTCAGTCAGACAACTCACGTGTTTCTTAATATGTTTATTATAAGCAGCATATAGTTTCAAATCAAATCAAGTTTTATTTATATAGCACATTTATAAACGATTTTTGGTCGAGCCAAAGTGCTGTACATAAAATAAAAATAGCCTACAGTAGAGACACTTTACAGCAAATACAACAGCACAGATTGTTCAGAATATCAGTATGAGAAAAACGACACCCTCTGTCCTTAGACCCTCACATCGTACAAGGAAAAACTTCCAGAGAAAACCCTCAGTTTAAGGGGAACAAATGGGAGAAACCTCAGGGAGAGCAACAGAGGAGGGATCCCTCTCCCAGGACGGACAGACGTGCAATAGATGCCGTGTGTAAATCCAAGAGATAATACATTTTACAGCATATAGACCGAATGTTAGGAAATGCATGTGTCTGTAATAAGAAGATTGAGAAGTTTGAGTTTGGCGTCTAGGCTTGGGCCTCATCACTCCACAGATTTACAAAGAACATTGAGTGATGATTAGATAACTATCCCCCGAGCCTACAGGTGGAAGCTGGGGTGGTGGTGGGGCAGGCGAGCAGCAGCAACATGATACAGCAGCAGGAACATGAACATAGCAATAGCAAGTGAACACAGCAGTGCAGCAGCAGCACAGCGAGGCAGAGGCAGGAAGACCTGGCAGCTTGAATAGAGCGGCATGTTTAGGAGAATGTGTTTGGTTGGTTGTAAGAGGGACGAGGTGCGTCATGTGTTAATGTATCATTGGTGCTCAAGTTGACTGCCTGAACTAGCTCGCAGGCTTCGCCCCATTTCCGACACACATTGTACTTGCTCTAGTACAGTGGTTCTCAACTGGTGGGTCGCGACTCAAAAGTGGGTCACGGACCCGTTTCGAGTGGGTCGCAGATGTGTGAGTGTTCTCTTCTCTCTGTGAGGAGCAGCAAGTTCAGCTGTCAGAACAAAGTGAAAAAGAAACAAAGGCATAAAATATTATTAATATGTTGGATAGTAATACATGTATTTATTATCTTCTCAGAGTGCACCAGAATGCGTAGTTTATATGTTAGTATTTCTAAAAATCTCCTGGGGGAGAATCCCCCCAGACCCCCTTCTGGGGTTGGGTTTTCAGCATGTGTGCCTTTTTATGTTATACAGTTCAGCTTTGATTCCATCATCTCATTAGACCTTTTTTTAAAGCATTCTTTAGTTCTGTGAAGGGATATAAGGAATATATTCACTGTACTTCATTTTAATTAATAATATACGCTGAAAAGCGTATATATTACAGCACGATTCTTTTGTTGAATAGATTTGAGTGGTTCAAAATTCAGGTCGCGATTTATTGACAAAGAAAAAAGTGGGTCCCGAGGCCTGACCAGTTGAGAACCACTGCTCTAGTGTATCGATGAGCATAGTTTAATGAAAAATCTTTCTTTCCCTAAGTAGAAAAACGTCTTGAAAATGTACAGTGAACAGTTTCCAATTTATGACACAATGGTGCTGGTAAGTCTTTGGTCAGTTATTCGTTGTTCAAACATGTTTTCAAAACTTTTTTGTTTCTTAAAATTATTGTCATTGTAGACGCAATGTGACCAAAGCACGAACAACTCAGATGCACACTGGAAGCAAAAATTGCTACAAGAAACTCCCTGATCCACATGAAATTATTTTACAGTTTTTTTATGTGCAGTATGTTCATCCATTTTGGTGTTAAGCATGCCTGCTAACCTGTGGTAAACACAAAGAGCAGCTGAGGCTAATTGGAATGCCATATATTTTGCTGGTATTTGGTAAAAAAGTAGTATTGAACCATCTGAACGTTTGACCAGCTGGTAGCACTTGATCATTTGAAGTTTATTTTTGAATGTCTGTACACATAATCATGGTAAACAGTTGACAGGCTATTGTACCTGAAAAAAACACGTCAACCTGGTGAACCATATACAGACAGAAATGCGACCTCAGTCCAATATTTCAGCCGGAAGTGTGATGACACTCCCATCATCTCATCAAAAACCTTTTGTAGATCTTACCTTGTCCGTAGCTGGTCCAAAGACTTTCCTGAAAATATAAGCAGAGCAGAACTCTTAACTCCTTTTAGATCCGACTTTACTCCCTTTCCTACGCCTACAAATATTGTTGACATGATTTGCATTATACAATGTCTGCACGCCTGTGTGAACTATACATTAATGCTCATTTTAAGTACATATCTCTTGTGATACTCTTGTTGCTGAATTAGGTTTGATGTAAAGCAGTTTGGCACAAATCTGGTTTGCTTTGAGAGCGCTCTATGAAGAAACTTGACCTTGACTGCTGCTAGCTGTAGACTGTACATAAGAAGCGGTCACACATTAACTTGTGGAGTAAGGTTTTGAAGCCTTGAGTTTGGCAGTCTATTGAATTATAATATATTCTCCAACCAGTGGAATGGCACCTTGCTTGCAATTTTAAGGAATTCAAAGTTAAGGCACTTGACACTCCCATCATCATCATCATCATCAAAAGCTTCGCTTTTCAGGCATTGGCGTTATCGACTGCTGCTAGCGTGGTTAAAACAAAGAATGGTCAAAATGATGCTAGAGAGGATGGAGCTTCAGTCCCTAATATTCCTCAAACTCAAAAACATTGGATCCTACTCTACCCCTCGCTTATACCTCCATCTTTTTTACTCCACGCCTATCTTTTTAATGCAGGCTTTCTGTTATATAATTAATTCTCAAGTCAAAGCTTGCATCACCCTGGTGACATCAGAATAATTATTTCTCTGACCATAAAGCTCCTTCCTAGCGACAATCTCTTGAGACCAAAGAATATCTGAATCGTTTGTAATAGAATATTTAAGGATCACTTATGAAGTCATGCCACTAATTAATATTTCATTAAAAGCTCACAGGTGTATTATTCATACTTTATCTGAGTCAAAACCTCCTAACAGCACTAGAGACACGTTTTTTTTAATGGATTTCAGCCTGCCTCTTCAAAAGATTATGTATCTGATTAAATGTACAACACATGCAGAGAGAGACTTTATTTTCCTTTTACTTTTCCACAGAAAAACTCAGTACTGAGTCAATGGCTTTTCCTGTCAACACACTTTTTCTTTTACAGTCACCGCGTGCATCCCAGCGACCCATTGAGGCTGCAGACCCCCTACACACTTTCAGTCTCGCTCATGCATCCGCAGAGTTATCTTCATTTCCCTCAGATCAGCTCGCAGCGCACTCTCTCCGTCTCTCTCTGTCGCGACTCTGCGTCTACCTCTCTTCATCCAGAGCTGCATATTGAAAGGATACGTGGTCTCACTTCATGAAGCTATGCGTCTCATTTAAATAGATGCAGCAGCTGGGCTGACACGCAAGCCTCGCCTCACGAATCCGTGCTCCTCTTGCAACAGGAGAGAGGGGAGAGCGGAAGCCGACAATGGTGTGACAAATTGCGTTTTCTTATTTTCATCCCACTGATTTATTCCTTCCCTCTGCAGCACTGCCACCCATAAACACCCCCCCCACCCCTCAGCCACTCCTCCATCCTGTTTCCCATTTCGCTGTATCCTTTGGAGCGGAAGGCCTATAGCAGTGGTAATGAGGGAGGTTAATTGGCCTTGCTGTGTCTTTACGAGGCTGGATAGTGACGATGACGGTGCTAGTGTGGGGGGGGGGGGGGCAATTTTCTCAATTTTCTGTGAATGCCCACCTGCTTACCCTCTGCTGTTTGCACATAATCTGAAATCTTCCCCACTGAGAGTCCTCTTTATCTATGCAGTGTGCGGGATGAAAAAGACACTTTCCACGTGGAGACTTTCACACAGACACCGACACCTTTCGTGCTATTCAATTACTCAGGGGTGACACTCTGATACTGCGAGCCATCAGAGAGCTGAGTAGATTTGCCTTTTCAGGGGATGATAACACAAGTTGGATAACAAGCAGGGCGAGGACATGTTCAGTGATTGATTGCCTGTCTCATGCAATTTTCAAGGCCCTAGTTTTTTATGTTGATAGGAAAATTAGTGAAAATCATAGGGTATGTTCACATGCATACTACTAACATTAGGCATGTACATGATGGGGCACAGGAAACTAGATTATTCATATAGTTGAGCACATGATTCTAACAGCACCCACTTTACTGTGACATCTGCAATTGAGGATGACCTCAGTTTGGTTTCTAAAATGGACAGTTCTACAGTAACATTTATCATTTAACATCGACAGTGATAGACTTTTCATTCAAGCATGATAGACTATATATCTATCCTTTATTTAACCAGGTAAATGACTAATTGAGATTAAAATCTCTTTTCCAAGAGTGACCTGGCCAAGAAGGGCAGCATGAATGAAGTTACAACACATAAAACACAGACAAGACATCACCATAATCTAGTACAGCAAAAACGTTGCAGATATCAAATGTGTCCTTGTCTGAAAAGAGAAACAGGATTTATTTCTGTAAAAGAAAGCTAATTTTATTTTTAGATTTGAAACAACATTTTCCGTGTGTAACTTGAAAGACAAGTTATGTTCAATAAGAAATCCCAGATATTTGTAAGTAGTGACCCTCTCAATGTCAGTCCCTTGTGCAGTACAAATCTTGGGTAGAATAGATGGTAACTTTTTGCCATTCGAAAATATCATCAGTTTGGATTTTTCTGCATTTAATACTAACTTTAGTTGATATAAATGGGTTTGTATGACATCAAAGGCAGACTGGAGGAAATCTAGACTTTGCTCTAAGCGGAGGAACAATAAATAACAGTATCGTCTGCATAAAAATGGAAAGAAGCATTTGCTAAATTATTACATAGATTATTTATTTATTATTTATTATTTGGTCCTATAATTATTAACATATGAGGGATCCCCTCCTTTCAGTAAAGAAAGAACATATGCAGATTTCCATGTTAGGAATCTCATTGTTGGAAATAGTTAAATTAAAAAGATAAGTAAGCGGCTCAGCTATAAAGTGTGCAGCTAATTTAAGAAAAGGAGGAGGAAGTTTGTCTGGACCTGCCGATTTGTGTGGATCCAGATTCTGCAATGCTTTATGGACCTCTATCGCCTCGATAAAAGCAAAATTGAATGGCTGAGTCACGGGATGGGATGGAGGTGGTGAGGAATCAACGTTCTGTCCAGGGTCCGAATGTAAGTACTCAAACAAAGAACCAGAAGAAATAAAATGTTCATTAAAGCAGTTGAGAATGGCCGATGTGTCAGTGAAAGTTTGCGAGTCTGTAACAATGCAGGCTGGTAATTCATTTTTAGTTTCTTTAAAAAAATATGCGACTCGAGTCTGACTCGAGTCAAGTCAAGTCCTCTGATAGATACTACCCCAGTTCCTAAACTGTAATGGAAACGCAGCATAAAGTGAGCCTGGCCTAACAAGGCCTAGCCATACCGTACTAAGCTGAGCGAGGCCCTGCAGTGGAAAAGTGCCATTAGTGGTCTGCAAAGGCATCCATCCCAAAGTTCACCCTAGAGGAGGTTTCTCTCCCACACATCCCCCCCCCTGCCTGAAATGCCTCGATAGGACTTAATTTTTACTTCTAAGTACTATGAAACACTTGAGCTTCTATTGGCTAACACTCCAACACATATCATGTGATTTGCTAAGGGCTGGTACATTTAGGACACATCTCTAAGCGGTTGACAAATCACAACAGAGCCAGCCAGCTAACTACTCAGAGCAGACTGCGCTCTGGTTTCAGGGTCCACAACCTCAAGGACACCTTCTTTGAGGTTGTCCTGTAATAACTCTTCTCCCCAGGGTGGTTTACAATCTAAAAGGAGGCACTGCCATAACGAAAAACATCAGGGATTAAAAGTCTCTTTATGTTATTGACACCATGGATGGTAACATTATTGGCTGTAGTCGCGCTTTGGAAAACTGAATCACATCGCACAGGATGCATCAGTGTCTCCTCGGTTAGAGCTCCTCCAGAGAGCCTCCTCGATGCTCGATGCTCGGTCCTCGAAGTGCATTTAGAGAAATTAGATGTCCTTCAACATGGCGCGCTGAAATTCATTTCCGGGTCACTACCGGAGGACCGAGGAGTCGAGGAGGGGACATTTGAGTATTGAGAAACCTCTTGTGTCTTTATCTTGTTTCTGTGTGTCCTATTTTCTAAATGCATTTTCTCCTTGTGTCTTGTTTTACTTCCTGTCTTTGTTTCCCGCCTGTGTGATCGTCTGGTGCCCTTGTGTTTTGCATGCCCTCTCCAGCTGTATCTTGTCTTTGTGTTATTTCCCTCTGTGGAAGGAAGTTGTGAGGTCAATGTGATCTATTATTCCTCATCTGTCTCTTTCTTTCTTTTTACACTTACTCTCATCAGCACGAACACCCCCTTCCTCTCTATCTCAGCCACTCCCTTCTTTGTCCATTCTAATCCCTTCATCCATCTCGATGCTGCGGTCAGTTTGAGCAAAACCATTGATCACTGTAAACTCAGGCTTTTACACTTAATGAAATCCCTGTTCAGCAATTCCGTACATGTAAAGTATCTAGAGGACACACACACACACACACACACACACACACACACACACACACACACACACACACACACACACACACACACACACACACACACACACACACACACACACACACACACACACACACACACACACACACACACACACACACACACACACACACACGGCGTAACAAGTTTGCAAATATTGTTTTCCCCCCCCATCGCCCCAAACATAAGCGCACACTTCAACAACAGCCTGCCCTGGCCTCAAACCACCACAGCCTGACAACGGCACAACGAACTAAGAAGAGGATTACACCTGTTTCCTTGATGTTTGTCTCTGGGGAATGGGCCGGTAGGCCTACATGGACCGGTTACTATAATATAGCCATGGCACCATATCACCCCCACCCTCATCCACCTACATTGGCTGCCGGTCAAGTCCCGGATTCAATACAAAACACTCATCCTCACCTACAAGTCCCTCCATTCCCTCGCACCCCAGTACTTATCGGACCTCCTCCATCCCTACACCCCTTCTCGGAGTCTGCGGCACTCAGACACGGGCCTGGTCTCCATCCCCCGCTCTCGCCTCCGAACTGTTGGTGACAGGGCATTCAGTGTTGCGGCCCCCACCCTCTGGAATGCACTTCCTGCCGAGATCCGTAATGCTGCCTCCCTGGACATCTTCAAATCATCACTAAAAACACACCTGTTCACCCTGGCCTTCGGGCCCAAGCCCTTTTCTGGTCCCCCGGCTTCCTTTATTTATTTCTTTGGTTTGCCCGTTGATTGATTGTCTGTTTGTTTTGTTTGTCCACCATGTACAGCGACCTTGGGTCTCTTGAAAGGCGCTATATAAATATAATTTATTATTATTATTATAGCTTTTGATCTTGGCGTCGGGGGTCTCAATAGTAGGAATGGGTATCGTTTGAAATGTATCGATTCCGGTTCTTATCGATTCCCCGTTTCGATTCCAAAATTGTAAAAGAAAGAGGTCAAACGTTTAGATAACAAAAATATTTTTATTCTTTTAAGCTTTAGCTGACATTTTTACAAATAAAAAATATACATGCAATACAAATGTATTGCACAATAGCTGTGCTTTATTTTAACTGAGCTATGCCTGTGGCAAGCTATTAACTTGCCACAGGCGTTGCACTGTGCCTTGTCTTTTACTTTTTTAGTGTAGTGGAGCCTCACTTTAGAGCGTTTACCGTGATCCATCTTTGGTGTTATGAAGTGACTGAGCTCATGAACTGTCTACGGGAGGGCGGGGGGAGCCTCGCTGCGGGGCAACTGTGGACCTCTGTGGACTCAAGAGCACAACCAGGCAAAAAAGGTCTTTAGTCAAGCGTTTAATCCAAAAGGCAAAAAATACAGGCAAAGATAAAAAAATATAGCCTACAGACTGGAAGCAACGAAAAACAACCAACTAAGTTGGTACAAACGCTAAACAGCTAGAACTATAGCTTACTTCCTGCTAGACAGACAAGACGAACTGGCACTGACTAAATACAAATGAGAGAAGTAATGATTAGGGACAGCTGAGGCTCATTGAGGCCAGGCAGGTGATTCACAGGGAAGGAAAACACACATGTGAGGGAGTGAGGCAATCAGCCAGGGCCAGGATGTGACACTTGTGGACCTACATGGCAATGATGGTGGTGAGGCAGGTGAGCTATCACATGACATGAAAGGGAGCAAGGTCATTGGACAAATAAATTACAAATACATTTAGGTTGCTTGGTTACTTTGAAGACTGCGTGAACCGGTCAATGCCATATGTATATACATTATTATTATTGGGGCCCCTGGGGCCGGCTCTGGGCTGCACCGTCGATAGTTACGCCACTGCACACACACACACACACACACACACACACACACACACACACACACACACACACACACACACACACACACACACACACACACACACACACACACACATACATACATACATACATACATACATACATACATACATACATACATACATACATACATACATACATACATACACACACACACACACAAGGAAGCCAAGTGTTTGAGGGATCTTGATTAAATCAATACAAGTAGAGAGAGATGGAGAAGCATGTAGATGGATGGATAAAGCATATTAATGCATAGTACTCAACACTGCTGCTTATTCCCCATCAAGCATCTGTTACTTTTCCCCCTTGACTTTTACCCCAGCCTCATTCTGCCTCTGCATATGTGTGTGCATGCCATGGCATTTAGGAATGATATCAAGGAGCCTTTTGTTTGTGCTGAGGTGTTCAGGTAGATCCTTACTGACTGACAGGCAGTCAAATACATAGTATAAAGAGACGCCATCATGAACAAACAAATACAATAAACAAAGTCAACAGAAAAAGGTTGCTAAGATGCTGTAACATATACTCGAGTGGCAGCTCTGAAGACACACACAAACACTTACACAAGACTACACAATATAAAGTGTGTAGGAAATACTAAATTAAACTTGTTCCCAGTTGTTGGAAACTGTTAATTTTAACGTTTTGATAAGATCTTCCACCCAGTTATATTACATGTCTTGCTACATACTTTTCATTACATTTCAGATGGTCAAAATTAAGTGATTAGTGGACTTGTGGAAAAAGATAACCATTTACTATAAAAACACTGCCTGGTTTGCACGTGTGCACCCTTCACCCTTCTCTTTTCCCTTCCCTTCCTGGAGAGAAGCTGTCCGATGAACTGTCAGTAGGCACGTCACAACAATTGATACTACTTGTACAAAAGTTCTGCCATTCACAAAATACAGTTTTTCTTTTTCTCCCTAAATTTCACAACAGACTGAACCAAAATCTTGCACCTTTAGTTACCCGTAGTATTTGTTGAAACCACTGCTAAAGAGCCCATCTTTTACCATCACCACTCCATCTGTGCTTGTTAATTTGCCTCATAGAAACAAATGTACATTTCAAATTTAAGAAAAATGTTGGCCCTAATTGGACATCAGGTCTGTGCTATTTTTTGGATTTTGGAGGTGAGAGCAGAAGGCATCAATCCAGCAGCTGCCCCCCGCTGAGTGCTACTCTGCAGCTCAGGTAGCAAAGAGCATCTGCCCTTTCATGCTTCTCAAGCCTTGTTTGAGCAGGAAAAAGAGGATTTCAAGCCTGCACATAAGAGGGCAAAAGCTGACAACAGTGTTTATGTGATGCTCTTACACTTGTATTAAAAAAGGTACTGAGGCTGAAAGAGACTACCAAAGACAACCAGGACTGGAGCTGAGCGCTGGTGGGTACTTGTGAGATGAGTGACACGGAAGGACTAAAAAGGTTTATTTATGAACGGGAAATAGGCTTGATAGTGAATCAGGATCTGAAGAATTGATCGTTGTTGGGGAAATATTTTCCAAAGCCCATAACTTTGACCCAGTTTATCAGTTCAAACTGTCCTGACTGAGCACACACACCTGTAACCTTGGCTGCTGTGCTCTCAGTGTTCTGTCTCCCTGTTCCTGCCTGTTGGCGTCAGCTGATAGAGGTGTTATGATTCTATCTTGTTATGCAGCATGTTGATTATTCTCTCTGAACTAGCTAAATACACGGGTCTGGGGTAGAGTTCTTCAGAATTGACGTGACAACTCTACCGTGAAGTCAGAACCTCTGGCTCTTGGACTTGTTTTGTGAATTCTCCGGCCGAAGCTCCTAATAAACCATCAGTGTTTGACATCAGAGCTCCAGCTCTCCCCGTGTCTCCTTCCTGAGTCCGTGACTCCCTCTGCATTGCTACACAGAAGTTTCTCCCACAATCGTATGCTTTCATTCATTTATAAGCCTCTCTCACAACTACACCTTTAGTAGTCGAACAACTGCAATGAAAACATCTTAAGTGGAGCTTTGCAAGGAGAGCCACAGCTTCTTCTTTGGATGTCACTTGTGCGTTTGACCCGTAGTTAAAGAAGAGACACATTGTCCACCGTGGCAGTGGTCGAGGAGAGGGAATTGTGCTGTACACAGCCTTCAATTTTATTGTGCCGCTAAACGGTTGTATTTTCTGTATACTTTTATCTTCTTATTTTTACTTGATTTTAACTGCACTAGTGTACATTAAAATGTCCAATAAAATTATAAATCTATAACCTTAGCTGTATTTGTTTTTATCCTGTTAAGAACATTGAGTTGTCCTCGAGTATGAAATGTTTTCACTAATAAAGCCTTGGCTTGTTATTGTTGTAGATTAGTGATTAGTGTTAACACAGATGGCCTGTTTAGTTTGGGTCGGCGTAGCATTATAGTGTCGCATTAACACTAAACGGAAACTAAATAGAGAGAGGTTTTCAATTTGATTTCCTAGAACAACAGTAATGGTGACGCAGCTGAGGTGCATATGAGATCTGTTTCATGCACCCTTTCGAAAGAGCCAGAAGATCTACATCCAAGAAGTCAATAGCGCCACTGTTTTTTTTCCCTTTATGTTCACCTTACAAATATACAGACAAAAAGTAATGCACTATATATTGCATACATAACCCATGAAATCAATTAATATGCAGCCCATGTAATTCTGGGACAGGACTTGCAGGGCTGCCTCTGAAGTCAGGTGATACAAACAGTGATAGGTACTTAGCAAAAGCCAACTTTCTTCAAATTAAAATACTATTATTTTCCTTTAAAATATTTTTCTGCTGCAGTGCAGGGGCTTGCTCTTTAGAAAAATATAAGAATAATAATAAGGAAGGCTGCCGCATACTTTTTTTCCGGCTTTATCTTCAACTGACAGGACCTTCAGGTGGCCTGATAATCTACTGCTGTCAGAGAAGTGTCAAATCATTCTTGATTCGGCTGCCACACACCGGATACAATGGAAATTATGGCGCTACACTTTTAGTATAAAAATGAAAGAAACGTTTTGTAACAATATCTCTTCCACAAAAGCACAACTCTTTCGTTTGTATTTACTGAGCAGCATGTTAATAATATATAGAGTAAAAACGCTTTCATTTTATTAATTTATACATCTATTTGATACATTTGATGTCTCGTAAAACTCTGTGACCAAATTCATAAATAGTGGATTAAGAGTTGTCAAGACGTCTTGAGGGGCTTTTACATGAACACTCACACACTGTAGCTTTTTAGACATGCATTTTATCCTCTCAATTTCCTAGAAAGACAAAAAACACACACGCACACACAGATGCACGCACATTAAAGTGTTTGTGAAGCCTTGAAATGGTAGACGAAAGGAACATTAATGGATCTATCAAGCCTCTCGCTGTCCTCCTCCCAACCATGGAGACATCACAAACAACCTTGTTGCTTTTCTGCCATGGACATCTTAACCAATCTGAGCCAAAGCAAAGGGAATAAACAAGTCTGCAGAGGAGAATAGACGAGAGAAAGAGGCAGGGGAAGGAAAAGAGGAGCAACATGAAAGAAACAAGATTGAACATTGAGGTTTTTTTGAAGCCTACATTAATGTCCATGTCCAATATTATAAAAATATTTTCTATTCAACTCAAAGCAGAGTGAAAGTGCTTCCTTTCAGATGAGCTCCTCTATCACACTGGCTACAGTTCTTCAAACATCGGATACATTAGAAAAAGCAGTGATGTTTGCACATTAATGGATCAGTGAGCTCCTTTTCGTCACAGTTTTCCATTTATACCTATGTCCAATATTAATAGTTGTGTACTTGCTCTTATTACCATTAGGATATAGGCATACAGACTACATGTCTTAATCAGAAAATGCTACTTCATCAAATAGGAATATGCTGTTGACCGATACACTTCTGAATATTGTTATATTTTGAACAATGGAGGATTATTATTGGTCATGTAAACATAGCGTGTGACTCTCTCAAAGGGCCATGAATATATCTCCAGTTATTGTAAACGCAATATCAGACTCCCTGTTGTTAACTGAAAATTGGCCCTTCAATAGTGTTTTATTTGTCAGATAGTTTATAGATTTTTTATCTTCACTGTCAACTGGTATATTTTCTATTCTCTAATGCCGGTTTATTTATATTTTGAGAAACATATTTTTTTATTGTTTATTCTACTCTTTTAATTTCTAATTATGTGCAATGCCTTGTTTTTTTATGGTGCTGCAATAAAAACATTTCCCAATTTGGGATCAATAAAGTACATCTTATCTTATCTTTCAGTGGCGAGCTAATGTTAGCTAGATAAGCTAAAGAGGGACAACCAACGTGTAGCCAATGCAGAAGTACCATTGAACTGGAAAAACCAAGTCTTATTGTGTAGAAGTCTGAGCGCAAACCTCAATAACATTCATTGGTGAGTTTACGTTCTCAATTGCTATTCCTGAAACAGCATGATGTTCATTTTGTTGTGCAATTGAGGGTCAAATAAATAATTAAGCAGAGTATGCTTTAGGATGTGGCTACCTTGTGAATAACCTTGTTACTAACATAGCGTTGCTGCTACAATATTCAGCGTTAAGTGGTAGGCTACAAAGAGAGAGCAGGCTGTTCATAATAAACACGCGCACACACACACACACACACACACACACACACACACACACACACACACACACACACACACACACACACACACACACACGCGCACGCACACACACACACACACACACACACACACACACACACACACACACACACACACACACACACACACACACACACACACGTTGAGAGATGTGGCACTACGTTTACCGCCTCTTGTCCTCTTAAGTCCCCTTATACTTATTCTATTTTCTATCATAAATCATTTTGTAAATACACTTTGGTTTGAAATGGTAAGTAAGCCACCATGATGGGTTTTCTATATGCCACTAAAGATGCACCATTATTAAGTGACAAACAACCTGCTGAGAGTGCTTCTGCAGGTCACACATGCTGGTAGGAAGTAGAAAGACAGGAAGTGGGATGTTTTTTCAGGTAAATTGTACAATTACCCTTTAGTGATATGCAGGTCAATTCACTGCATACAGCTACAGCAGTACATGGAAAGAGTAAATACAATAGTCTTCCTTGAATGTGTATTTCTATTCACAGATTTGATATGACTGAATATCATAATTGAATACATATTTTTACATTTTTTACAGACATTGTTATTGTGAAGTTGTTTGCCATGTTAATTAAAATAATATAAAATTGAGCAATCTGTATCATTATGAGTAAATACTCTTTAATCTGTACATTATTTATCCCCCACATGTTCACTACGATCAGTGTCTCTACTTACTGTTGTTAAATGAGAAGTCATAATATCCAATTAAGTTGACTTTAAACATGGACTTAGTTAGCCATTATTTTTATTCAAACATGCACCAGCTAATAGATTTAATGATCTAATGGCCAGAATTCAAGACATTTGCTGTGTTAACCATGGTTCAAAGAAGTACCAACCCTACAAAAGCCACATTTTCAGGCCATCTGCACATTTGAAATAACTATAATATTCTACATCCTATTGTAAAAGTCAGGTCACTTAAAGTTAAGGTCTGTATTTCAAATTGAATAAACAGGATATGTGTTTCAAGAAAAATGTCTTCAATACATTTGACAAGGTAGAATGTTCATCCTTCAGTTTCTACCTTAGGGTTTTTTCTATTGTGCCAGCTAGTTTGGTGAGATGTATGGCTCCATCTGCCAATCCTTTCTTTAGCTGAAATGTACCCAACTTCAACAGGGATAATTATGAACCAGCTGCAGTCTACTCCCTTAAAGTGTGAGACAGATTTAGTTAGTCAATGGTGAATCCTTATGGTGAGTTAAGGGAGACAGGGAAAACCTTGTCCTCTGGATGTACCAGTAGTGTCAATAGAAATGGGAGAAGTCATGCGCTAAATGACTCATTATGATGTCCATGCATGAAATCCGGCATTAGCATATCAAATCACGCTAGTGCTGAGCAGCCCTTGAGTTGAAGGCAAGGGAGAGCCCATGTATATTTGCATGTCAGAATTAGAGGTGGAAAGCAGAATACACAAACGTGTAGACTTATACGCATCACATATTCTCTCTTCTCTTCATACACTAGCAAAGCCATTAGCAAACTATTGAATTGTTACAAAATGGCAAAATCATAATAGTATCAAATCAAGCACCAGAAACAATGTTTGTGCTGGTACCATCTGTTTTCATTAAAATGATAATGAGACAGCTCATCCATCTTTCTGCCAACGTGATTTGCCTGTACCTAGGGAACAAGGAATGTGAAATCATACAATGTCCAATATCCATTCAAATGACTATGCAACTATTAGGGCAGTATGTATTTTACTACATTAACCCTGGCTGAGGTCATGAACACCTCATATTTCCCATGATGATTGGATAAGATTTTCCAAAAAGTTAGTTTAGCCTTCAGAAAGAAGGTTACACTGACTTTATGAAAGTCTATCATCTAATCTACTTTGAGTATCAATTACCACTAATATGCCATATTGGCACCAAAACCATGGGAAAAACTACAATTATAAGTAAGAGTACCAACAGAGGTGACCTTTTAGCCATTTTGTCACCCGTTTGTTGACACTGATATGATGAATTTACTTTGGCTGCTTTTACACCTGACCTGTTTGGTTTAATTAACACAAATGTATGGCCCTTCTCTTCGAAAGCACAGTTAATTTAGACAGTGGTAAAAGCTGTCAATCAAACTGTTGTACTGACCATGGAACCGAATCAAGACTGATGGAAAATATCTCAATCTGCTTTCAAACTGACTTTGATGGGGTTAGTTTGTGGTGTGAAAGCAAACAAATCTGTTACAGGATTTATTGATAACATACATACTGGTTCTTCAGGAGTTAGACATCTTGCTGACGTTGGTGGATCTGAGCCAAGCAGTAAACTTACATGGTAACATGGTAGTTACTCAATAACTTCTGGTAGGTCAATTAGCCTGAGTAATTTCCGGAATAAATTAACAGCCCTCCCGACTCCGACAATATGGAAAATGCACCCAAATGACCCCAGAAGTGGGTATTTTTCTTCTAAATCTCTCTAAAAAGGTAAAATGTCACTTGTTTTGCATCAATCTTGATACAAGGTACTTATTATATGTTATAGTTTGGATTCCTAAAGCTGTTAGTCTACTATCGCATCATTCAAGGGTGGTTTCACTATAATTAATGTTTTTGTTTTGGACGGACACTATCATTTATTTATTTTTTTACTATATTCAATCTGAATTTACTTTAAAATACAAACATTCTATATTGATTCTACCTTTTCTACATCCAACTCACAGGTTTATCATTGCTTTGAGAAAAAAGATTATTAATTTACCCCTTTTAGAAGTGAAGATATAGTCAATTGTTCTGGAAATGTCATTTTCGAGCCTGAGGCCTGAAAAACAGGCTCAGGGCTCAACTGGTTAATAGAACCTGCAAGATGTTAGCCAAGTGGCTGCTGCTAACAATCAAAACAATACGTTACCGGGAGCACTGCCTTCACCAGCTGAATACAAAAAAACATTTTCACGACACTGTGTCTCTCACGGCATTTCGTGTTCACCAACACGATTTTTAATCTATTGATTCGTGTTCACCAACACGATTTGCCCCTTTTTTTCATGTTTCACAGCACGATTTTAAAAGCAATGTATTTCTACTGCCTGCAGCACGTATTTTTCTCCGGTCGGGTCGTGGGAGACCGGAAGCTGTGTGGTTCATAAAAACATGTTCTTACTCAATATCAAGCCACAATTATTGCTTTAATTTTAAATCGTATATTTTCGGACTTTTGTTGCCGTCTGTGAGGAAAATAAATGGGGCTCAGACAATAAATGGGGCTCAGAGCCTCAGGATACTGAAATCTGTATTTTAAAATATTTTTTTCTTTCTAATTCGTTATTCTTTTCAAAATAACACACTCTCAATCAATCAATCAATGTTTATTTATATAGCCCAATATCACAAATGTTACATTTGTCTCAGTGGTCTTCACAGTGTGTACAGAATATCAGTATGACAATACGACACCCTCTGTCCTTAAACCCTCACATCGTACAAAGAAAAACTTCCGAAGAAAACCCAGTTTAAAGGGAAAAATGGGAGAAACCTCAGGGAGAGCAACAGAGGAGGGATCCCTCTCCCAGGACGGACAGACGTGCAATAGATGCCGTGTGTAAATTGAAAAGATAATACATTTGCAACATAGGTAGTCCAAATGTTTGGAAATGCATGTGTGTATAATAGGAAGATGAATCCACGAGGATATCCATCCAGGACCGATGATCCAGGACCACAGCCACGACTCGCGATCCAGCGCTCGCGATCCAGGACACAGGACCGCAGGATCATCCATGACTCCGGATCCCAGCGTATATAGACACCAAAAAGAAAGACATTTGGGGAAGCTGGGTTAATCGGAACATGAGTGTACCCGGGTATAGACAGAGAGAAGGAAGAAGTAAGATGTCCCCCGACAAACTAAGCCTATATCAGCAAAACTAGGGGCTGTATCTAATCAGCCCTAACTATAAGCTTTATCAAAAAGGAAGGTCTTAAGCGCACTCTTAAAAATGGATAGGGTGTCTGCCGCCCGAACACAAACTGGAAGCTGATTCCACAAATGTGGAGCTTGATAAGAAAAGGCTCTGGCTCCCATTGTACTTTTAAAGATTCTAGGAACAACCAACAACCCTGCATTCTTGGAACGCAATGCCCTAGTAGGACAGTAGGGTATAATGAGTTCTTTAAGGTAAGATGGCGCCTGCCCATTAAGGGCTTTGTAGGCGAGAAGAAGAATTTTAAATTCTATCCTGTGTTCTATAGGGAGCCAGTGTAAGGCAGCCAGAACAGGAGTAATGTGGTCCCTTTTCCTAACTCTGGTTAGTACACGAGCCGCAGCATTTTGAATCAGCTGAAGCGACTTGATTGACTTCTTGGTACTCCCTGATAATAAAGAGTTACAATAATCCACTGTTATTTACTCACCAATAACACACAATTATCCTTGCTTTTATTTATTGGTTTAATTCCATAATCTCGGGCTTTTTTGGCGTCCGTCAGGAACTGAATTTCAAAATAAAAATAACCGGAAACAGACGTAGGCCTATAAGGGACATTTCGAGCATCATTGCGATTGTCAACATTTCTGAGTTAATTCTACTCCACGACAATTCAGAGGTTAACCTGGTATTTTTACTCCACTGCATTTATTTGAGTTACTTTGCAGATTCTGATTAATTATGTGAAATATATAAACAACCCTTAAATCAGACTTTAGTTACACCTGAGTAAAATTCAGGTAAGGTGATTGTCAAGTGCCAACAATCAGAAGAGATATTTGATAGTTGGTGCTTGAGAAGACTAAACATGTATCTGCAATTGACATGAATGGAAACAAGTAATAAAGTATATTCATTACTCGTTATTCTCTACTAATAGTTAATTAAAGACTGTATATTATGGCTATTTTGCACATCCCTTTAAAGATTTTCAAAGGTTTATTGACATATCATACACAACTACGGTGTAGTTATGCAATGAATGAAACACTTGGGTCACAGGTTCCTCAACAGTGCATTACAAGACATCTATCAATATGTGTGTACCTCCACCATTAAACTGTCATATTCTGCACATTTCTTATTCTATCTACATACATAAGAGTATAATTCATATGTATAATATCAGTTAAAATAAGTGCTTCAACATAGTTAACATTGCAGGAAAGCAATATATTAGACGTTAAGTACTTTGTCAGGCTTAATATTTATCTGTAGATATAGACACCCCCAAAGTTGTTTTCTTATTTAAAAGAAGACCTTAATCTGTTATTTAATGTTTAAATAAAGGTTAATTCGTTTTTCTGTTTTGCACCTCCTCCTATTAATATCTTTGTACATCCTGCACTAAACTGTTTTATTGTAGAGATCACTTATAGTATCTTCTTGATTTTTTATATTCTATATTTCATATCACAGACCTTCTACTTTCCCCCTATGAAAGTATGTACTCTTCATATTTTTATTCAAATATTCAAATCATATTTGATGAAAAAAATATTAAGAGTACATTATTGTTTTTATGTGTTATATTATAACACATACAAACAATAATTCAATAACGTGCTTTAACCACTAGGCGGTGCACACAAGGTACACACAGCCATAATAACTTTGTATTATTAGTGTAGGACACGTTTTATTCATGCTTTCACATAATTTTACAGCATATTGCTATACTATTTCAGACTCAGTATTTACATTCTTACATTCAAAGAAAATCAGTAATATCTTTAAAAACTACAGTCCTTTTCTATCAGCTGTGCACCGTTATGGTGTAAATATAACCTATCTATGAATTAGATCAAATGTAAAAGTCAGCCGAATTAGTGTTGATACTGCAAGGAGACGTATTGTGTGAAGAGAAATTGAAGATGTTGTTTAATTGTTGAATATATTTATGATCCACGTCAAGTATTCAGTTTCTGTGGCATTTTCTCAGTTTTTCATCAGGGCTCTCTAAATAAAGAACTACGGCAGATCTGTAATATACAATGCAGCCGAATCGTGTATTACAATGCCGTTATGTGATGACTTTCAAAGAGAAAAGCAAGAACATTCGGAATTAAGTATTATTTTATTCTTTTAAAATGTTTTCCGGATTTCATATCATATAAACACCAAATCCCAGCATGCATTGCGGCTAAAACATCCAATAAGAGAGCTTAAAACCAAAGCTGAGGATCTTGGTTAATCGCTCGAAATGCGTCTGTTTCCGGTTATTTTTATTTTGAAATTCAGTTCCTGACGGACGCCAAAAAAGCCAGAGATTATGGAATTAAACCAATAAATAAAAGCAAGGATAATTGAGTGTTATTGGTGAGTAAATAACAGTGTGTTATTTTGAAAAGAATAACGAATTAGAAGGAAAAAAAGATTTAAAAAATACAGATTTCAGTATCCTGAGGCTCTGAGCCCCATTTAGCAACAAAAGTCCGAAATTATACTATTTCAAATAAAAGCAATAACTGTGGCTTGATATTGAGTAAGAACCTATGGTAAGAACATGTTTTTATGAACCACACAGCTTCCGGTCTTCCTCGACCCGACCGGAGAAAAAGACATGCTGCAGGCAGTAGAAATACATTGCTTTTAAAATCGTGCTGTGCAACACGAAAAAAAGGGGCAAATCGTGTTGGTGAACACGAATCAATAGATTAAAAATCGTGTTGGTGAACACGAAATGCCGTGAGACTGGGTTGATTGGGCGGACCCTCCGTGCGAATGCGCAAACGGAGGGGTAGTGTGTAGGGGTAGGGTGTGGATTGGATTGGAATTGGGCCTGAGTGAGTGTGTATGTAAGCAATAGAGAGAGAATGTGTGTTTGTAAGACAATCCCTCAAATCAATGGATCTTACCTTTTAAGGCTTTTAGAAGTGTTTCTTCCTTGCCCTTTTCTTTGCAAAGTCTGTGATAAGAAAAAATCCTAACATTGCTCGCTAGCTCAACAAGATCTGCAGGCTCCGTGACCGTCACTGTTCCTTGTGATTGCTGGCCTAATTGGTCACTTTTAGCTTTTTAGAAAAAGCTATTTATTGTTGGGAAATGTTTTAATGCAGCCCCCACTCTCTCTTCCTTTTCTTTCTTTTTCTTTCTTTTCACTGCCCGTGCCCCTGGGTACATGCCCAGTGTGCCCATATGGTTAATCCGGCCTTGAAATGGATGGATTATTGAATATTGGATCATGCGATTGCAGTAACAGGAGTAAAACCATCCCAGAATACACTGCAATAGATACATTCATGATCTCACATTGTGTAATTTGTTCTACTTTGTGCTCAACAATGTTTCCAATGTTTTTGTCAGTGTTTAATATTAAATGAAGGATGCTGATGCACATTCCATTCTTCCTGGGAGTACAATAAAGTGATAATCATAGGAATGTTACTGAAACCTTGATTATCTTATAAAGGCAGCTTTTAATTGCATAAAGCATTTTCAACAAAGGGAGAACTGCAATTAATCATCAATACATCTTAGCATTGAGATGACAAAGTACACATTTCAATGTCAAATAAAAGACATATGTCTCACTCCAGCACCTTATCGTGGTGGAGAGGTTTGTGTGCCCCGTTGAACCTGTGGGCTGTGTTGTCTGGAACCTTGTGTAGGTAGGGTCTCCCAGGGCAAATTGGTCTCAGGCAACGGGCCATACTAAGATTGGTTCAAATAACTCAAGAAAGACAACATAACAAGTGAGGATACCCGGCCCGGAGGAAGCCAAGGAGCCCGGCCGGGCACAGCCCGAAAAGGCTACGACCACGACCTACGGGAAACAGTGATGGGGTCGGGTGCGCTGCCAGAAGGGTGGCAGTGAAAGCAGAGGGTCTCGACGGACCAGACCCGGGCAGTAGAAGCTGGCTTTAGGGTCGTCGACCCGTCCAAGTCCAGTTTTGGATAGTCAGCTGTGGTTCCATTCCATTTCAAAGAGCTGTTGACGCTCGGCGTAACCTTGTCGCACTGCCACTCCAACATCCAATCACAGGGCTTGAGGACTAATCACGGCGTTTGTAAAGCAAGGCGGATTTTGTAGTCCCAAACGATAGCTGGGGATTCTGGGTAGTGTAGTGTCTTCGGAAACTGTAGTGTCTAAACTCCGAAAAAGCTATTTGTTTCTCCGAATCAAAGGTTAAAAACACAAAAGCATTGTACACAATTTAAACCAATCAATATTGTGTAATTAACAAAGATAAACTGATGTTTTTTAGTGGATGAGTAATGCAGATATCACTGTGTAATCATTTGACAGTGAGGGGAATACATCCGGTTTTATTATGAAAACTTCGAGACCGGAAAAACTGTTTTCACTCCGTGAGTGTTGACGCTAACTTTACATGGAAGCTGCCGCATATACAACACGTTATCCTGGCGAGACCTCAAATCATCTTCGTAATATCTATCAAACTGTAGATCCTACACATCGACTGGACGTGGATTCTAAGAGTACAATATACACTTCTCGCTAGAAATCGAATCAAAAAGCATTTTAATGGCCAAACTATTCCACAATTTAGGATTTTCCAGAGACGGTTATTTGTGAATAAACGTCCCTCCGGAGCGTTTGCAATCAAGCATGTTGTTTCTTACACGACCACTAGAGCACCTCTAGTGGTCGTGTAAGAAACAACATACACTTTAAAACGTGTCTCTGGGTCATAATAAGGGCTTGAACAATCAGCCTTTATGGTCGTTTTTTGTAGGAGGACAGGCTGTTTCAGTAAGAACTGCAGATTTATTTAAGGCCTTGTTGCTTTGAAGAACTATCCAGACATACATTTTGCAAGCTTGGATTCAAAAACGTGCAGGCTTCTGCCAAATCACCTCCCTCTGGAACTCACTCTCCCAACCCATCAGAGACTGCACCGACCTCAATCTAGCTTCATATGATTAAAAGCAACACGATCATCGACCCAACGCAGCCCTCCATTGTTGTTCTTGTGAGCGGCGTTGGGGAGAAATTCAGCGACGTAAACGGTGGTGTCATGACACAGCAATGGCAGCACCATTCGGGCTCTGAGCGGTGGAAACACAAGTGGGGCTACAGAGAAGAACCAGTTAAGCACCAGAAAAGCACAAGAACGGATCTTGAACCGGAACCGGTTTTGTGGAAAAGGGGCAATGCTCCTTTGGCATGACCGTATGCGTAGACATACATATGTCTCCACATGTCTAACACTAATTGCTTCAGAATTCAATTATAATTTATCATTTGAATTCTGAATGAACCTCTTAAGTCTTAGATGAAGAGTCATGAAAAATTATAGAAGTTGAATTGCTTGTTTGCTGCTCTGTCTCTGCAAATCACCATGGTCACGGTATTTAAAACAGGCCTCACAGCAAGAGCTGGCCATTAAACAATTACATGCAAATTAATAAAAACAAATAAACAACACGATCAATCAATAAATCCATTAAGTGGACCAGTCTCTTGGGACTCTCAAGGCGTTTGGTACATTACTAACTGAGTGACTCCTCAAAAATAAGTGGAACGTTGGTAACATATTAAATTAATATATGGGCTGTAAAAACTATTTAACTGATTGCTTATCCACCATCAAAACCCTTTTCTATACTCTCTTCAAATATCTGAATTATGGGCACACAATGCAAGTTAAGATATGCAGGCTTAAAAGCTGATTAAATATAGCTCTAGCAACTTTAAAATGATGGATTATACACTACATAACATCTTAACAAAACTCCAGCAAGAATATAGCTTTTAGATCTCATAGCCACACCAGAATTAACAATGACAATATTAAATACTGGGCTCAGAAGCATAGAAGGACTGATTTGGACAAGTGTGACAGGTACTGTAGTAACACAGGGCATAGCGTCATTATTGTGCAGAGAGCATTACACAACATATTGCCTCTCTGTATATCACCTACAGATAACTATCCTGTTATCCAAATAGAATTTTCACTTTTCCTATCTTTCAGAATCTGTTCATCCCTGGACGAAATTTAGCAAGTTATGGGCATGTCTGAACACTGAGACTGCTAGCTCTTAATCCTCAAACTCTTTTGAATATTTCAAAAGACTTTATGTGTATAGCATACCTTCAGGATCTCTTGAGCGTATACTACATAAATGATGAGTCATAATTGCAAAAAATACAGCTAAAATGCCTGGGAGTGATTTGTACTTCCTTAAATTATTAACAGGACTATATCAACAGTTTGTATTGCAGGGCTGTAATTCAGGATTTTCGTGAAAATGTCATGTCTCATTAAGTCCATTATTACTTTTAGTTTTTTCTGTAGAGTGCACCTTGGAGAGCTAACAGCTAACGCAATGGAGTAATTGTCGCTTTTAAGACATTCTTTTGGTAGAAAAGTTTCTGCCTTGTCTTCTTGCTATATTTGACTTTTTCTTAGCCTTTACTATTCTTTTTCTCTTTTCACACTTCCTATTTTTGCTCATGCAAATGTGGAATACATTACCATTAATCACACCCTCTCTTTATAACACAGACAGAAACGTACATGTTGACAGGAATATATTCTGAACTGCTGTGGCAGAAGTCTACTCCAGCCCAGAGGTTATTCTCCCCTGTCACGTCCTTCAGCTCTTCTGGGGGTAGCCCAAGGCTTTCCCAGGACAGATGGAATATGTTATCCCTGGGTCTGCCTCGGGGTCTCCTTTTAGTTGGATGTGCCCAGAATACCTCCACAGGGAGGCGACCAGGAGGCATCCTGATTAGACTAGTGAACCAGCTCAACTTCACTTCAAATTTGAACTCCTTCCAGATATCAAAGCTCCTCAACCTCTGCCAAAGGGTGAACCCAGACTGCGAATGGAACTTAGTGTGGCTGCGAAAATCTGCAATCTCTCACTATTGGTGATTTATCAGAATTCCAATCCATAGGTCAGAACTAGAACATACGTTGAGTGAATGATGCTCATTGACTTGGTGTTCGGGATGTACAAAAGCCAAAAGGACAGAGCAAATGTATCATAATATTGGACTAGATCTTTATTCATTTTTTGGTGTAAAAAAGTATCTTATTTGCCCATAGCATCAAGTAGACACATTCAAAGTACAAAACACACAAAAAAAAATGTTGGGCCACATTTACAAGCTGTCTACTCAACACTTATGCAAGTTAATGTAACATATTAGCAAACGCAGTCACTTTCTAACAGCATTTACTGTATTTGGAACTGCAACATGATACATGTCAGTCCTAAATCTCTTTCCAGTTTGATTTAAATCCCAACATCTCCCGAAAGTAATATCCACTAAATGCTTCAATGAGTTCCGTTTCTATTGTGTTATGTGGGATTTTCACATACCCACTATGTGAGTCAGACTAAAATAACTACATGTCTCTACTCGGTCAATTTGATGTCACCATGTAGTATCAAGTAGAGAAAATAGCATAATAATGTAGGTATTGACATGTGCTCCACCAATTTGGGAACATTAAGAGGATATTTATTGTGCTAGCTGAAGAAGTGCATCCTGTCAAATGATGAAATGGCTGTAAATGCCGACCATGAAGTAAAATATCATCTCTTCCATTATAGCCTGACACAAGGCGATGTCTAGCTGAGCAAGTCACTGCTAATTGTATGCTCTGTGAAAAAAACATAATGCTGTCATCTGCCAGCCAACTGAAATAACTACGAGGCTTAGATCTATAAGTGGAAGGAAAATAATCCCGTTACATGGGATTCAGGTCCAGGAAGTCAACTAGCCTACCGTCGTAGTTGCCATAGCTACATCAAAGCCAAACACCTTCCGAAACACCTGTAAGCTAATACAGCAACTTTTTTTAATTTAGCATTGTGCTGTTGATAGTGTCATGGTCACTGTTTAGCAAATTAATCAGTCAGGTATACAATATCTCACAGTGATAGGTTTATGGACCAACTATCATGGTAAACTCCACAAAAAATGATTAATTATGATGAAATGACGTTGACCTGCAGTGGCCTGTCCTTCGTTTTTTTTTTGTCTAGGGTAGCCAGAGTCAGGCACTGACTTAATATGAGTGGTATGATCCTAATAGCATCAATTTACCTATACTTGTACATCCAGTATCTTAAAGTTACTTATATTCCTGTGATGAATTTGTAATTATACATTTGAATACTATGTTGTATAAGTATTTCATCCGCAAAATAACTAAGAAATGATATGCTTTTGTTATCTTAAAATTAGCCCTTCATATCTACATAGGATGTGGTTCTCTACATGCAGCACTGTTGCTACAGTAGCCCAGAAGGAACATACCAAACACAAGCTTTACAGGACCTCTCTATTTTTTTATTACAAAAGACAACTACATTTCAATGGGTACAAACATGACGAATGCAAGTGTTTCAATTAGTCTCAAAACCCAAACACAGCTCACTGTTATTCCTTGTGGAACAATACCTTGCTACTGTATACCTACGACATGATAAACATCAGGTTGATCAAACTGTTTCTAAAACAATATGTATTGTTCATGTGTTCATGTAAAATCTTTTACCCTCGCACACACAAAACATCCCAAAATGTACAGCACTTTCAACTGTTCAACACACAAATAATTCATTCATTAATTTATCATTACTGAGAACAGGGAAATGTTGCATCAATCTTCTGATCCCTCAAGCTACTGGTATGGAACATGAAATTACTTTCATCTTCTTTGTGCTGTTGTTCCTTTTGGCAGCAGGAATTTCATCTTTTTCATCCACTGGCATTTTTACTTGCATTTAATCTGCATTTCCCACTGTTTCCATCATTTTTGTTTTCACCATTTTACCAGCTCCCATCAAAATAAAACAAATGTGAAGCGTGTTGTGGAGGGGCAATATTTCCAGTGAAGTCGTAAAGTGACAATAAGTCGACGGGAGCACAATAGCATCAGTGGTGTGGTCACTGTGATCAGCTGTACATCTCTCTGCATGCTCCTAGATACCAGTGTCATGTAAAGACACAGGAGACTAAACTGTTCCTACATTCACAAAGCATATAAACCAAAATGATGTGTGTGTGTGTGCGTGCGCGCACACGCACGCACGCACACACACACACACACACACACACACACACACACACACACAATGCTGCAGCCATAATATGCTAGAATACACAGAATGTACTCAGTTTGGAAAAGGTGTCATTGTCATTATCATATTCGGGCAGTTCTGCCATCCCCTGTGGTGCTCAATTTAGTTGGCTTTTCCCATCTTTGTTTTAGCCAGTCAACATTGTTAGCCTCACCCGCTCCCCCCACCTCCTTCTATCATTCTCTCTCAGGAAAAGTATGTGTACACACAAATTCAAGTTGTTCAGAACAGCAGTGTCTCTTGATAAAAACCCAGGGGAAATGTGCGGGGAATTGCTTTCATTTTGTTAAAGACGGGAGGCTATTCTTTTCTTTTGTGTTCAGCACGACCAGGCACAGCTGTTTGCACAATTCAATACTGACTCCCATACAAATGGATTTCCCTCCTCTGTTGTTCTACAACCTCCTCTCCCCCTTACAATCTGGCCAGGCTGTTCTTGCTGGTTCAAGACCAGCTTGGTCAGCTAAACCAGCATAGCCCAGCATGGATGTCATGCTGGTCTATGCTGGTTTTAGCTGGTCTATGCTGGTGAAGCTGGTATTTATGCTGGTCTACCAGCAGTCTTGCTGGCGAAACTGAAACAGACAGACAGACAGACAGAGAGGGCGGGACATGGGGGAACGGCGAGACGGCAGTGGTTGAAACAAAGCGGTATTGTTTTGACTGGCACTTAGGCCCGTCCACACAGCGGCGTGGGTTGAAGCTTGCCGGCGGGCGTGTCTGAAACTCGACCAACAACCAATCCCATGAATCTCCCGCCCCTGACACACAAGCAGCGGTTTGATTGGCTAGAGCTTGTACTGGCATATGATTCGATTGGCTAGAGCTTGTACTGGCATATGATTCGATTGGCTGACGCTTCTGCCGAGGCGTCAACAGTTGAACATTGCTCAACTTTTGCAGCGAGCCACGCCAGCAACGCTACGCGTCGCTTCCCACAATGCAGTTCGGCGAAAAGTGACGTCACCCCATTCAAAGTGAATGGTGAAGCGTCAACGCACGCCGCTGTGTAGACAGGCCACTTTTTAACGGTCGAGGAGTGAAGATGAGTTGAGCGTTTCTGTGACTCCGCCCAGCGGCTGCTCTCAGTATTCTGAGGCTCTGAGCCCCATTTCTTTTCCTCACAGACGAGAAAAAAAGTCCGACATTATACGATGTAAAATAAAAACAATAATCGTGGCTTGATATTGAGTACGAACATGTTTTTATGAACCCCAGAGCTTCCGGTCTTCCAAGACCCGAACGGACAAAAGGACGTCCTGCAGGCACGAAACATACTACCAATAGAAATACATTGCTTTTAAAATCGTTCTGTGTGACACGAAAAAAAGGGGAAAGTCGTGTTGGTGAACACGAATCAATAGATTAAATGTTGTGACTATAATACGAAATGCCGTGAGACTGGGTGGACATACAGTAGTGCTAGCCAAAATATTTAGGAGAAACTTAAGGGAAAAATCACCTTTGTCATTAGCAACCTGTTTGTTAGTAACTGCATTCTCTGTTGTTTAGATATCTCTAAAGCCTTAATGAAATATTTATTAAAGGTAAAAGCCGCCTAAAAATGGCATCATGAGACCATAAGACATAGTGTGGCTTTCAGGTTACATACAAATGTGAGAGACCATCTCTAGAGCCTGTGTTTCAAGACAGTAGAAAGATGACACACAACACGTCCATAGTTTCTCTTCACTGTAGGGACTGCTGCTTTTTTCTTTGTTAATTTGTGTAAAGTTATGTGTTATGCTCATTCATTTTAACATGGAGTGCCCAGAAGAACACCACAAAATGTGAGGGAAAATATTTTTTGTAGGATTGTCATATATTTTCTGTCTTGACCTGCATGCAAGTGAACACCAGAGATGTTTATAAGTCACAAAGGTTGGCCAATGCTTCAAGGCTGTGGGATGCTTTGACCTGTCACAAAGATCTGCAGTATACTTCCTTCCTCTGATTCTAATTACCTGCTAACAGTGTTGGTTTCCTGTCAGCTTCCACAAATAGCACCTTTGTAGATTCACAGACTGATTCGGATTGATCCTAATTTTCTCTCAGACCATCACTCATCAATGCGTGCAGCAATCACATGCTGCACATTTGGTGAATGCTCATCAGGTCATCCTTTTAGTTTCTTATTGGAGACTTTATCTGGCCTGACTGGCGCCACACACCTCCACAGCCATCTGCCTGGCTGCAATCAGTGCGACTTCAAAGGCTGTTACAAACAGCACTGGGGAGAAGAAATAAATCATTGCATTTCCCACGTACATCTGTTTTCACGCAGTTATGAGATCTTGTAAAGCTGCAGGCTGCTGAAGTACCTTATGATCAGCGTCTTTATGCATTCTGGGATATGGAAGAAGGCCAGTGTGAGGCTGATGAGCTGGTGCAGAACCAACCTAGTCAAGTGTCTAGCCAAACGAAATGTATGTCTAAAAGTTAAACTCCTGAAAGGAAAGAGGCAAGCAACATACATTTTTTCATTACATTTAATGAAAACATATATGTTGCTTCATGTAAAATAAGTTTGTATGCAGCCGAGGAGATTCTTGGTTATTTCCTAGAATTGGACACGTTGACAATTACTTTTGTTGCATCACCCTCGTTTTATACCTCTTCATACAGTTTAGTGTGAGGGAGAGGTCAAGGAGGGAATGGGATGTAGCCAGGGGGAACATTTAGTTTCAAGCAGAGTAAACCTCTTGTAGTATGTCAAACATAGTTCATGTAAGGCAAATTAAACGACAGATTGGTGCCTTTTAAAGACCTTCAGAGCTGCCATGGTCTGCATTATCTGCTTTCTATTTACTCTGCTGTACATATTGACTGGAGGTTGATACCCCACAAGGCTATCAAGAGATTGTAACTTGACTATTGTGAGCATATCATGAATGCACAACAGTAAGTGACACATACAGTTTATCTGGTGCTATAGCAGTGGTAATTCAAAACAGTCACATGTTATAGTTCTAACAGATCAACATTGTAGAGCTTACAAAATGGTACATACTCCTGAATTAAAAAGTGAAGAAGAAGAATCGAAAAGTACTAGTAACCAATGCTTAATATGAGTAATTACGTAAAAGTAAAAACTTAAAAGTAAAACAAATTCTTAAATAACAATTATTACATTACCTTATCATTAAGCTTATGCTTTTATCCAAAGTGACTTACAATAAGTGCAAAAACCATAAAGAATCAAACTCCGAACAAGGAAAGTGCAGATATTTTTTTTCTCTTCAAGCAAGATCATACCACAGTAAGTGCTGGTGAATCAGATACAAGGCCTACGTTAAATCAAGTACTTTTTATTTTTGATCAGCAATAACTTAATTGCCAAGGTACAGTCGAAATAGATGCGTTTTCAGTTTGCGACGGAAGACATGCAGAGTTCCTGCTCTGCTGATGTCAACGGGTAGCTCCAGGGCCGCCCCTCTCTACACGCAGATCACGCAGACTGCGTGGGGCCTCACCTTGCGGAGGGGGCCTCACGTGGCGTATGGGGCCTCATCTTGCGGAGGGAGCATCTGAAGCATCTGAAGCGCAAAGCGCAGTTTCGCTGCACATGCTCCACTAGCCCCCGGTTGACGCTCGCGAAACAGAGGGCCTCATCAATCAATCAATCAATGTTTATTTATATAGCCCAATATCACAAATGTTACATTTGTCTCAGTGGTCTTCACAGTGTGTACATAATATCAGTATGACAATACGACACCCTCTGTCCTTAGACCCTCACATCGTACAAGGAAATACTTTATCACATAACTTTGCATGGGGCCACGCAAAGTTGGCCAGCGGCAAGTCGATTGGCTGATGCTGAGTGTAGTGCACGTGCTGGAGTATATGGATTAACCAAGGCCTGGATGTATGAAGGAGCGGTTCCCTTCACAGCTCGGTAGGATTCTTGCATCCACTGAAAACCTGGGGAGGTTGAAGAAGAAGACTTTTAAAACTAATTTTATTTGCATTTGCTTTAAAACATACACCCACCCTGCAAAAGAGTCGGAACAAACCTAATACATTACACAATCAAATAAATAAATAAACAGATTTTCATGACTACCAAATAAATATCATTTGAAAACCCCATTTGAAAGTGTTTTACCCATTTAAAAACATCCTCTTTTACACACTTTAAAAACAAAAACTACACCTATCCTTTAAAACTTCAATATCAGAGAGTCATTCTCCCCCAGTGACAGAACCTGCCCAACAGCCCACTCATCCAGAAACCCCTGCAGATGATTGATCAGCGAATAGTACGCATGCTCCACCCTCAGACGCGCTGCCACCAGACCCCTCAGACAGAGCACTGCATCCGTCCATCCCACTCCAGCAAATTTGGTTCTTCCTACTTTTCCAGATTGCTAATTTTGCAGAAGAAGAAGAAGAAGAAGAAGAAGAAGAAGAAGAAGAAGAAGAAGAAGAAGAAGAAGAAGAAGACTTTTGACTTTTGCAAAAACACTTTATTTACATACGATCAATTATACATTCGATCAATAAAGTGCTTCATTGTGCAATAAAATGAACGAATCACTTAAAATAATACATTAAAAACCTATGTCTTAAAAACTTGTGCAAAGTGCAAATCCTCATCCACCACAGAACACACAATATCCTCATAACACCAACGTTGTTTAAAAGCATCCAAGTCTCCAATATGTTTATAAAAACGATGCTCCAGCCAGAGTCTGGCTCTGATGTTGCACAGCCAGATCGCTTTTGCCTCTTCCCCTTTCTTATTTTCCACCCTGTTTTTCCTACTTAAATAAATGGCCATTTTTGCTTCGCCAGAGAGGTAATTCAGGAGCTACCACTTTTCCTTGTTTGTCTTTTTATATGGAGCCCCCATGATAAAAACACTCTCGGTAAAAGCTATACTAAAAAGACTAAAAACCAATGTTAAAAGAGAGAAGAAACCCGTGAGTCTCTTGCACTCTGTAAAAACATGGAAAACAGTCTCTCTAAAACCACAAAATGGACACTTATTAAAAACAGCAGGATTAATAATGGAGATAAAAGAATTACAGGCGATGGCACCGTGTAAAATTCTCCACTGGAGGTCGGCAGTACGTTTTTTTATGGGAGGTTTGTATAAAATCCTCCACTGTGGGCCTGGTCCGCCTCCTGCACCCAGTCTGGTGCTCCACACAGTGGAGGCCCTGTCCTTCAGCACATTTGTGTTAGTCGTCTTTACAATGTTCATGTAAATTGTTTTTTTGTCAGCTTTGTGGATGGTCATTTGTCCTTGGTTTGCGACCTTGAGCAGGGGGCCGGTCAGTTCTCCGAGCCCTGGGCTCAGGTAGATCTCCGGGAAAGGGTCTGCTGGGTCCGGCTTGGCTCTTCCCTGTCCATAGCTCCTTAAAAGTCTTTTGTCATCAGGGGAGAGGATCTGGCTCCATAGTTGCAGGATCCTCTCGGCCACCCGGACAGAGTGCATACCCAGCAGAGAGCCCAAGGCCCGGGCATCGCTCAGCTCCGGCCCCACTGCATCCACCAGCTGCTGAAGGCACAGGGTCTTGGATCGGCACAGCGCCACCGTCAGGCCAGGTGTTTCGCTGCTGCTGACGTCCAACCTGGCTTTGTGAATGAGAGGCTCCCTCAACAACCAGTACAGAGAGTCAGTCTTTGGACACCTTTTATGGTTAAAAAGGGCCCAAGATTTAAAAACACCCTGATAAAAAGGAGGTAGCCCACTTAACTTTAAAATGTTCAAATCAGTTAAAAACAGAGCAGCATCCAGCCCCAGGTTACTCACGCGTCGGAGAATGCAGCTGCTCACATCTCTCCACACCAAATCAGCCGGGCCAGTCAGATACCTCTGTAAAAACTGTATCCTAAAAGTGGCTGTTCGGCTGGCCAGGTGGATAAGGCCCTGTCCCCCCTCCTCTCTAGATAAAAACAGCACCCCCTGTGGCACCCAGTGTAGACCCTCCCAAAAGAAATCCACCAACTTCTTTTGTATTTGGGCTAGTAAGCCCGAGGGAGGGTCCACACAGGTAAGACGGTGCCACAGTTGGGATGCCACAAGGTTGTTTAAAACCAACACTCTACCTTTAAAAGACATCTGAGGGAGCAGCCACCTCCACTTGGACAGCTTTCCCTCTATCTTTCCTATGACATCCTCCCAGTTCCTCAGGACTATGCTTGTATTACCCAGGAACACACCCAGGTACTTTAGCCCATCTTTCTTCCATAGCATGTTCTGGGGAAGAACTGGGAGACCGCCACTCCACTCACCGACAGCGAGGGCCTCACTTTTCTTCCAATTCACCCTCGCTGCCGATGCTGAACTAAAATCCCTCACGATGTTAACTAAAATGTCTGTCTCTTTTTGGTCTCTAATAAAAACAATGATGTCATCCGCATATGCTGATAAAACCATGCCTCCACTAAAACCAGGTAAAAACAGCCCTTGCAGTTTGGAGCGTATTTTGTTGAGAAGGGGTTCTAGGGAGAGTGCATAGAGCATGCCAGACAGAGCACAGCCCTGTCGGACCCCTCTACACACTCTAAACGGAGCACACAGCCCACCGTTGAACTTCAGCACACTCTCAATCTTATTGTACAACACCTTGATCTTGGCTATGAAACCAGCGCTGAACCCAAACTTCTCCATTACTTTCCAGAGGAAGCTGTGCTCAACGCGGTCGAAAGCCTTTTCCTGATCTAGATAAATCAGACCAGTATCAATGCCCAATGAGCTGGAGACCTCCAAAACATCTCGAATTAGGTGGACATTGTCCACCATGGACCTGCCGGGCACACAGTAGGTCTGGTCCCGGTGGATGACCTGCTCCACAGCCCTCCCCAGCCTGGTGGCCAAAGCCTTGGACAGAAGTTTGTAATCCACACACAGCAGAGACACAGGGCGCCAGTTTTTGATGTCCTGCAGGTTTCCTTTTTTTGGTAGCAGCGTGATCACCGCTCTCCTGCAGGACATCGGCATCGAGCCAGAGGCCAGACTTTCATTAAAAACGTCTAAAATGTCATGTGACAAGACGTCCCAGTAGGCTTTATAAAACTCTACGGAGAGGCCATCGATACCAGGAGCCCGCCGTCCCTGCATGCCTTGCAGGGCGGTCTGCAGCTCCTGGATCGTGAACGGCCCTTCGAGCTGTGAGTTGGTCTCCTCGGAGACCTGAGGTAGTTCTTTGCAGAACCCCTCGGACAGAGTTTCCCCCTCCTCATACTCGCTTGTGTATAGGGTGGAATAAAAGCTCACAGCTCGCCTCCTGATCTGGCTTGGCTCTGTTATTTCCTGCCCTGTGTCTGACAGCAGTGAGTGGATCACTCGCCTCTGCCCATTCTTCTTCTCCAGGCCGAAGAAGAAGCTAGTGGGAGCATCCATCTCGTTGGTGTTGAGGAACCGGGACCTGACTAGTGCACCCTGAACTTTAACGTCCAGCAGGTTGGCGAAAGCCATTTTTTTCTCTTTGAGGATTTCAATATATCCTCGATCTCCTGTGGTTTCACTTATTGTTTCTAGTTCCACGATATCACTCTCCAGGTCTTTCATAGATCTAATGATGTCTTTTGTGACATTGAGGGTGTGCTGTTGGCAGAGCAATCTTATCTCAGTCTTACCATGGTCCCACCACTGCCTAAGACTGCTAAAATCTCCCTTTCTCTGCCTAAAAACACTCCAGAAATAAATAAGGGCCTCTTTAAAATGTTTATCAAATGTTAAAACCGAGTTAAAATGCCAATATGCACTTCTGGGTAAAACATTTCTAATAAAAACATTACATAAAAGCAAAGAGTGATCCGTAAAACCAGCAGGTGATATGCTGCACATTTTAAAAATATTAAAATGATGCTTAAAACAATAACAACGATCTAGTCTAGCTGATGAGATTCTATTCTCTCTGATGTGGGACCAGGTGTACTGCCTGGTGTCTGCGTGCATCCTTCTCCATACATCCACCAGGCCGGGAGTGGACCAGCTGCCTCAGAGCATGCTGAGATGCTGGATGCGGCTCTGCATGGTTGCGATCCAAAGATGCATTTTCTGTACAATTAAAATCCCCACCCAAGAATAAAAAATCCTCCGTGGCACAACCGTTTAAAACATCGTTAACTTTGAGTAAAAACAGCTTCCTCTCTGCACCGTTTGTTGGAGCATACACATTTACAAAAACAGCTGTAAAAAGGTCAAACCGTGCTTTTATTAAAAGCAACCTCCCATTGATAAAATGCTCGACCTCCAGAGAGACAGGACCAAAAGACTTGGAGAGGAGGAAGCCCACCCCCCCACTAAGAGAGGTGTTGTGGCTGAAAATGACTTCCCCCTCCCACTCCTTTCTCCAGTCAGTCTCATTAAAAACGTCGCTGTGCGTCTCTTGTAAAAAGAGGACATCGATATGTTTTATTTTTGCAGTCTGAAATATTAAAGCCCTCTTTCTTTCCTCTCTGGCTCCATTTACATTTAAACTTCCCACTCTAAAAGTGTCCATTTCGAGTGAGATGTTAAAAGCAAAAATAAAAACAAATAAATTAAACACAGACATCGAGGTTTTTAAAATCAACGCTGCCCATTTGCTTCCTCACTTTTGTAACAATTCTTTTTAGTCTGTATATTTCCAGCTCATCCAGGACAGACTGCTCTTTCCGGCTTATGTGGAGTCTTGCTGAGGCACAGAAAACGGACAAATCTGGGAAATATTCTTCTATGATTACATTATGTTGGTTTTTTGTCTGCACCAGGTAATTTATCATTTCGGCCGAGTACATTTTTTTTTGTTGGCTACTGCTCATAAAACCTGGCACATCACTGCTGTCAGACACACAATCATCCCAACTCTCATCCGCCTGTTCTTGCTCTCTTTCCCTCACTCACTACTTTAATGCTTTTTGCAACGGTTGGTACATCCTTTTTACTTCTCCTGCGTTTAGTAGAAGTCTTTTTCTTATTTATCATTTCTGTTGCAACCTCCTCTTCCTCCATTTCAGCAACCTCCACCTGCTCACCCCATGTTTTCTTCTCCTCTCTTGTTTTGTCCAAATGTGTTTCCCTATCTTCCTCCTGTGTTTTACTGACTTCACCTGTGCCTACATTTTCTTTTGCCAAATCACCTTGTGGTTCATTGATTATTCCAGGTTTTTTTTCACCAGTTGTATTTGTTTTTTTATCTTTTTTTCTCCCATCGCCCTTTTCTTCTGCATCACACAAAACCACCACCTCATTTTCCTGGACATAATCACCCACACCCACACTCTGTGCAACACCACCGCACCGCAAGCCTGGCACAGCAGCAGAACCGCGCTGTACAGCGCGCCCCCGCCCGCCCCGCGTCCGAGACGGCACATCGCACGCCACCGCCGACTGCTCAGGAGCAGCGTTGCTGTCAGCAGCAGCGGCCGCCTCCGGAGGGGGGCCCTCTACTATGGAACGCCCTTTGCGTCACAATTCGCGCGTTTATTCGCGCGTAGTTTCGCGCGGATTAACGGGGAGGTCCGTTTTATAAATGGGGAGGTCCGTTTTATAAACGGGGAGGTCCGTTTTATAAATGGGGAGGTCCGTTTTATAAACGGGGAGGTCCGTTTAAGTTC